>NC_135272.1:9787500-10412500 GCF_051311805.1 Agelaius phoeniceus | reverse complement strand
AATATACTTTTGTCTTTCTTTCTGCTCCTCAGGTTGCTTTTGTTTTAAATCAATGTACTAGCTACCTATAACACATTCACTTTTACATTCTGCCCAGCTTGAGCCAACCAGTTCCACCTTTCAGTTCTCCTGTACCAGCCCAAAGCCGTAACATTAGGTCTGCAGATATCACAGACAAACCTCTTTACGAGGAGAGGAAAGAAGGGAAGGGAAGGGAAGGGAAGGGAAGGGAAGGGAAGGGAAGGGAAGGGAAGGGAAGGGAAGGGAAGGGAAGGGAAGGGAAGGGAAGGGAAGGGAAGGAAAGGAAAGGAAAGGAAAGGAAAGGAAAGGAAAGGAAAGGAAAGGAAAGGAAAGGAAAGGAAAGGAAAGGAAAGGAAAGGAAAGGAAAGGAAAGGAAAGGAAAGGAAAGGAAAGGAAAGGAAAGGAAATTGACTTTCAAGACTATTCCATGGCAAGTAGACTCTCTCTAATTTACAGTAGAAAGTGACATGAAGTTCTCCTTCTTCAAGGCAAAGGGCTTCAGAGTCTTAACAGTGCAGTGCCCCTCTTAAAAAATTATTTAGCAGGGAAACTCACTGTCCATCAATTACTTCGATTCCACTAATAAAATAAAATTAATTTCAGATCACCTGAAAGTGCACAGAAGAGTTATTCCTATACAATGAAGCTATACTTACTATTAGTCTATCCTGTTTGATACTGAGGGATGATGGGCATTCAATCAGTGTCAGAAACTGCAAAAAAATTTTAATCTATATTCTTTTATCTCTGGCTACTCTAGTTCTTGGTTGCTGCTTTTTTTCCAAGTCAGAAAAAACATTTGAAAAAATACATTTAATCTTTCTAGAGGCAGAAATTGTTGGGAAAAAAAAGATTTCTAGGATTAAGTTCACCTTCTTTGCACAAGGAATGCATTTCTACCAAAGATTAATCACATTGATTGAGTACACACAAGGTCATCAGGAAACTTAGTGATAAAGGCTCTCCCAAAAACACTCAGGCAAAAACTTCTCTGGTTTTTAATCCATATACAAGTTACTTTGTCCAAGTAGCTTTTATCTCATCTCTTTCACACAGAAATAGGTAATTCAATATTCATTTTATGAATGTTGAGGCAAGCTTATTCCATCACAATCCTTGATATATAGAACAAGTTTATGCAGAAGGTCCAGGAAAATATTCTGTTTTCTCAGTATTTAGCCATGAAGACAGAGACAGGGCTCCACCTTTCATCCTCAGGGGGCTTTCAAAGGGGAATGTGTCCAGGCTTCCCAAAAGAATTAACTCTGCTGCAGCACAGACACAAACTGGTTTCTTTCAATGCAGATACAAACTGGTTTCTCTCAATGCAGACACAAACTGGTTTCTTTCAATGTAGACACAAACTGGTTTCTCTCAATGCACACACAAACTGGTTTCTCTCAATGCACACACAAACTGGTTTCTCTCAATGCACACACAAACTGGTTTCTCTCAATGCAGACACAAACTGGTTTCTCTCAATGCACACACAAACTGGTTTCTCTCAATGCACACACAAACTGGTTTCTCTCAATGCACACACAAACTGGTTTCTTTCCAGCCCCCTTTGACAACCTGCCTATCCATGAGCTCATTGCCCACTTCCAAAATCCTTGCTGCCCAGCCTGCCAGAACTTCCACGCAATATCTGAGCATGATGTTCCAAACTCAGTGACACAAAAAGTGGAGTAAGAAGCAGCAGCTCCCTCCAAATCACGTCACAGCTACTGACAGCACTGACAAGAGCTGGTGTTTTTATTTGTTGTTCATCCTGGCTGAAGGGATCAGTAATGCCCTTTTCCTTCTTAAATCTTTTGAAATTTTAACAGTAAAAGAGAGCTTTTAGGGCTGCTTATATGCAGGTAATGACTCATGAATTTAAAGTCACATTACCCTGCAAACCACAATGAAATTAAAAACTGACACTGCAAATTTCCTGTCTCCTCTGTTAAAAAGGCACTAATAATTAACTATGTGGCTCTCAATTAAGCCAGCTCCAATTCTTTCACTGCTGGCAGCTCTGTCCAGAAGCACTGCAGATGCACATGGAACTAATAATAGTTAAGGAATAGCATGATCCAGGCCTTCCATAATTTGGAACCTGAACCCAAGGGAGATGACAGCAGGAGCAGCCACCGTTGGACCATGCAGGAGAGGTGCTGTAGGAAAGGCAAAATTGCTGTGGGCTCCATAAGTACAGGACATTGCTCTTAAAATGCCAGTTAAAAACTGTGGGAATAAAGAGGAATTTGTGACAGCACGTGAAGACACCTTGGAGGATTGCACTTGTGTGCCAAAGCACAGGCAGTGGCATATAAGAAACAGGGGAAAAGATGATGGAGAAGTGTAAGACATGCCTTAAACAGTGAAATTTCTCATGTGTTCCCCTTGCCCACTGATTCTTTGTGGCTGGTGTACAATTAAGGCTGATGTCAAAGTCACTGCTCCTGTGACAGTTAAATTTGGTGGGTGGGTCTGGCTGGCCAAAACCAGCATCAATCACAGGCAAACCAGGGCTGAGCATGCAGCAAACGTACTCCTGAAGAGACATCTTCCACCCCTCTGAGTCCAGATGGGCTCAGGGACTGGTACAGGCAACTCCACTAAGCCCAGAATATCCTTCTCAAATGTCACCAGGAATGCCAGGAGAAAAGGCACACTCCTCCAGGAACAGACAGGGGAGCATCCTCATCCCTGCCTCAGTGCCCTGGGTTTGTCAGTAACAGCCCAGCCTGATCCAAGGGACAATGGCATCCCGGCTGGCTGTCACTGGCAATGCTGCTCCAGGCAGCCTCAAAGCCTGACAACCACTTTCAGAACAGAATGGAAATACAGGGACTAATATTTGCTAACATCATTAATTCTTTTTTTCTTCCCCACTCCCCCTTCTTCCTTTATCCACCATGTCAAGATGTATACTTTTAAATTGTTGTCAGCCATAAAACAGACGTCGTGTCCCAGTTCAGAGGTTAACATATAATGACAGACACATTAAAAACCCTGTCCAATGCCTCACTGAAAATTTCAGCTCCATCTTCTCTTCAACAAGACAGTGGCTCAAACTCACTTATAAGCTTTAACAACATTAAAACCTAATCATGATTGAAAAATAAAGGAGAAAGAGAAGATGGTTTTATCATACTAAGCATTATGGAAATGCAAAACAATTAGAGACAAACATTTTCTTTGTGAGGGTTTTGTCACAAAACTCTCCCATGATTGCAACATGATCAATTTTTCCTTTGGCATTTTTGGAGAGTGGGATGAAAAATATCATTTAAGAGGAGGAGCAGTAGTTTCCTGATGGGGGTTGGTTTGGTGGATCACTCTCTTGCCCTATCCCTGAAGACAGGACAGGGATGGATTGTTTTTCATTTCCACACCCAAGCTTTGTTCCAATCTACACAAAACAAGCTACAACAGATTTAACAAGATGGCAAATTCATGGGTCCTCCCAATGACCCACTTCAAGCTCGAGAGGCAGAAGTAGCTATAGATATGCAAATGAACTCACTCTCAGTGATTAGCTATGATGGAAGGGACACAGCTATTTACATGCAGGGCAAGGGACTCCTAATTCTGACAGAAGGAAGGTGCAGAGAAGTCCTACAGAAACACTACAAAGCAGCAGGAACAGCACAAATTTCAGTAAAGCCTTTAAAAAAATATGAAAGACCATAATTTCCAGTTAACAGAAGAGCTAGGTCCCAGGCATGGGTTAAATGTAGGGCATCCCAGTTTTATCCAGAGCAACATGGGAACTCTGCCTGGCTGGTTTTGCATGCCCAGACACCCAGCAAACACAGCAATAGTTATTTGCCAAGGCACGTGGCTGTGCTGCACTGCACATCTATCAGCCCCCAATTCCCTCACATCTTGCTCTGGCTTTTTTCCACACCCAAAACCTTTAAATAACTTCTCATAAAAACATATTTAAGAAGAGAAAGTCATCAGCAAAAAAAAAGGTTAATCTCATCAAAATACTTATCTTCAAAGTTATCCTGGCCAATGCCTTTAAAATGGTCAATACTGAGGTTTTTCAGCACCTGGCACCTTGGAAACAGAAAAGTGAGACAACTTAAACGAGAGTGATGCATCAGGATCTCACACTTGAGCCATCACACTGCATGGAAGAAGTTTGCACTACTTATTGTATTATTTTCCTTTTCCTCTGAGCCTGATGCAGCTTGAGCCAGAGCAGCAGCTGTATCCAGCTTTGTGGGACACAGACAAGGAATACTCCTAACAAAATGACTCCACTCAAAGCTTCTCAAGCATTTCTGCAGCAGCAAACGCATGGTGCAGATTCCAATCTGCATTTGTGCTGCACAATTCACCTTTCTCCTCCAGTGCAGGTGTCAGCCTGGCACATTCCCTGGCCTTCCTGCATGGGCAGGCACAGAACCCAGCCCTGGGGACAGGGACACATCACCCTGCTCTGTACCTGTCTGCAAGGTGCACACACAGCAGCAGACTGGTGAAACACTCCTTGGCAGGAATGTGGCAGCCTTCAGCAGCCACCAAAGAAGCCACCAAGATCTGTCATGGTCTTTCAAAGTGCTGCAGGGCTCTGAAGTGCAACCAAGGGTCCTGAGCCACCAAGCCTGGAGGAGCTGCAGTTGCTGGATGCTCAGAGAGATCTGCTTGGCAGGGGTAGGAGAAATCCTGGCTCGTGTCCCAGCTCCCCCAGATACACCTGGGAGGTGCAGCAACTCCAGCCTGTTGTTATGGCAGGACAGGGGATGTGCTGGAGCCCTGTCAGGCTCACAGGAAGGTACCAGTAAATCCCTGACATGTGCTGATTGAATTGTAATTAAGCTGGTATGGTATCAAGTGAGAAATTTTACAGAAGACACATCAGACCCAAGAGCAGAGCTGCTCTGCTGGCCACCATGTTCCCCTAATGCTCTGGATTAACATTTCTCTATTCGAAGAGCGAGGATTATTGGGGAGACAACAAAAAAACGCAAACTCTCCTAAAGTTTCAGACACTCGCCCCCCTCCTCTCCGCGTGTGCCACGGCCTGGCCATCCCCCTGGGAAGGGAACTTGGGCAGAGACTAATTGTATTTGACAGCAGCAATTACACACAAGGCTGGAGATTAGAAGCTCGTTAATTGCGTGTGCCATAATTGCTGCCGTCTTTTCCTTTGCTAGTTAAGGCCAGGGCCAGGAGAGGCGAGGGGAGGAGGGTGCTGTCCGCCCCAAACGCAGGTGGTCCGAAGATGAGAGCCCCGGCATGGGGAGGAGATGTCCCTTGTCCCCGCACGCCGCGGGAGCTCCTGACCCCGGGACAATGCGGGAGGCTCCTCCGGCAGCGCGGCTAATGAGGCGTGAAATGAGGACAATCAATGCTCCCTTCCAAAGGCATTTTCCACCTGTATCCTTCTGACTTTACAGCTCGGCTGAACTCCACGCTACCTGCAGCGGGAGCGAAGGGAAATATTAACCCTTTGGAGGTGATGCTACCACAGGAAATATATCTGTAACCGCTTATAAAATTAGGCGTTGTTTGCCGTTGTTTAAATTCATCAAATCCTTCCTTCCTGACTAAGATACGAGCTCAGCATTTCTCACTCTCTTTGCTGAGCACTGTAAGGCAGTAACACCCATCGCCGGCCGGGGGCTGTGCACAAATCACAAACGGGATGGGACTGCTGGGAACGTGCCTTGAGCTGTTTGATTTTCCAGCATCAGTCTCATTCCATGGGTATGACAATGGGAAGATGCCACCAGCTCACACCCCAGGCAGCAGACTAAGAAATCAATGTTACAACTCACTTTAGAAGGTTTTTGACCAACCATACAAAGCAAAAGCACATTGACAGTAGTTCTGTCCAACCACTATAAGCACACACGCCTTTGGTTAAACAATGTTTGCTTATTTTGAATACAATACCTGCTTGTAAGCCTTAAAACACAACACACAGAGCTCCATTATTAAGGTTAGAACTTCCTAATATCTCACTAGATAAACTTTCTGTAGCTTAGGGAGTTATTATAGCCAAGCATTAATACACAGACCATTGTTCTATTTGTCCTTACTTTTCTACTTCCTATATAATTTTTCTGCTGACCAATCTCATGGCTATTGCTTATCTCTAACCACAGTTCTGCTGTCTCTGAGGCCTGCCTTTTGCAGTTTTCCCAAAACCCTCTGATTTTGTGGATTCCCACAACACCCAAATAAGATACCAATCCCTCCTGGCTAAGGACGGCCTCTGCAGAGCCACCTTTCACAAAAGGCTGCTGTACCCTCCACACCAGCCCTATTAATGACTGTCATAAACAGAATATTTTAATATTCCTCTCTCAACAATCCTTCTTGGCTCCCAGCAGCAGCTCAGCCCCAGCGTGCACATGACTCAGCACCTGGAGCCTTTTCAAGAGCCCACTGAGGATCTGAACAATCTGAGCAATCTGCCCGTGAAAGATGCCAGCACAGTGGGGTTCAAGTGTTTTTCTTTAAATTTTTATTATTTTTTTTTTTTTTAATATTAAAGGGGCAGTTTAGTTAATATTCCAATAACGTCTACGTAAAGTTTTCTGGTTAAGTCTCATCACAGAATTTCCCTTTAAAAAAAACACTATTTAAGACAGGGAAAATATTTTCCAGATTACAGTCAAAAAATTAAACCCAACATACTATAAGTAATGTCATAGTTAAATAGTGCTGTGATCTAAAGCAAAGCCTTGCAGATTACTCATTTAACTCTAACGACTTAATTAATAACTGCACCATAATCACAGTTGGAAATTAGTAGTAAAGACAGTCAGGGGAAGGGAAATAAATGTAAAATGCGTAATATAGTTTTGAGCAAGTCTAATGCTTGCTAGGAGCTGTGATTTCATGACTCACTGTACACATTTTAGCATATGTGTGGAAGGAAACACTATGCTCAAAAAAAAAAAAAGCCCTGAAGCAGTGGCTTCCCACAGTTTTTGGTTTGTGGAGTACTTTTTTTTAAAAAGAAAAGCAGACATGGAGGTGGAAAGCACAAAACTACCAGCAGGCTCCTTTCTTCACATTCTTTTCATGGACTCTGCCAAAACTTGCACATTCCCAGTGCCTGCGGCCCAAAGGGAGAAGGGAGTGGTGCTGTTTGGACCCTTCCAGCATGAAGGAAACCAGGTCAGTCCTGGAGCAATCAATCCCTTCTGTCCCATCACCTGTATGAAAATCCAGGAATGCCCAAGCAGAGGAGACCAAGCTACAGACACAAACACAGCCTGTACTGTAACTGTTGGGGGGTTTTGTCAATTTAATACAAGATATTTATAGAGATTTACACAGACATTTGTAGGAGCAAGAAATATATTCTGAGCCAAGCTGGAAATACTGAACAACTCCAGAAATATATTCTGAGCCAAGCTGGAAATACTGAACAACTCCATGGCTTGGGATGAAACAGGTGCTCTGAAGCCTGAAAACTGAATGCAACCTTAAATTTTGATAAATAAAGGACATCAGCAGCCATCCTCTGCTTTCTGGAGTGACACTGGGCCAGCCATCACTGCAGAGGCCAACATCCTCACTGGTGAAAGGAGCAGCTCTGAGGCTGCTAGAGCAGTGCCATGGACATTTGTTTCCCACAGCACATCTCAGTTGTGAAGGCAGAGGGTGGATTTATGAGGTCTGCAGGCACAGGAATAGCAGAATGAAGAGATCTTCAGTGGTCCCAAGCAGGAACAAGGAGATTTCCAAATGTACAGTGCAATCCTTGGCAGGCTCAGCCAGAGGGATGCAGGATCTGGAAGCAGCAGCCCTTAGTGCTGAGCACTGAACCTGAGCCTTTCCCTGCCTTTGTGTGGGTTAGTTCAGCAAAAGTACCTACAGGATGCTCCAGAGACCTTTGAGGAGTGCCACCTTTCCTTAAAATAGGAGTAATTTGGTACAACAGTGTCCAAATATCCAAGTAGAAGACAATAGGTGCCCTTTTAAAGGAAAACTTTTTCCAATCTAAGAGACAAATAGTGTTTACATGACATTAACCAACCTGTTAGTTAACATCCAAACAAAATCTTAATCTCCAGTAATTACACTCAATACTTCCTTGATATTTCCTGTAAAGAGCAAGCTAAACATAGCCACTTAATCTTTTCCTAATTCAAAAAGCAGTATTTTCACTAAAGAAACAGCTTACTTATGCTATAGCTTATGTTGTACATAAAACAATTACAGCTGGTTTCTCCTACCCAAAAGCATATGTTATTTTTAATTAACACACTCTGTATCTTAAACCAGCCTTTGCCCTACCATGTGAAGCATCAGGGTACACAGACCCTTCCTGTGTTTGAATACTTCCAAGTAAATGTCTACAGCTCCACACCTAAACCTCAATATATTACATATTCCACAGTAAGATAAACCTACAATTTCTACCCAAGTTCCTGAATTTTTTAAAGAGCCTCTGACACAGCAAGCTGAGAGTCTTGCAACAGCTTCAATTATTTGGAAAAATCAGATTTTTTTGTAATTAGGGTTGAGCCCTTCCCAATTTAAAGCAGTCAAGCTGCCTGCCCAGCCTGGTGAGCTGCTGGCAGAAATAGGAGCAGGAGTTTCAGGAGCAGAGCAAGCAAGAGAGCAGCAGAGCAAGTCCAAGCCCCCCTCTGGAATGTCCACCAAGTGCCACAAGCAGAGGAGTCAGTCCCTGCTCCTCCCACCCTCATTCACCACCTCATTTGGCTATCCCAAAAAAAGGATTTTCCCATGTTTCTGGGCACTCCAGGGAAACACTGGGATCCAGGAAGGCTCTCTCCTGCTCAGGAAGTGACCTGGGCAGCAGGAATCATCACAGAAACACAGAATGGTTTGGGAAGGAAAGCACCTTGAAGGTCACCTTGTTTGAACCCCAACTAAAACTGGGCAAAGAGAGCAGATCTTGCCCTCCTGGTCCTCCTCACCTCACCTTGCAATTTCCTATTTATTTTTCCTCCCCTTCCAAACCTCCTGTTCCCCCAAGCTCCTGAACTGCCCATGGCAGCTCCATGCTTGGTTCAACACCTCTTTGCCCCAAGCTCTTTGCCCCAAGCTCCTGAACTGCCCATGGCAGCTCCATGCTTGGTTCAACACCTCTCCCCTGCCCCAAGCCCACCCTGCAGCTTTCCCAGCCCCCAGTTTTGTCACGTCAGCACTACCAAAAGCATCTTGCACCAATTTGATTTAGAGTTTTCAGTACAGAAATGAACCTCACAGGAAAGTTTTGATGGCTGGTGGAGTCACTTCTCATGTCACAACACTGCTCTTTCCTGCTTCCAGCCTCACACAGCCACTTCACAAAAATGAGCTTTTCAATGCTTTTGTCATTCATGTTTTTGTGGCTGAGGAGCAGCAGCATTGCTGCTAAAATCTGCAACAAATGAAACCTGCACTTGGCATTCACACACCTCCCTTGCCTTGCCAGAAACTGCCACCTCAAGGCAGAAATGACAGAGGGCACCTCTGGTTGCATCTCAGTGGTTCCAGCTTCTGGTCTGAAATTTTAACAAATTCAACCTTGCCATCTCAGTTTAAGCCAAGATCCCTGGAAATATCAGTATTTAACCATTTTCTGTCAACTCAGCCACAGAAGCAACAGCCTCCAGCAGAGGATGTGCAGCAACTGACACCTGACCTGATGACACTGAGATGCTTTCTCAGCTAGGGGAGCAATTGCTCAAGTGAAGTTTCAAGATCCCAGAGCTCAGCTGCATCATGTGCTTCCAATCCCACAGCCATGGGATCACAGAAGAACCAGGTGCTGTGGGACTGCAGGCAGACAGCAGAACCTGTTACTTCTGGACAATGATTACAGGGATAACAAAAAGCAACAAATTCCCTGCTGCACACAAACTTACACAGTAAAGTGTTTTGTCTCATTCTGTTATATTTTGTCATCACTGTATGCCAGTAGTTTGAGATTTTATATATATATATATATATATATATATATATATATATATATATATATATATATATATATATATATATGTAAATTTACTTGCTCTTTTTTTTCAATTGCCTCTAGTGTATCTGGCTAGCATGCAGTGTCTTCATCCACCTGCAAGCCAGGAATCATGATGCTGGGATGCCTCACTTTGCTGCAGCAGCACATTCAGCAAGGCAGAGCTACACCTCTAATTAGTCTTTTTTTCTCAATACATTCCAAATAGTATATTCTGTAATATTTCTGTAATCAGTGCAAGATGGTGAAAATTAATTCAGTGATGTATTCAGAAGAAAAATATTTAAATATTACTATTTAACCAAAATCACTAATGGTGATCCTCCCCCAATTTCTTGGTTGGAATTCTCAAAATCCACTACTGTTACATCCAAGTAGCTGGAAGGGAATATGTTATGCTACTCACAGCACACTAACAACAGAGTGCATCAACACTGCTGGATCTGAGCTGCAAAAATGAGGACTAGCATCTCTACAAGCCAAAGTTAGCCCTTGGAGGGCTGGTAAGATTGCATATTTAACATACAGTATATTTTCAGCAAGAACAGGCAGCCTAAAAGGAGGGAGAGAGAAGAGACATAACCTTTGCCATGATAATTCTCTCCTTTGAAGAAGCTTAGGGGCATAGAAATGTGGGCAACCCCAGTACAGGATTTCAGTGCAGCCTTCAATCCATGACTGCATTGCTGGTTTGCTTCCTAAACTTCAGCCTCTCTGAAATACAGACTTGCAGCTTGGCACTGTTGTATTTCAATCAATCGCTTGGTCGAGGATCAGAATGTCATAAATAAAAGGAGCTGAGGCCATAAATTTCTGCAGAGATGTAAAATCAAAGAGAACAATCCAACACACTCCCAGGGGGTAGGAGGCTGACACATATTCCAGCTGTTTATATTTCTACTATGAGATGCTTGTTCATTTTAACTTCTTCACAGCTTGCCAGAGCCACAATTCCAAACAACAGTGTGGGTCTGGCATTTTGTTTTGTGCTCTACAATAAAAGGCTGCAGGAGATAAAAACCCCTGTGATTGATAAACTTGTCCACAAACAAAATCCCAGCCCCACCAGCACAGCACCCCAATGCCTGGAAGGTGAGTTACTTGCAAAGACAGGGACAGAAAAGCAACAAATTACCTATGGACAGCTTTTGTGGGTAGGATCTGTGCCAGGGACTTAAAGCATCAGCACACACCTCTCATGAGAAGATGCAGCAAAACAACACCACCCACCTTTATTGTGGAAGAATGGGGAAATTTAGTTCATGTTTGTAGTGTGGTATTTTAGTTTCTGACACAATAGAAACTACAAAGCATCCCCCTGCTAATAAGAAAAATAGGTTCTGAAAGCACGCCCTAAAAGCAAAGCACTTAAAGTCGAATTTTGCAGATAATAGACTGCCTTTTTTCCAACTTGGATAAAATCAGGTGGGTCACCTCACCTCTAGTTTCACAAGTAGGAGTGAAGTGTACACAAACTGCAAGGCTTTGTGAGCCATGCACAGTAAATAACTGCAATCTCCATCAACTCCACTTGCATGCTAGAGACTGTCCCTCATGCAGCTGGCAAAAGGCAGCATGGCAGAAGGATCCCTCTGTGTGTTAACATCTAAACCTTCTCAGGATATAAAATCCTCAAAAACTATTACATACCCCAGTGTAGTTCACAAAAAAACAGCTCAGCAGATTGTCTAAAATCAGAGAACACTGTAGTCTCACACACCCCAAAGCCAGAAGCCTGGGGTGGATCAATTTTCTGGTTTTAATCTTAATTTCTAGCGCTTCGTTTTCTGCTAAAAGAATAATAATAATAAAAAAATACAGGCTTGATGGTTTGGCTTTGTTTTGTTTTCAAAGGGGAAGAGCTTGATTAGAGTTTACAAATTGTTTCAGTGATATGCTTCTTCTAATGTGGTCACTATTAAAATAAGAGCTTTCAAAAAAAAATGTGGAGCAAACAGTGATCTTTGTTTTCCAGATTTTGTTAGAAATTATTGTTATTGTTACCAACAACATTTGGGTAAAAAAAACAACCAAAAAGTCAGATATGAAATTCCCTAAGGATCAAGTGCCACAGCAGGATCCATACAAAGAAATGTGCAGAGCAAAGCCCCTGCAGCACTGTTGCACAGCTCCTCTTCCCAGTGTGCTGCATTAGCACAGGACAGCAAGCTTTAGGGAGCACAGCCATAATTTGATTAGTGCCCACTTTACACGCTGCAATTAAATTGCTTTTATACTACAAAAGAAATAAAGTCGCTATTTTTCAAAGTTTTTGACCTGGCAGCACAGCAAGCCATAAATTGAGATATTTCCCTAAACAAAGCAGGTGTCTGAGCTCACTGCTGCTGGTGACAGGCAGGGAGAGACCCAAACAGGTCCCTTCCCCTCCTGCTCTTCCCATCCCCCTGGTAATCCTGCCCACACCACTCTGCTGCTCTTTCCCAAGCACAAACAGTGGCTGCTGGGCCAGATTATCAAGGGAGACATCTGTTTGATAGACAAAACAGGAAAACACGATGGGTGCACTCATTTTGTTTACAGACAACAGTTTTTCTAATGTATTTCTTAATTTCCAGAAGAAATTCCGCTGGCCTACAGAACTAACCAAGAAATCCAGAGATTTCAGCCTGAAACATTTACCAGTCACTAATGTAATTCTTAGAAGTTGACCAGACATAAAACCTGTAAACTGCAAAAGATCAAAACTTCTTGTTCCAGATATCAACAGGGCAGACTTGAGCAATGAATCCAAACTTAAGAAAAATTCAAGTTTTGAATTTTACGAAATTTTTTTTATGTCATTGGAAACAGAATTTATATTTGAGTCATTATAGACATTTTTCAGTTCTCTTGGAGATCCTACACTACAGAGATTCTATGCTGCCTTGGAGAGCTTACTTAAATACAAAAGGCTCATCAATTTAAATCAATTATTAAAATAATTCAGTTAACACCTGGTGCAACCTGCCAAAAGCACACACAGACCTCAGCTCTTCTGCAAATCAGGGAATTGTTTCTCCTGCTTTTCACTGTATCCCTGAACTGCAGATTCTCTTTCCCACATTTTATTTCAACTTGCTTATTGCATATAAATGTGACAGAGAAAGGTTATTTCACCAGAAGGGATGGAGCCCAGCCCTGGGCACAGGATACCTGGCCACCCACCTTATCAAATATTGCCCCCTGCAGTACTTCCTGCAAAAACACCCAATGGACAAATCCATTTGTTTTATTCCCAAAGGTTTTACAGCTTGCTGGACTGCTCCGAGTCTGCAGCAATTGTGCATTTGCTATTTTATTCACTCTGAAGTTTGTTCTCTGTTTCATGAGCCTTTTTGTCCCCCGAGGGTTCTCTCCTGGCATGATCTGGTGCTCCCACACCAACCCAGCAAAGGAGAGATTTTACTCCCATTTGGGACAGACTACAGGGAATTAAATCCTCTCCTACTCAAACAAGGCACAGAATAGTACTTAAAAAAACACAGGCAACTTTCTCCCCTGTAAACATCAGAAGTGGGACTTCACACCTTTAAGAGCCTAAAAAGATGTTTGGTGAATGCCTGTTTTCTTTGAGGTGGAGCTCTCTTCCCTTTAGAGAGAAGTCTGGGCTCTTCAGATTCTTGATCTCCAACTTTCTTCATTACACAGCAGAAATTTTACTAACTGCATTATTGGTGAAGCCGAGTCAAATAAGTTAAAATGCCAACTTCTTAAGCTTTGATATATAAATAGAAAATCTTTAAGTCCTCTTGTGAGTTTCAGCACTCAAAGCAAATAGTAAGAGGCGTGTAAGTGTTTGGGAAAGGATGCCACTGAAGTTAGGAGTGACAAGCTGTTCAGATTTGAACTGGTAAATATGTAATATACGAAATAGGAAAAGGAAATATTTCGAACCGAGCGATGCCAAAATTGCAATCAGCAAATGGAAGGCTAAATATGCTGAGCAAATCTGGATGCTTTTTTTATTATTTATTTTGATTGTTTGAGCTGTGCCATATAACCATCTCGTTACAAGAACAGATCAATAACAGCTCCTGGCCACCCCTGCAGTGTGGTGTCACACCTCCACCCACGGCCCCTGCGACAGGGTTTCGGTGGAAGGGACTGTTCCATGCTGCTAAGAAACAAAGTGCTGGCCTGCTTCTGCTTCTCTGGGCTTGAAAAACTTGAACCCAGTGGGAATTTGTGATATCCACAAGAGAGATGAGAATTTGGGAATGTGTGGGGGGCTGCAAACAGCCACTATGACTCTCAAATCTGCAAGTACTGAAGTGCCCGATTATGCAGCGATGTACATGAGAACAAAGTGACTGCATGAAGGTGACACCCATCTTCTGAAGGTGACACTCCCCAAATCCCTGAGCCCACTGCTGAGGCTGCAGAACAGCACCATGGCAGTGGTGTGAGAAATAGCTGCTCACTTTTCATAGTTTAGGAAGGTTTATTAAACCTTATCAAAAATACAACAGAAGACTGAATAAAGAAAAAAGGTTACGGCACTGGGAGCAAAAGATTTTCCCCGCCATGTGCTCAGCCCCCCTTCACAATGGAGGTTTTCCCTTTTTAACCCTTCCCAAAGTTCTGTCCATCAACCCCTTCTTTGCTGTCCAGTGGTGGAAATCTCTTCCTCAAATCCTCATTGGAGGTCAGATGTCACCATAGTGACAAGCCAGCCCTCCAAGGTATCCCAACTCCAGCTGTCCCTTGATAACCACACGAGGGGGTAAAACATAACTATAAATCTATAAAACTTTTCTTAACCTATATCCATGATATTTGTCCATTAATTGTGAGAGTCAATCATGGCATTACTCATCTATCAGAGTGGGAATGCAGAGCCAGAGGGACACGCACGCGGTGGCTGGCAGGGAGGGCAGGTGAGTGTCACCACCACCTCACACCGGCCAAAGCCACCAAAAGCAATTGTCATTTGCTGCCAGTAAAGCAGGAAGAGGACAGGTGAACATAGGAGAAGAGAAGCAGCCAGGACACATCTTTCTTTGTAAAGGACTCGAAGCAGTGGGAGGTGTTGACGGCGTGAAATGTTTCTGTTTCAGGCTGGAGAACGCAAAAGAATGGCTTCATAAATTATTCTCTGTTCTGGAGGAAGAGTGAATAGACTTGAAGGACAGGTGATGTCTCTGAAATATGCAAATAGAGCTGAGCTGGTCCAAGCAATTACCTTTCCACTGCCTGGAACTTCAGACTGAAAGGAATGACTCACGAGAAACAAAAGATGTGCTCAAAGGTAGAAGATGACGAAGGAAGACTGCATCAAGAGGAGAATGGAGACAGCATGGAAAAGACTATTCCTGACCTCCTGCTAACAGCTGTTCTTGGGAAAAGGAGCAAAACAACCCACAACACATAGTAAGACCTGGCTGAAGGTCTTCTTCAGCCTTTCAGAAGGGCTGGATTGCAGAACATCCTGAAAAGCAATTGTGATTGTTCTAGACCAACACAGCCATGAGATTCCCGTGACTTCATGGATGGACCTCACCTCAAACACCCTCAAGGTTACCTGTTAATTTTAAAGATTTTCCAGCAAATAAAATTGCTGAAAATAAGTGCACTATGATCATTTTCCCCCAGGTTTTAGACAAAGCTCTGAAAGAGATGATTAGGCAGGACTATGAGACAACCTGCAGGCAGCAAGGGTGAAAAAGAAACTAAAGCACATTGGAAATAGCCAAGCAGATACAGTCAAAAATGGCACACAAACTTCAGAGAGCAGAGAACAGCTATGCTGCTGCCTCTGCACATTCAGCTGTCTCCTCATGAGGTGTGGGTACTCCAAAGTCAGTGCAGGAATAGGAAGCAGCAATAGGAAGCAGCAGGTGAGGTTTGTGCTGCTGTTAGAATTCTCATTGCTTCTGGACACAAATTCAGGGCAATCCTCCTGAATCAGAACCCTTTTACTTCAAGTTTGTTTCTTTTTTCCATCCAAAACAAAGATATTAAATTAAAGCAGGTAAATCTGATGCTGGAATTGTACTAATTGAAGAAACTTCAATATGAAAGAATGAATCAATGGAGAAACAAGAAAAAGGAATGAAAAAGTGGATCTATTTGGACTGCATAAGAAATACTGCATTTAGTTCCATTCTATTTGTTAACAAAAATACTGACAGCCTGAAGGCTGCAGAACAGCAGCAAATCTGCTGAGGAAAAAATGAACCTATGAAAAAATGAGTGGTTTTAAGCTTAAAATTTTACTGAAGGATCAAGTTAATAAAGCCCTTTGGCAAATCTATGAAACAGGAGACTGTTGAGGATTTAAAATAACACAAAAGAACAACATTAACAGATAAGAAGAAAGGTTGAAGAAAAAGTAAGTTGGGAACATTGAGAAGGCTTTTAAATAACAAAATTCATGAGGATGCACAACAAGAAATTGAACACTTTTGTACTGTAATTAATATTTATGATTCATAATGATATGAAAGCCAAAGTTTTAAAATTTGTAATGTGCACTTTATACTGCTTTCAAACCAAGCATTTGGAGTGCTTAATTCAGAATCTATGGTACATAAGAAAAATCTGAAGGAACCCAGCAGATGAGCATGCAAAGGAAACACAATGACAGTGATGAAGCACTTTGTAATGTACCCACAGCTCTTTTCTATAAATCCAATTTGAAATTTGAAGACTAAAGTAGCTATTTTATCTCCATCTCCTGACACATACATCTCCATCATTTTAAAGAACAGAGCTCCCTCTCGTGGCTCCACAACGTGGATTTGGTGGGGAGAAGGAAAAATGGGAGGGCAGCAGGAGATGCATGAGAGGACTCCTGAGAGCATTTTGGTCCTATAAAAGTGGAATTAAAAGGATGATGTAATAAGAAGGACTGGTGAATTCTTGTGAAGAAAGCAAAGCCACCTTTATTTCAATGCTGACTTTTAAATTACATTTTTTGCTAAGGTAACCTTTTTACCTTAGGGGAAGAGGGGAGGAACAGTGCTGCCAACGTTTCTGTGTTTGCTGTATGGGTTCTTTGAAATATTTGTTCTGTAAAAACATATTACACCTCTTTCCTGGCTGACAGTTTTGTAACCTGAAGCTCACAGCTCTGACAGTATTTCTCTGAAGCAAGGAAGTGAAGGGAATATTCAAAAAGCCAAACCTGTCACCATGCTGAACGATTTGTTCAGGAAAGCACTGAGTATTTTGTTTGATTTTTTCTTTCCATTTAAAAATTAATATTAATGTGTTTCACTTGACACTTACTTCATTCAGAATTATACACGGATTTTTACAAATTACTTTATTTCTGTAAGAGAATTTTAGCCTGGACAAGAATTTACCCAGCAAGCAGTCAACTTTGGCTAACTGCACAGCACATAAATCTATTTTCTCCAAGGGCATTAAAAAGGATTTTTTCTAAATGACAGCCTTTCTTTGCAGCAAAAACACTATGAATGGCATGGAACATGGACTAGTGAAGAAAAAAAATTAACCTTAAACCTCAAGAACAGCATCAGAAGACAACTCAAAATCAAATTCTTGGTTCACAGGATTGTACCCACAAAAGATTTTGCTTCCAAAGCACAGGAGTATAGAAGAACAAATTTCCTACCATGAGAAGAAATTACCATGCCTTCAGCATTTTACTATTAGTGAAATATCTCCACTCTATTTCTAAAGTCTATACTTTTTCTAAAGAGCAATCCTCTTTAAAAATTGTATAAAAGTCAGTCTATAAACAGGAGATATCCTTAAGGATTCAATCAAGTAATAAACCTGGTAGATGAAAGACAAATTAATTAAAATGACAGTACAGTCTCCCTATAACACACAGATACAGACTTGTTATGTTGGAGTACCTAATCATAATCAGATTTGGTAATTTGCTGCATGGAAACAAAAAGGAAACATTTTTAGAATTGATCATTCAGTTCATGTCACTTTCATGGAGATTGCTTTCTATTGATCAACATTTAAAGAGTAGTTGAAAAGAGAAGGATGAGAAAAGGATAAAAAGTATCTTTACATGCTAAATACAGCATGAACCAATAAGAGCAAAATAAATTAGATCACGACAGCCAAACCAACCCTGTGCATGAGCTGGCTGTAATGAAGATCATTATGAATGAAAGAGATGGTTCTTCATGCTTCAGTCACAACAAAAGGAGAGTTTTAGAAACGAATTTAGACTTTAATCTGCTCAAAATGAAGTTTGCCATGCAGCAATTAAAGCCTGTGAGAAGCTGAACCATTGGCAGCTTCACAAAGACAAATGCTGGTTGGTTTTCTGCATGATAATTCCACATTTCCTACCTGTGGATTCCAGCTGGGGTCGAGTTTTTTCACTGCAGCAATGTACTCCTGCATAGCTTGGTGAGGGCTGGTGTCTCCCAGGGCTTTCCAAGCCTCCCTAGGAGCAACAGGAAAACATCAGTGAGCCCCTCAGAGTCAGCACAAGGTGTTTTTATAGGGACATCAGTGGAACACAGCAAACAGATTCATCAAAATCCTTTCAGGGCATGCAAAGCCATCTTTCATTCAGCTTGAAATGGTCAACTTTTCTCTGAGGCCATGAATGGCCACTGTCAGTGCAGCTCTGTTGTGAAAGGATCTTTCAGGGGATCCTGCTCCAGGCTGGAACACACTTTGTGTTCACAGAGCTGCAGCTGTTCTCAGATTTTTGCTGTATTGCATGCCAGCTCTGGATGAAGACAGTAAATAAAGGATTCTGGTATTTCACAGTTGTATCAGGCATAGCAGCAAACATTTCCCTGTTAAACAAAGAATTTTAAAGCTATTTCAGGGGCAACTCCCCTAGGTCCATAATTTGTCTACAGATGAGACAAGATGGAACAAAAAGTACAGCCAGAATTGCTAGGAATGATAAGGATTTCCTCTTACCATTTCTGCTTTCCCTCAAAGTCAAAGAAGCCTGGCTTGGGGGTGTTACAGGCTCCAAGTTTCACCTAAAGAAAAGAAATTTCCATCTGTCAGAACAAAATAAAGGAGACTTGCACAAGGAAAATTCAGTGTTCTGATGGTTTCAGGGTAACTATGCCATAAGGCCATTTAAAAAAAAGGTTTTTTGGGAAAAAACTTCATCAACCACATCTCACCCCTGCTTTAGCACCTCTGCATCCCTGGGTTTTCTTTGCATGATGCACGGGAAGCAATTTTGTCGTGCAGCTCATTTCTTTTGCATGCATTACCCACAGGGATAACCAGTGAGTGATTTCTCACTAATGTTATGTTTATTACCCAGCCAAATGCCTCATCCTCCACCAGGATAAAGAAAAATTCTGTTGATTAGGGTTTCCACAGAGATGATTATTCATTACTGCTGAAATTCACCTGCTTCCGCACAAAGCTGGAGTAAACAGACTTTGCTTAATTCTTTTCAAGGTCCTCTGGAAGGCAAGGGGACAAACTTGGAGCAAAGGAATGCCAGGCAGCTCCTGAATTTGCTCCCAGGCACCTGGCTGCAGGAAGCACTGCATGAGAGACAAGTCAAGGCCTGAGTGCCAGAGATGAGCCAATGTGTCAGAAGCAAGGCAGAAATTAAAATGTGTATGTGGGGGCTGAAATGAAAAAACACAAGGAAGAGAGGGAACAAGCCAGAACCCAGGGATAGATATATGGAAAAAAAGTGTCACAGCCAGTGTAAAATGAACTTGGTGCCAGAGGGACTCAGGCAGTTTTCCATGTGTAAAATTTTTTTTAACACAGAATGATGGGTGAAAGGGTAGAAATCAGAGCTGAACCAGAACAGAGCTCCTGGGAAGCAGCTCCCACAGCAAATGCCCCTAAGACAGGGCACAGCACAGATGGGGACCCCAGGGAGGGGACACAGGTACAGCCTGGAGGTGGGCAAAGGCTTCTGGAGAAACGTTTTGTTAACCAAGCAAAACCAAACTGCATCCAGCAAATGTTTTATGAAATATGCTCAAGTGTTCAGGCAGGTGAAGTGCTTAAATCAAGGAACAATTCTTCACCTTAACAGGGTGGGGATTTTATGCTGAGGATGGAAGCATTAATCAGGCTTTAAAGAGAGCATGCCTGTGCTGAGAGATATTTATTAGTTACACTATGTTTTCATTTAAAGTGTTAGAGGATATGAGTGACTGTAACTGAAATTAATTTTCTGTACATCTGACTGTCTCCCAGTGAGCAATTCATCCAAATTAGAACATCTTAGCTGGCCTTTAAAACAACATATTGCATTTCAGGGAGAAATAGGAGAATAGGCTAGCAACAGTTAAGTTCTATAAATCAGTCACAATTCATGTGGTCTAAATGGTTTTTTTTTCTATGCTCTGAGGTGGATTGGACCACTTGTTTTAAAAAGCAAAACAAACTAGGGAATAAAATGTAAATTCATTATCTGTATGGAAAACGCCTGCTTGGCAATTCTTTAGTTCAACAGCCAACCTGCAGAAATTGGCCAAGATAGATAAAAAAAAAAAATCTGTTTTAATATTAATTTTCCACTGCCATCATCAAAACACGACAGCAGTTTCCTCTCTGGAGATTTGGCACTCAAAGGCTGTTCTAGCACTGGGGAAGACTGTTAGCAACATTGATAGTAACACAAATCAAGGAACAGTAGTTAAATTTCATCCATCAAGAGGGGGAAAAAGTGCACTTGTGCCCTGTTTGCTATTTTAAGGCACATTAAAAAGGCTTGCAGGGGTTTTGTTGGAAAGAATAAAACACAAGATTTTGGCTCCTCTCTTTTTGCTGCAAGACTCACAATGCAGGAGAAACCAACGAGGAATTTAACATAAAAGAGGATCTGAGCCTGACAGCTGAGGAAAGGGAGTTAAACATGCCAATACTGACAAAAAAGGCAAAATAATTTTGTGCAGGACTCTGTCCTTCTGCTACTTCCCTAGAGGACCTCAAAAGCTGTTTTACTCCATAGCCAGCATGAAGCCAAGAGCCTGTATTAGTATTTTAAATTAAGACTTTCTCATTCTGTGTCCAGAAAATAATTATTGAAGGTCTCTAGGGTGCTGACTGGTCACTTGATGCTCAGCTCTCCTCACTTACAGTTCATCAGCTGCATTAAAAGAACATGACAGGCAGAATGCATTAAAAACTTCCTGGCATTGCTTCTGCATGCTGAGTTGCCTGCAGGCACAATTCTCCTGAGTGGCACAAACGTGACCCAGGCAGCCCCAAACAGGCAGTGTCTGCAGCCACAGCTCCATCTGTGGCCAAAATAAATTTGGAAACCTTGGATGAGGCCTTCACCTGAGAGCTGAAGGTCAATGACATTCAGAAGAGGGAGAGATGCTCAGAGATGTGTTAATGCTGTTCACCATCCCCATGCACCTTCAGCTGCTGCTCCACACTGTGAGAAACCTTGAGATTCTCCTCACACCTTACTCCACGACTGGTTCTCCCTCCCTGGTGGTGGGTGAATGGTCCTTTGCTAATTTTTCTGCCAATATATTTATACAGCAGGGTGTTCCAGCCAAATGTTCCTACCTGATTGTAAATCTTGTAAGGTGAATTGTATTTGCAGCCTCCCTACGGAGCAGAACAGAACCTCCATGGACAGCAGGACTGTACACAAGCCAAATAAGCTAAATTGCTTTTTCAAGACAGCAATTCCTGCCTGTTCCCATCCACAGCTCTGTCCCAACCCATGGGAAAGCCCTGACTGAAAATGGGGTGTAAGGAAGGACAAGCAAACACCAACCACAGAAGGAGGGGTCACGATGACCAAGGGACTGCATGTCCCAGAGAGACAGAGAGTGACACTGGTGACAACCCAGTCAGTGCCATGGCACGGTTCCATGAAACAGGGAGCTGCAGGCAGAAATTCCTGTGTTCAGGGCAGGCTTGTGGCATCACAGCCCACAAGACATCATGCAAAATTGGTATTATATCCTTGAGCCCACACTGGGAGACTGTACAGGCCCCATTTTGCCATCAGCAGTGGATTTCCAACTTGCCAGCACCTCTCAACATTTACACGGACACATCCTCCTCCTGGCAGGGCAGTTTTCCCAGTCCTGTAATTTCCAGCAAGTTCTGGATCCCCTCCCCTATCTAAATCAGCACTGCTACACTGGTCTCCATTGCTGCACCTTCTGAACCTCAGATTTTTACATCCTCCCCATGATGGGCAAGTGCTCCCCTCACTTCACCACTATAGACACAAGGCCCAGACCAGTGATTTGCCCAAAGCCACAGAGAAAGTAGTGGAAGGGAAGAAAAATCAGTCCCAGTCCAGAGCCTTGTGGACTAGTCTGTTCCTCCTGTTGTGGGGCAGAGTCATAAACTCAGCAACATCTTCTAAAAACCTCACTGGAGATGACAACTAAGCAATTCCCTTATTTTCAGGTCTCTGACACATAAACAAAATCAGAGAGAAAAGTAATAAAATCCTGAAATGGCCTCCAATAAAAGGTAATAAAATTCCAGGAAAATGCCTATATACCCAAACAGTTTGAAATAAATTATATACAGCATTTTAACAGAGAGCTCAGCTGTTACTGTCACCTCTTTTATGACGATGCTGTATCTTAAATCAAAGCCTTTAGTGACACAAAACACTAAACTGGGAAAAGACAAGGATGCCAAATCAAGGACAGTGGACAGATCTGAGTCAGCACCTTTTGTGTGCCAGCAATTCCACGGGGGTAATATATTAGCAGCTCGTTATGCATCCTGATACAGCTGCTGTAATTAAACACAGAAAACTTGCATTAAACACCCTCATTTTGATTTAAAGCACAAAATGCTGCAAAACTTAAAGTTAGCAGGGCATGCTCCTGCAGTGGCTGTGCTAGCAAACCTCTCCCATCCCCAGTGCCAGCACTGCACTGCCAGGCACTCTGTAACAGGGAGGGCACCTTTCTGAACTGGGGAGACACAGAAATCCAGGGGCCAAGCACAGCCTGAAACCAAGGAGCACAAAGGAACTGGCTGTCACATCCTGGCTGGGCAGGGACACAGGAGAAGGACACAGAAGTGCCCTGTTCTTGTCAGTGGGAAGCAACTGGAAATCTGTGCTGACAAAGTGTTAATTGTCAGCTTTTCCTGACTTGTATCAAAACTCTTGTGAAACAGCTTCTGGTTTTTGCAATTTTTAACGTTAAACTTATTGGTCTTACAGAGCTAACAGAAGGAAACCCTCTGTAGTCTGGGGACAATCATGAGCTGACAAGCAAGCAATCCCTTCCCATTTCCACCCAGCATAGTCACAAAGCACTTGAAACAGAGCAAAAAATAAATATTTTATTTGCAACAAGCATCCTGAGAATCCAGACAAAAAATATAGAAAAGACACCTTTTTGCTCTCATCTTGGGCATGGCAAAATTCTCCTTGTATTTTTTTTTTCCTACCCTCCTTTTTCTCTCACAAGGGGAAGAGAAACCTGGAGTCCTGTTTAAGCACTAAGCACAGTCTGAAAACAAAACCTCACGTGACCAGCCTGCTTTTAACATAATTACTGGTTCACAAACCACAGCCTGGGAGCTGCCAGCTTAGAGGATAATTAAATATTGCACTAAAAAATTGAGAGCACTTATACATGGCAGTAGTAGGACACAGGTAATCCATGTGGGAGGAACATATATGGAAGATGTGCACACCCAATTCTGTCTGTGCATCCAAATGAGTGGGGTTCAGTTCTCAAGCTGAGGCAGCACCTCTTGCCACACACCTGAGCCACAGAATCACAGAATGGTTGGGGTTGAAAGATCACCTAGTTCCAACCCCCTGGCCTGGACAAGGACACCTTCCACCATAACAGGTTGCTCAGAGCTCCATCCAGCCTGTATTTATAGTTTTATTCTTTCATATTCTGGGTGTAACAACACTTAGAGTGTTGTGTT
Source organism: Agelaius phoeniceus (assembly GCF_051311805.1). NCBI lineage: Eukaryota > Metazoa > Chordata > Aves > Passeriformes > Icteridae > Agelaius > Agelaius phoeniceus. Next base: position 10,388,721 of record NC_135272.1, on the reverse strand, counting down.
TCTCCAAGTTAAGCGATTGTTACAGTCCTTTGCAACCGGTGCTTTGTTTAGTTTGTTTTATGTAACTTCTGTCACAGGAGCAGGAAGAAGCTACATTGTGTATTCCAACAGGATGCACCCATGGCTTGCTCGGTTCACACAGCCTGAAGGGGAAATGGGGGCTGTGTGCAAGGTTACCCCCAGAACCAACCAGCTCAGGTGTGCAGCTGGTCCTCCCCACCAATTTCAACCACCCTGGACTCTGCCAAAGCCAAACCACAGAATCATTAACTGGAGAAAAGATCTCCACAATCATTCAGTCCAACCTTTGGCCAAACACCACCATTCCCACTAAACCACACGGCAAAGTGCTGCTTCTGCTTGGATTCTGAACATTTCCAGGGATGGTCATTCCATCCATTCCATTTCCCTGGGCAGCCCATTCCAGTGCCCACTAGCCCATTCTTTCAAGCGAGAAGTTTTTCCTAATATCCAGCCTGGACCTCTGCTGGCAGAACTTGAGTCTGGTTCCTGTTGCTCAAAGGATGCAGCATCGGGGTCACCCTCACCAGTGAGGGTGAGAGGTGAGGAACAAGCACCAGGGTGATGGATTCACAGAATATTTGGTTTGGAAAAGAGATCACAGAGTCCAACCTTAGATTTACCACTACCTTGACAACCAGACCATGGTTCCAAGGGCCACATCCAGTGATTTCTTGAACTCCTCCAAGAGCAGTGACTCCATCACCTCCCCTGAGCGCCCCTTCCAACACCCGACCACCCTTCCAGTGAGGAATTTTTCCTGATGTCCATCCTGAACTGCACCTGGGACAGCTCAAGGCCATTTCCTTTTGTCCTGTCACATGTTACTCAGAAGCAGAACCTCCACCTGGCCACAACCTCCTCTCAGGGGTTGTAGAAAGCAACAAAGTTCCCCCTGAGCCTCCTTTACTACAGGCTGAGCCCCCCCAGCTGCTCTTCACCAGACTGGTGCTCCAGACCCTTCCCCAGCTCAGTTCCCTTCCCTGGACACACTCCCCCACCTCAGTGTCCTTCCTGAATGGAGGAGTCCAAAACCGAGCCCAGAATTTGAGATGCAGCCTCACCCATGCCCAGCGCAGGGGGTCTCTCACTGCGTTGGTCCTGCTGGAACTGAAAATTTCTCTTCTCTGCGTTATTTACCGCCGCTCACACCATGGCTGATACAGCCCTTGGCCTTCTCATGTTCAGCTGCTGCCCACCAGCTCCTTTCCCGCTGGGGCACTCCCCAACCACTCTCCCCCCGGGATTTCCCAAATTCCGGGGGCTCTGTCCCACCGGGCTCCATCCACCCCCGCCGCCGCTGTCCCGGAGGGAGACACCCCCGCTCCTCCATCACCCCGGGACGCAACTTTCCTCCCCGGCACCGCTGCCACCTTTTGGGCCGCAACCCCACTGCCCATGGCCCCGGCAGAGCCCCGGCCCGGCCCCTCGGGGCACCGCTCCGCTCTCGCCCCCCGGCCCGGCCCGCTCAGCCCGTGCGCCGGTCCCGCCTCACCTGCTTGTAGCGGGCGTACAGATAGAGCAGCTGCTCCTTGCTGGCAGCGGGCAGCAGCGAGGGGAGCCGCTCGGCCGCCTGCTCGAAGAGCGCGGGCAGGTCCCGGTCGGGCAGGTCCCGGTCCGGCAGCGCCGCGCCCGTGGCCGCCGCCTCGGAGCCCGAGCTGAGCTCGCCACCGCTCCCGCCCGCCGCCGACAGCGGGGGCGACGCCATGGCGGCCCGCGCCCGCCCCGGTCCGCCCCGCAACGCGCTCCCCCGCCGCGCCTCGGTACGCGCGCCTGCGCCGCCCGCGGGAAACGCGCGCCGAGCACGACGGTTCCGGGCGGCCGCGGATCCCCGTGTCGGCGAGCGGCGACATGACGGGGAGTGACAGAATGGTTTAGGTGGGGAAAGACCTCCGAGATGATCCAGTCCAAACGTTCCCCAGCAGCACCAACACGTTCACCACTCAACCGCCTGTCGCCAGGTGCCACATCCAACTGTTTTTTGACGGCTTATAGGGATGGTGCCTGCCCTGGGCAGCCTGTCCCAAAGACTGACCACCCTCCACATAAAAACTTTCCTATTACGAAATCTAAACCACCCCTGCCGTAACTTAAGGCTGTTTCCGCTCATCCTGTCGCTTGTTACCGGGGAGAAGAGGCTGACACTGAGCTCACTCCACCCTCCTGTCAGGGGCTTGTAGGGAGCGAGATGTCCCCTGAGCATCCTCAGCTTGCTCAGCCGCTCCTCACTAGAATTTTGCTCCAGCCCCTTCCCCAGCTCTGGTCCTTCTCTGGATTTGCTCCAGCCCCTTATGGTCCTTCCTGAGTTGAGGGGCCCAGAACTGGACGCAGGATTCAGGGTGTGACCTCCGCCGTGCCCAGCACAGGGGACAGGTTAAGGGGGAGGCTCTCAAAGCCCATCCAGTCCCACTCCCCGCCATGGCCGGGGACACCTCCCCGGTGCACCAAGGCGCTCCGAGCTCCATCCAGCCTGGCCTTGGACACTTCCAGGATGAACAGCTTCTCAGGGCAATCCTTCCCGCCCCCCAAAACCCCCTTTGCGCCCCGCTGCCACCCGCGTCCCCCGCGCTCCCGTCCCGGGGCTGCCGCCGCCGTCTCCTCCTCGCCATCATCTTCCTCCTCCTCCTCCTCTTCCTGCCGGGAACCACTGGAGGGCACTCGCGGGCCGCTCCGGGGGGATCCCGGCGAGTGCGGGGCGAGTGCCCGGGATACTGGGCCCGGTACCGGCCGGCATCCCCCCGGGACACAGCGCCCGGTACCGGCCGGGGTCCGCCCGGGACACAGCGCCCGGTACCGGCCAGTGTCCGCCCGGGACACAGAGCCCGGTGTCATCCGGGATCCCCTGGGACACAGCCCCCGGTACCGGCCGGGGTCCGCCCGGGACACAGCCCCCGGTACCGGCCGGGGTCCGCCCGGGACACAGAGCCCGGTACTGGCCGGGGTCCGCCCGGGACACAGAGCCCGGTACCGGCCGGGATCCCCTGGGACACAGCCCCCGGTACCGGCCGGGATCCGCCCGGGACACAGCGCCCGGTGTCAGCCGGGATCCCCTGGGACACAGCCCCCGGTACCGGCCGGGATCCGCCCGGGACACAGCGCCCGGTACCCGCCAGGATCCGCCCGGATCCTTCCGGGGACACAGCGCCCGGTACCGGCCGGGATCCTTCCGGGACACAATGTCCGGGATCAGCCCGGATGAAGCCGGTGTCAGCCGGGATCCCCCCGGGATGCGGTGCCCGGTTCCCAGGGATGACGCTGCCCTGCCCTGCCCGGGGTCCCAGCCAAGAGCCATCCCAAAGGCTGTTTATATTTATATTCATCCCGGGATCTGCTTCGGGCGGAAAGTTTCTCTCTACCGGGCACAGCTGTCGAGTCCCGTCTCCCTCCTTCCTCCACCCCCGGCCGCGGCGAATGGAGCCCCGAGTGCCCCGAGTGCCCTGAGTGCCCCGGGTGCCCCTTGGCCCGGCCCGCTCCGTGCTGCAGGGCTGCGGGCCGGGGCTCTCGGTTTTTGGGGTCCCTGTGTCACCCCGAGGCGCTGGATGATGGGTGAGAGTGAAGATGCTCCCCGCGCATGCCGTGGTATCTCCATGTGGGGTCTCGCAGCCACATCCGACTCACCCATAAGATAGAAAATATCCTGAATTGAAGTGACACACACGGATCACGGAGCGCCCCTCCTGGCTCCGCGCAGCCCCAGGAGTCACACCGTGTGCCTGAGAGTGTTGTTCAAATGTTTCCTGAGCTCTGTCAGCCTTGATGCTGCGGCCACTTCCCTGGGGAGCCTGTTCAGTGCCCAACCACGCTCTGGGTGAGGGACCCTTCTCTAAAATCCAGCCGAACCCTCCCCCGACACCGCGCCGTGCCATTCCCTCAGGGCCTGCCACTGTGATGCTCCAGCTCTCTGCCTTGGCTGTGCTGGGGCTTTTTCCACCTCTAAGAAAAGCCTCTGGCACCCAGTGAGGCTGTGAAGAGGCTCAGAGGAAAAAAAGCCAACCTTTTCCATTCAGCAGCCTGTGAGCAATGCGTGCACCCACTTTTCCATCCATTTTCCAGAGGAAAATGCAGGATCTGTAGGAAAAAAAGACATTCCATGAACGGCAGGAATAGCTTGGCTTTTATGCTCTTGATCTCTTAACAACCACACTATATATATAAAATAAAGATATATTATATTATATTATATTATATTATATTATATTATATTATATTATATTATATTATATTATATTATATTATATTATATTATATTATATTATATTATATTATATTAATATATACACATATCTAATAGATCTAGTATGTATTAGATATTATATATTATACATTATATATTGTACAGTATTTTTATTATTTTATATAATATATTATATAATATAAAAATATATACTATATATAATATATATTTATCATATGTAACATCATAATGATATATAATAATATAATATATAATATATATAATATATATTATATATAATTATATATGTAATATATAATTATATATATAATATATTATATATATAATATAATATATAATATATATATTATGTTATATAAAATATAAACGTATTATAATATATAGTATAAGTATATATAATAAAACTATTTATTTATAATACGATTGAATTTATTTTTATTATTAAATTATTATAAGAAATAAAATATTTTAACAGTTAAAATATTGTAAAATAGAACAAATATTATTTTATATTATTTGATGAATTTTAATTTATTTTTAATTTTTTAATTTTAAATTTTTTTTTTAAAATTTTATTTCCCGTCCTCCCACCACTCCCCAGCAGCCCCGTTCGGCTCCATCCAGCGGTTCCAGCCCGGCCCCGCCGGCGCTCCGGGGCAGCCCCGGGTGTCTCCGGGGCAGCCGGGCCGGGCTGGCAGCGCGGAACCCGCCCGGAGCAGCTGGAGAAGAGTGAAAAGCATTGGCGGGAGCTAAAGCGGAGCGCACAGCCTCCGCACGCTCTCCGCAGCGTCTCCATGGTGAGAGAGGCCTCCCTGCCCCGCCGGGTTCCTTCTCTAGAGCACTGACAGCTCCTTTCTCTTCACTTTTTCCTTGCCTTTTTATTTTATTTTTTTTTTCTAAAGAGGGACTACACGGCAGGGCTGATGCTTCCTCCCACCCCGTCGCTCTGGCCGGCGTGGGAGCAGGTTTGGTGCAGGGGGCCCGTGGAGAGCCTGGTGTGGAAATGCTGATTTTGGGGATGCTGGGCTCAGAGTGCTCCTGCTGTGCTGGATGATGTCGATGTCACTGCTGGTTCCCAGCAGCCTGGGACAGAGCAGGATGGAGCCCAGCCCTTGTGCTGGGTGCACCAACCCCCCTGCAAACATGAGGTGGTGCAGGGCTGGGAGAGCCCCCAGTCACCCCAGTATGGGACAAGTCAAATTCAGCCCACTCCCCCAGCCCTGGCTGCAGAACACACGAAACCAGAAGCATTACAAGCACCAAGTAGCACAAAAATTCATGCAGGGCTGTGTGTGTGGGTCTGCCCCAGGTCCCACGCTGGGATAGCAAAGACACAATAACAGGCTGTGACCAGCAGTGCCAAGCAGGGAAAAAATATCCCTGCATAATTATCATATCCATCCTGCTGGTCAGCCTGGGGACCTGTCATTGTCCCTGTGCAGAGGGCAGAGGCCACCACACACACCAAGCCTGAAAGCAACATCTGAAAGGATCCCTGTGAGCTAAGCTATGATTACTTTTTTTTTTTTTTTTCCCCCACAACAAAAGGAGAATGAGGCAATTAGGAGCTGGTTGGTTTGTAGACATGCCTTTTACTGTGGGAGACACCTGCATTTGGAGGAGGAGCAGGCTGGGCACGTGTGTGGCTCCTCAGGGTGAGTGGCACTCTCCTCCTGTGGCAGAGTCCCCAGCAAACATCTGATGCCTTGTCAAGGCTGACCTAGAACAGAGACTGGACAGAGCTAATGAATAAAGTAGGGATTTATTAAAAGGCCTTAATGGATCCACCTTGGGCAGCACAAGAGCCCAGCCAGGGCTACACCCAAGATGGACACAAAATGATCACAAAAAATGAACAACCGGTCACAAGGTCTCTCACTTTTATAAGTTCTGGTCCATTTGCATCTTGGAGTTAATTGTGCAATTACAGCTCCAGCCCATGCAGTCCCATCCTTCTTGTTTTTCTCTCTTCAGCCCACATTGTTTGTGCTCCTGGGCCTGAGATTTGGATCATTTGTCCTTGGTCCCCAGCTGGAGCAGGAATTGTTTTGTCTCCCTGCTCTGTGCACAGAGCTCACCATCCCCTCATAGGAAGCTCAGACCCACACACTAAAGCAGCACAGAATCTGAAATATATAAAAGCTAAACCTGAGGCATCATGTCAACCTGGCAGAGCTGCTCCTGTGGTTAATAAATGTCCCCTCCTATCCCCTGAGCTCCTCCAGACTACCCATTGCATATGTTCTCATCCTGCCTCTCTCCTTTTCTTTCTCCCTCATCCCTTTTTGGCTGATTTGGCACCACTGTCCCGGGGGGAGAACCCTCCTCCCCATTGTGCCTCCCACCATCGTCCTGCCAGGGCATGGGAGGGACCAAGAGGGGCTCACTCCTGCCTGAGCCTTCACCAAACATCCCTGCAGGGCACCACCAAGCCCTGTCAAAGCCAACAACCCCACACCCTGCCTGCGCATGGAGCCTGGAGCTGCGTGGGTGGCAGCTGCCTGCCAAAGCCATTTCTTGGCAGAACACGAGGTTAATGGCTGAGAACTTTTCCCCTGGCCCCCAGGATGACAAATTCCTCCCTGTGAAAACCCAAGCTGTGCCAGTTTTGGGCAGGCAGCGCTCGGGTGCGATGCTTGGGGCTCTGGGCTTTACCCCACCTTCTGTTCCATGCTGCTACCACCTCGTGTATCTGCTCTTTGTCCTGCACCCAGAAGGTCCTTTTCCTGTTTTGGTGGCTCCCCAGATCCCACATGCCTTGTGCAGAAAGCAGACCCCAGAGCACAGAGCTCTGCATTGAGCAGAGCCCCCCTCCTTCCCTGACTGGAGCACTGCCTGGGGCTCAGGCTCACAGGGCGCTGTGTGCCTGGGATTTCCTTTAGGAATATTGATTTTTTAACATGTGTTGCTACACAAATCGCAGCACCTGGCTCACCTTCACCCCTGCAGGGGGAGAGGGAGGAGGGAGAACAACCACTGAGTGCTGCCCCTCTCCTCTGCACTCTCACTGCTTTAGCAGAGATAAAAACCCTGCTCCTTCTTCCTCTGTGTGTCCCTTCTCAGCAAGGCACAGCAAATGCACAACTTAATCAGTATTTCTGGGAACCAATACCTGCTGTAGCAGCCAGGACCCCACAGCATGGCCCTGATTTCCATGAAATGGAAATGGAGTCGCAGGAAACCAAAATTCAATACTGGCAGAGGGAAGAGGTTAAACAAAGAACTGAGGTCTCTGCCCTGGCATTAGCCAGGGCCCCCCTCTCATGCATCACCTCCAAGGAGTCTGGCTCCATTGCACATTTTCCCTGCATTTGTTAAAGCAGCAGGGCCATTTGTTTGTGTATAATAAAGGGAGTCTGGGAGAAAAAATGTGCAATTAGCACATCCATCACATAGGTTTTTTTAGATATCAATAAAACATCGATCCCCTCCTTCCATAAATTCCTGCGCCATGCTGAATACAAATCAGGAGCAATGCATAACCCCCCTCAGAGGTGCATAAATCTGCCTTCTCCTGGCATAGCATTCAACCTCTGAAACACTGATGGAAAAACTCCTCTGGCAGGTGCTGAGCACTGATCCCCAAGCATGCCCCAAGCCCTGCTGGGCTGACATCAGCACCGGTGTGGTTGCAACACAGGAACTGGCCAGAGGCTCAAAGGTTGCAGCTGGAGCTGTGCAAATAGTGAATCTTTCTGTGGAGAGAGATATCTCAGCACTGAGTCTTTTTGGTTTGGGGCAGCTAGATGAAATGTTGTGTGTATTCTGTTTTCTAAATGGAAATGGAAAGGAGAAGTTTTGGTTTGGTTGACCTAGAGTGTTTTGCTTGGTGTTAAGCAAACACAAAAACATTTCTTTTTGTTTCATTTCATTCAGCCTCCTGCTTCTTCTATCCTATCTTTTTTTTTTTTTTTCCTTTTCCAGCAGGAAAGTCTGGCTGTTTGACCCAAAGAAAAGGAGGGTCAGAGGAGACCTTATTGCTGTCTATAACTCCCTAAGAGGAGGTTGTTGGCAGGTGGAGATCAATCTCTACTCCAGGTTGCAGGAGACACGACGAGAGGAAATGGCCTCAAGCTGCACTAGGAGATGTTCAGGTTAGATATTAGGAAAAATTTCTTCAGGAAAAGGGTGGTCAGATGCTGGAATAGGCTGCTCAGGGATGTGGTGGGGTCACCACACAACAACCACAGCAGAGCCTTAGCTGTGAAAGAAACCCCACGGTGTTATTCACTGAAAAGAGCAAAAGAAAAAGTCACTTCTTGTGCGTGGGGTTTTTCACCAGGATAATGATGAAATTTAGCTCAATTTGGAGGTTTCAGTTGCCCAGAAACTGTGTGGAGAAGACAGAGCTGAGGTGTTCAGCAGGAGAGCCCAGCTGAGTTTGGGCTGTCACTTCCACACTGCCCTGCTTCTTGCCAGCTCCCCCTTGGCTCACATTGAGTGAGTAATTTGTCACTGCCCTGTCACTGCAAGACCATGGATGTCCCTCATTTCCCTCTCCATCTCCCCAGGCAGGGTTCTCTGCATCCCTGGTGCAGCTCCCACATTCCCTGGCAGCCCTCTGCCCACTGTGGCTGCTGGCAGTGCAGTGCTGACCTGCCTGGAGCACACCAAACACCCCCAGGCAGGAGATCTGCTCTGTGCTGTTGGAAAGAAGTGCCCAGCAGTGATCCTGCTGGGGTGCTGCCCTCTCCTGCACCCCACCTTGGGCTTATCTGGGGCCACCAGGAGGGCTTCTCCCCAGGGAGGGCTTGGAACTGCTGTTCATCCCTGCAGAGCCCCTGGATAATCCCTATTGTAAATGTAGGCATCCCCAACGTGGGGAGAGAATGATGTATTTGACTTTATCTTGTTAGAAGGTTAATTTATTACTTTATTATACTATATTATATTAAAGAATACTATACTATATTATACTAAAGAATACAGAAAGGATACTTACCGAATGCTAAAAAGATAATAATGAAAATTTCTGACTCTTTCCAGAGTCCCGACACAGCTTGGCCCTGATTCGCCAATGAATTAAAACAACTCACACTGGAGTTTAATTAAGCAATTACCTTGGGTAAAACAATCTTTAAACACATTCCACATGAGCACAGCACAGGAGATGCAAATGAGATAAGAATTGTTTTCTTTTTCTCTGTGGCTTCTCACTGCCTTCCAGCTCCCCAGGAGAAAAACCCTGGGCGAAGGGGTTATGTTCAGGGAATGTGAATGCCACAAATCCCCTGTCCTCTGTCCTCTCCACAGAGATGAACATCACCTGATTATCTCTCCTTGCACCCTGCATCCCTCCCCAGATCCTGCTTGCTGGGGGTTACCCCATCCTACATTTTTCCCTGAAACCCTCCCTGAGTGATCCCTGCCTATGGGTGACAAGGTCCGTTCTGGCAGGGATGCAGCTCTGGAAAAGCTGCTCCTGGTGCTGGCTCCGTTCTCCCCCGGCGTGCAGAGATGGAAGGGAGTGCCTGTAATTGCAGCTGTCAGGAGTAACAATCACAGTGCTGCTGTTATAAATGGCTCCAGCCTGACTTTTACTTACAGATTTCCCTCACGTGATACCACGAGTCGCACAAGATAAAACCTGCACCACAGAAAAGCAATTGCACCTTCCAGCTCTGTGGAGGGGGATTTATGGCTTGTTTTGGCTGTAAAATAGAGCAGGCATGGTGTGTTGGGGAGTTTTTATGGACAGGACTTCTGGGGTATGTTCTTTGAGTTTTTATTTGCAGCATCAGCCTCATTACATGGCTGAGACAATAGAAAGATGGCAAAGCTCACATACAACCAGCAGCAGCTAAAGATTTCTTTGTTACAGAGCACTTAAAAATCTTCCTAGCCAACAGCACATTGCTAAAGCTTACAGACAATTGTTTTAGCCATTTACTAAAAGCACACATACACCTGCTTCACACAGTGCTTGTCTGCTCTCTATTAACAAGACACAACACACTAGTTCTGAGTTTTCTATTCTTCCTATTTCTAAAGCCTACTTTTCCCAACTTCCTAAAAATCTTCTTACCTTTACTATTTCTCACAGCATGGCTCGGGCTGCAGGTCAGCATGTCCTGGTGGGACAGGCTGGGGTGGCTCAGAGGAAGGGGACACCCAGTGTCCCCTCCATGTCACCATTCAGTGGTCCCTGTTAGCCAGGGAAGGGTTTTAGGCTAATTCCTGCCAGACTTGTAAAAATTGGGATGATGTCTGGAGACAGGGAGGATCTGCAGGGCATGGAAGCCTCAGGCTGTGAGGGTGACCCTTGCCAAATCTGCTGGCATTGCTTGGAGGCCCTGAGAAATGCCAGGGGGTTCCAAACAGGTGTGGCTGGTTCTAGGGCTATTCCTATGGTGAGGACAAAGCCAGGCTGCCATCAGAGATCCCAGCAGAGCATGGAGCTCCCAGCATGGACTCATCCAGAGCTGGGATGGGAACCCACCTGATGTGCTGCCTTCTCTCTCTGCCCTGGTGGCACAAGGACCTCTGGGACACATCTCCACTTGCTTCAAATGCATCTTTCTGATCTGACATCTGTCCTGAGGCTGCAGGACCTGGAGATGGATTGTTCCTGTGTATGGATCACACTCAGCCCTGGTGCATGAGGGAATGACCCTGAGATATGTGATTCCTTCTCCAGGCCAAATGAGACCCTCCAGGGAGGAACAGCCAACCTAGTGCTGTCCCAGGAGCTGTCCCAGCAGACTGGAGCACAATGTCTGTCCCCTGCAACCCACTGGGGACAGCAGCAGGAGCTGAGACCCTAAGGATGCTCACGGCTCAGGGCTCAAGCTAGGCAAGCCAAACAAGCCAGGTTTGGCAGGAGCAGCTGTGCTTTCCCTAAAACCACAGGATCATTAAAGATGGAAAAACCTCTAAGACCTCTGAGTCCAACCACTAACTCAGGACTGCCTTGTTCACCACTAAACATGTTCCTGAGCATCACATCCACACTTTTCTTGAACCATTCTAGGGACCATGATTCTGCCACTGCCCTCGTTTGCCTGTTTCATTCTTCATTTCAGTGAAGAATTCTTTCCTAATAGCCAATCTAAACTCCTCTGGAGCAACCTGAGGCTCTTTCCTCCAGTTCTGTCACAGGGGAGAAGAGATTTACTCCCACCTGGCTATAACCTCTGCCCACAACCCTTGCAAATAGGAAGCCTGTGGCCTTTCATGCACTTTGATAAGGTCCAGAGGTTGTTGAAAAACCCACAAAGCTATTTCCAAAATCTCCTAGGAAGTCCAGCCAGCTTTAGAGGTCTCTGCCACAGCTATTACCACACACCTCGAGCTCTCTGGAACTCAACTTTTTGTTGCCATTACTGACAGGCTGGATAAGGGACAGAAGTTTAGTGCAGAGAGTTGCAGTGACAATCCTCCAACATGTTCCAGCTCATGGTGTCACACCTGGGCGTGGGCTGCTCCTCCCAGCAGGACCTGTCACATGGCATGTCCTTGTCTGTGGCACAGGGGTGGCACAGGAAAGAGGGGCTCCCCCAGCTTTTAAATTGTGTTTGTGGCAGCTTGGTGCCTGCAGCATCGATGCACCAAGTGCCAAAATCTCCTGTTTGCAGCACAGCCTGCTGTGACTCTGGTGTGACAGTGGCATTGGCTGTGTGACCCCGCAGCAGCAGCAGCAGCTCCATGGGTGCTGTTTCTTGTCCCAGGTCACCTCCCTTCCTGCTGTTTGGTGGGTTTCCTTCACTCTCCTCACTCTCCCTGGGAAAGGGCCAGCAGGCAGGATGGCGAGGCAGGGGCATGTTTAACAAGGCAGGTGAGGTTGGTGTAAACAGGACAGGAACGGTCCCAAGGCCACCTGGCACTTTACCAGCCCCTGTCCCCTGGAAAGCATCCCAAAGGGATAAAGGTCTGTGTCACTATAGGACACAACACGAGTGCACACACCACTGCTCTCCAGGTGAAGAAAAGGGAAGTTTATTTTCTGACCCTTACATTTATAGTTTTCTAAAAGTGACAGTGGCTTGGAGGGTGAAAGTGCCACCTCTCCAATGACACTGAACAAACTAACAGTTTATCAAATTTCTTTTCTTCTATAAAAGAATGCAAAACAACAAGTTATTTACAGAAAGTGTGTAAAAAAGTTTGCTACAAGAATGTCAACATCAGAAGGCTTAGAAAATCTTAAAAAATCAGGGTGACATGTCTGTGCTGTGCCACAGCACAGTGGGGCAGTCTATGGACATGGTGAGGTGCAGCAGGCACAGATTCCTTTCAGCTTCAGCAGGGGGATTCAGTAGGGCAGCAGTCCCAGGGCTGCATCAGGGAGGTTGGAAGCACTTCCCAGGCTCTCCTGGAAGCAGCCCAGGCAGCCCTGGGGCTTGGAGGAAGCAGCTCTTATTCCTTCTCTAATTTTAGACCTTTTCAGCGCCTTCAGTCTTCTTAACCACTGGTCAGCTGCTGTCTTCTCACACAAAGCAAGCGTGCATAAATTAAAGCAGGCGCATGTATGTGGCTTGGAAACCATCCAGGAGCAATCACTTACACACCAGGGAAGGGTGTGAAACCCCCCATCTGCTCCGGGATTGAGGCAGCACAGAGGGATGAGCCCTGGCACGGCTCCCAGGGCTCTTCCCTCTGTGACACCGGGGCACGCTGCCCTGCTGGAAACCCTTGCTTGGGGCACTGACCCACGGGGAGGATGGGTGATTTCACATTCCCTGGCCTGGATTCCAGGCAGGATGCTGCTGTGACCTCAGCAAAGAAGAGGGGACACGTGTGAGGCACCAGGAGCTGCTGGTGGCAGTGAGTCAGCCCAGGAAAGGTCACCCAGGGCAGGGGGAGCTCTGCTCCCAGCACAGGGCACACTCCTGGGTAAAGGAGCTGCTGCTTTCCCCCTTAAGAGCTCAAATTGGAGATGCAGGACTCTAGGTGGCTCACTAAAATGCAGTTTATTCCATCCAAGGTGTTACAGCAGTCCAGGGTGGTGGGTGACAGAGCTGTGCCCACAGATGTCAGCTCCAGCTGCAGGCAGGCCTGGAGACCTTTTGGTTTTGGTTACAATGCATTATAGACTTTTCTTTGCTGAGCATCTTAATACAGCAGAACAAATCTATACCTTAACTATTATCTATAGCCTATCATAACTGCTATAATTACCGTATTCATGTTACTATTCTCCAATCACTAAAAGTTAGTACATTACAGTTTAAGCTGAAGTTGTTTTTCAGTTTTCTTGCAGTGGAAAATTCTGAGACTTTTTTTCTACTTGCAACTTTGCTGACTTGTTTGCCTGTGCTATCTTTCTGTTTGGTAAAAACATCTTGTTTGAAGTGAGTTTATCTTTTGCTCTAAGTCATAAAACCCCCTTCTAACTAACATACTCTTTGCCTCCTTGGTTATCCAGTAAGACTGGCTCAGCAATTCTTTTCTTCTGTATCAAAACTTGCTTTCATTTCTATTCCTTCATCAGACTCTACATTTAAAAATTTTTCTGCTAAGCATACATATCTGTGAGACTTTCTTGTCAAACTTTCACCCTTCCCCCTGTATCTGCATCCCTGAGTGCTTCAGCAGCAGCCAAGCCAAACTGATGGGCTTCCAGTCAGGGTGATGTTGTTGGGATTTTAACATCAGGTGTGTAGATGCTGGATGAGCCATGCATGGGACAAATCCTGCCTTGAGGAGAGCAGGGTGGGTGATATGGAACTCAGCAGGGCATGGTTACTGCCCTCAGACCCACATCTGCCTGAGCTGCCCCATCTCTATTGGGAATTTCGAGTCCATATCCACCTCTGCGATGGACTCAAAGTTATAACAGGGTGGGAAATGTTTAATTTGCACATATGCCTGCAAAGGGGTCACTATCTGAACATAAAGAGTTGGTATTTTTCACAGCATCAGATTTATGGTAAAAAGCCATAAATAGTAGTTTTTATAGTATGCTTTTTCCACCCTGGCAGAGAATAATATAGAAGCACAGTAGAAGTGAAAAACAAAGAAGAGAAGAGATAGAAATCAGCAGAGAGAGACAGAAAGGGTGAATACAGAGCTACAGAAGTGTTAATGGATCAAATTCAGCCAGTGGGTAAATTGATCCTGCTGCATCCAAGGTGGAGAAGGCACAACCCTCCTGGCAGGTCTCAACCTGAAACAGGAATGAAAGCATCATCCTTACCCTCCTTGGAAAATCTGCAGGAGCTGCCAGGGCAGTGTGTGCAAGAGGATGGATGGGTACTAACATCCCTGCCACTGGAATCAGATCAATCCACTGCATTATTATGTTCCTCCTGGCTTTAAAGAACATCCTGCAGGCAGCTCAGCTGACTGTATGAACACCCTGACCTGTCCCAATGGATTGGGCTGCTCCCAGTGTGACCTTGTGCGCTGCCTCTTCCCCGGGGTCTGGCACCCCCAGCTCCTGGTGCTCATCATCACACCCTCATGCTCTGCCAGCAGGGAGAGGAAATGTGAGAAAAATCAATAGCTCCAGCTCAGGCTGCCGGGGGATTTGTGCATTTTTGCACGGGGAAATCTGATATATTGACCCAGTTCCTCAAGACCGCCATCGATGGAGCTGATGATGGGAGGGCTCAGGGCTGGGGGTGTCCAGCCCAGGGCTGATGCTCTGTTGATTCTGGAAGTCAGGGCAGCCTCTCTCGGTGTGATTTACTCAATTCCCTTGCTGTTCCACATCAAGCAGGCTCCCAGCTTGCTTTTACTTCTTTATTTATTTATTCCCTGTCTTCCTTGCCAGGCAGTGGCAGTGAAGCCTCTGGGTCGTGCCTCTGGAGTGGGAATCAACACATGGGCAGGGCAGTGAAGGATGCAAAGAGCTGCCTTTGCCCCTGCTGATGCCTCCCCACCAAGGCTGGGACGTGCTGCTGCTCCCAAAACCCTGGGATTTGGCATAATTTCTTCTGTTTTTAGTGGAGAGTTGAGTTTATCTTCCTGCTGATGTTGTACAACAAGGGAATTTTGTAAATCACACCAATCCCCCTGACCCCATGGTCCAGGCTCAGCAAATCCTGCTCTGCTCATAGGGCCAGGGAAGGTCGTGCTCCTAAAGCTTTTCCTCCCATGCCAAACTGATCCCCTAAATATCCAGGCTTTCTTAAAATTCTTTTGCCTGGGGAGAAGGTGGGAGGAGGTCCATGGGTTTCCTGCATTGTCTCCTGCGATGGAAAACCCTCCTCTTTGTGATTTTATCAATGCCAGTAAAGCAAATTTTCCCTCGGCAAGACTCTTTTTTTCTAAAGCCTTTTTTGAAGACTCCTTTTCCCCAGCGATGCAGAAGCTTTAAAAGTATAATTATATATTTTAAAAAAATCCCACCATGCTATTTATAAATTATTCTATATGCTCCCAACAAAGCAAGTGCCAGACTGCACTGGCGGAAAGCCCACTCCAGCTTCTCCTTGCTTGGTTTCAAAATGCAAATAACATTGCTTCTATGATTTTTTTTTTCCCTAACTACAACAGCACGGGGGAAATCACAATGCAAACTCTTTCCTGGAAAAAAAAGAGAGAGAGAGATGAGGAAAATGTGGCAGCCTTGTGCAAGGGAGGTATGGGGAGGAGATCCAGACCTAAGGTAAAGAGACTGGGATCCAAACTTGAGTTGTGGAGAGGAGATCCAGACCCAAGACTAGGATTTTTTGGGATGAGCATCCCTCCTCAGTGCTGCCTGGATTCCCCCTGCCTGCCCTCCACCCAACTGTAGGCAGAAGGCAGTAGAGGCAGGGAATAGTGGAGGCCTTTTGTCTTTAATTTAAGGCTTCTCCCTGCCCTCTGTCCCTTCCTGTATTTCTCCCCCAAGCCTGGATATGCTGAACTGAGAGTTTTGAAACCTTTAGAGGAGTTGGAAAGCCCCAGGTCCCAGCAGAGCAGTGAAACACGAGGATGCTCAGTGTGGTCCCAAGGGGTGTCTGATAACGGGAGGCAGGGATTTGCCAATCAGATATTTGAATGGAGCTGTGTCTACGGGGCAATGGTGAGCAAAGAACCCAGCCTCTTCTCTGCCTCCCCTGTTACCATCTGTCTTCGTTTAATGACAAAAAAATAGCATTTATTGATATAAAATAAATAAAGAAAAGTGGGTGGGGGGGATCACTGGCTATTTTCCATTACAACATTTGCCAGCTGTCGTATCAGAAAACATTAATTTATTATACACCCCAGCACGTATTCCAGGCAATGCCTCCCGCAAATAACAAAGAGAATATTTATCTCTTAATCCCCTTTTCTGCCCCCCTGCTGCAAGTTATCTCCGGGAGCCCGCCGGCATCCAAAGGCTCGGGGCTGTAACATCCCAGCTCCTCTCGGCTGGAGCAGCTCAGCCCCGGGGCGATGTTATCGGGCACGGCGATAACAATGCCAAGGTGAGGCATTGAGAAGCCGATAACAATGCCAAGGTGAGGCATTGAAAAGCCGGTGACCTGAGAAATGTAAAGTCAAGCAGTGGCACCGCGCCGGGGCCAGCGCCGGGCAGGCTTGCTGTGAAGTGTCGCAGCAAGGGCACCAAAGCTCTGCTCGTTAAAGGCTTGGCTGCAAACATAATTAAGAGATGCTATCAGTGAGCGCCAGGCGAATCTCAGCCCTCGCAAATCACGGATTCCCGGGGATCCTGCGACAGGAGCCCCGTAAATCTCCGCAGCAAACGAGCTCGGCCGGCGGCAGGGGGAAGGATGCTCCAGCAGCTGCAGCAGGGGACGGACCTTGTGGTCGCGTGGAAAAAGCTAAAAACTGTCACACCAAAGGTTGGGAGGCTTCAAGGAAACCAAAATTGATCCCAAATCCCAAAACGGAGGAACTGGAGAGGGGCAGGGTTAGGGCCACTGAGAATCCTTGGGATAACCAAGGGTTGCAGCCCCGTTCGGAGCGGCTCCGGTTTGGTCCCTCGGGCCATGATCCGGTGGGTACCAAATTCCCAGCCCCAGGGGTGTCTGTCTGGGACAGACACGGCCCTGTGCAGGTGGGTTTGCTCCAAAGCTGCCCTGGAGTCCCTGCTCCCCCTGTCCCAGCCCGGAATTGATGGGCAGCACAAAGGCAAAGGTGGTGAAGGTCATGCAGCTTTTGGAAAGCTTTCCCTGTCCCCTTCTCCCTCCTTCTTTTCCCCTCTTATCTTTCTTTCCCTTTTCTGCTGGTCTTTTGTGGCCTGTCAGCCCAGCTTCCCTCCTCCCTCAATCCTGCACTTTCTCCTACTCTTTCCCCTATCTTCACCCCTGTTCTCTGTCTTTCCTCTCCTTGATCCCTCCCCATCCTGCCACTTCTTTTCCCCCATGCGCACCACTCTCCCTGCTACATTTCTCCCCTTCCTACCCCCTTCCCATTTCACTTCATCTCCACCCCATTCCCTTTCCATCACATCCCTTCCACATTCTATGATAGCCCAATTTCATCCCATCCTACTCCTTTCCCAATCCCATCCCATCCCATCTCATCCCCATCCCATTCCCATCTCACCGCCATTCCCATTCCCACCCCATCCCCATCCCCATTATCATTTCCTTCCCATCCCCATTCCCATCCCCGTTCCCATCCCCATCCCCATCCCCATCCCCATCCCCATCCCCATTCCCATTCCCATCCCCATTCCCATCTCCGTTCCCATCCCCATCCCATGTTCCCATTCCCATTCCCATCCCCATTCCCGTTCCCATTCCCATCCCCATTCCCATTCCCGTTCCCCATTTCCATCCCCGTCCCTCCCCAGGCAGTTCCGCATTCCCGGGGCTCTCCCGCCCATCCCGGGGGTTGCGGGTGCCGCTCCCGCGCCCCAAACCCGACCCCAGACCCGCGCGAGCCGCGGCGCCCCCCGGCGGCGGGCGCGGGAACGGCGCCTCCCCGCGGGGCGGTCCCGGGGCGGTGCCGGGGCGGTCCCGGGCGGTGCCCCCGCCCCGGGCCGGCCGTGCGGCGGTGCCGAGGGCGGGCGGGCGGTCCCGGGGCGGTGCCGGGCGCAGGCCCCGCCCCGCGGCGGTGGGCGGGCGGCGGTGCCGGGGCCGCGCGGTGCCGGTGCCGGTTGGCTGCGGGCGGTGACGGCGGGAGGCGGTGGCGAACATGGCGGCGGCGACGGCCGAGGAGGCGGCGGCAGCGGCGGGGCGGCGCTGAGGAGGCCCGAGGCGGGCTGAGGAGTGGCGGGGCGGGCGGGCGGGGGCCCATGTGCGGTGGCGGCGGACCCCCCCCGCCCCCCACTACCGACGCCCGTTCGCAGCCAGGCGCCGCCGAGGCGGCTCTGCGGGCGCGGAGCGAGCGCGGCCCCGGCCCGCCGGCAGCGGCGGCGGCGGCAGGATGAAGTTCGCCGAGCACCTCGCGGCGCACATCACCCCCGAGTGGCGGAAGCAGTACATCCAGTATGAGGTACGGCCCCGGGCAGCGCTGCGGGCACCGGCCCCGGCCCCCCGCGCCTCACGGTGCCCGCCGTGCCGCGGGGCGGTGCTGATGGAGAGGCAGCGTGTGCGCGTCCGCCGCGGCGGGGAGGCTGCGGCGCTGAGGGGCACCCCTCGGCTGTCCGGCTCGCTAATTAGTGCGTTAATTACCGCCCGTAACCTCTTGCCGGCGGACAGAGGTCGGGGCACACGCTCGGCACCGCGCACCCCCAGCCCCGGCGGGGGCTCGGCACCAGCGCCGGTTCCCGGAGGAGCGGTGACTTTGAGAGCTCCCGGCCTCCCAAGGGCGATCCCGCCGCGCTGGGCAGCTCCCGGCGCCCTCCCTGCCCTGCCGGGGCCACCGGCACCGCTCGGGGCTCCCCCAAAACAGGGCTCCAAACCCCTGTCAGCTCCCCCGAGCCCTCCAAACAGGGCTCCAAACCCCTGTCAATTCCCCCAAGCCCTCCAAACAGGCTCCAAATCCCCATCAGCTCCCCCAAGCCCTCCAACCAGGCTCCAAACCCCTGTCAGCTCCCCCAAGCCCTCCAAACAGGGCTCCAAATCCCCATCAGCTCCCCCAAGCCCCCCCAAACAGGGCTCCAAATCCCCATCAGCTCCCCCAAGCCCTCCAAACAGGGCTCCAAACCCCCATCAGCTCCCCTGAGCCCCCCGAAATAAGTCAGCAAACCCCCATCAACTCCGGTTTTATGACAATTTTTAAGTAAGGCTCTGCAGCTCGCGGTTTCACACTCCAGTCGGGGCGTTTATGAGCACTGTTTGCAGCAAGTTGTGCTGCATTAATCGTGAATTATCTGCAGAACACGGCTTTTTTGGGCTTTATCACGCCAGCCTGCTAAAGGTCATGCTGATTGCTTCGTTTCAGATTTATCACACCGATTCTGGGCTTGGTTGGAACTGGACGGAGCTGGGGGGTGGTAATTTGTAGTAAAACCATTTCCTATTTCAGTGTCAGCAGTAAAAGTGGCAGGTGCCAGCGATGTCTTTTCCACAAGTAATAATTAAATCTAGACAACGGAAAGCTGATTATAGGACAGCCGTGATCAGCAAAACTTCTTGACTGATTGACTCAGTTAAAACCACGGAACATTTGTTATTGTTTGAGGGCCTGTATTTTCTCCCTAGGACTATAATAGCAATTTATTTATACTGTCCATATTAATCTGTCTGGATTTGCAAGGAAAACCACATTTATCTTAGCTTGCTTTGTTATAATGTTGAGCTTGAGAAGTTTATATCTAACCCTTTTCACTCTTCCTTTGTTTCCCTTTACCTGACTGCAGAGGAACGGATGTTTAAATAAAAACTGCAGTTGGGTTTGGCTTTACAACAATATTGTGATCTCCTTGAATGATGTGGAGAGCTAGATGGCCAAATCATGCCATCAGTCTTTGAGGAGGAGGAAAACCATTGTCTTGATAAAATAAAGGGCCAGCTTAGTTCTGCATCGTGTCTCTAATGGGTTATCCCTGTGAGAGTTGTCTTCTGCTCCTGAGAAAACTTGGATATCTTCCTAAGAGCAGCTTTTGGAGGTGTGTTGGAGGGGAAGGCAAGGGGAAATAAAAGGGTGAAAGATCTGTCTGCATGCTGAGCAAACAGCTGTGGAGAGAGGGGAAGGAGACCCAGTGAACTACGACACCTTGATTAATGTGTGAAGAGCTCTGCTGCTCCTCGGCCACTGTTTTCATTATGGGAGGTTAATTTTCAGCTGTTTTAACTAGGGCACTATCATGATGTCATTCTCCCTTCCTCCAGCCCAGTTTAAAATGTCTATTTCAGTCAAAACAACTTCCTTCAAGTTGTTACTCTTTCTAATCACAAGTAATCTCCTCCTTGGATAGACAGCTTAATGTGGAGTGAGGGAAAACACAAACCTCACCTTCCCTTTCAGTAATAACTTTCAAACTCTTTGTTTGCCTTGTTGCAGCTGGCTGGATGTGAGTCAGCCTTCTGCTCATGCATATTACAGTGATGGAATAGCCTGGCATTTATTATTCAGTAACTGGTGGTCGTGTGGGTGCAGTGCATAAAAGCCCAGCACTGCCTCCATTTACTTGTTGATTATACCTGAGGCAAAAAGCACCCAGCCCTCCTTTGTCCAGAAAAATTCCCATTGCTGATCAGCAAATGTGAGGTTAAACTTTGCCTGTGTTACTTGTGTGCAGTGCTGCTTATAGAAGGTGTCACAGTAACTTTTAAAACATGATTTGTGGATTTTAATAGTGTTATATTGTTTCTTCACCTGACAGTTTATATCTTTTTAATTAACGCAGGAAACGCCCTCTCAGAGTGAGAGGTCTTCTTGGGTAGGTTTTTAACTCTGAAAAGATTCTTCCTGTTTCCAGGATGTCACCTTCAAGATCACAGAATTCTGGGGTGGTTTGGGTTGGAAGGGACCTTAAAGATCATCTTGTCCCATCCCCTGCCATGGGCAGGCACAGCTTCCACTACTCCAGGTGGCTCCACGCCCCATCCAGCCTGGCCTTGGACACTTCCAGGGATGGGGCAGCCACAGCTGCTCTGGGCACCCTGTACCAGGGCTTCCCCACCCTCAGGGAAGATTTTTTGCCTAATATCTGATCTACCCCCGCTCTCTTTCAGTTTGAAGCTGTTCCCCATGAAAGGACTGAAAGATGATGCAGAAATTGATTTCTCTAAGCCATTCTGTATCATAAAGATAGCCTCATCTTAATTTTCTCCTCTGCTATTTGTAGTTATTTCCACTGGAGAGCAGGAGATTCTTGGAGTGTGGCAGGACCCAGGTAACCTGTGAGAGCCTTTGAATGGATTTGGAGCAAGCTTTGCCTGTCAGACCAGGTGTAATCTGTTGGTGATAACCTCAGAAAGAGGAATGGGATTGTTGTGTTTTCGATACCTAAAAATGTAGTTTCACTTTCAGGTGGTCTTGAACAATTGACAGTCCTCAAAACTTCTTACCATCCACATGCTTTCCCTCCAAAAATAATCAGTTTAAGTATTCTAAGTGTGCTTGTAGAAGTATGGAAGTTGCCTGGGCTTACAGCTGGTATTCAGGGTGAGAGCTTTAGGGAGAGAAAAAACCATGAATTTTCTTTAAACAGGCAAAAGTAAGATATATTTTGATAGGTGTGACGTAGATTTATATTTTCTTTCAGCAAAAGCTCTGCAGTGACCATTACTGTACATCTAAGCTTTTGGAGAAGGAGCACTTGGCTTACAGAAAAGAGGGAAAATGGCAGTGAATGCTCTTCTGTTTCATTCAGCTTTTCCCAAAGACATTTACCATGACTGAGCCAACAATAATGTGGAGCTTTAAACCATGATGGACCTGATTTGGCTTTCCATTCCAAATTTCCATCTAAAGATTGCATGCAATGATGTGGCTGTGCCTCACCCTGGCAGCAGCAGTGAGAGGCTTTGCTCACCTTGTTTTAGGGGCTCTGGCAGGGCATTTTCTTCTGTAAAATGAGTCACATTTTCCTAGCTGTTAAACTACAGCTGTGATGTGCACTGCTTCAGTGTTCATTTTGCCTTAAAAGTTTTGGGCCACTCATTTACCCTTTGGAAATGAGCGGCCCAAAACTTTTAAGTTGGAAAAATAAGAAAACTGGAAAAGTGGAAAACAGGAAAAACATGAAAACAAACACAGTCCCAACTTTTTGTGTCAAAATTGTGAAATTCTCATTTCCACACAGTACTGAACAAATTCAGGTAACTTGCATGAATTTCAGCTGATGCTTTTTTCCTTTTTTGGCTGAGAGTGTGCTCTGCTGCATATAATGCTCATTTTTGATGCAGAGAAATATTTGGGTTGTGAGTCCTCTGTTTATCCACAAACCCTCCTGGATTCCTTTGTTTTCATGTCCCTCTCTGGATTGCTTTCAGGAGGAGAGCATTGCTCAGGCTTCTAAATGTAAGTGTGGATCTGCACATCCAGCTGATGGAACTGTACAACTCACTTGTACAGTTGCCAGATGGCTGTTTTGGTTGCAGTTAATCTGGCCTGAATTTGTTTCTCTGCAGGAGCCTGATGGTATTTTTATAGAAAAAGTACATAATACCTTTGACATCTCAACAGCTGGGGAGGGAGGAGGAGCAGAACACTTATTACAGGTGCAAAGTTCATGGGAGAGGTGGGTAAAGGTGTGAGCAGGTGACCTCCCTTCCCTTTTTTTTAAGGTTTTTAAGTCCTTAAAACCCCAGGTTTTAAGTCCTTCTGCTGTTGCAGGAGAGAAACAGGTTGCTAAGTTTTAGGCATCATTTCTCCCAGACACCACCTGCAGCAGGAAGTGGGTGGGGGGAGAGGAGAGCTGAGGTTGCCTGCTTGAATTCAGAGTGTCTCCTGCAGAAACAGGCTTTCAGCTTTTGGGAGGTGGCCAACTCTGCTCGTCAAACCCAGCTTCATGATAGGCAGTTCACACCCAGGCTTGCCACCTCCTGACACAAATCTGTTGTGCTATTTCACTATTTGTCCTTCGGGCTGTTAGCAGAGGAGCTTAGAGGAGCTTAAGTGGTTTGAAAGACTCCTTTAAAACAGTGGGGTTTGTTGTTTTTTTTTTTTTGAGTTTTTTAAGGTTTTTGTCCTTGATTTTGTTCACTGTTAAGGTCTGATAGTTGCATTTTCGTTTTCTTTTTG
This sequence comes from Agelaius phoeniceus, assembly GCF_051311805.1. Classification (NCBI taxonomy): domain Eukaryota; kingdom Metazoa; phylum Chordata; class Aves; order Passeriformes; family Icteridae; genus Agelaius; species Agelaius phoeniceus. The sequence goes on along the minus strand of NC_135272.1, from coordinate 10,365,548 downwards.
CCTTTTTTTTTTTTGTTCTCTCATATGTATTTCCACCAGTTGACTGATGGTGCAAGGTGTAGCACTGGCACAGTCTAAAGCAGGGAAATAACCCATTTTGTTTAGTTTGAGGGCAGAAAGAGTAATTCTTAAGTGTTTCCCATTGACAGTGATGGATAACTTTTGTAAACAATCAGTTCTAAAATTCTGTAATCTAGAGGACTAAATAGTTTAGGTGTGAAGGAGCACTGAGCCTTTCACTTTGAGGTTATTGGTTTACTTATATAGGTCAGGAAAGCAGTAACAGAATCTGCTGCCCTGCAGCTGCCAGATTGTACTATGTCAGTCTGCATGGGGAGGGGTCTGTGGGACGACTGACACCTTCAGCTTTCAGGATTGTTTAGTGCAGGACTGTCAATCTTGTCCTTTTTAATTTGTTGTTCTTTAAAAATGACTGATAAAACCAGAGATAGGAATTACACTGGGTTTACCTCTGGGTGGGTTAGGAGATGAGTTGTTCCTACAGTGACTTTCAATGTGCTGTCTCTTCTGGTTTGTTTATCCTGTGTCACATGTTGGTTGTGGTTCATGGAAAAAGTTACAGGTAGGTGAGGATGACGACTGGGATGGAAAAGGAGGAAGATTTTTTGACTACTTGGTGTGCAGAGGCAGATCATGTGCTGCTGAGCAGTGAGTCATGGGGGAAAGGACTGAAGTGGCCGGTGCTCCTGAGGAATTTCAGAGAAGCACCAAGAGCAGAGCAGAGCTGAGCTGCTGGCATGAGGATCATCCAGCAGTGGCTCAGTTGGGAAAACAATTATGCAAGTGACCTTTGCTGAGACCTCTGACTCAGGAGCCAGACCTTTGAGAGATGCCAGAGCTGCTGGTGCAGGCAGCCACCTTGGGTATCTTGTGATAAACAGACTTGTCCTTTAGACCTTGTATTTACCCAGTGTGTTACAACAGCACTCAGCTCCCAGCTGCTGAGCTGATGGTTTTTACCTCCAGGGTTTTGGGGGATGTGTCATTTAACCTGGGAGGTTTTCTCCTGGGGCACTGTGATACACACCTCTGCTTCTGCTATCTTTCAGGATTATGGAAGTATGGGATATGTTGAGAATCAGGCAGAATAGATAGGAACTCAGAAGACCTGAATTAGTTCTTTATGTTAGATTTCTGTGGGCTCAAGAATGAGGGAATAAGGTCAGGTTTTTGTGGTGGTGGAGGAGGGTACTCACGTTCAGTATGGGCATTAAGATGTGAGGTGTGTATATGCACATCACTGTGCAGAAGGAATGAGTCATTTCCTGTGGCTTTTAGTTCCAAACCTATGGCTTGGGTTATTCATGAAGTCCCAGAATGTTTTGGGTTGGGAGGGACATTTAGGATCATCTTGTTCCCACTGCCTGCCATGGGCAGGGACACTTTCCACTATCCCAGGCTGTTCCAAGTCTGTCCATCCTGGCCTTGGACACTTCCAGGGATGGGGCAGCCACAGCTTCTTTGAACAACCTGTGCCAGGGCCTCACCAGCCTCCCAGTAAAGATTTTTTTCCCTTATATTTTACTCCAGCCTGCCCTCTGTGAGTTTGAATCCATTCCCTCTTGTTCTGTCATTCCTGGCCATTGTCCCAAGTTACTCCCCAGTTCTCCTGAACTCCCTTTAAGCACAGAAAGGGGCTCTAAGGGCTCCCTGGAGCCTTCTCTTCTCCAGCTGAGCACCCCAGCTCTCTCAGCCTGTCTCCATAGCAGAGGGGCTCCCACCCTCTGATCCTCACTGTGACCCTCCCCTGAACTCCCCTCATTCCTTCAGCCATTGATCAGAATTCAGTTTATGTGGATGTGAGTGAGCAAACCTTTAACCTGTGCCTGGGGTAATACCAGCACCCCAGAACTGCCTGGGAAGAGCCTTCCAGAAAGGAGCTGCAAGGCAGCTCATGGTGCCTCCAGCACCTGAAACCTGATTACTTAATTAATTCTGGCTGGTGTTAATGTTGCCCTTCAGTTCCCACTTCTAGAGCAGGCCATCACCCTTGCTTCCCTAATCTCCTTCATCATGTTGCCTTCAGCTTTTAGCATGTATGTGTATTTTTGTGATCCTCTGCAACAGTGATGAGAGATCCCTGAGGCTGCTTCTCCTCCATTTGCCTTGACAAACTCCTCTGTGTCACGCAACACTTCAGGTTTTGTTGTTGTTTCATTTTTTTTAATGTAAAGCCTTTAGCATCCTACCAACTGGGAAGTATTTTTCTGAAGGAAGATGTTGAAATGTACAGTTGGAATAAATTTTATAGATTATTAAGATAACAAGCTTGAGATAAAGCAGTCAGTAAACATGAACCTATTTCACTTGTGAACAGAAATATGTGTGATAGCCTTGACATCACGTACCACAGCTTTCTGTGCCAGTCTGCAGGATAAAAGGGCTTTAATTGCTTTTGTTTTCAAACAGGCATATCAAAACAGTGTAATTTTTTTTTCCTCTTTTCATACTAACTGTGTTCCTTGTTCTCTGCCCCTCCCTTGCAGGCTTTGAAAGAGATGCTATATGCAGCTGTGGACCAGGCCCCTTCTATAGAAGGTAAGCAAATTGTAACCCACAGTTGAATTTTTCTTGGCACTGCGTGCTGGACACGTAGTCCTGCTACTTTTCTGTCCTTAGTCCTCCTAATTTGGTAAACTTAATATCCTGATGGGCAAATGCCTGGCCTTTGACAGCCTGCATGCTCTATTTGATTGCTAGAACTCTTTGTCCTCTTTTGTTGGGACAATAAATGTCTTTGTATAGTTTGAGACAGCAACAGCTGGATTCCTCTTGCTTATAAGGTCATTCAGTGGTGGAAGTACTCTCTTCATTGCCTGAGAATAGAGCTTTGTTTTCCTGTGAGAGCCTGCCACTCTGGGAGATAGCTGTGCTGGAGAGACACTGGTTCCTGGTTTGTTACTGGTGATTTGAGCTGCAAGAGTCTCATCCTTTTGTTCTGTGTCCTCCCTGAATGCTCTGCTGCCTCTCCCATGTGGACATGAGTATATCTTCTTCTTTGCATGTGTTTATTGCCTTCTGACTGCTCTAGGTTATTCTAGTAAGGTGATTGGTTTTTAGCTCACTGAATTTTAAATTGTTTGTTTAATTAAGTGATGATCTCTGCAAAATTTCTTAATAGAGCTCTGTATCTTCCTTTTGTTGTCTTTAAAGTACTGAAGCCTCTGTATTGCTTCACTCCTTACTTTCTTGCCCTTCATGTGGATTTCTGACTGCTTTATAACATCCTTACCTTTATTATTTATTATTATAACCTCCTTACCTTTATTATTTTCACTTTTATTGCAGAGTTAATTTTACTAATTTCTGAACATGGCTTTCTGGGTTTCTTGTATATCTCTTGTATATTTTTCTTGTATATTTATAGAGCAGGAGAACAAGTGCTGCTCCTGGTGTAGTCAGTTGTCTAACATCACTAATGCTGGTCACTCTAAATCTTAGGCCATGAATTACTTTCCTTTTGTTGATTAGAACTGGGAAATGAGGTATGATATAGCTAATATAATGCGATTTTTTTTAATTCAACTCAACTCCACCTGTTTTTTGATTAGAATTTTAAAGCCACAGCTGCAATAAGTAATAGTTAAAGAGAGTGTGTGGGATGGGGCAGTCTGTCCTTAAACTCTTCAGAGGTACATTCCAAGCTGAAAACTTTGTGGAAGCAATGCTCAGGCAGGTGTAATTTTTAAATTTAACCTGACACTTAGTAGCTCACTCAACTCATTGTGCTGATTTTGTTAAAAGAATCACACTTTTCTCTACATACAGGTCCTAGAACTAGGTTTCTAAAGATTATGGTCCAAGAATCCAAAATCTATGGGTTATCTTTGGAAAACTCAACATACATTGGCAAAGAGGAAAGTCTTGCTTTATTATTTTAAAGTAGCAAAATTCCATAAAATCTACCCACAAACCTTTCTCCCCAACAGCATAAGACTAAGAGGAACTGAAGTTTTCTGTGCAGGCCAAACTGACAATAATTACTTTTGAAGACAACTTACTAATGTTATTGAGGATCCAGCAATATTTTTATGGGGGACTGGCACAATTATAAGACTTTTTTCCTTCCTCTCTTCTGTCCATTGGTTTATTATTGACAGTGTGAGCAAATGGTGTCTGTGCTGATGGAGCTTTGTAGTCTGATGTTGGAATGTGACTTCCTGGGCTTGGCCAGGGTTATCTGGGATTTCAAGGTGGTCTTGAGTTGTAAAGTGTTATAATGCAGCATTTTGCTTGCTTTATTTTCAGTGCTTGTGTTACAGTGGTGTTCTGTAATGTGCTGTGATGTTTGTTTGGCAAAGCAAGACAAGGTGAAGAATAAAATGACATTATATTTATGCTCTTTTAAACACTGTTAGAGTTTTAACCTGTGCTTCTGCCTCCTCTGATGCTTTAAAAAACTCAACAAAAGGAAAGCAATGATTTAAGACTGTTTCCATCAGTAGAACAATGTTCTGTTCATTTTTGGAGGGGTTGGGTCTTTTCCTCTGTACTACAGAGAATATAATCCAAACAGTTTTGAACCACTCCTATTTAAATCTGTCTGCATGACCTGCCCTTAAGTGCAGAGCAGTTCTACTAATTCCTTCACCTTTCATTTTTCTGTCCCTGTTGCTCGCATCCTTCTCTTTTTTTAAGCCCTTCTGCCTTTGTTCATAGAAACTTTAGGCTGGGTTTAGTACTTGACTGCACACAAACCATGCCCAGAACACTGCTGTAGTCCCTATCACAGGATTTGGAGCAAGTTCCTTGCATTTTGGGAGGGAATGGAGCAGCTGTTGTCAGGGGCTGGCTGTTGGCCTGCATGTTTCCAGTTTAATATGGATTTTGCAATGGATACTTGTGTGTTGTTTTGAGCTCAACACAGAGACTACAGGGCTGTGCTACTGAAACCCAGCCTCCCAGTATGAGCCTAATGTAATCTCATTTTAGACTGGTCTAACTAAAATCCATTTGCTAATTGATCTCGTTGATCACAGACACGCTGCAGAGCTCCAGAGCTGGCTTTGATTTACCTTGCATGAATTGTAAGCTAATCTTTGGATAATATACTGGATTGTGAAGACAAGGGAGTTTTGTACAGCAAAGCTGAGGCTGTTCCTGGTTCTTATTCTGCTTGGCTGGATGTGTGATCTGGCATTTGTGAATGAATTTCTTAGATTTCTGCTGCAGGCTGCTTACTATGTCAGTCAGTAAAATTTGTGTATAGACAGAAATGCTTCCTGTTGCTTAGTAGAATGCTGAAAGCACTTTGGAAATTCTTTAAAACAACAGAAAAAGTGCTACCCAACCAAGGCATGTTGTAAATAATGGGCAAGGCAGGTAATAGGTGGGCCATCCATCATGAACAGCTTTCTGTGGGTTTGTGTTTAGGCATTTTCTGTTTGTGGATAGGTAAACAAAGCTAACTTCAGAATGACTCTTAAAGTTTTGCAAGGGATGGTTGCTTGTGCTACTTTAGTGGACAAAGTGCTGCTGGGAAGAGGATCTTGGCTCTAAATTGGGCAGTTTATTCTGTGTTATTATTTATTATGGTGACCCTTCTCCTTGTGTTACACTGAATCACACCTATGTCTACCTGCTTTTTCCTATTTTTGGGTAATAAATGGACTGTGATTTTAACAAAAAACCTTGTAGAGGGGGATGAGCAATACCTGTCAAGGCTGTATGGTAGGAGGAGGTTGTTTGTAGCTGTCCCCACACACAATTCCAAGGTGGTGTGGCTCCCTGTATTTCATGAGAGTTATTCCAGACTGCAGCATGTCTTTTCTGGCAGTTCCTGGCTGTACACATAGATTTCTTTAATCTGTTCAAAGATAAGTTTTTTTCATCCATCTGTCTCCTTTGTAATGACAGTTTCTTTATGCCAGTGTTATTCCTCCAGATGCTCCTCATCTTTTTACAAGGCAATCCCCTGATGAAACCTGCACCATCCTTCCACCTGAGCAACATCTGTACTAAATTAGTGTTCAGTCTGTTAATTCAATCCCATGCACATCACTGGCAGAGGTATCAAATGATGCTGCATTCCCAGCTGTACAAGGAGCCTTGCCTGGCTTTCTGGAGTATTCTTTGGAGCGTGTTTGCTTCGTTAGCTGTTTGTTGCCTTCTGCTCACTGTTACCAGAACAAGGGGAATGAGTGGATGCTGCTCCCAGGATGTCATTCCCAGCTCCTTGTGGCACAGCAGGAAGGCCTGAATGCAAGTGTGCCAAAACAGGCATCCTTTTTTGACCCTAAGATACCTTTAGCAAGAATCTGTGATGATTTAGAGGCTAAACCTGAGCATAGCTCTGCTTTCCTCTGAGGCAGAATGTGCAGTACAGCAAAAGCATGAAATTCTGACCTCACTGGGAGCATGCTGGGGTGGTTTTTTTGTTGATTCCTTGTCCTCCCACTGCTTCCTGTTCCATTTAAAGCAGGTTAGTGGACCATTCTTGCTGGGAGTGCTCCTGATTATTCCACTTGGTGAGCAGCTGTGTCGGCATCTCCCCGAGCTCCTCACGGTGCTGCTCTCCTCGGCTGCCGCGGCCACCAAAGTGCAGCTGTAAATTATTCATCCCCATTTTCTTCTCCAATGGACAGGGGCCACTCTAAATATTATTTCCTAGAATATTTGCCTTTCAGATATTTAAATTTATCCTCTCTTTAATACCTGTGTAAACAAATATCGTTGTTGTAATATCAGATGGTACAGGAGCGTCCTGTTGTGTCCTCCCATTATGGGAATTATTTAACCCCATTCCTGAATTCCAGTGGCACCTTTCAAAGAAGGATCACACTGGTTCTGTGAGGATGGAATGATGTATTAGGGTAGGAGTGGGAACTGCAGGTGCTCTAGGGTAGAATTCAAACCCAAAAGTAAGAGGTGGTGCTAAAGCAACAGGAATTGGTAGGGGAAAAGCTTTAGTGGTGACAGATATCCTCTGCTGGTGCCTGTAATCTTTGTGGTCTCCTGATGGATTAGGAAAGCAAGAGATGCAAGTTTGGGACATTCTGAGAGTGCCAGCACTGACAGCATGTCTCATGTTATCCCACCCTTGTTTCTGCTTTCATTTGTAAAGCACTTGCCCTGTTAACTGACAGCTACAGATCTTTAGCTTGGATTTATTTCTGTTGCTGAATAAACAAAAGAGTATTCTTTAGGGGCATAAATAATCTTGGTGAATAAGTAGGGTGTAGGACATCACATTCTTTTTCTTTCCAGAGGAAGTTATGAGCCTGACAGTTTTTGTTACATGCAGACATGCTTTGTAGGGTTGATCAAAGGCTTATGATTTGTCTGTATATATGCAGATGCCTTCTTTTTATTTCAAAATAAACATTTATTTCCGATTGCACAAGCTTACTTTGCAGTGGCTTGAGGTTTTGTTTACATGGGAAATGCTTAAGGCTTTAAAAGAGTCTTCAACAGAAGTGCTGCACATCAGAAGCAGTCACAACGAGATTAATGCTTTGTCTTTATTTCAGCATGTTGTCACACACCCATAAGGACACGGGGGTTGGTGTCCTACACCCCTGATGCAGCTCCTTGATTCTGTCTAGGCTGTAATTCAGCCTCTGTATTTATAATTAGTATGTAAACTAACAAAAAAAAAATATAATCCCATGACAATCCTCTTCTCAGTTGGAGATTTGATGCCAGGTATTGGATTAGCTGTAAAAAATAGGTTATTGGGCTTGTGGCAAATGTTAGCTCCCAGAATGTGCAAACAGTGGACAGGAGGAGAACTTGGCAGCATACCAGCATTTAGAGAAGGAGATGATGCCTGGTTTCTCTTCCCCTAGAGCAATAAAATTTGAAAGGTAAACAGTGCATATGGTTGGAGTAGGGTCCAGAGAGAACAGCTGGATGCTCACTAAAATATTTGGAGCACAGATGCCTGTGTGCAAATGTGGAGTACCGTGTGTTCATGTAAAAGTCATTTTGCTGTCAGGAGCGGTTCAGCGCTCACAGCAAGTCAGCACAGAGACTGCTTTGTACCCAGCCCTGCCACTTTCTGTGCCTTCAGAGCAGCCCACGCTGCTGGTACAGTGACTTCCTCTGAGGTGATGAGCACCAAGAGCCTGCATTGTGCTCAACCAGTCAGGAGTGTAACGTGGATGTGGAATAAGGGCCAGGTGAGGCACAGAGCTGGAGTCACAGAATGGAATCAGAGAGTGCTTTGGGTTGGAAGGGACCCATAAAGGTCATCTTGCCCAGCCCTCCTGACATGGGCAGGGACAGCTTCCACTACCCCAGGTTGCTCCAAGCTGTGTCCAACCTGGCCTTGAACACTTTCAGGGATGGGGCACAGCCCACCCTCACTGTGAAAAAACCCATTTTCCTTGTATGTAATCTAAACTGACTCTTTCAGATTAAAACCATTGCCCTCATCCTCACACAACAGGCTCTGCTAGAAAGTCTGTCCCCAGGCTAATTGGGTGATTGCAAGTTGATTGTGGAGACAACGAGCCAATACAAGGTTGGATGTCATTACTGTCCCACAGACCACAGGTCCTCAAGTTGTGGTCTGAGAGTACATTCAGGACCTGCTGGTGTGCCCAGGGTCCTGTCCTGCCTTCTTCTAAACCAGAAAGTCTCCTGGAGCCAGTGGGAGCCTCCCTGGGGCTCTTGGGGTGGTGTGGGACCACACAGAGTAACCAAGAAGCTCATGGGGGTAGGTGCTTTAGCAGGTTGATCACCATTTCTTTATGAAGGAAGCTTGTGATTGCAGTCAGCTGGACTTCCTCACACTTCCCATTTGCCCCATGGCCAGCTCCTGGCTGATTCTCTGTGTTGCTGCTGAGAAAGCCTTCAGCCTTCTCCTGTGCTCTATGGTGTGTTGTGTGCAGCCTCAGCAGCAGCTCAGATTGCTCTGACATGTTCGTGTCGAGTGAAGAACTTGAGTCCTAGGTGTACCTAAGAACTCAAGGCTTGGGAAGAGCCAGTTTATTGAATCATAGAAGGTTCTTGTGGGGGTACCAGTTGTGGGTTTCTCTGTGCCTGGTTTGAAGGCACTTCATGTTGGGACTCAGGTGTTTATTATTTTTCATCGGTGAAACAGTCTCACTGCTATGAGTTCAGCAGCTTTTCAGTAGAAGGCACAAAATGGCCAACAATCTCTTGTTCCAAGGTCTTTTAAGACTAAACTATCCAATTAAGAACTGACACCTAGATTATTTTCCCTTTTAACCCAATAACTGATCCCAAAGAGCCCCTAATTAGGACTTTTCTGCCCAATTACAAAATGCCACCCAAACCCATGGAGAAGAAGCATGAAGGAGAAGCCCAGGACAACACCCTGTGCCCTCCATCTTGCTTCCATCCACAACATACTAAAAATCCCAAACCTAAATTTCTCACCAAGTGATACACCTACACTGCTCTCTATAATCTATTTCACATTTTTGTGGATTCCAGTCTATCTTGAAGTTTCTCCATGGATGAGGGTCAAAGTCAGTGCTGCCCTGGGGGTCAGGGCACCCCAGAGCAGACACAGAAATATTCCCAGTGCCCTGGGTTTGCACAGGTTCTGAGTTGAAAGGGTTGTGGAGTCCCAGCTCTTGTTATCCCTGCACAGGACCATCCCCAAGAGTCACACCATGTGCCTGAGAGCTCTGTCCAAATGTTCCTTGAGCTCTGTCAGGCTTGGTGCTGTGACCAGTTCTCTGGGGAGCCTGTTCAGTGCCCAACCACCCTCTGGATGAGGAACCTTTTCCTAATATCCAACCTAACCCTGCCCTGACACAGCTTCAGGCCGTTCCCTCCCTGTCACTGGGCACCAGAGGGCAGAGATCAGTGCCTGCCCCTCTCCTTCCCATCATTAGGAAGGTAAAGACTGTGCTGAGTCTCCTTTTTTGCAGGCTGAACAAACCCTTAGCCTCTCCTCAGATGGTTTTCCCTCTGGACCCTTTGCCATTTTGCTCTGTAATTTTGTCCTGTGCCCTTTTTTCCTTTATTTCAGCATCCTTTGGTACGGAGTGCTAAGAGATGTTAAATCCAGGATAATCCAGGAGCTGGGGAGGTGCAGGAGGTCATGGTGGGAGCTGGACCTGACAGCCCAGGGCTGACCTAGAGCCAGGTTTCCCTGGCAGGTCTGCAAACTTTCTGCTGCAGAAGGGACGTGGATGGTTCCTTAATGATGTAGGATAACAGCAACATCAGAAATGCTCAGCTGTGCCTTTTTCCTTTTTTTTATTTTTATTTTTTCTTTTTCCTTCCTGCATTTGCTTTCCCATACACTAAGATGCCAGTTTGTGCTTAGAGGAATTAACAGTGCTTGTAATTTAGCTGGAATGTGCCAGGTTTGATGCTAATGGTCAGAGCTCAAGGGTTGGAAAGTAGATTTGCACTGCTGGAAGATTGGCAGGCAGCACTCCTGAGACAGCAATGAGATATCAGGCAGCACAGTGGCTGCACACATGAGAGCACTGCACATGTTTATGCAAGAGGCCAGTATTTATTGCTTTGTTTCAAGAAAAGGCTTCTCTAGACATCTTAACAGCAAGATTTAGTGTGTGTGTGAGGCAGCCTCTGGCTTTCTAGACATTCCTTTGGCACTGTGTTTGATATAGGTGACTTGAATTATTAGACAATTAGGATTTTTGGATGAGACTGTAGCTACTCAGTGAATAATGCAACATGAATTAAGGTTGTTTGGTTTCTCTCTCTTTAAAAATGCATGCTGTGGCCAAGGCAATGAGCAGAGTGTCCCTGGAAGGAGATCTCATTCTTCTCCATCACAGCTGCTTGTGAGATGCTTCACAAAAATGGCCAGCATGCCAGTGGCCACGGAGTGGTGCCATCTCTGTGGGATGTGCTGCAGGACCAAAGGCTGTCCCTGTTCCTGGAGTGGTCCTTTGAGTTCCCTTCATCTGCTGGAAGGCCACACCACGCACAGGGTGTTGCACAGTTGGTCTCCCAACAGGAGAAGGTCTGTCTCTTTGATTAGGGAATTTTACAACTTGCAACAGCGTGGCAGAAAGTCAACCCAGTCCTGGTGACTTCTCATTTCTGAAGTGAAAATGAAAGCTAGCTGCATCTTTCACCTGTGTTGTTTTTGTGGTTTTTTTTTTACATTGTATCTGTAGCCTTACAGCTTGACATCAAGCTGATAAAGAATTCATTTTAAAATGTGCTTTTTGTAAATACATAATCTTTAACTTTAGTTACAGCTTAAAACTGCAGAGCTACAGCATCTTGATTTTACAAAGCCACTGTTAAAAAAAAATTACTCCGAAAATTTCTGTATTATTCTATTTATTACATGGCCATATTGTTAAGATATTTTAGATTGTTTTGTGCTGCCTTTGTTGAGTGTGGTAACCTTTTTTGCCTGAATTAGTACAGCCTAAGTGTGAAAGCCTGATCCTATAGCCAGTTCTTTTGGGAACTGAGAAGGGGAAACCATGGAGAGGTATAAAGCATATTTTACTAACCTCTGGTTTGAGAAGAGTACATAAAATTCCTTAGTTGTAAGGCAGCAGCACCATGAGTCAGAGTTGTCTATGTTTAACTAAAAATCACAAAGAAAACTGCCTGAGAAGACATAAATTTACTTTTTAAAGTGGTTTTTTTCTGTCCAGGGTGGTGACTGGGATCACAGAGGGCACAGACATCCCTGGGATGGTGCAAAGCCTTTCTGGGCACTGACTGTTCTCAAATTGTGCACTCAGCAGCTTGGCTTCCCCTCTGCAAGGGGGAAACCTTGTTTATCTCCTAGGAGATGGAAAACCAATTTCTACTTCTTGATGAGAAGCTGGCAGGCTATTTGACTAAACAAGAAAGGCAAGGCAGTGTGGCCAAGAAGAGGGGAATATAAATACCAATATAAATGCAATTTATTTTGCATGTGCTATATAGCCCCAAGCACACGTTTTAGAGGGGGAGTGAGAATTTTCTGCACACTGAAATGCCAGCTCTAAATAGAAAAAGAGGCAAATTTGACATCCAGACTGTGTTTATAACCTTGGTTTTATTTTTACTGTAATTGCTTTTGCATGCTTTTATAAATGCTCCTAATGTCTTTGTGGGGCAAAGTGCAGAGGAGCTGCACAGATCAGTGTGGGTGAGCTGATAACTTGGGATCTGTCTTGTCCCACAGTTGCAGACTTGTTCTGACATGTGGCCAAGGCTGCTATTCTGGAACCTCCTTGCTGGGATCCCATCCCTGCACACGCTGGGAGTCACAGGGTTCAGTGCCAGCCTCTCTGCCTCTCAGTCCTGCCATGGGTCAGCTGTAGGGGAAAATGGGCACTGATGGTCTAAACCCCCAATTTTAATTTCTACTCTCTCCTCTTCCAGCTGGTTGATCATTTGCATGAGTTTGTTGTGAATTTTTTTGGGTTGAATGCTGTGTGTCAGGGCATTGGTGTGGTTGCTGAGGGTGAACCCAGGTCTTTTATAGGCTCAGCTGCAGGGGTGAGTCACAAGAGAGGCAGTAAAATGGGGTAATAATGAGCAGAATTGGCTGATGGACCTATAAAATGAATTTTATAAAGAGCTTAATGGGATTTGGCTTTTACTTCACTATTTTGGTGTGGCTTTGTCTTCGTTAATGAGAAGCAGCAATCAGGAGGTGAGGAGAGAAATAACCTGAGAGCCTGATGTGGCATTCCATGTTATTTCATGGTCCTTGAGCTCTGCAGCAGTCCAAAGCAAAAGTGACTTTCTCCCCTGCCCAGCCACAGGAGAACACACTTCTCCATCAGAAGCCTTGGTTCTGCCTGCACCTTGGTGAGTAAAGGTGCAGGAAAACAACTCTTGGAAGTTTCATGTGCTTCTGAAGCCTTTGGGAGACTGCAGTTCACTCTCATCCAGAGACAAGAAAGCTTCCCAGGGAGGATGAAGGAAAGGAAAAATCAAAATACCTTGTGCTTGTCTGTGATCAAACTAGATTAAATCATGCTCACAGGTGGTATTTGTGTATATAGAGATTGCATTTTGGATGCTGGAGGTGATGATTTTGACAGTCATTTATGGTGTGGATTTAATTATTACGACATCAATAAGATCAGTTTATTAAAGCTTCATGTTTCAAAGGATAAGCCAGTAAAGTGTAGATTGTACATGAAATTTTGAGCAGTTGGAGGCAGAGAGGATAGAGACAGGATTCTGAGCTTGAAGGGCTCACCACACCTGATCAGCCCCATCTGCTGTCCTGACCCTGCTGAAAAGTGTCTGGTGCTTCTGGTCAGCACTTCAGATCCTGCAAAAATACCCCATGCATGTGTGAGTTTTAGCAATATATCAGCAGCAGGGAGCCTGACACAGCTTTATTGCTGTTCCCTTCAGCAGATGTCCTTTTTGTGGAGAGGCCTTGGGAAGGGAAGGAGCGAGGAGGGTGATGAGTGGAGGGATCATGTGTGTGCAGCCAGCATGGCAGGAGCTGCTCAGGGCTCCAGTCCTGCTGCCTGCCTCACATTTCCATGGGCTGAGGGCACTGCTCTCTGCCTTTGCTGGATTCAAGGTCTCAAATCAAATCCTGTGTTTAATTCTAAGCTTTGGCTCACAGGCCCAAAGTTCTGAGGGTTCCCTGCATTTTGGATTGCAACATCTCCCCCTTCTTTTTGCACCAAGAACGCTCCTTTGATGGGTTTTGTGAAAAATGCGTACTTTATGATTGGCTTTTCACAAATATTCAAATGAATATTATATGTGTTGTGTTAGAAAGTAATGCTGTATTAATTCTCTTAAGTAGTGTGTTAAATATAGTTTTGGGTTATAAAAAAATGTTAAAATAGAAACTATGCTAGGTAGGATACTTTTTTTAAAGAAAGGACTTGCAGCGAGATAGCAGCCACAGGACACCTGAATCTTTCAGAGAAAGAGAATTTATTGCTCCATTATCAGAAAAAACAAACTTCTTCCTGCCTTGAATGATGACCAGACAGAATCCCGTGTTTGAATGGAATTTATGCATCATGGATGAGGTGTATGAATATGCAACAGGCTGTTGCTTTTAAGGGTTAATCCTCTGTTAACGTGGGTCCTTTTTCGGGCTCCTGCTGCCCAGAAAAAGGTCCATAACTCTTTGTCTCTATTGTCTCATATTGTCCTAATTCAAATTGTCCAAATTATTATTACTCTAATTATATTACTATTTTTATAACTATTTTCTTACTATTAAACTTTTAAAACTTTAAAAACAAGTGATTGGCATTTTTCACAGGTTTGTCAATCATCTTTTATGTGCACTGGAGCAGGCAAGGCACAGCTATAAATCTTAAAATCTTTCCACCACAGTGCCAGGCTCAGTTTATCGAGTAGATCATCCAGCTCTGGTGGATCATTTTGCCTCTGGTGTTATCTGCACCCATGTCCTCTTGGAGGGAAAGATCAGTTTGCTACCAGTGGTGTTAAATAGGACTTTTAACTCAAGCCTCAAAGGCTCCAAAAGTCCTGACAAAAGAGCTTTCAAGTCTTCCCCTCTTGTTTTACAGATCTGTACCAGTTTCACTTTCAGTTTCTTCTGCTTTCAGGCAGCTCCCCCAGGTTCAGTTCCAGATGTTGCTCTCAGGGTAGGTGTGGTGGTAGCCCCTGAAGTGGAGCAGATGTTCTTCCAGCTCAGGAGGAATCCAGCATTGGAAGGAGCCTGATGTGGCCTTGGACTTGCCTAAGCACAAATCCAAGCAATGGATTAGTCATCAGGCAGAGAATTCACTTCCCTGGGGCCATGGAGAGGGAGGCTGGTCCAGCCCAGCTGTCAGTCAGGAATTGCTGATGCAGGAACTCTCCCCCAGCTGAGAAGGTTCCCCCTACTGCTGGTAATATAATACATTAAGGCTCAGTTGCCAAATCCTTCAGTTTGGTATTTCAGTAGCAACACGAGGCCTTCATGGCAAGTTTATGGTCTCTTTACCCAACCTGCAGAGATAGTTAACTGCAAACCTTAATTGTGGCAACTCTGCTGTCTCCTACGTGTGAGGCAGTTTTATTGGGGCCTTTTTGTGTGGTCAGCAGGGCATGCCAGAGGGTTTTTCCATCTCCATCTGTTTAGGGAGTGATTTCATGGTTACTGAGGTATATGGGTCACAATGGGATGAGTCTGGGATGAAGTGTTTCTGCTCTGTCACCCTCGTACCACCTTGGCCACAATTCTCATTTTGTTTTGGTTTGGTTTAATTTTCCTCGCTTGTTTTGCATTCAGCAGTAGCACGTGGCTCATGGTGGTTTTTCTCATGTGTGATAATTATTTTCTGAGATGTTTGGAAGCTTTATCAAGTGAGGAAGGGGAATTACAGCTGTAATTGTGTGCTGTTCTCTGCATAATTAGCTCAATATCTATTTGAGATTTTCACTTACATGCACTGTTTCTGTCTTTGGAGTGGTTAAAAGGCTTCTGTCATTATTCTTTTCCTGCCTTCTGAATTTCCCCCACCATAACCCCCAGCTATGCCAATCCTTAGGGGAGTTGCCATTATGGCTCTTGGCCAAACTCTCAATTTTTCTGTTACCTTTGCTGGACGAGCACCACGTGCAGTAGCAGATAAATGAGTGATTCTCTGCTGTAGCAAGGGGAAGTGGCACAAGAACTTCAAGATAATGGTTCTTACTGTGGGCTTTCAAATTTTATTTTTTTTAAAATAGTGAATAGTACCTTCCACATTTTAACTTCAAGTTTGTCTAAACTTTCTGGTACCCAAAGGGCTTTATTTTTGTTAAGACCTGTACTGAACTGTGTTGGAAGTGCAAAATAAGAATATTGCAGGGGGGTTTATTCCATGCACTGCAGATGAGATTTCTGTGAAACTTTTTACTTGCACTTTTTGCTCTGAATATTTTGCAGTTACTTCAGCCAAACTCATGTTGGAGTTTGAAAATGCTCTTCTTGTGAGAGCACAGTCTAGAGAATGAAGTGTTCAGTTTCTGTAATGTTGCTGTATCACCACTTTGTAGTAATTGCAGGAGATCCACTTGAAATAATCTAAATTTAAAAAAAAAGAGGGGGAACAAGTTTGGACATAGTGCTAAATTCACAACTTCCTTAAGTTATTTTGAAATGTCCATCAGACCTTGCAGTCCTCATGTGATTCTTCTGTTGGGAGATGTTTAAAAAGAGGAAGTGAAACCAAACCTCTCAGAAAAATATCTGAGGTCTGTGCAGGTTTTTGTCTTTTAGGAGTTCCTTGTAACTGTAACTCAAAGAGTTGGTATTTTTTTAATTAATTAATTTTTGTCAGATGAAAATAGTTAGCTGTAACAGAATGGAGAAAACTGCTACTGTGGCTTCTCTTCCCATTCTTATCTTTACATTTTCCAGTCCATAGGCTAGGCTAAGGCAATACATCTTGGGCTGCTTGGGAACTGGTGTTTTGTCATTCTCCATTTTTCAATTTTAAGCTTATTTACAGAAATCAGCAAAAATAAGGAAGTGTGTGCTTCATGTGCAATGCTCAGTCGCTTGAGTGTTATGTATGGTCAGAGTTGACAACTTCCCTTTTTTAAGGGGCTGGATACAGATTTGTGTTGGGTCATCATTCAGTTTTTAATCTTTCAAGACTGGCATTATTGATATTTTTAAATACTGAGTCCTATTTCTGGATTTTTAGTTCAAGTCCAGTTCTGCTGTGTTGGAAGCGAGCGCAGCTGCTTTGGACTTGGGTTGTGCAGCCCTAATTCTTTCTGCTGTGTATAATATTGCCACGAGCTTCCTTGGAAAGCTGATTTATCTAGACCTTCAGTTTCCCCCATTGGAGGGTGACAAGAGGTTATTTGAACTGAAAACAAAGGCTCAAATAGCTATTTGAAATCTAAACAGAGCAGGGAGTGTGCCATCTGAGAGCCAGTTCTCTCTGCTTTATGCAGCGCTGCTCTTGCTCACCATGCTTGGGGGAACTTTTTGTTGGTGGGGAGGAAAGTTCCCAGCTGGGTTACAAAGCCTGTAGCTGTTTCTGAGGAGAGGAAAAGAGGAGGCAGAATTCACCCACCCCTGCCCAACGCCCTTAAATTAATCTCCTGGGCTTCCCTTCAGCGCGTGGGAGAAAAACTATCTGCTCAGATCCTACCAAGAAATGGCCTATTTAATAAGCATTCTGTAGATTTATTTATTTACAAATATTCCTGGTCTGTAATTAAGGAAGGCAGCTCTTTTCTGTGCTGCCTGGTGCTCACTTCCAGGCTGGGAGCTGCACGGGATGAGTGACTGCATCCGTCTGTTCCCAACAAGCAGCTCTGCAGCTGATCAAAGCAGCAGGATTAGGCTGCTCCTGTGGAATTCAGCTGGTGAGGAAGGGATAAATAAATAGCAGCTCTGAAGCAGACCTACCTGAACTGACAGGCTTTGTTGTCAACAGGATAATGGGAATTATTTGGTGTTTTGTTTCGGTTTGGTTTTAACAGAGGTGCTGTTCTTTCGAGTGGAATATTTGCTCTTCAAAGCCCAAACAACTGGGTTACTCCTGATGGAAAGCTGCACTGCACACAGTTCCATGTGCAGGGCAAAGTTTATCTTCACCAAGCTGTAAGCATAGCATCTTTTGGGGATGTGGGTTTTCCAAACATTTTTCTTATAAAGAGGGTTTTTGGTTCACACACATGTATTAATAGCCTGAATTAAAACTGCATGGATACTCTTATGTCTGTCTTCTAAAGCAGCACATTTATCTCAGACATGGAGAAGAACAGGAAACTAGCAATATGTCATGGATTACATTTGCCTGTTGGGCTCTAGATGACAAGTCAGGTTGTCTTTCCCCCCACCACATTTCTGCTTTTATAATTCACCAGATAGTCTCACCTAAATTGCATTTATTCTGTTCAAAGGCAGTCCTTTTGTTTTCTCTTTATTCTCTTTTTATTCATCCAAAGTGCACCTCTGTATGAATAGTAAGTACTTGATATGAGCCCATAGAATCATCTTAATGTGAAAAGAAGCAGCTTTTAGAACAAATAAATTTTTTCACGTTCTTCATTTAAGCATTTAAAATTGTTTCCAAAACCCTGGTTTTTGTAGGTTGAATTGAAGTTTGTGCAAATTTCAGTGACCCATTAAGTAATAAAATAAATAAATGAACAGCACAAACTTTGATCTAGTGTTTTTGGAATTGTATCTGTGGAAATGCCACTGTCCCTGTCTAGAAAGAGCCAGTGGAAGAACTAAACCAGCTGCTGTCAGCTGTGGACTCTTTTTGGTGCACAGTGAGGCTCTTGTCTCTTTCATTGTTGTTTTATTTCAGGTTAGAAACCAGTAAAAAGTCAGAGTTCCCTGTTAAATGAAGAGTAGAAATACGTCAGTGTGTCTACTACAATCTGTTTCCACTTACTGCTCCTGTCAAATTGGTTACATTCACAAAGCACAAGTAGCATTTGTGGTACAGGATCATTTTTAAAGGCAGATTTTTGTGTAATAGCTTTTCCTTGTCATTTTATTTTTATTACAGCTTTCTTCTTACTGTATAGTGAGGAATTTTACGTCTGGACTAGGACTCGGTGTCTGATTCTTTGACAAGCTCGTTTTGAGTCTGGCTGTGTCTTATTTTGATTGATTACAGTATTTCTTTTATATATTTTGGGTTCCTAATTTAGTAGCTGGTTAACTGAAGACATTTGTGCGTTCTGTAAAATTTCAGTGTGAGCGTTTGAACTTGGATTATGTGCTGCTCTTGGGGAGTGGAAGAGGAGGAAGCAGACAAGTGTGGTTTGCTTTCTGGGCAAGGAGTGAATTCCTGCAGAAGGCAAGGGGCAAAACCAACACTCCTGATGGTCCTGAGCTGTTTCACTCCTTGTGTTGGCTAAATCTTGTAAAATTGTTGGAGCTGTGACTCACTTTCTTACAGAGGAGAGTAAGATAATGTAAGCTCAGAGCCTTTTCCCCACGACATTGTTGATACAGGACATTTTTTCCTTGTTATTGTTAAAACAGGCCTGCCAGACTACCTTAAATGTAGCTTGCTTATCTCCTATGGAAAACTCTCAGTTCTGGGGGTCGGGTCTGTCCTGCCTTGCCTCTGAAGTGAAATTAGCTGGTTTGGTGTATGGGCTGTTGCTTGTAACATTTTTTGTGGAGTTTTATGGAAGTGTTGTTGAGAGTGTGGGTATGAGTCTGTAGGATTATCAAGGCAGGCTTTGATGTGAGCCTTGTTAGACATCATCATCCTTATTGCCTGTAAATAGAGGCCACTGAAAGAGCACAGGAACATTCTCCTGGAAACCATCAACAGGGTAGAGCAAGGCTGCAGAAAATGCCTTGTGGTGTTGGTCATGATTGAGAAGCACAGAGAGATTTGGTGGTGGGTCCTGAGCAACTTGGAGCTTGTTCCCAAATTACTTTTGCTTCAAAATCACCTTCTGTGGCATTTGTGCACTTCAGCCACTGGGTGTTTTCTGTTTTCTACAAGCTGCACTCTCCTGAGCTTTCCCCTTTGTGTCTTTTCCCTCAAAATGATCCTTTCAGTGTAGTGATTGGACTAATTTGGTTTTGTGGACATCCTATGCCAGTCACTCCTGTTCTGGCTGTGAGCAGGAGCTCTTCCATCACAGCCAGGTTACTCCTCATCCCATGACCCACTGCTGTGCCTGGTTCTGGTGTCAAAATTGACTTACAATGAACTTCATTTTAATTTCCCCTAGCAGTTGGTGCTGGCAGAGAGCAAGGATCTGATGTTCTGATTAGAGAGAGCAGGAGGGAATTTGTTCTCTGCTGCTTTATGCCCCTCACCAGAGGTGTGATACCTGCAGGTTTTGCATCTCCTGCTCTGCCATGGATCTGATGGAATTTCAGACCTTGTGCTGTGCGTTAGCATTTTGATATTTTATATTTAACCTGTTTAACGTTCCACTTTACATCTTTCAAGCATTTCCTGTTGGGGGAAAGGTGATATTTGTTTGATTTGGAATCAGTGTTTAGCTTTAATCAGCAGTGTGGCATTAAGAACTTTATCACAGTAGAAGCCTGAGGGTTTAAAAAAAAAAAATCTGTGATTTCCCTCTGTTCTTGCTGTTTGTGTATGGAAGTGTGTTGGAACATTCCCTGGTGATGCTGGTACTTCATTTGAATAACTTGGAAGTGTGGTTTCTTATAATGAGGAAATTTATCCTGTGGAAGGAACTTTAATCATCTAGATTTTTTTTTTTTTGCATTATTTCCTCACACCTAGTTGGAAATTCATGAAACCTGGTGGAGTTTCCAGGACCCTTAAGGACTTGCAAAGTTAAAATCATTCATTAACTGTTCTAATTATGTGACTTCTAAGGCATGCCTGTGTGCTTCAGGGCAAGCAGATCTAATGACAAATACCTGACACCTGGCCTAAATTGCAGAAACACAGAATCATTAAGGTTGGAAAAGACCTCTGAGATCCCTGAGTCCAACTGTGAATCATGTTCACCACTAAACCATGTCCCCAGGTGCCACATCCACACATTTTTTGAACACTTCCAGTGATGGTGATTCTAGCACTTCCTTGGGCAGCCTGGTCCAAAGCCTGACCAGCTCTTCAGTGAAGAAGTTTTTTGTAATATCCAATGTAAATCTCCTCTGGCTGAGCCTTTTTCCTCTGTCCTGTCATGTGTTATCTGGGAGAAGAAGCTGACTGAAAAGAGAAATGAAGGCTTCTCCTTAAAGGCATCTGGACAGATGATGTGCCTGTTAAAAACTTTATGAAAAGAATAAAAGGAACAAAATATAGAGGTAGGTCAGATGGTGATAGATGGGCAGTGTACATGGAAATTTTTATTTGTCAGATACTTTTGGCAGGACTAAAAGACTTGGCACAGGAATTTCTCTCAAATGTTAATGAAGGATTTGGTTTGTTAAAATCAATCGAGACAGTTTTAAAGAAATTTTCTTTTACACCTACAAAGGCAAAAACCTTTTCCCAGTCAAGCAAACAGATCTATATTTTCCTGTGATTGATGTAGGCTGATATGGGTGGCATTTGAAATTCAAACTGTGGGCAGCTTCTGACATCTCTGTTGCAGGTGGCTTATCTCAGGTGGACCTGTAGATAAGGCTGCTGTGTAGGCCTCTTCCAACATTTGATGTCAGAAAGGTGAGCTAAAATGAATTAATTTTACCAACAGAGGTAATTTAAGCAATGATTAAAGGAGGTGGTAATTTGTTAAAGTGTTTTTTAAAGAGCAGTCAACCTGAGTCTTTGCATTCAGGACATCAGTAGCTGGAAACAAGAATAACAAAAGTTGAGGTTTTTCAAGGTAGAAGAGAAGCAGTTCATCTAACAAAAGCTATAATGTCAGGAGCAGAGAAAAACCAGCTTCTTGAGAGAAGTTATATCTGCTGGTTTGCCTTGGTGATCCTGCAGGAGTTTGGCTGCTTGTGGATTTTCACTGAGCAGTGGAGTAAATTCCCTTGGACTTGGCTGGTAAATGGCTTCACCTGTGCTTTGTCACTGAGAGCTGAAAGAAAGGCACCCTGGCACCACAGAGTTTGTTTAGGTTTGCCCAAATGGAGTTTTAGTGTCTGTTATAAATGAATTGTAGTACCAAGTACATCTCTTGGAAGTGCTTGTTGGAGGGTTGCCTTTTGTGCCAGGATGAGGAGGGAGAAGTTATCTTGTTCATACAGCTGTAAACTGAAAATAAACCTAAAATTGAACCTAGAAGTAATTTTCTGTTACTGTGTCTGGAAGTGATCATTTGGAGCCTGGAAAGCTCCACAGGGAGTAACAGAACCAGTCCCACTGGAATTAGTAGGAAATTAGAGCTGTACAGGCAGATCAGATCTGAGCTGCCACCACTCGTGGCTTTCCTTCTGCTGCTTTCTTTCCTCCTTCCCTGCTGGGATGGGAAGTCCCTGGTGACATTTCTCACAAAGGCAGAGTGTTCCTTGGAAAAATGGGGAAAAATAGGATTCTGGAGCCAGCCATGGGTTGTGGTGGCTCAGTAACCACGGGATACTTGAACAATACAGAGAGGTATGTGGAGGACAGCACACATTCTCCAGCTCTAGGCAAGAACTGGTTTGCTTGCATTTCCTTTAGAGAAACAATCAGGCTTGTTAAGATGATTAATTAATGGAGTTTTCAGCCATTAATCATTCCAAAGACCAGTATGGGTAGCCTGCAGTAAAATCCATTAACATGCCATGACCCTGTGCTAATTGTTAAACTCTTGCTCTGTGAGCAGCTCAGTGCTAGGATGTGGATGGCAATGGGGTAAGAAAAGCTCCCTCACCTATGAAAGTATTGAATTATTGGTAAAACTTGAAAGAATGCTGGCTCTCTTGTTGTTGACTGACTTAAGTAGAGTGTGTCATTAATGCTATTAAAGTTATTAAGTAGAGGGAGGAAGACATGATATGGAAAGGGGAAAATCAGTGCATCATCATCTGGTATAACCTTGGCCTTGTGTCAGGTTGATCCATATGAGAACTCATTTAAAACCTGTTTATTTAAACTATTTGGCATACAGTTCACTGGGTTTGGAAAATAAAAATGAGGGGGAAATGAGCACAGTCAATGTTTCAGATGAACCACGGGTTTCATGTGACTGTGATTGGAGTGATACACTGGAAATAAGTGCCCAAATGGACTTGCTAACTGAAGGCAGTCTTTCAAAACCTAGGCAAAATGTCAGTGAGAGCTACAGACAAACTTTGCAGAACCTCTTTCCCACCACTCTTTTACAGGAGAAACATGAATTCGTACTTAAAGTAAAAATATAATGGGCTTAAAAGGATCGGCAGTGCTTGAACTTAAAGGAGAATAATACTGAGGGTTAAGATGACTGCAGTGACCAAAATATTGATGTGAGGCAATGCTGATCCCAAAAATGATGGGATCAAAAATCCCCTGCATTTTGGTTAGAGGAGGATGTGATTATCTTCATGTTCCTAATTGTATCAAAAGTGGTTGTTTACATCTTATAAATGGATGTTTCAGGTTTGAGTCTGCAGGGTATTCTTGATGCTGTTCAGTTGATTGTGGAAACTAATCAGGGGAGAAAGACTTCTGGCAACATTTACTCTCAGTCTCAGTATGTTTTCATTTGAGTCAATTGAGAGCAAGACATTGACCTTCTCTTATAAAAAATACACCTGAACTCAAGAGTCAGCTAAAAAAAAACACCCCAAAACAAACAACAGGACAAACAAAAAACCCCCACCATACACAAAGCCTCACTGTTATAACATGTCAGGCTTAGACAAAAAGATTTGTAAAACAACTTTTTACTTTTTAAAGTCCTTTACAGCAGGAAGACTTTGTTTTATAGGAGATGCTACTTAGGGTGTGCAGCAGTGGTGAATTCTCTTTAAGGTAAGGGCAAAGCTCTGATTTACTTCAAGACCAAATAAACCTCTCCTGGAAGTGCTGCTGGTGCTGTCAGGACTGTAAATGCTCGGACATCCACGAGGACACAGCTCTGCCCTTGCCATGGCAGCAAGCCTTTACAGTCCTCTGTTTGAAACTCTCTGATGTTCCTGGGATGCTTTTGGTCTCTCAACTTCCAGGAAACTTTTTGAAACTTCCTTACAGAGCTCCAGCTTCAATGGATATTAAATATCATTTGTCCAATGCATGCCATCTGTTATCTGTTCCAGCAGCCTTCAGATAGCAGCATTCAAAGAAAGCAAAATGCTTCCCTCAGTCCTGTGGTTTTTTGCTTTACTGTCTTCAAACAAGTTCATTTTGTGATGTTCATCCATTTGCCCAAGTCTCTTATCTCTGCAATCCAGGCTTGAGGATTCACTTGCAGACCTGGTGTTTTGGGATGTTGAGGGGATAGGTTTGAGGGTTAGAAGTTCTGCTATCTCAATTATTGGTTACTTTTGCATTTCTGCTGTTAATCTTTGTTACTACTGTAGAACTGCTTAAAACTATGCCTTTTAAGAGACTGAATGGTGAGAAACTGAGTTTGGTGCTGTCACAAATGCTGGCATTCCTGTGCCACATGAATCTAGCTGAAGAGTGGGGCTGTGGTTTTGTGACACAGCCTCTGAGCAAGTCTGATGGTTCAGTTCTTTGGACCTCTGCAACTGTGGCTCATTCTGGCCCAGTTTCACCCTGTGCTGGTGTTTCTCCATCCCCTGAATGTGTGCACACAGAAGAGATTACTCCTAGGAGGATAAATTCCTATTTATACCCCCAGAACATGCTACTCGTTTGTAGGAGGGGAACTGCATGTTCATGATATATATGTAATAATATAAATATCATTAATTCCATGGTTCCCTTGCCTCAAATCACTGGTTTCCCATGGCTTTTAGGCAAGCTGGGGCTGGTGGAAAGGAAGCTGATCTCTCCAGGGTTCCACCAGCTTCATATGGGTGAGGTGGGCCAGCAGATGGTGAAATTTTTGTTTTACAACCACTCTTGCAGCCAAATTGAGTTTTTTGGAGCTCATGTTACCATTGAGAAGAGGATATCAGGTCTTTTAAGATGCTTTCAGAATGACATGAAACCATTGAGGTTTCTGTTAGAGTTGTGGGCAGTTTTTTGGCAAAAGCCCTCCAAGGTGCTTCTGTTCTACATTTGCAGACAAATTGAACTCCTTGCTTGTCATGTAAGTCAGGAAAGTGGAGCGGATGGCAATCTGAAAGGTTTTGTGTGGCATTAAAAAAATTGTTTGGCTTCCATAAAAATGTTATTTGAGGAATGCATAGACTCCTTCCCAGGCCAGAAAAATGTGGGATTTTTTCTGTACTCTGCACAATTACAACTGAAGGGACTTTGTTCATGCTTCAAAAACATGATTTGTATTGGCAACAGAGCCCAGGAATCTCTAACTTTCTGAAAGTTTGGATCATGTGAGAATTCTCTGTGATAAAACAATAAAACTGTTACTTTTCTACTAGCAATTGGGTCATCTTTCACTGAAAGATGAGTTTAAAATAACCAAAAACCTTGCTCAAAGAGGAATATTTGGTAATAGGCCTGGTGCAGGCAGATCCACAGGCTTTTCATCACATGAGAGTTTGGGACTTATTATTTAGTGCAGTTTCAAACACAAGGAACTTTAAAATCTAAATTTGATTCCTACATAGAAATTAGACATCTTTAGAAGCTGGAATGCATTCTCACAACAACTTTCATCTTATTTTAGTTGAACATCTCCTGAGGTCACTCCTCTTTCTGTTTTGAAGCTCACACTGCCACAACATCATAATTAAATGGGATGCTTTTTCTAACTTTAACATGTATTGTTTGATGGGTTTTTTTGAGACATGAGAAACTGGAATAGCTTAAATTAGAATGGTGAGAGAAAAACAGATTGCTATTCATTGAAAAATAGAAGGAATCGAGCCAGTATTTATTTTGCATTTATAGCTGGTGATTTATTTCAGGTCCATAGCAATGAGCAATCAGCTGTTTTATCTCTCTGCAGTCAAGTTAAGGAAAGCTGCTGACATGATCTCCAGTTAATGTCTGTGCTCATCTGAGACTTAAGAGCTGCTGAAATAATGAGAACATTTCCTCTCTGTTACAGCAATTGAAGTGGTGGGGTTTTAGCATCCATACAATATTGCACAAGCCAGTGAAACCTCATAAGTCTTTTTAAACAAAACCTCTCCACTTGGTTGGTCATTTGGATTGGGTGGGTATTGCAAGATAGCTTGAAATGTATTTCTGTCAGAAGGGATGGTTTGAAAATTGGTCTTTTCTAGCCTCCAGTGTCTGAATAATTCTGGTGCTTGAGGTGTCTTCTCTGGTGATCAGCAAAGCACATTCTTCAGTAACTTCTAGAGTATAAAGAAATAATTGTGCCAAATACTTTTAAAGTGTCTTTGCCTTAGCTATCCTACTTGGAGAGAAAATTCCTGTTCTAGGTAGGAAATACTCATGTGAACTGGAGTGAAAGAAAGAGAAGAGGGCAAAACCTGTGCTGTGGTATGAAGATCTACCCTAAGTTTCACCTCTGTTGCCATTTTTGAGATTATTTGATAGCTCTAAGACCCCATGTATCTGAAAGAAAATAGACAAGAATTTCTCCCTTGGCACTCCTTTGTTCAGATATAAAAAACCTTGAATTGTTTTGCTGGAGCTTCAGCACTTCATTTTTCTCAGGTGCTATGAGGTAAGAAGCTGAAATCTGTTTTGGAACTTGGTGTCTTATTTTAGTGTGCTGGCTTGGTCACCACCCCTGCTATCTGATAGCCTCAGTCCATCATGGAAACCCTCCTGGCTCATGGCTTTCAGCTCTGCTGTCTTGTCATGAATGATTATTTCCACTTGCCTGTGCCTGTGGATGTGGTGCCTTCTGCTGCCTTTCCTGAGCTGGAGTCACTCTGGGTGTCTCATTAACAAAACCCAGTACCTGCCTAGGCTGGTGATGCTGAATTGTTGATGGACTTGAGACTCAGCTGTTTCTGTCTCTGTAGGGTTTGGGTGGCCCTCGTGTGCAGCTGTCACACAGTGGAATGTGTGTGTTAGAATCTGGCCCATATACCCATTATTCTCCAGCTTCTGAATATTGATGGATTACTACATAACTCTTAAATAAATTAAAAAAAAATCCCTGTTTTGGAAAAAAAAAAATCCCTGTTTTGTTCTTGAGCTCTGGAACTGAGGTTTTCTTTTTCCCCCCCTCACATTTTTCTCAAGTGGTGATTTTGGTGTCTTACACCACTACAAGCTCACACCCAAGTTTTTTCTTTACAAGTGCCTTTAAGGCAGAAACTTGTCTGAACAGGCTTCCAGGGAGTTTCATTCTCTCCTGTCTACCTACTTCCTTGTCCTACCTGAGGAAGGTGCTGATGAAACTTTGGGGCAAGGGGTGAGAGAGGTATCACTGGAAGGCAGATGTGCAGAAACTGGGCTGAAATGGTCACACATTCTGGGCCTAAACTGATGGAGATTGACAAAGACATGGAGTCTCCATGATTTACATGAATGAAGCTGTTTATTGATAGACATTTATTGATACACACAGCTGAGTTTATACACCTTTTCAGCTATAGCTCAAAATAGCACAGCCATAACATTTGTGTAATTTGATGCCTTGTGGAGGCTGAGCGAGAACAGAGGCTGGACAGAGCTAATGAATAAAGCAGGGATTTGTTAAAAGGCCTCAATGGATCCACCTTGGGCAGCACAAGAGCCCAGCCAGGGCTGCACCCAAGATGGACCAAAATGGTCACAAAATGGACAACAGGTCACGGGTTTTCTCCCTTTTATAAGTTCTGCTGCATTTGCATATTGGAGTTCATTGTCCAATTACAGCTCCAGCCCATGCAGTCCCATCCTTCTTGTTTTTCTCTCTTCATTCCATGCTGTTTGTGCTCTTGGGGCTGAGATCTGGATCATTTGTCCTTGGTGCCCAGCTGGAGCAGGAATTGTTTTGTCTCCCTGCTCTATGCACAGAGCTCACCATCCCCTCATATGGCACCCAGACCCACACACTAAAGCAGCACAGAATCTGAAAAATATAAAAAGCTAAAACCTGAGGCATCAAACTAAGTAACATTTCCTAATGAAGGCTTTGTACACACCTGCACAGGCAGGTTCAGCCTTGCAGAGTTTCTGCATTCCAAGCACACCCAGGTACACCTGGGTACCCCGTTATCTTCCTCAGGGTTCTGCTCTCTGCTTCCAGTCCTTACAGCCTCCTAAAGCTGCCACATCCACTGCTGCCATGAGCTGAGCAGTGCTCCCAGCTCTGCTCTCTGCCTGTATTCCCACACTAAACCCTTCTCATTTAGACCCCTGAACAGCTGATTTGTTCAGTATCCACAAAGTGCCTTATCTCCAGATGTGTCTGCCTTCCTGCTACCTCCACCTGACTTGCTAATTGCTGCACTGATTGATTTCCAGCAGCACAGATAGCTGCAGCAGCTTCATTAGTGAGGAAATGGGTTGTTGAAATTGAGACTTGCTGAAGGGTTAAGCACTGCTACATGGTCACCACCTGTAGATTCCTACATTTCCCAAAGGAGATGTCACTGGTGTGTTGTAACTTAGTGACAATTGCTCGTTAGTCAAAAAGAGACCTCATGTGGAGAAATCTGCCCAGTGAGGATTTTTTCAGGGAGATCCCGTTTTAGTTTTTTACATAGCAGATGATTCTGTAAGATATTTTTGCAAGCATTTCTTTATCAGGTCTAGCCCAAGTAACCTAATAAACAACTTTAGGCTTTATGAAGTGGAGCATGGATTATTCTGCAAAGTTGATTTTCTTGTAGTAGTTAAGAGGAAATAGAGAATCAAACATTTTGTGGGAGGCCTGTTA
The DNA here is from genome assembly GCF_051311805.1 of Agelaius phoeniceus. NCBI lineage: Eukaryota > Metazoa > Chordata > Aves > Passeriformes > Icteridae > Agelaius > Agelaius phoeniceus. The sequence goes on along the minus strand of NC_135272.1, from coordinate 10,337,423 downwards.
GGGTGATCTGAAGTTTTCCATCTCCCCCATTTATTTCCTCTTCAGAGTTTTTCTTTATTCTTTATTTTTCTTGTCCCCACCTGGCAAATGCTCTCACAGAATAAAAGTCGCTGTGTTTTACAAGGGGAATCCTTTCTTTAGAGCTAACACAGATGAGTGAGCCTCACTCAGATTTGTCTCCTGCTTTCATGGGCTTTCCTGATGGGTCACTGGAGCCTGACCCCACTTATGCTGGCCACACGTGCTTTTAAAAACACCAAACAGAGGAATCTGAGGCAGCAGAGCATTCTCCAGGAAACTGGTGTGACTTGGAGGATGAAATAGGATTTGGGTACCAGGTTGTGGCTTACTTTTAAAAACCACATCTAGGTATAAAAGAGTGCTAGCAATCAGAACTTAACAACAATTCACTCAGGAGAAGAGTAAAGAGCAAATAACTTGCAGAGATTTTGCTTAAGCAGATTATTCTACAAACATTTTGTAGACATTTCCCCCTTTTCGAGCACTGTTAATTCTGTCATGACTCCTTTATGCAAAAACTCCCCAAGCCAGACCTGTATCTGATGCAAGTTGTGAATCTGCCTCAGATGATGGTGAGAAAACATTCCCACTTACTCAGATGTGCATTTTCAAGGTGATGGCCCTGACCCATTCAATGAGAGGTCAGTGAATGCAACATGCACTAAAGCAACAAAGTGAGGTTCATATGATGGGCATCCATGATGAAAACTCAAATTATTAATTTTTTTTATTAAATTATGGTTTTGTGTATAGTACAGCACAATGTAGAATTATTAGTGTGACAGTGCAGCATATTAAAAAAACTTAAAGCTTTTCCCCCTAATTGTCTGAGGTTTCTGACACAGCATTTCTGAACTGATACTGTCAGAAAGTTGGTGATGTGGAGCAGCCTCTCCTGGCTTAGTGAAGTTTTGTTCTTACTGCCTGAGGACATCTGGCTGGTGCTGCAACACTCTATGTGGTATTTTGTAATTGTTGCCCCTTAGAAGTTGGTGCCCTTCTAGACTCATACCAAGAGCCAAACACACACATCTGTATTTTTCTTAAGATCCTCTAGGAACCAGGTTACCATGAATAATAATAAATGCAATATCCCAACCAAGAACTCTTTGTTGGTCAGTATTTAACTGTCTTGCCTTGATATTCTCCTTAAAAATGTTAGAGGATTTTTCTTAAATAGTTGTGAAATAAAAGTGGAAAAGAAGGTAATTTTCCTTTTGCTGACGATGAGCTGAGCTACTTTAGGAAATCTTTGTGCATCTTTCTGAGAAGCAGCTGGTAGAATTCCAGGCTGAGTGAGTGAATAGAGAGCAGAGATCACTGCTGGTGTATTTATTGTAAAATTGTTTCCCTGCACTGATGTGGTCTTTAACTTCTGAACATCTCTGGCCCTGTAATGTTGTCGTCTCTGGTGCCAGCTTCAAAACTGTAACTGCCCAGTTTGTCTACCTAAGCCTCCCACCTAGTAATTTGGCTTCTCTTAATTGATGGAACAGAGTAAAAGTTCTCTATATTTGACTCCTATTTACTTTAATTATAGTAAATTTTGTCAGGAATAAAATATCACTGTGCTTTCTATGTTACAAAGCTCATCTCAAGGAGCTTTGTGCTCTCCCATGGATGGAAGTTGTTCTCTCTATCAGCTGTGAGGCTAAATGGAAACTGCACCTGTGTTAATGCTGGAGCCAGAACCAAGGTGTTGCCTTGAGACTTGGCAGCACAATGTGTTTTTCAGCCACAAAAACCTGCATACAGCAAGTGTGAAAGCTGTTGGTGAGATTTGGTTATGAACTATGATCACCCAGATGTGTTTGATTAACCCAGCAGTGCTGTACTTTGAGTTTACCTGCTCTGTTTTTATCTTTGTGTCTTGAGCCCTTGGTGTTTATGACACAGGAATTTCTTTAGGGCATCCTTAATCATCAAGTGTTGTGCAAGCACTGTGGGCATGGGTAAAACATTTGTGGAAATGTAAAACATACATTGGTAGAGGATGGGAGCTGCTGCCTTAATTTCTGTTGTTTAAGGTTTCTTTGCTCACAGCTACAATGAGTTAGTTGCTCTACTTGTACTTTTCATGGTAGATTCAGCAATAAATGCCATTTGCAGCCTTGTTTTGGGGTGGTTGTTACCATCCTTGTGCCTTTGGTCTCCAGAAGTGCTGGCACAGCCAGCCAGGGAGGCAGTGCTTCTGCAGAATACCATTACCCTGAGTTACTCTTTCATGTAGTAACTGCAGGGATAATATTCCCAAGTTCCACACACAGTAACAGGAGTGTGTAGCAGGTAGAAGCATGCCTTTTATGAGCCACTAAAGGTGAAGAGCTCCAGGCAGGCTGTTTGTCTTGTAGCCCTCAGCTTTGACACAGCTATTAGTGAGGCTGGCTTTGGCTAGTTGTGTAATTCTGTAATGCTGTTGTGGCTGCCTGGCTCACCTCCATAACCAAAATGAAGGTAAATTACAGCATTCAGCACAGAAATGGATCACAAGTTAACAATGCTTGTGTTTATAATGCAGTTGGAAATTGATATTTGAGATGTCCTGGTAATGGTGTGTCTTATTGTTGTAGCTTGTTGGTGCCTATCCTGTGATCTTGGCATTCAGGAATACCTGAGCCAGTCTTTGGTACTGTGCTAGAAAAAAAGAGAGGCAGGAGGTTTGAAAGTAAAGATATTTAGTCATTGGGTCTTAGGAAGAAATTCTGCACTGTGAGGGTGGTGAGGGCCTGGCACAGGGTGCCCAGAGAAGCTGTGGCTGCCCCTGGATCCCTGGAAGTGTCCAAGGCGAAGTTGGACAGGGCTTGGAGCAACCTGGGATAGTGGAAAATGTCCCTGCCCATGGAACAAGCTGATCATTAAAGTCCCTTCCATTCCCAAACCATTCTTGGATTTTCTGATTAACTACTGGAGTGTGGATGGGCTGTGGCTGTAGTGGGAATGCTGTTGGTTCTTTTGTACATCATTACAGTGATCGTGGGTACAGCTCCTTGGGGAGACAGCAGTTTTTAGCAATTTTTTATAATTTTTGTCCTCCATGGTGAGTTAGGAATAGCTGTGTCCTTAAGCACATCTTGACTCTTTGTGGCTGTGGAAAAAGATTCCCCTAAAAGCTTTTAGATCTTTACTTTAGCAACAAGAGAATATAGTTGCTAAAAGGAACTCCCTAAGTTTGAGTTTATTGTATCTGTGAGACTGGAGGGATGGAGATGGAATGAGGGATTTGTCTGTAATGAGGCCCTGGCAGCAGATTCTCTGTCCTTCAGCTATCCTTTGTGGACAGATGAGGGGCATGGATGGAAAAGCCATGTCTCACTTCTTGTTCCATTTCCCCATGACTGTTGAACCGAGTGCTGCTCAGCCTTGAGTCACTGGGTGTTATTCATGGGGGAATTTCCTGAGCCGGCAGAGCTCTTACTTACATCATCTCAGTGTCTGTGGGCTGCATGGAGCCATTGGTGGTGTGAGGAATGGAAGGTGCAGGGAGACCCTTCAGAGTGTGCAGTGTTCCAAAATTTGGTGTTTATTCTTCCAGAATAACATCAGGCCCAGTTCCCTTTGAGATTGTGTCTGACACCCAGGTTTGATGGGTGGGCAGTGAGGAGGTGACTTGGAGGACCTTAAAATGATTTTTGTCAAGGCTGAGATACCAATATCTTGACATAAAAAGACTTTTTACTCTCAAAACTGGGGAGGAAAGGTTAAGAGGATATCCAGAAACAATGTTAGACTGTGACCTTTGGAGGCAGACCTTCACCAGGCATTTCTTCATAAATGTATTTAATAAAGTGTGAGGTGGAGGGGCTCAGATGTAGCTCACAGTGCAAAGCTCCTGAGGGCTTCTACAGGGTGTAGAAGAGGATCCTCAAAATTTCCTAGTATTTTTCCTTTGAAATCACCTTTGGGAGTATCATGATGGACTTGCATCATTTAAAAATGTCCTCAGAAACCCAGGATGGAGTGATGTTGGAGATGGGATCTAACACAGATTAATCCTGAGAACAAGTGTGTGTTTTCCCACTTGCTTTAGGACTTAATTTAGATAAGAGCTTCTTCCAGCTTCTCCTACCTCTGCTCTGGCTGATGTAATTCAAGCCAGAAATGAGTATCCACACTTATGTCCACAGCTTCAGGCTTTGCTTGTTCAAGATGCATCAGATCTTCTGTGTTTCATCAGTGCATGTGGGCAGTAAAACAAGTGGTGAGTTCAGCATTTGTGGGAAGCATCCTACACGTTTGGCTGCAACTCCTGCACAAATGAATCTTCACTCTCCTTGGACAGGTTTTCTGGGGTGGAGGGGAGAATGCTCTGGGAAACATATTTCTATGTTTGTTGTGGAGAGTTCCTGAAACATCCTACTGGTGATTGATGGCCTTTGGAATAGCTTCTTTTCAGGCAGCCTGAACTCGACACAAGGAATCTTTAATTAAAACTGTCAGCTCTCCTCTCGACCTGGGAAAGTGAAGTTCTCAGAAAAACGTGTTAGATGTAATTGTAAATATGTCCATGGCCAGGATATCCCATCACTGTTGATACAGCTGTTACCCAAAGCTCATGTAGAAGCAGATGTGAAATCAATACCTACATGATGCCTCCCAAAAAAAAAAGAGCAAACAAAGCTTATTTCTGGATCACATTCTTTTAGCTCCAGAATACCGGAAGGGGCTGGGAATGGGGAATTCCCAACAGAGTGACTAACTTTCACTGGGAAAAGAAACAGAGGAAATACCTGCAGAAACCAGTCTGCCCAATGCTAGCAAGCATCACCATTCATTACTATTTCAAGGTGATTGTGTTTTCCAAATATTTGTCAAAAAAATAAAACTCAGTCAGAATGGAAGAGATTTTGTGGAAGCCACCTTCAGGAGTAGGGAAACCCCTTTCTAAGAACTATTGGGAAACAGTGAAAGAACATATCCTTCTGTCTGGCTGTGTTCCTAGAAAATGCAGGCTTTGTTGGTTGACCTTAGCAGTGAGTTTACATATGTTTAAATATTTAACCCATTGCATTCTTTGGAAGAAAGTGTTTTCATGTCTGTATGGATGGATGTGATCTATGTCCTTGGTAAAGGACATAAACACTCTGAGAATGTCAGAGGGCAGATGGTTAACCAAGGATAAACCAAAATAACAGGAAAACTTGGATTTGTCAGAAAACAGTCCCTTTCTTTCAGTAAAACTGTAAGATACCTGGCATGGGAATTCAAGACCCTTAGGTAATAATAATAACGCAAATATAATACCAATATTATTATCATTATCATTATTGCTGCATTCCTCCATGCTTTCTGGGTGTGCTGGCTGAAAGGTTCAGAATTGCTGGAGAAGGAGGTGTTTAAAATAAGTAAAATGGATCTAATATTGTTGTTGCTTTCCTGTCACTTCATAGTTTTAATGTTTTTCTGTTTGGAAGCTGGGAATGCTGAATGCCTTATTTTGAATCTTTCTCCCACTGGGAGGTAGGAAGCCAGATCAGGTTTGATGACTGCTCAGGGCCACAGAGATTCCTATTTATTTTATTACTGGTTGTAGAAGAGAGTTACTGCATCTGACTGCTCCAGCAATCAAAAGCAGTTAATGCTGTAAAGTGAAGAGACTTCCACTCTGACTTGAGATGTTGTAAAATTTCACAGCTGATAACCCAAGAGAGGGAATGAGGGGAACAAATAAATGAATAAATAAATCTGTGGTGTTACAGACTGGCATGTGAGCCCTGTGTCATTGAGAGGGGAAGGACATCTGGGGGCACAGGAGCCCCTCTGCTCTGGGGACAGCCTGGGAGAGCTGGGAGTGTTCAGCTGGAGAGGAGAAGCTCCAGGGAGAGCTCAGAGCCCCTTCCAGTGCCCAAAGGGGCTCCAGGAAAGCTGGAGAGGGACTTTGGAAAAGGGCTTGGAATGCCAAGACAAGGGGGAATGGATTCAAACTGACACCTGCCAGGGTTACATGGGATATTGGGAAGAATTCTTCCCTGTGAGGATGCTGAGGCCCTGGCAGAGATGTCCCTGCCCATGGTAGGAGGTTGAAACCCAATGGTCTTTAGGGTCCCTTCCAACCCAAACCATTCTAGGATTCTTTGGTATTGGGACACACAACACACATGATGGATTTTGGACCTGGCTAGCATAAGAGATTTGATAGACAAAATGCCTTGGCAAGAGAGCAAAGAGAACTTTGGGGATTAAATCAAGGTTGCAAGAAGATTCAATCAGATGGGCTCACTGGAAAAAAAATTATCAGACTTCTGCAGGCAAGAGATGTTTAAAATGTATAAGTTTGTTTATGTGATGATTTACCCAGTCATTGCAGTAAAACATTAGTAGTTTTCCTAGAATGGTATTTAAGCATATGTAGCCCACAGTAAAATCAGATTCTTTGACCATCTCAAAGTCTTCCCTGTCTCTCCAATCACTGATACTTTGGTTCTGTGAGTCTCATAATTCCAAAACTGGTCATGATACTGACATAATTTTATTAAAGGAATTAGGCAGAGGTGTGAGTAGTCTTGTCCTTTGCAGCCATAAATGCCTTTCAGAGAGTCTTTCCACATGAATACTTGCAGGAAAATGATCTGCAAGGACAGCAGTCTTGTAAGAATTGACATAGGAGCAAAAATCTCTTTACCATTAAGTGTGCTAAGTGTTTGGATTTCCTGTTTTGCAGCAAAGAATTGACTTAGTGTCTTGGCTTTCTCCATTCAGTTTTGTTCTTGCAAGCAAAATGTGAAAGCAATTCACTGCACTCTTCTTGTTATCAATCCTTGAGAAAGAGGAGCTAGGGAATCTTTTCATGGCAGCTGGATTCCAGGCACAGGTAGATGGTGAGGATGACGTTTGTGTGGGCTGAAATTGGAGTTTATTTTTCTTTTTGATGTGTCTTTTGTTATAGATCTGTTCTCATCTCCCTGGAAACTAAGGAATTGGAACAGCAGTCACAGAAGTAATAGAGGAGCAGGTTTTAGGAAAAGGAAAAGCTTATTAGAGACTGGATTTACCTGACTGTATAGCTAGTACACACCTGAAAAGGAATAGACTTTCCTTATGCTAACCATGCACTCAATGGTTAGCATAAGGGACTGCATTCAATGTAGCAGTTGTTGCTGCATTTTTTTGGTCTTTGAGATTATTGTGTTTATATATACATATATATATATATATATATATATATATATATATATATATATATATATATATATATTCCCCCTATTCCTTGAGCTTTACAGTGAGCTGACTGCAGACTTCTGCATTGCCTCCCACCCTGAGCCTGCCTCTGTCCTTGAATTCTCCTTGCTTTCTGAATGCACCAGCAGCACTCATGGAAGGATCCAGGCTTTCTGCACTTGAGACATGGAGATGTGTTCAGTGGAGTCACTTAATGCTGTGCAGTGCCAGTTACTTGAATAGATATTTTCTTTAATACTTCTGAGTGTTGTTCATTTTTATATGCCAGACTAAACTGTTTCAGAAAAGACAAGAATTCCACTTGGAAGTTTAATGGTAGATTTGGGAGGATGCTACAGCTTTGTCATGCCTAAGTGCTTTGTATTGATGCCTTAGTGCTTTGTGCTGAATGTTAAAGGTGTGTGTATGGGGAGTCTGTGAATAATTAACAAAATCTCTGTGCTTCATTTTCTTTTGATTGATTGAACAGGAGGACCCAAAGTGGGTTCAGCATTCTGTCTTCTTGCTCAGTGTTGATTTATCACTTTGATTATTAATCTTCCTGAGCTGAATTTTATGCAAGTTGTCTCTCGCATCCCCGTGAAAGAACAAAATGTTGCTATAATAGTTACCCAACTGTGGAAATTAAGATCAAGAAACTATAGCAACTTTTTTGCATATTATTTTCACAGTTTTGGCTGATGTTTTATCGAGGACAGCACACTCAAATGATTGATTGAGACCCCCTAGAGACTCATAACATGACAAGAATGGGTACCAAATAAGTCCTTCCTGGTTTTATTTACAGTTGGTTTAATTTTTTTCTTTGTCTGTCAGCATTTTGTGTCACTGTCATATTTTCTAGAAAAATCCCTTTGCCAGGATTTCTTCTCCTGGGAAGCTGAGAATCCTCAGAGAAAAATGAAAACAATAATTATCTGATTGCTTCCCCTGTGTTTTGCTGCTTTGGAATGTGGTTGGAGATTGTTTATCCAACAGGTGAATTGTTTGATTGGTTTCATGTGAATTGTTTTGACTTAATGACCAATCACAGCCAGCTGTGTCAGGACTCTGGAAGAGAGTCACGAGTTTTCATGATCATTCTTGTTAAGCCTTCTGTCTGTATCCTTTCTGTTTTCTTTAGTATAGTTTTAGTACAGCATTCTATAATATGATATGATAGAATATGATAGAATATGATAGAATATAATATTGTAATAAATTAGCCTTCTAAGAACATGGAGTCAAATTCATCAATTCTCCCCTCGTTGGGGTTGCCTGCACATTCAGCAGTTTTGTGTGGAGTGTCTGTGTGTTTCTCCTTGGGCATGCAGGCTTGCAGTGGAGTGTGTAAATGCAGCATGGTAAATGAATGTGTGTGTGTAAATAAATGCAGGTGAACTCTTGAGCAGGAGCTGGCCTTGATGCACAATCCTTTACTTTGTACCTGAGAGAGACACAGCTGGTGGAGGGGCTGGAAAGGTGAAAATGTGCTGGGAAAAGATGGTATTTTTTTAGCAGACCAGTTTTGTGTAGTTCTGGTGTTGCTCTTCTTCCCCAGTCTGCATATCCCACTTCAAGAGGTTTGGACAAAGCTGGGAGAGGTGCAAAGGGGGACAGAAAGGATGGATGAAGAATGGCTTTGGTGTGATTGTGTTCATTAGCACTATTCAGCCTTGAATAAGAGAACTGAGAGAGGTCTGTGTGATTAAAAACATGAGAGGTTTGCTCTTTCTGCTGAAACAAGAACTAGGGGACATCAAAGGGGAGGAGCAGCTGCCAGATGCAGAGCACAAGGAGTAACTAATTCTGTTGCAGGTGTAGAGGATGTTAGGAGGAGCCTGTGAGATCAAAAAGGGATTCAGCAAATTCTATTGGACACAAATATATTTAAGCTCTGGAAGGCCCTTGACCATAAACAGCTGCTTCTGGAGAGGTTATTTAGAGGAAGCTTCATTTACACAGTTTTTTTTGTCATCACATCTTTCTCAAGTCAAAGGAAAAAGGTTGTAAGAAGTCTTTATTAATTGTTGAGAGATGACTTGCAGCAATCTTTGAGCATTTATTCTGATGTTTTGGTTACTTCATTAGTGCTCCTGTTGCTGTATGAGCATGTAGGATCTGTAAAATCTGCTTGTTACTGGAGTGCCCTGGCAATGCAGACCTCTGAAGGTGTCCCTTTTTGCACATTTTAATTTATGAGCAGTCTTCCTTTCTCATCTCTAAAAGGGGTTTAAATGCATCTGTTTGTATAAAACAGGAAAAATAATTGTGTAGCAGATGTCTGCTCAAGCTCCTGGAAGTTATTAATGAAAAGGGTGGGACTGTTACACCCCTCTGCTTGCTTTAAATTAAAGAGGGATATGGTGGGGCAGATGTCAGTGCCTGTGTCTGGGAATGGTACATTAATTTTACTCTGGCTTTTGGCAAAGCAGCCAAGTGCTATAAAGGCATAGGATTTATCTGCAGGCATGGTGAGGTTTACTCTGGGCTGCTCTGTGGCTTGCATTTGGTGTGTCTTCTGCAATCAGAAACAAGAAATGACATCTTTAAAAAGGTGTGTTAAGCACTGTAAAAACACTGTCACTTGACATGGCAAGTGTTCCTGCCTGTGGACACAGGAAATTTGGCAGTCATTGTGAGCCATTTCCTCAAATAAATGCCAGTATTTTAGGAGTTGTTTAATAAGTGCTGTTGGAACTTCTTTCTTTCTGGAGAAAGGTGAATTATTATATTATTACAATATATTATTTTATATTTGCATGTCTATCTATACGTATGAATGTAAAGTAATATACTGTAATATATGAATATTTAAAATAAATATATATAAATTATATAAATATATAAAAATAAATATAAAATTTCTATAAATATAGAAATATAAAATAATATATTGTATTATATAAGTATATGTAAAAATATATAAAGATATATAAACAAATAAATGAATATATAATATATAAAATAAATATAATAATTCTATATATAAATAAATGTATAAAATATATAAATAGATATAAATATATAAATATATAGAATTATGTATAATATAGAAAAATATATAATATATTTTATATAAAATATATAAATATATAATATATATTATAAATTATATATTAAAAATACAATGAATTTATATAAAAATACACATTTATAAAGTAATAAATATATATTTTCTATCTTATATATAGAAACATCTATACTATAATATTAAAATATATTATATATTATATATAATATTATATATTGTGATAGAGAATGATGATGATGATGATGATGAGACATTGTCCATGCCTTGATGTAGCACTGTTATCCCTATGGGCTCTCCAGCACCATCCCATTCTCAAAGCAGGTCTCAGTAGCCAGTTGCTGAACACCCAAGGGCTGCCCACAGCCTTTGTCTGCTCTGATTACAGATATCTGATGGTACAAAAGCTCTCCCTTAATGTGTTGGGCATAATGTAGGTGAGATGGGATGCCTGGCTTTAAATATTCAGCTTTGTCCTGAAGAGCCTGCTGATTGTTTTAATGCTGGCTGCTGCTGCCTTGTCTGATCAGCCCTTGTTCAGAGGCTGGCAGCAATCAGGGGCTGGAGCTGCCTTTGGGGAGAGCCTGGTGTGCTGCAGACTGATAGAAATGAGGTGTTTCTAATTCAGCAGGGCTGGCACAGGGGGTGGATGCATGCTCACATCCTCTGGCAGCTGTTTGTCAGGGGAAGCTGTGCTCTGTCAGGATGCTCCCCATGCACCTGCGTGTCCCTGGGGATTGCCATGCTGTCCTACTGCTTAAAAGCTCATTAAAGTTGCATCTCCCATTGCCAGCTCCCTCCTTGCCCCCTCTGGCTAGCTGTCCAGGCTTTTGTGAGCAAACTAGAATTGATCATAGCAATTAGCTAAGCCCAGGGGACATTTTGAAATGTTAATGTATATGGTTTTTTCCTCGCCCTCAGATAGCTCTTTGCTACTGCCAATGATTTGTGCTTTCTTGCTTTGATGCATTTGCTCTTCTTCCCTTTTAGAGTTCTCTGTAGACTGGTATTTAGGTAACATGGTGCCCTCAAGATGCTTGTTTAGCTTTAAATTTCCAAGTCAGTATTAAACTGGTGATATTTCCAGCAGCTGTTAAAATTCTGGTTTTCCCCCTGAATTGTGTGCTCTTACACGAAAGATGCAGAGCAAGTGACATTTAATTCATCTCCAAGATGAATGGCACAAGTAAAGACTTTGTATACCCAGAAATAACCCAAGATCCAATGTGAGCTTGTGGACATTGAGGCTTTTAGAGGGGCTGGGTTTTTGGAGCTGCTTCTTGCTTGGAACTTCCTTACTTTGAAACAAATCCTGTTAAAAAGAAAAATGTGTAAATATTTGTTTAAGAGGTGATGGGGAACCACTGTCTGAACCTTAAAGCTATGACTGTTATGTGTGCCCTAACAAGCATGTAGTTTGCCTCTTCTTGGAAAATATTTGTCTTTTTCCTACAGAAGCAGCATTCAGTGTCCTTTTCTGACTGATTTCCTCCTTTTTTTTGGCCCAAGTTCAGCATTAGCTTTGGTTCTGAAGAAGTGGAAACTCATCAGAAAATTGTGGCTTGCCAACTGAGAATCTCAACTGAGGTGGTGGTTTTGTAGTATTGACTCCATGTGGCAGTTCTGATCAAAATAAACACAGCTACCCTGGGAACTGGATGCTTGCCTTGGAAAATAGGATTGAAGAAATCAAAGCTTTGGTATTTTAGTCTTTAGGATGTAACTGTAAACACTTAAACAGCAATGTTGTTATGTATTCAGTTTCCTCTCCTTAGTATCACAAATAAGTCCATCTTCTTTTAGGCTAATCTGAATTTTTCCTTAAAGATTATTAGTTATTAAAACTCTTATCCATTTCTGGGGCTGGTAGAAGCCCCCATGTGCTGTTTATTTAAGAATGTGGGAACATTTTGTACCAATATCCTTCTTAAACTATTTTTGTTTGTTTTAGAAAAATGCCAGACTAGCTTGGTATATTTCCCAGTTCACACCATTATGGTGCTCTGTTAGTTTGCTCAATTATTATATGTGTTTGTAAAGTGGGTTTGTGGACATGGAGGGTTTAATCATTTCTACCTTGATAACCAGACCCAGTTTTGCATTCTATACTTTTATAACAAAGTGTGAAGTGAGGCGTTTCTGCTCACTCTCAGTACAGAATTAATTCTGGAACAACCTCTGTACCATTTGATGCTCTTTTTTTGGGTTGCATCTTTTTGATGTGAGAGCAGGGATTTTGACTGGTGAACTTGTCTCTTATCACTTAGGTGATGGCTTAGGTAGGTGGCTTGTATAACTTAAATTTTCAAGGCTCTCCCAGTCTTGTACTCTCTTCTCAGTATTAGGGAGAATTCTTGGAGATGAACAGGGTGCCCAGAGAAGCTGTGGCTGCCCCATCCCTGGAAGTGTCCAAGGCCAGGCTGGATGGGGCTTGGAGCAACCTGGGACAGTGGAAGGTGTCCTGCCCATGGCAGGGGGGTGGAAAGAGATGATCTTTAAGGTCCCTCCCCACCCAAAGCACTCTGTGGTTCTGTAATTAAAAGAGCAGCAATGCTAAGTGAAATTACTGCAGGTTTGAGTCCAAGGCCAAACCAATGGCAGGGGAGGAGCTGGTGGTGACCTTCCCATCCCTAGGAGGATCCCAGCCCTTCTCTTGCTTCTTGTGTCTAACTGGGGATGTTTTTTCTCTCTTTTTGCCCTTCCTCTTCCTTCCATATGAATTCTGATTCTTTCTCCTATTTTGACTCCTAACCAGGGTCATCCTGTGGTTCCAACTCACACACTGAACTTGGTATTTTTGTGATATGAATATCACTTCCTGTCTTGTCAACAGCATTAGGACTATAAAAAGTACTCTGGAAACCTCAGAAGCATCCTCCATAAATATATTTAATTAAACCCATAGTTTCCAGTATGCCTCAAACACATATATTGTTCCAACTCATGACATAGTGATAATAAGATGACAGCTTTAAAATGTGCTGCTTTGGCTAAGGCCTCTCCTTCCCATCTTCCTTTGTGGTTTTTAGAGGCTATTGATGGTGCAGCCTTCATATGGCACATGAATTCTTTGGCAGAATTTCCTCTGCTTGCACTCCAGACCTTTACTGCTGCTCTTCTCACACATTAAAATGTTGGGGGGTTTATATTTCATTTTAGTAGCCTTGTTGTGCCTTGTTAACCACAAGGGATAAATAGTTCTTGCTTTAGGAATTCACAAGAAATGCAATTCGTGCATTTCTACTTGCCTGGTCATGGTTTTTTTTCCTCCTTCAGTGATCTGTGGAGATGTCTTTACCATGAAGGAGGCCCTCAACTCAACTCTGCTTCTTTCCTTCTACCTCACCTTTCTGTAAAGGTGCAAATTTTTTTTTTCTGCCATTTTTCCTGCCATTTTTTTCTGCAATTTTTTTCCCTGCAATTATTGTTTCTGCACTTTTTTTCCCTAAAAAATAAGGACCTCATGGGTCGAAGATGTAAAAATTAACTCCAGAAATGCCTCTGTTTTCTGACTAGAAGTGTGGAGCATTTTTTTCTGTGGTGGGGTACAGATGGAGGTCGCCATGGTGGCCAGGAGATCAAAATGCCTGTCTTATGTTATATATTTAATTGTCAATCTGCTCTTTGGTTGTGATTTTGTAGGCACTGGATGATTTAGGTGCTCTTCCTTCTGCCTCCAAAAGCCTCCAGCCCTCAGGATTGGTGCCTTGTTGCTCTTTGCAGCATGGAAATGCCACCAGAATAGCAATTCATCATGAGAGGGTAACAAATGCATTGGAATGCCCAACATATGGATTGCTTTGGGAATGGGAAATGTCAAGGAACTTGCAGAAGACTAATCAGATTTGGGAGCAATAAATGTGAAGTTGATTTATAGGTTTTTAATCAAACATGTTGCTACTCAGACTTGCTTTTGCCAAAAGTAAAAGTGAGGTCAGAGACTAGATTTCCTGCTTTTCCTGGCTTTCAGCAGTGACTTTGTAGCTTGGAAAAAAGGAGTCTTCATTGCCCTCAGTGGCAGTGTGGAGTTGGCAGCAGCTCCAGGGCTCTTGCCTGTGCCACCCACACTGCTGGAACAGTGCTGACACCCAGCTTCAAAGCACAGCTGTGGAACCCTGCCAGGCAGGTGGCTTTGCCTCCTTCCAAAATGTGGAGTCACCTGCTGCTCTCACTTGTAGATGGAAATTGAAGGTTTTTTTGGAGACACCCCTCACCTTTGGGAGCCCCAAGCTGAAGGGAGAGAGAGATGCTACTCACACTCTCCTCTGTCCATGGGACTTCATCCAGCACTTCATAAATCAGATTATTCCAAGTCACCCTCATTTTCTAATGGAAAAAATAACTTGGAGAAGGAGGTTTGGGATGGAGATGGGTGTGATGTGCTGAGCTGGATCAGAGCTCTCCCTGCAGCAGTGGGTTCACATTTATCCAAGCATTCACTCTGAATTGTGTGCTGCAGCCCTGGGCAGAGACAGGGCTCTAATTCTGGGTTTGAGAGATGGACTTAGCCAGGACTGCCACACATGCTGTCTTAAGAGGTACTATAAATGCTGGCCTGAGGATAATAATGTGTTTTGTGATCATTTCTCTAGGTAATTATTTTAAAATACACAGAGGGGGTTTATTTCAGCAAATTAAAGCAATTAGATTGTGACTCTCTGCACAGCCTTGCAAGGAGGCTGGTGAAGTGTCCAGTTCCATGCACACTCATCTCAACACATTTCAGTGTCATGGCAAAGCTTTTCTGTCCTGGAGATCCCTGGACTGTGGGAATTCAGCCTTCCCAGGAGCAGGGACAAGTTCTCTGCTCTCAGCTCTGGCTAACCCTGGCTTTTTTCTTCATGATATAGATAAACATCTACATCTGTAGATAAACATCTGAAGATAAACATCTTCATCATTCTGATTATAATTTTAAACCTTCAGCTTGGATTTCTGAGCTACAAGTTTTGATCCTAAATGAATGGATTTTTCATCCCCTGCAGTATTCCCATAAAGCACTTTTGAAGTCAGGTAAAGGCAATTTAACTCTGAAAAGAACAAGATATTGTTTATGACTACAGCAGTACTCCAGATCCTTTTCTGGATAAGCAAGGGATAAGGGCATTTGGAAGGTGGTTTCCTGCTTTTCTTCCTGCAGGTTCTACAGGATGTAGAGAATCTACCATAGAGGGGAGATTGGGGAAAAAGAGAAGGATATGGTTTTCCTTTTTGCTTTAAGTGTCTTTGAGACCTCTCCAATGACACCTTTTCTTCGTGCTCTGGAGACCTTTGGTCCAAGGTCATGCTCAAAGCAAGCCAAGCTGGATGAGGTAGGTGAGGGTCTCATCTACCAGAGCCCTGGTTATCTCCAAGGATGGAGATGCCACCACCTCTCTGGAGTGTCACTCAATTCTCCACCATCATCATGGTGAAAATATCTTCTCTGGCTGGGTTTCCTAAGTGGCACTGTCCATTGCCTCATGTCCTTGTGCTGTGCACCTCCAGGGAGAGTCTGGCTCCATCTTCTCTGTGTGCTCTGATTGCAAAGCTGCAGTAAAAAGGCTTGGTCATTGATCATCCCAATGCTGAATAAACCTGGTCTTCTTAGGTTATCTCAGCTTGGATATATTGGATGTTTTTGTAAGGAATGATCTAGAGGTCTTTGGGTCTTTCAGCTGCTTCCTTGCTTTTTGAGATGAAAAAAGGAAACATTCACTGGAAAAGCACCAATTTGTGAAAGACTGCTGGGACTTCCCTTTCTTGTTCCACATTACAAATCTAACCAGCTTTCCTTTGCAGACATTAGTTACCTTGGCTGGTTTCATTTCTGAATAAATCCAACTCAAGAGCAACTCAGTGACCTCCCAGACAGGTTGTTTGTATCCAAAATAATTGAATATTGCCACTACATTCAGTACAGTTAGAAATAAAGCCCTGCTCGAAAAGGAAGGTGTTTTTGTACTTTCAGACAGATTTTTAAAGACTTACACTTTTTCTTTTAGACCTGTATGGTTTTGCATGTATATTAATGTGTCTTTCAGAAGAAGAGTCACGGTAAGGAAAGGTGTTGAACACCCAAAATATCTTCTCTATTTTCTCCTGGCACATGCAGCATGCTTGGTTGGTTGGTTGGTTAGTTAGTTAGTTAGTTAGTTAGTTAGTTAGTTAGTTAGTTAGTTAGTTAGTTCATTCTTAGGGAACAGGGCAAAACTTCTCCCATTCAGAGCTCAGCCTTGCAAATAGTTGGGCTGAAATAACCCAGGCAGATGCTGGACTGGAAGGAGTAGGGCTGGGGCAAAGACCTGGGGCACAGAGGCAGAAAGGTCAAAAAGTTGGTTTTAACAGGTTCTTTGTAATGGTTGTACTCTCAGAACTAACCCAAAGCTCCCTGCCAGTTCTGTTGTTAATTATATTTGCCTAGACTTTTTATAACACAAGTTTATTTGCAAACAAGGTGTGGGAATTCTAATATTTGCTCATGGTATGTTTAAGAGCTGAGAGCACTTGGTCTTTTTTTTTTTTTCTTTTTAATTTTTAAGCTAGATCTTAATTTCTTTGAGCAGCTCACCTTAAATAATACTGTTTAAAGAAAACAAAAACAACCCCCCAGGGCAAATCTCATTAAATTTCATAACTGAATCAATTGGATGCTGGTTCTTCTTAATTTTTTCCATTTATAGAGCTGCCATGGAAAAAACCTGCTCTAGCATAAATTCCTTCCTAAACAAGCTTTTCTGTCCCTGTGTCCATTTTTCTCCATTGCTTAATATTCAAGAAACTGCTGTTGCTTCCTAGGGGGTCCTGGTTTTGCTTCAGACTGCCTTGCAGCATGCTTTGTTCTTGTTGCAAAAGCATCATTATTGGTTAATCCTGCCCTTACACTCCTGTAGTCTAATGTCTTGGTTTTTTACTGTTTAATGTGCTTAGTAATGTCAACTTAGCCTTGAACCTATTAAAAGATTGTGTTGCTTTGTTTTTAACCTTTTCTCCCCTCACTGTATATGCTCAGTATCCACAATGCTGTTTCACAGCCCTGTTGCCTCTCAGCTCTTCTCTTCTCTCCCTTTGAGATTGGCCTAAAGGGTTTTCAGAGTTTTTAATTTAAAAAAAAAAAATGTTTTATGTCAGTGTGTGTATCTGTCTGTCTTTAGGGATTCATTCAAAGTGGTCTTGTACTCCTCATAAGTTTTCTTGTTTGAGATACCAAAAGGATTTTGAAGGGTATTGAGAAGATTATTTGGCTTATTTTGAAAGAAAACCATTTAACTGCCTGTTTCCTCTGGGACCCTTGCTCTTGCATCTGTAATTTAGGAGTACAAGTGTCAAAGATAGAGGCAACTGGCTTAAGTACTTCTCTAGGAACATGGATAACAAGACTGGTGTAGAGTTTTCCTTATGTTTGCTGGCAGGAAAAATTCTGCATGTACTTGCTGGAGATAAACCAGGCTTTTTAGTCAGAGCTGTAGGTTTGGTTTGTCAGTTTGGATGGCTGAAGTAAATTGCACTATCATCAGTCTGCTTTCTTCCCAGCTTTGAGAACGCATGGGATAAATGCTCCTTATAGCAGAGGAGGCTGTCACTTCCATTTTCGAGGTGCTCTGGTATCCTGTGATATGCAGCAAAACATGATCAGGATGTCAGAGGGGATTTTCACCTTTCCAGCCCTTTTCCAATCCCCATTTTTCCTCCTGTTGTTGCTTTGTTTCCAGCTCGTGGTGGAAGTGAACAGATTCTCTTCCAGCGTTCTGCAGGCAGCTTGAAATCTGAAATTCAAAGTGAAAAGGGGTCTCTGGAGTTAGTACAGAATGTTGCTTCTTTTCTCATCCCCTTAGGTTTAAATTTCTGCCATGAAATGTTTTGCAGAATAAACAAGCAGTACTGGCCTCATCTGCTGTCGTTGGTTTTGCAAAGCTTTGTTGGAACGACTCTTTGAAGAAAGAACAATTCTGCAATTAGTAGGATTTTGCTTGGTGTTAAAGGTTAAAAATCTTGCTGGCAAGGAAACTGGGCCTGTGCCAGAACATGCTTTTAAATAGCTGTATTCTGATCCTGTTTCCAAAGGCAATAGTAAGAAAGCCCAACCCCTTTACTTGGCTGCTGGGGAGAAAACGCCGTGCTGGAAGGAATCCATCTTATCAGCTTGTGCCCTTTTCCTTTGAAGAGGAGCTCTTTGTCCTTTGCCTTTCTGAGAGCCTCCTACGAGCACAGCGAGCTTCCTTGGCCATTGTGTCCCTCCCTGAGTGCCTCATTAGTGCTGGGCTGGGGTGGCTTTTCCCCAGGGGTGACACCTGGCACAGGACAGCGTTCCCTGCTCCTGCCTGCTCTCCATCCCCTACTGCTCAGTGTCCAGAGCCTCCTCATCCACAGGGATGGGGCATCTTGGCCATCATCACTGGCACAGAAACCATGTCCCTGAATTTCTTTTGTCAGCCCTGACTCTCACCAGTGATCTTATGTGTGATCACCAGGTTGGGAGCCTTGTGACAAGAAGGACTTTGAGGGGCTGGAGTGTGTCCAGAGAAGGGAACGGAGCACAACACTGATGAGAAACAGCTGGAGGGGCACAGCCTTGAGAAAATGAGGCTGGGGAGAGATGTTTTTGCTCTCTACAACCACCTGGAGGTTGTAGACAGATGAGGGAAGGCATCTTCTCCCAGCTAGTAAGTGACAGGATGAGAGGAAACTACCTCAAGTTGATGTTTTGCTTGGATATTAGGAAAAAAACCACTGGAAGGGTTGTCAAGTATTGGAAGAGAATGTCCAGAGAAGTGAAGAATCACCAACCCTGGAGAGATTTAAAGGATGGATGGATGGATAGATAGATAGATGGATGGATGGATGGATGTGGCACTTGGGGACATGGTTTAGTAGTGGCCTTGGCACTGCTGAGTTAATAACTGGGCTCAGTGATTTTGCAGGGCTTTTCTAGCCTAAAAAAATCTATGATTCCATGAGAAAGAGCCATGTGAATTCCTAGCTTCCCCCAGTAGATATTGATGGTGCATGTGAGCATGTCCAGCCATCTCTAGCTCATCAGAAACAGATGGGCATAAAATGGCATCATGGGACTGGAATTTTATTAGTTATCATTGTTCTTGTGCTTTGGAAAATTAATTTAATTTGAGATAACTAATGAAAAAGTCGTGGGGGAGCCTTTCCCGCGGCGGCTTTGCTGCAACTGTGCCTCTGCCATTTGCTGGGCAGGTTGCTCTTAATGCATCCATTAACTCCTCTTGGATGAGGTGAGCTGCTGGCTGCTCTGGCTGCTGCTGTCAGTTCCCAATGTGGAGCATCAACCTGTGAGCCATTATGCCACTAATAACCAAAAAAGCCTCTTTGAGTGCTTTTGCTGGTGTGCAGCTACTGTTTCTGCAGGCTTGGAGGATGGAAGGGATGGGTGAGCCAGGTGGGTCATGCTTGCAGCAGGTGTTTTTCCCTGCTCTTTAGGACAAATTTGGGAATGTGTAGTCTGGGCATGTTTATTTTCAGGCAATTCTTGCCATGTTTTAAAAACTGACTCCTGAGTTGCTATGTATTACAATATTGGTGTCTTTCAAAGAAAGCTGCCAGAGAGAACTGATCAAAGCAGAGCAAAGACAAAACACAAGCTCAGAGCATTTGAGTTTACTGACCTCATTACCTTGTCTCCAGCACTTTAAATTAAGCTGTTTAGAAGACAAAATTCCATCTTCCTGCAATTGAGAATCGGCTTTGACAGCACACTGAAATTGTAGTGTCTGCTACCTCTGGCCCGTACTGCATAATTCATAACATCTTCTTTACCTAAGCCTTAATTAAACCTCCAGATGAGTTGGGTTTTAGTGCTATTTACACATTCTGACCAGAAGAGCCTTACTTTTGTGCCAATGTCACCATTTCCCACGGATTTTTGAGCAGGGAGCAAACGGATCAGCTTGTGTCCTTTCATGTCTCTATTTGCCATATGATTTTTTCCTTGTTACCAAGGCAACCCTTCTACCCACCCCCCGACAGGCAAGCACTCAATACAATGTAAGTTATTGTCTGGAGCAATTATTAGGCTATTATTAAAGCCCTGTTGAGATATGTCAGTATCCCATAGGAATTTTAAACAAGTGGGAGCAGAGACAATAGCGAGCATTGGAGGATTGAGAACTTGTGCCGCTGGTAGCGAGGGGAGGGTGCCTGTAGCCCTCCTAACAATGGCTCATAAAAACTATGAGCAGTCTCCCCAAACTGACAGAAGTCAGGATGTGCCAGTGTGGATTAAGATGGAAAGGGGAAAGAGGGCAAAGTGCTCTGCCAGGGCTTCTGGGCTGTGTGATGCTCCTTGCGTGGCTGCCGTGCGTGCCGAGCGTCTTCGCGTGAGCTCAGCGCAGCCCACGGGGACGTGCTGTAGCACTGAGTGTGTGGTTGTGATGGAGATGATAGTAAAATAGCCCCGTGCCACGTGCATGGCAGAGTGTTCTTTGTTAGAAAGTCTTCTGCATTCGTGATCCCTGTCTGTGTGCCCTGGTTTTAAAAGGGAATTATTCATCAGCAGTGGCAGGATGTGTGGGAGCTGGGCAGCGAGCAGCTAAAATAAGAGGAAAGTGGCTCTTGACATATATGTCTATTTGTTTATAGATTACAGCGTGGTGTTTCTTTACCAAAGGAAGGCTTTTCCAGTTTCCCAGCAGTAGGAATTCAGGAGATCCAGGAGCAGAACTTGCCTTGCAGTCTCCTCTTGCCATACATTCCCTGCCGGTGCCACTGGGGTTGTATTCATGAAGCCACCACTGCTCATGCAGCCATAACAGCCCAGCCTTTTCCATCCTTCCCCCTAATCTGGGACTGCATTTTCTGTCGCCTTTGTCTTGCTGATGCAGTCCTTCTGTTGAGCAATAGCAGAACTGACAGGGTTTTATAGCACTGTATCGATTTCTTCCAGGAATTTCCTTCCCAGAAGCTGCAGTGTTGTCATGGGTCAAAGATGTCACCAGACTGATTTGGCGTTTCATTTGTGACAGTTGTCAGAAGAGGCTGTGGCTTGCCCAGAACATCTTTGTCTTGGGCTGTGCAAATGTTAAGAGCAGTTGTGAGTGCAGATGGAGAACCCATTAATGAGCTGCATATGCAAAGGAAAAAAAAAATAACAGGAGAGTTTGCAAGAACCTTTTTTCTGGCTGTTGGAAAGTGAGGCTCTTTCTGGTTATTTAAAAGCTCATTTCTCTGGGAAGCTTACTTTTGGCTCCTGTAAATAAAAGATCCACCTCCACAACTTCTCCTTCCCACTGCTTGGGAGAGGTGTCCCAAGGTCTCTCAATCCTCCACTTAGCACAGAGGTGGATGGGGTTTGCCTCATCCCTCTGCACAGCAGTTTTATTTCTTTATTGCCAATAATATTGTGACAATATTTATTGTCACAATAAATATTTGGGGATGAGTTTGTATGTCTCTTGTTTGGTGTTCCTCTCAGACTAGAACACAGCATTGTAAGGCTGTAATGCTCAGAACACATTTCTTGGTTCTCATTTATGGTTTTTCTGTGGTTTAGTTCTCACACAGATTTTGTGTCCATGGACAGCAGCAGTGAGGGCTTCCCATCTAGCAGAGAGATCCAAATGCATCTGAATCCATCTGCTGCTGGCATCTGGCAGCTGTCTGTCAGGTGAAGCCAGCAGTGGCTCCTTTTTCCAGCTCCTGCATCATTTCAGTGCCTGCTCTGCTCTGCTCCTCTGGCTGTTTTCCTGACCTCTGCTGAAATAAGGGCTGGGAGTTGTGTGAGCTCTGTGGTTACCCATGGGTTTGTGGGCAGCAGCACAAACGGATGCAAACACTCCCCCCACAGCTGCTCAGAGCTTTTTGTGTTTCAGCAGTGTTGAAGGCAGCTCAGCCCAGCTCATTAATGAACACTGCAGCCAGGCACAAGTTGGTTCATAGAGACTTTGTTAAAGGAAATCAGGTTTCATTGCTAATGGCACTGGAATATCTATCAGCATATGGCTTTTGACAGCATTACCATTTCAGGCTCTGAAAATGATGTAACTATTTTACTATAATAAAATAATTACAAATTTTCAAGAGAGGAATCTAGGGCAGTAGGCTATGGTTCATAAAAACACTTGCTTTGGCAAACATTTAACCACTCAAAATAAGAAGCAATTATTTAAAATTATAAAATCTCTTTTGCACAATGTTGCAAACCTTATTTTAAGTACTGGCAGGGTTCCTGAATGTGTCTGCGCACACCATCACCTCTATGGAACACAGTTTAAGTCTTGTCAGATTTGCCCACTCGAAACTTTGTTGTGAATATTTTAAACATAGGCTGTTGCTGTTGAGCCTTTGCTGCTAGTTGTAGAGGTGGCATGTATTTATACTACATTTGCAGGGAAAGAGTTTGGTTTTCATCCTTCAGTGCTAATGAAGCTGCTAATGAGGAGAGATCCATGGTTTGTGGATACCCAAAGAACAATTCACAGGTCATTTCTTAAGTAGTATTAAACATGCTAGTAAGGGATGCTAGGTGAATGTGATGGTGGGTCTTTAATTGCAAAAAGCAGAAGCAAGCCCAAAATAATAAAATTATTTGCTGCAAAAAAGAACAAAACTCTTAGCTGCAAAAATGCTTTTGCATAAAATGTCACTTGCTATAAATTCCCCCAATTTGCTCTTTTACAATAAGCACAAATGATCCCCATTAGCTCAGCAGCAGCCACTCGCTCAGCTTGGTCTTTTCAAGCTCGTTCTCGAGAAGCAAGACTGATTTAATGTTCAGTGACTTTTGTTTGGAGGCTGCCTGTGTGCCATAGTGTTCTGTGCCTTGTGGGTGTCCTCGTGTCCCTCCAAAAAATCCCCTGTAACTGATAGCTGAGCCCAGTGTTGTGTGTTCTGGGGCTGCTCCAGGTATCCACACATCCCTGAGGAAGGGAAACCTGCTTTTTTTCCCAATAAATGATTACACTTCCTTCAAATGTGTTTGCATTTTATTCTGTACCAGTTTTCCTTGCTGCTTTTGCTACCTTGTGGTGATGTGTCCTCTTGTGCTATACAAACCTTGTACATTAGCACCAAATGGACCTTTCAGATGTCAGGGTGATTATAGCAAATGCTCAGCTCAGTCCTGGTTACAAATTTGTAATATTATTTAGACTCCCTGTCTGGATGAGGAATTTATTTCATCCCAGAGAGAGGTTTTCCCAGACTTGCTCCTGCTGTGCCCATTGTCACCTGTGTGTGTGTGTGTGTGTGTGTGTGTGTGTGACAGCCTGCAAGATCAGGTGAGCTCCAAAGTTGAAAACTCTTTCCCCAGAATGAGCTGTGTGTTCATTCTGCCCAAGTCTTACAGAAAACACTCTGTCTTGGCCTCTGGTGCAGGTTATTTCCTTTGTGCCAGCAGTTCCTCTTGGAATGGTCTCTAAATTCAGGATGACTTCTTTCTGTGTCTCAGAGTTTAATGCAGACACTACAACAGATACTTGCTTAAGTTTGCATCCTAGTCCCAGGAATCTCCCTTGTTGTAAATGCAGTTTTCCTTCATCTAGCTGAATTTGAGATGACAAAGTCAGTGGAAGTTCTCACCCCTGGAGAGCAGAGATGTGACAAAGCTTTTGGTGGAGCACCTATCAGTATGGTTTGGGTTTTTTTTTTTTTTTTTTGACAAAGAGTTGTTGGAATCCTTCTGGCAACCCCATCTTGTATTTCTGCTGAATTCTGACTGTTTTGTCATCTGCATGCTACCTGCCATGTGGCACATTTCATATACTTGTTTGGCAAAGGAGAGGAAAATACATCCATGTTCTGCTTTAAAAATAGTGCTGCCGTCTGTAAGACCACTTGTGTTGTGTGGGGGGATTGCCATGCTAACACTGTCTCTGGAGGCAGATTGATAGCTACAGAACTGCAGTTTTGGGCTCTGTGTGTGTGAATCAAGTGATAAAACAGCCAGGAAACCTGAAAATTAATTCATATGTTCTGTGTAAGTTTGCTGGGTGGGGGGGCTTTAATCTTTTGGACTACTTTTTGGTTAAAAATTACCATTATTGCAGAGGAAGGGCAAGAAGCTTCATGAGAAGCTGAGTTGACTCCAGTGGGTCAGAAGAGGTGGCTGGGACCTTGTTTAGCAGGAACAGAGGTTGTTTCCAACCCAGGGTAATGGAGACCAAACCAGAAGCAAGGAACTCTTGTTGGCAGCATCAGCAGCTTCCCTCCAGAGAGCCACAGAGGGCAGGCACACGAGTAGCATTGCTATCAGGAATATAAATAAATATACATTTGTCTGTATATTGGAACCAGGGTGGTTTAATGTTGGTAAACATGAAGGTTTTTCAGTTTGAGATGTTTCTTTGAGCTTAGTTGTGACCTTTGTCCTTCAGGAGGCTCTGTGGATATTTTGCTTGTGTCTCTGGCTTATATTTCCATTTCATTCATTCCATCCTGTCCCTCCTCACCCATCCCTGTGTTCTTTCATGACTGTAATGAATTAATGATTTTATGTAAATGTGCTGTTTGATGGACTGAGGAGGTGTGCCTTGGGACTTGTTTAAGCTATCACATAGGAAATGCATCATCTGCTTCATGTTTTCTGCAATTGCACTCGGTTCCATTTTTCCTTTATTGCTTTTTCTTCTTCTTTAATTCTTTTCCCCCTCAAAGCATTTCTTTAAATGTGTTTAGACCTCTTGGCTGGATTTAAGGATTTGATTCTATTTTCCCATCCCTGTGCCCCACTCCCTTATTTTCCACCCTAAATGTGAAGGGGGAAAAGCAACCATCCCTGCATTACATACCTGATTGCTATTCAGTTCCCAGGGGAGAGGCACTGAGAGCTAAATGCAAGGGCTGGAGGTCTGGGCTCTCTGGTTAGAGTCACTGAATGTCACTAATTAGAGCAGAGTAGTCACTTACATATTTATTCATGTTTCAGAACATTTAGTGAATCAATTGAGTGAATGAACTGGGGCAGCTTCAGTTCTTCTTGTGTTGAATTTGCTGAAGGACCAACCCCCAAACCTTACATGCTTAACCCCCAAATCTATTGTGGTTGGTTCTTTGTGTCTTGCTGGTGCAGACCAATATGGATGTAACAAAACTTCATTTCTGTGTGACTTTTGCATGAAGCTTTTTCCCCTCCCCTGTGGAAAAGGAGCTGATTCCTGCCTCTGAAACACTTACCAAAAATAAAAATAATTTATTCCGGTGTGAAGAAAATAATGTTACCTTTAAGGCCATCCTCACTGTTCTTGATGGATGAATTTGCCTAAAGCTTAAATTAAAATCCTTGCAGGACTTGAAACCAGGACAACAACCACTTGTGCTGGTGCACGAACAAACCACCCAGAACAACCTTGGTGGATTTTTTTAGCCGGTGCAGATGGATTTCCCCCGTAAACACCTTGAAGTGTTGCCTTTCACCAAAATCCCATCTGAATTTAGCTCCTAACTGATAATAGCTCATTTACAGGGTGGGAGCAGGCTGGTGACAGCCTCCTGGTCCCCCCTCCCTGGGAGATTTGCATTCCATCTGCTCTGGCTGTTGATTAGCAGCATGCCGGCTACATGAGCAGTGCTTCTGGATGCTGCGGTCATCTGTTGTGATAAAATTCTTCTGTGAGGACACAACCACAAAGCTCAAAGCATGCTATGGGCACTGAGGATATCCATTTTGGGCCTTGCTGCTCTGGGGAGTTTGGCTGCAACATGCATGGCTGGCTCCAGGTTTCCCAGAGCATGGCAAAAGCTTTGGAGAACAAAACTTTTCCAAGCTTTGGTGGACAAAACTCTGAGCTCCTCCCTGCTTTCTGCAGCTGCACTTTGGTGTGTTTGTCTCTCCCATTCTAGTTGTATCACCCATGCTTCAAATAAGGATCAACCTTTAATTTTACAGTTTTTGCAAAGAAGAAGGTTTCAGGTCAACCAGAGCTTCAAAGTGGCAGTGTCTTGTTAAGTGCTGCCTGGCAAAGTTGCTGTGTACAGCACACAGGTTTCTTTGGAAAGATATCCCATGTTTTTACATATGTTTTTTTGTTCAAGTTTATTGGAAGTCCTGTTGTTCTGTCCTTTTGCACAGCTGATGCTGCAATTGGGACTTAAATTTAGGCTTTTTGCCACTGTCAGGAATAGGGGTAAAATAGAATTAAATGTGGTGGCTCTGTAACACATCCTTTGAAATGTAAATAAGAAGTGACTTAGGAAGTTGGGCCATTGAATTTTTTACCCTCAGCATACTTGGAGTTTGTGTTTGGATGCAAAACCTTTCTGTTGGCAGTTACTTCTGCAGTTTGTGTATTCCCTTCCCACCAGGTTTTGTTTGGGAAGCAATAGAAATTACTGAATGGTTTCCTTTTGCCTTTTTATTTAGCAAGTGCCAGCAGTGCTGTGCATTGAGCCTGGGGAAGATGTGGAGGGAGAAAAATCACATGCCTCTCAATCTTTCTTCTCATTTGGGGTATAAAAATCCTTTTCAGAAGGATTCATTCCAGTTCCAGTCTGGCAGGGATGCTCCAAGAGGAGATACCCAGCCCGTGTGGTTTCTGGCTATGCAAAATGAAAGAGATTAACTTGGAAAACAGACAAACAAACAAGTGCAGTCCTGATCTCTGCTGCATTTTAATCTTAAACTAAAATTACCCCTGGAACACAGTAGCTCTGTTGAGGGGTTGAAGTGGGCATTTCACATCAATCCCTTGGAAAGACTATTTCTTCTCCCCTTGAAGGAAGGACATTTGAACTGGAGCTTATTCCTTCCATGTACTTAAATCATAGCAAAGTGCAGGGTTGAGCAGAAGGGAAGGCAAGGGATGCTAGCTGAGCATAGGAAGAAAACAACTCCAAACTTGTGGGGACCTGCACTGGAGAGCTTCTGCTTATCTTGAATTTACCACAGTGTCTCCAGGCATGCTTCAATCCATGTGGTTTAATTAATACAGCAGGGTAGGGCTCAGCTGGGTGGCTGTGCACTGCATGAGCAAGGAGGAATATAACCTTGGGTAGGCTTTGTAGTGTTGTGGAGAGGATCCTCCAACATCTGTTGCTGTAATAATGTAAGAATTAAAGCAGAAGAATTGCTGCCTTGAGTGGAGAAGCAGCTACCTTAATGCTAATTTGCTGGTGTTTTAGCTAGAATGATATAATTTAAAAAGAAAAATATTGGTTTAAATTGTGCAAAATGTTTAGGAGGATGTTGTTGTAAACGTTTATGAGAACTAACAATCTGTTCTGTTCCTGAACATGATCTGACTGTAAGGCCCTCTGGTAAAATCTTGCACAGAGCCACTCTCAAGCTCTGTGTCATTGCTCTGAGATACCTCAAAAATAAATTTTTCTTCATCTGATAACTGCTTGCTTATTATCTTTTTACCAACTGTTTGCCTTTACTAGCTAGTAAAATAAAAAAGGAAAAATGAATTTGAGCAGTGTTGGCTCCCTGGGGGGAAATGAAACCATTGAGAGCACGTTTGAAGTAGGTTTGTCTTTGTACCATGTGCTCACCATACAGGGAGCCTGTTGTTGTTTCTGCATCATTTGTTTTGTCTTTCTGGTTATTCTTAATATTAATTGAAGTCTTTCCCTAGACAGTTCTGTTAATCTTCCTTTTGTCATTTCCCTCCTACTCCTGCCTTCAATATCTCCAGTGAACATGTTCTCCTGTGTCTGAAAAAAGCTCTAAAAGTAGCATTGTTGTTGCTTTTTTAATGGTGATGGTCCATTTATTCACCTGTTAGTTGTTTTTTTTTTTTCCTCACCAATGCTAATGTTTCTAATTGTTTGCTTAGCATCTGAATTTTATATGTGCTGTAATTGTTATAAGGATGCAAACAGTTTCCTGCAGTGATGGGTATATGTCTCCTATCAGCTCCAATTATGCAAAATGTTTTCAATTAGCTGTAATTCCCTTCCCTGCCTCCCCTCAAACACAGGGAGCTGAGCAGGGTTTCTCCAGGGACACGGGTGTGCTTTTCTGGAGCAGCCTTTCCCCTTCCACATCCCATCCTGTCCTGGCAGCCTGAGGATCAGGAAGCACACTCTGCTACTCCTTATGTTTTACAAAAGATAAAATACTCTTAACCACACCATTTCCCTGAAAGTTTCCAGTGGTTTAAAGGAGGAGATATTTACTCCATCTTTATAATCCCACAGTTTAGCCACCAGCAGTGGGAACACCCTGAACTGTGAAGCTTTTCCTTGAGCTGTGCAGAGCCATAGCAGGTGGTAAAGTGCTTTTTACAGTTCTGCTACCCACCAAAGGGGGATGCTTTGGTAGATGGACTGATGGCTAAATGTGGAAGGGCAGTTTCTGTGGTGTCTTTGCACAGATCAGTTGCTGAGAATTGACCAAAATGTTCCTGTAAGCCTCGAGGTGGTTCTGGCTCTGAGGTCCCCACCTCTGTGTCTGGTGGAAGATGTCCCTGCCCAGGGCAAAGGGGCTGCAATGAGATGATCCTTGAGGTCCTTTCCAACCCAAACCTGAGTTCAATCTGTTTTAATTCAATAATCCATTTATTGTGCTTGTATTAAGGGTATGGGCATGTGAATCCAACTCCAGTGAGTTTTGTTGGCTTCTCCAACACCTCCTTGTCAGCTGAGCTGTGGGGTGGTGCCTTGAGTCATCTCCCATCCCAGGAGTCCAAGCAGGTGATGTGATATTCCATTTCAATCAGTCTGACTCTGCTGCCAGAGCAGGAATCTCACTCTCACCACCTCCTCCCTGCATGCAAGGAGCTCTTGCAGAGGGCTAAACCACAGGAAAGGACTTTATTGATCAGTTTGGTTGTTAATGCCTTTCAGTTTTAATGCTGGCTTGTTCTTTAAATACCAGATTAACTTCCTGAACTGGTTCACTGTGGATAAGCAGCAGCACCAGAGCAAGGAAAAGGGCATTGTGTGTGTGTGTGTGGAAGAGAGGGCACAAAGGACAGCCAAAACTGCTGCTAAAATTCCCCATAACTCCTTCTCCATGTGGTTTTCCTAGGAAAAACTCAATGCATATATCCATAAAATTGCACTGTATCAATGTTCCTTTACTGACTGTAATCTCAGTTTTATTTTAATTCTTTTCTTCTTTTGGTTATGTCAGATGCTCTGACAGTTTTTGTGCAGTTTTAATGAGAAGGAAGTTGTTGCTGCTCAGTAAAATTCTGGAAGTAAAACTATGAAAGCTGGAGGCTCAATAAAAGGAGCATAAACAATCTTGTTATTATGAAGCTTTATTTCCTGACAGAAACATTTTTGGCTTGATTAAAATAATCACAATATCAAAGTAATCTTTCTTGGTAAATAAGAATACACATTAAAGATTAGAAAGTTTCCTTTTATATCTCTTTCCATGCCACCTTCCACCTTCATTCAGGAGATGGGGCAGAGAAAGAATATTTGTGGATTTTAGGGGGATGGATTTTTTTGATTTTACTTTGATTTCCTCTTGCTGTGCTGCATTTCCAGTCCCCAAGATCTTCTCCCCATGCAAGTCCCCAGTGTTCCATCACTGCTCTGGGGGCTGGCCCAGAACTCCACAGTTTGGGGTGGTTTTGCCTTGCCTTTCCTGGAGCCTACATTTATATTTATTGAATTGTTACTTGGCTGAAAGGTTGGAAGATTTATAATCAGCAGAGGGTTTGCTGAATGCACTGAGTGTTTTCAGGCTGAAGGGAAAGGTGGAGAAGGTGACTGTATAGAAAAAATTAAGTTTGAACTCTGAGCACCTGGTTTGATATCAGCCATTCTGGTCTTGGTTTTCCAGGCTGCTGTGTGCTTTTCTTTTATATTTATCTTCTTGGTTTAAGGAACAAACTGGGCAATTTAGGGAAGTGTCCTTATTTCCATCCATGGGTTTTAGCAGAAGGAAAGTTTTCCAGACAGGTTTGTAGCTTCATAAAACACAGCTGTGCTTATTTACTTGAGGTGCATTCAGTGGATCTTTAAAAGCATGAACAAGTACTGCTAAGTTTTTCATTTGGTGGCCCTGTCATTCATGAAAAGGGAAAAAATATCACCTTGGATGCAACATTGCTCAGATTAAAGGCTGATTAAGAGGGAATGTAATAGATTTTTTTATTTTCTTGGGTTTTTTTCTTCTTTTTTCCCTGGGGATTTTTCTAGCTTCTACTTGCTTCTATAACTCTGTTTCTTCAGGGAGGTCCCAACTTTCATAGGTGTCCTCCTCACACGGGGCACCACTAAATGTTGAGTTTTTTATATATATATATATATATATATGTATTTTTTTTTTTTGTTAAGGTTGGGATTAAATGCATGAGATGGTATTTTTTGTTTGGACTTAAAAGTTTATTAATTCTTATCTGTATTACAGTCTCACAAGTCATGAGTTTTATAGTATTTCATTCCAATAAACTAAAAATGGATTTGTATTTCTCTTTCTACAAGGGTTTTTTAGGGATAAACTGTCTAATTGAGAAATGATACCGAAATTATTTTTAACTTAACAAATAACTGCTCATGGCTTGTAATGTGGACTTTTTTATTTAATTCTACAATAATACTTGAACTCATGAAGAAGAAGGTGAAGGTAAAGAAGAAGGATTAGTTTCTGCCCTAAAACTTCTATCTTGCTGTATATATTACTATATTCTAAAACCTTAAACTAAGTTTTCCACCATGTGATATTGTACCCATAATCTCAGTTTTACCATTCCATTTTGGAAGCCTTCTCCACGGCCTCAGGTCAAATGCAGTTTTCTCTTGGGGGTCAGAGCCTGGCAGCACAGAAAATCTGAAATTCTCAGGAACCAGCAGGAGTGCATGGCAGTGCTGAGCTGTTGTCTCATTTAGCATCAGCCAGAGGAGCAGGGACCAGTTCAGATCTCATCCATGAGAGGCTGGAATATCTCTGCTTTCCTCCACCTCTGGCGTGCAAACTGTGCTATGGGGGTTTTGTGCAACCATAATTGCTGCTCTCTTGTCTTGCTGGAATGAAAAGCAGAGCTGGAGGCAGCAGCTGGAGGAAGGTGCAGGTGTGTTATGCAAGCTGGGAATGTCCCGTGTGATGCTGGTAATCCCACAGAGCTGTGGGATCTCTGTTTGCATCTCTGCCTGCTTGGCAGCACCGGCAGACGTGGCCTGGGCAGGTTCCTGGGTGTACCAGCTCAGTAACTCAAGCCTGGTGCTCTCCATTCTTTGTCCTGGAGTAAAGGTCAGGCTGAAATTTGACTCTCAGTTCCTGTTGACTGTCTTTCCTTCACCCTGGGCTGTGTGGCACTGTTTCTGATCTAGTTTATTGGGAGGCTTCTGCAGAAACACGTGTGAATCTTCACTTTTTTTCTTCAAAAGAGAGAAATTTCAGGGTGGTTGTTAGCCAGGCAAAGTGGGTATTGATGTCCCTGTATGATGTCTCCTGGCATCCAAGTCTGCCATCCTTTATTATCAGTATTTTTATGGTAGATTTTGAAATACTGCTGGGCATTTGTGCTGCTTCTCTTTAATTTTTTTTTTTCCTATCACAAGTTTCTGCCTAGCTGCCCTTCAAATCTGAGCTCTACCACATAGGCTCAGATTTATAATTCTGTCTCTTCATGGTGCAGAAGTGAAGCATTAGTGACTCTCCTGGCATAGCTGACAAAGACTGGCACTGCCTTCTCTGCTTGCAGGAGGGGGGTCATGAGAGGTGCATGATTGTTTAAAGAAGAGCACCTGGAAACTGCAAAACCTTGGAATTGTCTTCTCACCCATGGCTACTTTGTGGCCTGGTTTTTCTGCACCTGAAGTTCATACCAGGACGCTGACATTCCTTTGGAACCTGTGTTTACAGAGTCACTACTATAAATAATTTATAGTAGACACTTGGTTGGATGTCTAGCTCGTAGGCATGTTGTGGAGGTTGCTTTTTCTTTCCAGCAAAACAAACCAGCTGTAAGAATCTGGCTGGTTTTCCTTGTAAGATTTCAGTGATAGAGTCTAAAAAACTAAGGCAGCAGGATTTTTCTCAATCTGAAAACTGTAATTTCTAAAGGTATTTTGGAATAGGTTTTGTTCACTCACAACAAAATGGTGAAGCAAAACCTGAGAGAACTTGTATTGGTGACTGGCTGCAGTTCTTGTCCCCTCCTTCCCCTGCCCACACACAAACCCTGCATGTGCAGGCAGTGCCAGCCTCATTTGCTACCTGAGGGGTCACTTTTTATTGCTAGGTTTAAGGCAATAATTTAATAACCAGATCCAGTTTGGGCTAAAGGATTTGTTCAGTGGAGAGCTGACCATGCTGGCTCACAAAAGCAGGTATAGCCTGCTATGAATTTTCTTGGCATTATTTTTAATATCAACTCGCTCAAGAAGCTTCTTCCCTGATGATTTGACAGTATTTTAATTTGAGGTCCACTTTTGGTGGATGGAATAAATTCCAGAAGAGAATTATTCTGGAATAATAACACACCATTACATGTGCAGT
This sequence comes from Agelaius phoeniceus, assembly GCF_051311805.1. NCBI lineage: Eukaryota > Metazoa > Chordata > Aves > Passeriformes > Icteridae > Agelaius > Agelaius phoeniceus. The sequence goes on along the minus strand of NC_135272.1, from coordinate 10,304,874 downwards.
TTGCAGCTCAGATGTTAGGGAGGAATAACATGAACACAAATGTTCCTTTATTTGCAAGCAGATTTTTTTTGTTGTTGTTCCTTTATTTGGCTTCCTTTTTCTTCCTACAGCAAGAATAAGTCCTAGGAAGAAATTTCTGTAGCTGTACTTAAGGCATTTAAAAGTCTGTACAAGCAAACTTTTATTTGCCCCAAGATAGGACATAAAAGTTCATGAAAGTTTCAGTAAATAATCCAATTTGCAGCTGATCCAAGTGAGAAAGGGATTTGCCTTGTGGAAAAACTTTTCCTTTGGAAAAACACCCCAATAAACACCAGGAGTGTGAAGATAATAATCTTTGTCCTTGCATTAAGGGATTTCACAGTCTGACTTTTTTTAACCTGCAGAATTTCACTGTGCTGTGTAAAAAGGTTGGGGAAATGGGAATTTTGGTGCTGCAGATCTGTCAAGGGTATGAGAGAATTGTGATGGTTGAGTAGACAGACAGAGCTGATGGGATTTTGGAGACAGATACATGTTTTCATTATAGTGACCCACTTTTTAGTGTCTTGAGTAGCAATAAAAGTGGCTTTTTCTTCTTTTTTTCCCTAGTGTGCCACTGGGCCTAGAAGTATAAGCAGTTACTGTCTTTAGAGAAACATGAAAACTAATTGTTTTCTAATTTTTTACTAATTGTAATTAACAAAAAATTGTTAATTTTTCATAACACAGATCTGTTGCTGTAGTCTTAGTTGAGTACTGGGTACAACACATGGAAAAATTAAAAAAAATTAGTGTATTCAAAGTGGTGCTGATGTTAAATTTGTGATCACCTGTTCAGTATTATTTGATGTGTTTAATGCCAATTTTGAGCTTGATTTTTATTTTTATTTCACTGACTAGATTTCAGTTCCCTCCTCATAAATCAAATTGCCTCCTCTGTAGCTAAAGTGTTGAAATAATATTACTCAGATAGAGTTGTTTTGTGGCAAACAAAAGGTGATTCAGAGAACTACACCTGTGCTGATCTCATAACAAAGCTAATTAATCTTTTCTAATTAAATGCTCTTTAAAATTCAGCATGATAAAGAGTAGAGGGCTTATTAAAAATGATTATTTTAAAGGGCACTGCTCTAACAAAGCAAACTTTTCCTGGTGTGTTCTTGCAAGGGAGTGGGTGAGCAGAGCTGCCTGGGATGCTGATCATTTGTTTATGGACTGCAGCTACAGAAAATGAGAAATTAACTGAAAAGTTGAGAGGAGCACTGAGAAATGAGTGCTTGGGACAACTTAGGGATGTCATTTGGATGTTATTTTTTCAACTTCAGGTTCTGTTTTGGGTGTGCCAACATCTGAGCTGTCTGCAAATCTGAAAATGTGAGAGGAGTACATCCAGATTGCTGCTGCTTTGGCCTTTGCAAGTAAAACAAGAGATTTGCAGGCTTCCTGTGGGTTTTTATTTCCTTCAGGCCAGGGAATCCATGGGAGGATGAGGTCTGGAAGGTGCAGTATTGATCAGACAGTCTGCTTGGAGCTGAGGGTGAATGGAGTATGAATGCTATAGAAAGAGAACAAAAGGAAGGTTGGGCCAGCCCTCCTTGGCAGCTGGAGCTGGATGCCTTTTAGAAACAGCCCCTGTTGTCATGGAGCTCCTGAAGCCAAGGCCAGGGGTCTGGCACTGGGATTTTCTCATGGCAAAACAGCCTTGTCCTGTCCTAGCCTTGGGGGGGGAGTAAATAAATGAATAAATAAATAAATAAAGGCAGTAGCCTTGGCAGCACTTGGCTATTATTGCAGCTCAATGACTGAACTGCAGTGGGACCAGCACCAAAGGGAAGCCTTTTCTTCACAGAGATTCCTGATTTTTTAAATTTATTTATTTATCTTAAAGTTTGGCATCTACCCTGGCCTGCAAAATATCTTTTATAAGGCAGCATTTGGCATTTGGAGAGGGATTTTGAATGGTTTATGTAGAACTTGCTTTCCTCTGAGTCAGCAGTGTTTTGAAGCTGGGATAGAGACCTGAATTCCTAATCTCAAGGGTTTTGGAAGGGCTTCCAGTAGGAGCTGGTTTGTGTTCAAAGCCCATTTTCCTGTTCTAAACTTTGGATTATGGTCAAACTGTTCAACACACATATTTGTAATTTCTTTAACTGGTCAATAATTTACAAAACAAGATATTAATTGTGTTATTTGGCATTAATTATGTTAGTTTACCTCTATGTTGCTTTACTGAACTTTTTGGTCACTTAGAAGGTGCTATTTTGTTTGCACAGAAATATTCATGCTTGACTTTATGGACAAAAAGTATATTCCATGCTTAAAGAGATTTTTTTTTTAATCCTTTGGTAATTCCAGTGCTGTAAGTTTAAAAACTTGCTTGGTCTTACTATTATTTTATGAATGCACTGAAACACAAAAGCAAACTGTGGTGGAAGAGGTTTGGAAGAGGAAAGCAGTGAGCCTGTGTGCTTTTATTTCTTCATGACTTATTTTTAAGTGCAGGAAATGCTGGTTCCCCCATGTCAGAAAGCACCTCTAGATAAAATTTTCTTCTAGACCTGAGTAAACTCGAGAATTTGCCTTCCAGGTCCATCCTAAAGAGTCAGCTCTGCTTTGGTACCTCCTGATTACTATTACTTGCAAAGTTTCAGGCACCAAGTGAATAAAATCTCTGCAGTTTTGGTATTGCACAATTGTAATTTCTGCTGCTTCACCCCCTCCCCCTGCTTGTGCTTTGCTGTCAGGTCACAGATTTGGAAATCTTGGAGGCAAATTCAGATCAGCTTTACTGGGAGGGCCCCAGGCTGGGATGTTACAACTGCTGTGACTCTGCTGTGAGGAAGAACAGTTATATTTTTATTTTCTGTGCCTGTGGTGCTCAGGCTGCCCACAAGGAGGGATCCATGTGGGAGCTCTCTGTGGAGTGGGATTGCTCATCCTTGGTCCAGAGCCCTGGAGCAGGGCTGGAGTGACCCTCCTGTGGTTCTCCTGCAGCAAAGAGGAGCCCAAGCCCTGTCATCCCAGGGTTTGTTTGCTCCAGGGAGGGAGTCCTCATCCTCAGGAGTAGCCACAGAGCTGCAACTATAATAATTGGATAAGGAAATAACCCTGGGAGCCAAAGCTTGGAGTTTGGAACAGGCTTTGGGGCCCTTGAGAATTCTTCTCTACCAGCCCTTGGGTGGTGGAGTTGTAAACACCAGGCAGAACTGGTTCTTTTCTCTCTGTTTTCTCTTTAAAGCATCATCAGACTCCAAAAGAAGACAGACTTCTTCCAAAGTTGCCCCTGCACTGCAGTTTTGTGTTGTGCTCTTTGCTCTTTCCATACCATCCCTTAAAAATGGTGATTTTTCCATACCATCCCTTAAAAATGGTACTGACATTTGTGTGCTTAATATCAGAGCCAAACCAGAAAAATCTAAATGTTGAAATTTTGTATTTAAATGTTCTGTTGAGGTTGGTTTTACCTAGAAATTAATGCTAAAAGAAAGAGATTTCTTGGTTATGACAGTTCAATATGTATATGTGATAGTGAATGAAACTTCACTGTAGTCATTTGTCTTCTCAATTTAATAACATTTATTTCAACATCTGTTTGAATCTGGTAGAGTCAGCATCCCTGGAAGTGTTCCAAAAACATGGATGTGTCACTTGGAGACATGGTTTAGTGGTGGGCTTGGCAATGATTGGATTCACTCATCTTAATCCAACCTGAAGCAATTCTGTGGTTCTATGGTCTGCTTCTCAAGGTTGTTGAGACCATAATAAAATCTGAATTTTCCTGTTTGTGTCAACACTAACCCTTGCAATCTGTGAGAGTGCATGAAGATTCAGGGGCTGTAACTATGGGAGGGTATGAAGAGTCTGCTTTGCTTCAGCATTAGGAACATTTGGTTTTTGACAGTACTGAAATGGGTAATTATAGCCTGTCTTGATTTTTTTTTTACTCATTAAACTAATTTCTTAATTACTAGAAAATGCATTCTGTCTTTGAGATTCTGCACTATACTTTTTATTACAACAAGGTGACTGAATAGCTGCTTTAATTTCAAGTTTTGACTTTAATTATGGAATTGGATGTAGTTCTTGCAGAAGAATTAAAACTGTTCCAGAGCAGTGGGGTGAAGGAGAGTTGTGGATCTGATCACAATCATCATAATTTAGGCCTTTTCCTTTCAACTTTGCTTATGAGAAAAGCTTTTATTTTCCAGGAGGGAAGCTTCCACACAGTTTTCTGTATGGATTTCTCAATGGATTTGTGTATGAATTTTGGTATGCTATGGTGCTGTGTTTGTATTTGAAGGATTGGCCTGATGAGAAGGTGGGAATGGTGGCTGAAGCCAGTGATTCCTCCTGGCTTCAGGTAAAAACTTGGTGTTTTCCTTCTGAACACAAATGTTTTCCAAGCTGGAGTGAACACTTAGGGTCAGCTTTGGTCTTTGAAGCAAAAATGGAGTTGTGTGGTTTGAAATAACACTTGGAGGATCAAAAAGGTGGTGGGAACTTTGGTCAGGGTGCTGTTATGAGTGTGTCCCTCTCTGTCTTGGTGCAATTCTTTTTACAAGCAAATATGTGTTTCCTCCAGCCCTTTGGACTTGGTTGTTCTTCTTCCTCTGCATGGCAAAGATGGTGGATTTGCTCTGAAGAGCTATTTCCATGGCAGCCACTTGTAAAATTGTCCCTATGTCCTTCTGTTACAACTTCTTTGTTTTTCTATTTTGTTTTGTAGACACAGATGAGGACACGGTGAAAAGATGTTTTGCCACGTTTGAAGAGAAATTCTTCCAAACCTGTGAGAAAGAACTTGCCAAAATCAACATTTTCTATTCAGGTAAGGTGCTTATTTTGTGTGTATTTGTGGAAAATTCAACAACAGAAAAAGGGCCTGAAGGTCCCAAACTTTCAGGATAACCACAGTGGTGAGGCAGATCTACCATCAGGTAATTAGAGGGCGAGTTTGTGTGGAAAACTGCTCTGGTTTAATCACAGATCTGCAGCTCAACCCTGCTATTAACCTGGCTAACCCTGCCTGGAGGGAGAATGAATGGCAGGTGATTTAATTTCTTTGAACTTTCAAGGTATCCTGCTGAACTTTATGGAGATGCTCTTCAAACTAAAGGGCACAGTCTTTCAATTATTATTTTTTTTAGCAATCTCCTGGCCATGTTTTAGGTGTGCTGAGCCTCCTAGCTGGTGTTTCCTGAGCTTCTGCAGGAACAGCTCTCGTGGGCTTGCCTGTGTATGATCATCTTGATGGGTCCAACAAGTTTTTAAACACTGAACTCTCACTGAAACCCCTGCAGCTTTCTGGAGTACAAAATCCAGCAGCAATTGGGTTGTGCCAATTGGGCTGTGTATTTTGAGTAAAAATGTTGTGATGGTAAGACTGGGGATTTCTAGGTGTCATACACCAAGTGCTGCTTTTTGTTGTTTCCTCTGCAAAATTTGCCTTCCCATCCTGTGTTTTGAAAACAACAGGTTAATTGGGAATTCACCCTGTAAAATTGCTACAAAAGGCTTGGTGTGCTCTGGCTCCTCCTGCCATGACATTTCAGATGATTTTCAGCCTCTTTTGGTGAGGTTTAAAATGGGGTTTCAACTAGAAAAGCATTTAAATGTAGATACAGCAGTGCATTGGCTTCCTCTTAACGTTGATTTATTAACTTAGTGCTATAAACAGGATTTGCACCACAATATGGTAGCCTTTTTTAGTTCTGATTTTAATCTGATAACAAAGGCACAGCTGAATTGTGCAAAAATATTTTCATAACCATTGGGTGCTGACTTTATTGCTGGCTCTTTTACTGCCAGCCAGGATCTGGGTTGTGAACTTGAGGAGAGCTGAAAGCATGATGGATGCAGTGGCTGAGCCCTGTAGCTTCCCTCTGCTCAGCTTCCATCTAGGGAAGTAAATCTCCTTGGGGCTGGCTGTGCCTGCTCTCCCAGCTCCCTGGAGCACAGTGGGTGTCAGGAAAAGAGGCAGTTTTTTAGGTGAAATTGTTATTTTTTATTAGATCAGCTGGGTTTTACACTTGGTAGCATTTTTCTGCATGCAGTTCGTACGTACCTAACTCAGAGCACTGCTCTGTGTTGGTTCCCTGGGAGATCTTGTGCTTCTATCCCAGATCTGAGGGTTTTATGCTCAGAAACTTCCTTTCTGAGCCATATCAGATCCTGTGCACTGGGAGCTAGACTCTGTGCAGGAAGTTCTGTCAATTTAGATGCACAATACAGATTATAATTTCCCCTAATGAGGACCTGCTGCCACACGTGCACCCACACGCACACACCCATTCCAGCATTGTTTAAAATGGCATTAATAACTTAGGGTAGGGTTGGTTTTTTTCCCCAGCTAGCTGTCATTTCAAAAAGTTCCAGGAGAGAATACATGTAATTTGACAATCTCCTGTGATAAGATTAAAATAAGGCTTTTATTTGCAGAAGAGTGACGTGACTTTCATAGAATGGAAACCCTGTTATTAGGGTTATTAGCATTGAGCTGCAGCAAGAAATGTTCCATCAGTGGTTCCTACCCTTGATCCTGTCAGAAATTTGTCATGTTGGACCCTATTGTAACTCCAGGCATGTGTTGGCTTGGATTATGACCTGGCACATCCTATTTATTACAGGTTTGTTACACAGTTTATTACACCCCTGTCTTTACTACAGTAAATATTGGTCATTTTTCAAGAAAATCAAAATTTCTCTTGATCTCTGCTTCACCTCCTCATCATCTTTCCCTAGGCTGAAGGCTCCTCAGTGAGCATCACCCACAGCACAAATAACCTCATCCTCTTGGGGTGGCCTGGTCCTGAACCCCAGTTCCTCCATGGAACACTGCTGCAAAAGCCTTTCTTTGCCCTTTCTTGTGTGCTCCCCCCAAACATTCCCTTAATCCCCCAGCCCAACATCCCAGCACAGTGGAAAGGAAAACTGCCATTTACTAAATCAAATTTGATAAAAAATTTGCAATTTTTTTGGACTGTGCTCAAGAAGATCCATTCCCAGCTGAAAGACAGAAGAATTGCAGTAAAATTTTCAGATGGTTCCAGCAGAGGAATGCCTAGTAAATGCCTACACTCTTTTAACTAATAGTTTTAATTTATTAGAATTATTTTACTAATAGAAATAAACAAAAGTAGAAAACAACCATATGAAACCCTACACAATAGGTTACAAAAGTTACAAAGCTGGCCTGAGCCACATTTACAGCACTGTAGGGACTGATAAGAAACTAAATAAGCCAAGCTACAACCCACAAAAAAAAGACTTTCTAAGTTAAAATCTCTTTTAGAACAACAAGAGGTTTTATTGTTTAATATTATTTTTTAGACTGGTGAATACTTTACTTATGAAATAAACAGGTTTTTTCTACTTTTCTCCAAAGAAGTATTTTTCCCAAACCAATTAAGAAAAAATCTGATTCAATCTGCTTTTGAGAAAAACCCTTCAAAAGTTCTCTCCCAAATGTACCCTAAACCAAAACACTATTCAAATGCTAAAGTTTTATCTGTGGCCAGTTTTGGTTTGTGTTTGGGATTTTCTAGATGACAGGTTTGTTATATTTTAAATCACCCATCATCAGGACTTGGCTAAACAGTAGCCAGCAACATTTCTGTGGTTAATTTAGGAATTGTTATTTGTAGGAAACCCTGGCTTTAAATTGGGAAGGAAAATATTGAACATAAAATGTACAAGTAGGGAAGAGAAGGAATGCTAAAACTAAAATGTGTAGCTGGCAGGAGGTTCAAGCTGTTGATCCCCTCCTGTCTGGTGAAACAGCCTTTGATCACACCCATGCCCATGTAAATTGGAATCTGGGGGGAAATTTTCCTGGTTCTTTGGTGCTACAGTCTTTTTTCCATCATCCTCATGTGTGAACTTTCATTTAAACTTGGAAAATGAAGTCAAAAACCAGCTTGGAGCTGCGTGGTTGAGGTGATAACACTTTAGGCTCTTTCAGTCAGGATTTTAGCAGCATTTTTTGGGCCAAGCTGCTGCTTTATGGCAAGCACTTTTATTGAAGTCTGCCACTATTGGTTTTGGATTTCTTGTTAGTCTTGGCCATGAAATTACACTTGAGCTGAGGGCTCTGTGGGCATCAGGTCATGCAAAATGCTGCAACACAAGAGTGGTTCCAGTTTCTAAGCTTTTTTTTTTAGCTCTCTTGTGTGACATTTTTTTAAAGTCACTTTTCAGAATGTTAAATTAGTGATAGACAGTGCTAAATTAGTGGCAGGGGTATATGACACTTCAATGGTTTTGGAGTACACTGCAAACTGAGAAATTAATTTCTATTCTGCTTTGCTGTTTCCCTGGACGATTCCCTAGGAGGTTTTCAGAACAGCAACACACTTTGTTTTGTTTTGTTTTGCTTCTGCATTGAGTCTCAATGGTAAAAAAATCATACTTTAATAAGAAGAAATGATTTGTGGATGGGATAACTGGAGTCAGTGCAGGAGAGAGAAGGTGGTGACAGGATGGCTGTTTCTCAGGAGGGGCATTTTTTATGGATAGCTGCAGTCATAAATATGAAATACAAATATTTCAAGGCGTCGTATTTTCTTCAAATATTGTGTTATTAGGCTGATAGATGTTAGGATTTTTCTGGACATAGGGACAATGGAACAGTGCTTTCAATTGAAAATATTAATTTAAACTCTTCTATATCTACTGATTTGATTTAAAGGAAATTTCACTGTATCACAGATGGTTTAATAAATGTTTTCAATATAGAGAGTGAACTTCTGAGCTTTATTTATATGAAGGCTTTTGATTTGAACAGATATCTGTTCCTTATTCCTGAGGGAGTTCCTAAAGTGGGGAGGGATTATTGTTTTGGCAGTCTGATCTTGTTGTGGTAAATATTATGTGGTTGTAGGCTGTGGGCAGACAATTCTCACTGTGGGCTGCAGTGCCTCTGTTTGCTGGAGTCCTTGCAGCTGTGGAAGTTGTCAGAGAGGAGTTGCCCTCTCCTGCTTTTTAAAATCTTCTTCCTTTAATAAAGTTCATAAGCAAGAAGTTTAGAGTTTCAGGCTCCTCTGTACTTGATTTCCTATATTGATCCCCATTTTCTGTTAGGAAAGGCATTCTGGCAAATACCTTATGCACAAATGTTAAATTATTTACAGAGTATTTTTGCTCTTAAAATTAAGCAGAATTGAGTTAGACGAAGAGTAAATCAGAGTAAATCTGAGTGGGGAGCAATTGAGAATCATCATAGAGTTATGTAAGATACTAATGAAGAGAATTCTATTGACATCCAGGAGGCTTTTGGGGCAGAGCTTTGTGTAGTAGAGGAGGGACTTCGTGGCTCTGTGGTTTCTGGTGCAGTGCTGGGTGTCCTGCTGGGTGGAGGTGGCTCCAACACTGTGAACCTGGCCAGCACCAGCACCCCTGCTCTGTGACCCTGCTTATCTACAGAGATGCCAAAGCTGTGACTGAAGCTCGGCAGGGGAAGAAAAGCCTGGAAGGAACCAGTTGTACAGAACAAAGAGAACGATAATGGTCTTAACTATGCTGGTTCTAGCTTTAAAAGGTTGTTATTTAGCCAAAAATATTGTTTTCTGAGAGTACATAAAGCAGCATGTTTAAAGGAACACCTTCTTCATACTTGAGATGTGAGGAAAAGCGAGAGAGACTCGTTCTGAAAACACATAAAAATGACATTTAAGTGCAGGCTGACGGCCTCTTTAATCAGATAAATAACAAGGCAATGCTTCTAAAGTGAGGAAAAGAGGGATGAATTATTGCAGTGGATCGTGTACAGCAGCCAGCAGTGTTGTAACTCCTGATCAAAGCAGAGCTGTGTTTGTCTGTCGCTGGGAGCTTGGCAGAGGGGCCGTGCTGCTCTCTGAGCTACAAAATTCAGTGTCACATTTGAAGTGTGGGGTTTGTCTTCTTTGATTTCCCTACTGTCACATGAAAAGATAGTAAACACAAAATCAGTAGTGGGTGCACAGATCTGAAAAACGCTTTGCTTACTCACTGTCATGTTTCATAATATTGTCTAACAGGATTTTTCTCTAATGCTCCTGGTGCACTTGATTTATGTGGGAAAGAGGAGCAGCTTTTCTGTTGTGCTCAGAGTAGATGTGTGGTCAGTGCTTTGGTATTTGGATGAGACCCTAAATGAAGCAGAATTAATTTAGGGTCCAGCCAGTGTGGGGAAGCCTGCCCCACTGTCCTTGTGCTGGTTTGCAGTCCCCAGGTACAGGCTGGACCTCTTCCATCCCTAACAGGTATTTGTGTGATGCTGGACTGAGATTCTCTAGAAATCAAAGCTGGGATGGAAGCTGAGAGGTCTCAGTTCCTGGCTAATGCTGCTTTGGTCTGTGCTGAAGGGACAGCCTCTTGATTTCACCCTATTAATTTTTATTTTTTTTTCTGAGGAATTTGTGTGTTTTACGTAGGTTTAATGAGGAAAGCTTCCTCTTTTTCTCCACCCCTGTGAGACCACGTCTGGAGTTCTGTATCCAGGTCTGGGGCTCACAGCACAGGAAGGTCATGGCCCCAAGAAGGATGTGACCCCATTTAGAGTGGGTCCAGAGGACTGGAGCACCTCTGCTCAGACAGGCTGGGAGAGTTGGGGGTGTTCAGCTGGAGAAGGGAAGGCTCCAGAGATCCCTTACAGCCCCTTCCTGTGCCTAAAGGGTCCAAGAGAGCTGGAGAGGGACTTTGGGCAAGGACTTGGAGTGCCAGGACAGGGGGGAATGGCTTCACACTGACAGAGGGCAGGTTTGAATTAGATATTAAGAAGAAATTCTTCCCTGTGAGGGTGCTGAGACCCTGGCACAGGTTTGCCCAGAGAAGCTGAGCCTGCCCAGTCCCTGGAGGTGTTCAAGGCCAGATTGGACAAGGCACACGTGGGAGGTGTCCCTGCCAATGGCAGGGGGTTGGAATGAGATGATCTTGAACCCAACCAGTCTGTGATTCCATCCTGTGACAAGAGAAATACGCAGAGCAGGGACAGAAGGCACGTTTGCATTAGACATTAAGAAGAAATTCTTCCCCGTGAGGGTGCTGAGACCTGGCACAGGTTTGCCCAAAGAAGCTGAGCCTGCCCAGTCCATGGAGGTGTTCAAGGCCAGGTTGGACAAGGAGCATATGGGAGGTGTCCCTGTCCATGGCAGGGGGTTGGAATGACATGGCCTTTAACCCAACCAGTCTGTGATTCCATCCTGTGACAAGAGAAATACGCAGAGCGCTTGAGGTACCGCGTGATGGGGGAAGGCCGCATAGCACGGCGTGCTTCACCCTCAGGCGCCTCAATGGATTTTTGGGGTGGTTTTGATTTTTGGGGTGGTTTTGGGGCTGGCTGGGCCGTGTGTGACCATCCCAGGTGACGTTTCCCTCTCGCTGCCCACAGAGAAGCTTGCGGAAGCGCAGCGCAGGTTCACCACGCTCCGCACCGAGCTGCAATCCACCCTGGACGCGCAGAAGGAGGCCAGCGGGGCCTCCACGCTGCAGCGGCGCCGCAAACCCGTCTTCCACCTGTCCCACGAGGAGCGGGTCCAGCACAGGAACATCCGAGACCTGAAATTGGCCTTCAGCGAGCTCTACCTCAGCCTCATCCTGCTGCAGAACTATCAGGTACGCGCTGAGGGCAGCGCTTCCGCGGAGCCCTGGGTGTAAATGGCTTCGTGCTTTGTGTGTGCTTTGGTGCCTCAGGTTTGGGCTTTTGTGTTTTTCAGATTCTGGGCTGCTTTAGTGTGTGGGTCTGGGCTTCATATTAGGGGATGGTGAGCTCTGTGCACAGAGCAGGGAGACCAAAACAATTCCTGCTCCAGCTGGGGACCAAGGACAAATGATCCAAATCTCAGGCCCAAGAGCACAAACAACGTGGGCTGGAGAGAGAAAAACAGGGAGGTTGGGACTTCATAACTTAAAGCTATAATTGGACAGTTAACTCCAATGGAGTTAATTGGACCAGAACTTATAAAAGTGAGAGACCTTGTGACCGGTTGTTCATTTTTTGTGACCATTTTGGGTCCATCTTGGGTGCAGCCCTGGCTGGGCTCTTGTACTGCCCAAGGTGGATCCACTGAGGCCTTTTAATAAATCCCTACTTTATTCTTTAGCTCTGCCCAGTCTCTGTTCTAGGTCAGCCTTCACAAGGCATCACCAGATGCCTTGCCTCACTCCATTTTTCATTTATTTATTCCTTTTTTGGGGGGGGCTTAAACACTTGTAAAGAAAAGGCAGGTAGCAGAGCACATCTGGTTGCTTTAAACTGAGCTAGAAGTGCTGAGCTGACCTGCTGAAGGACTTTTCCTTCTTCCTTTTCTGGGCTGGCTGACCCCAGCACCTTTGTCCAGGCAGGACCTCTGCCTTCTGTAGTGTGTTGTTCTAGGCAGGGCAGGTTGAGGAAGAAGCTCTTTTATCTTATATTTGTCCTGAAACTTGAAATCTCAATGTTCTGTTTTCTCTTGGTGTTACCATGGTAGTGGCTGTGACCTTGCTGTATCAGAATTTCTTGCTAAAACATCAATTTAAAAAGATATATATTTTGATTTCTGCAGGATACAGGCTCATTTGCCTTGAGGTATGAAAACAAACCAATCTTTAGTTGTACTTGGGTTTTTGGCATGGTTGCAGATGCTGATCTTGTTCCAAAAATCTTGAAATAAAAATCTGAAACTGTAAATATATTTTTGGCTGGGCTACCTCTTCTGGAGTTAAATGCTCTGAAATGCTTTTAAGTGTTTTACTGTGAGGGGCTCTAGCTTGTTAAATAAGAGTGTTGGAGCTTAAAATGACTGCATCTGTATTTAGATCTTTGACAGATCTTTACTGCAGAATTTTACAAAACAAAGTTCACAGTCAGAATAAATTGAATACCACTCTGCTGTATGGAGAGAACTTATTCTTCCAAAATTCTGAGTATTTGTACCTCTCCTACAGTGATGTTATCTTTGAGCATGTGTCTGGAAACTCTGAGTTTCTTAATAAAGTGTTTTAACTATTAGTGGTAGTTCCTAGCTCAAATTCCTGGGAAAGTTGGAGTATCTGTATCTTCTTAGGAATGGAGTGAAGCAGCATCACCTGCTGTGATTTCTTCCCTTAAATTTATTTTCTCTTTTAACAGAAGACAGCTATACTTTTAATTACAAAAAATCAATTCTGAGGCTTGATGAAGAATTTAAATAGGGGCTAACATTGATCATTCCCTTGGGAAATCTCTTCCTACTGTTCCTCAGTGTAGAAAGGCAGATTGCACACTGATCATTTTGCTTTTTGGTACCAGGAGTCCAGACCCACTGTAAGTCTACTAAATATTGATCTAAACCCCATCTGTTTTTTCACACTTTGCAGAGGCAGCAGAGCTGCTTTCTACAACGTAACTCCAGAGAGAGAATGAGAAAAATTCCCTCAAATTGGTATTGAAGTTGAGGACAAGGAATACAAACACAAAAACAGACATAAAACCAAATCCCAGAGTATTACTGTTGTTAATCACTCTTGAGCTTAGAGTAAAACAATGAGGAATATTCAAGCTCTTGCAGTTTTGGAGAGAAGAAAAAACAATAACCCGGTGGGAGGATGATGTACCTGAGCCCTTCATGTAGGAGATAAAAAATGAAATCAACAGCAGCATTATAAATATCAAACTGGCTTTGATGAAATGCTGATGCCTTGATTTAGGTTACAGAGGAAGGAAAATCCACCTGAAGCAAATTCCTCAGTCTCTTAGGGGTGAACAAATGCATTCATTGCTGAGGTACACAAACCAACTGTCAAATGCAGCTATAAGCAGTCTCCAGGGCAGCTCTTGCATGTTTGAATGATAAAATGAATTTATGCTTACCAGCAATGTATTCTTCTAGAGTGTGTATATACATAAAAAAATCTATCTATTTGAAATGCTGTGTTTTAGGACAAACAAGTGCTGAGAAATTAAGCATAAAAGATTTAGTTATAATATATACTATATTATAATATAGTATATATTATAACTAGTATAATAGTATATACTATTATTATATAGTATATACTATAGTATATACTATTATTATATATACTATATTATAATATAGTATAATAATATATACTATATTATTCTGTATATAATATAGTGCATTTATTGGGTGAATAATAGAGGCTGAACCAGTTTTATTAAATTACCTTACTGGGGCATTTTCTAATATATATGAGCAAAGATATTTGAGTCCCCTGTTTGATTCTACTTGATGCTGCATTATATTATTGCCTAAGTTGCACTGTTTCTTGTTTGTGGAGGGTTCTTGGTTGGTTTTAATTTTTTGTTTGTTTGTTTGGGGTTGTTTTTTGGCTTTTTTCTCCACAAAATGCAGCAGAAATGGAGGTCAGGCTTGGAGAAGGCCCCTTGCCAAATAAAAGCAGCAAGAATAGCAAAATATCAGACTGCATAAATGATATTTTTTCTGTTCCATAGTCCCATCACTGTGTGTTCCTTGTCAGAAGCATCACTGTGACCAGCAATGCACTTTTTTTTTATCATGCACTTTGAGGCTGCAGAATTTTTGCAGCCAGAGGATGAAATGCCCCTGGAGAGGTTTTAGGGTGTCTGGTGTAAACATATCCCAGCCAGCCAGGGCACCCCAGATTTAGGGATTGTACCCATGGCAGATGAAGGGATGTTATTTCAGGCCACAGAAAGGTCCCTGACCAAAATCATCCTTTTGTTGCAGTTTTTCATGTGAAATTTCTGCTCTCCTTGGGGTGGAATGCTGGCTTTTCCATTAGAAAGTAATTAAAGTCTCTTGTCTGCAGTAAGGCAGGTCATTATTGCTTTGGCTTCCTGCTCCTGTCTCCCCAGCCTCATTTCCCACCTAGATGGGAGGGTCTGGCATTAAATCACTCTAAGCATAATTACATTGAAAATAATTTCACTGAGTAGTTGGTGCCTCTCCCCAGGGCATTAGATTTTGCTGTTTTCTCTGGTTTTCTTTCCAAGCTGCTCTCTAAGCTTTTTTCAGAAGTGAGTCTTGCCACAGTCTCTCTGTGGTTCTGCTCTTGTTTGAATGAAATATTGAGGTTTTCAGGCAGCACTTCCTGCACAGTGAAATGCAGGATTACAAATACATCATGCCACAGAAACTGCTGCTGTTTGATGAGCTCTGCCTGTCTTAGGTAGTGTGCATGGGTGTTGAATCAGGGATCATCTATAACTTGGAAATCAACAGTTGCTTCTTGTTTTAAGCCTTGTGTGCTTGTCTCTACAGACTGGAGAATGGCATCTCCCACATCTGCAAGCCTAAGCTGGTTTTGCAGTCATTGTGCAACACACTCTGTGAAAAAACATGCTGCTGTGAGGATGCACTTGTCTGGATTTAATCTGCAGCACTGACAACTTTTACACAAAGATTTCCCTTCTATAATGAATTTACCTGGAGGACTTGATTTGAAACCAGTGTCAAGTTTAAAGAAGTCGGTAGCTCAGATTTTTCAGGAGAGAAAACCCCTTAAGGGTTATTTGTCTTCAGGGTAGCATCAGGTCACTTCTTGCATAAAGGAGGAAGGTGGAAGTGATCTGGCTTTTCAGGAAATAAAAAGCTTTAGTAGCTCCCTTTTTATACCGCATTTTTTATTATATTTTCTAGTATTATATATTCATTATAATAAAGTAAGAATTCAGAAACTTCCTGACAAGGAATGCAATCATTTTGATTCTTATTAACGATTCCTTTGTCGCTAGCACTGGGGAGAGAAGCATTTCTCTTTCTTGGGAGATGGGCAGGGGTTTAAGAGATGGCTGAGGTTTAAGAGCTGGCTGGGGTTTAAAAGCCAGCATGTTCTTTCCCTTGCCTGCAGAACCTGAACTTCACCGGTTTCCGCAAGATCCTGAAGAAGCATGACAAGAACCTGGAGACGACGCGGGGGGCGGAGTGGAGGGTGGCCGAGGTGGAGGTGGCTCCCTTCTACACCTGCAAGAAGATCAACCAGCTTATCTCCGAAACAGAGGTGAAGAGGCTGGCCTGGGAACTGCCAAAAATCCCCCCAAAAACGGGGGTTTGGGCACTGCTGGTTTCTGGAAGTGTTCAAGCACGGGTTGGATGGAGCTCTGAGCAAACTTGTTCTAGTGGAAGGCACCCATGGCAGAGGGCTGGAACAAGATCTTTAGGTCCCTTCCAACCCAAACTGTTCTATGACACTGTAACTCCCGTAGTGTTTTGCCCTCTCTATAACTTGTATTTACCACCAAGATGGGTAATGATTGATTTTGAAATGCCAGTGTCACTATAGGATATCAAATAACACAATGTGGACATGCTGATCTTTCAAGGTAAAAGAGACTTTTTAATTTCTGACTCCGACATTTATAGATTTCCAAAAGTGACAGTAGATTGGAGGGTGAAAGTGCCACCTCCCCAATGACACTGGACAAACCAACAGTCCATCAAATTTCTCCTCCTCCATAAAAGACTGCAAAACAATAAGTTATTTACACAAAGTGTTTGAGAAAGTTCGTTACAATAATGTAAACATCAGAAGGCTTAGAAAATCTTAAAAATCAGGGCAACACCACTGACTTCCAGCACTGCTTACATCAGTATGGGTATGTTCTCTTCAGCTGGGAATTTTTCCCTTGGCAAAGCCTAGTGCAGCTTTAACTTCTGCCATGGAGGAACTTGGTACAGCATGCTGAGCTTTTCATGTCTTTGTATTAAAAGAATACTGGGCCAGGGCTCACCTCTAAAATGGAAGCCAACCTTTAGTTTTGGTTTGGCCATGTGCTCATCATCCAGGTGACCTTCAGTGGTGTGTATCTTTGTGTCCTCAGGAAGTGGTGACCAACGAGTTGGAAGATGGAGACAGACAGAAGGCAATGAAACGTCTGCGTGTTCCACCCTTAGGAGCAGCTCAGGTGAGACATGGGGCTTGTGGAGAGGAGCTGCTCCTCCAACTTGTCAAGGTGCCAAATCAGATCCAACATCTGAAGGAAACAGTGGAAATAATTGATGTGAGCATGCATGGGGCAGGGCCAGATAATCTGCTTTAGTTCCGGAAGGTTTGGAAATAGGTTACTGCTCCTAATGCATGCAGACAAGGTAATGAAGGGAGGAGATAAATGGTAAAAGGAAATTTGTACTAATAAAAGCATATGCTTAGTGTTTGTGTGGTCTGGAATATTTTTCAAGGGCCATTGAGACTCCCAAGCTCTGTTTCAACATGGCAAGAATATTATACAGCATTTACAGTTTAAAAAAACCTCACTTCAAAAGCAAGAGTGCAATCAGGAGCTTGTGTTTGTGATTTTAAGTTGGCTCTGCAAACTAATCTGACTGTGCAGATAACCTGTTTACCTCACCCTAACTCTGCTGTGGCTTTGTTCACAGCCTGTACCAGCCTGGACTACATTCAGGGTTGGATTGTTCTGCGGGTTGTTCATTGCACTGAATGTCACTGTCATACTTTCAGGTAGGTGTCCTGCCATGCCTGGGTTTGGGTGGATTCTCCTCACTTAAGGAGCACCTGGACCTGGATGTTCTGGGTTAAATCAGAGCCATATCACATTGGTGTAAACTGCTCAGCAGTAGGTTGTGGTTTTTCTCATGTTGTATATGTCTATGTTGAACACAAAAATCCTTTTCTTCTGGTTTCCTCCTTATTTTTGGAGGGATATTCTGAAGGTGCAACATCTATGTGTAAAAGCAGATTTTTGTTTTCATTCTGGGAACACACAGCCTATGCCAACTTTGAGACAGGTGCTTGTAGAACTTGAGCTTTGCATGGTGTTGACTCCCTAAAGAAAAGACCACCAGACACAGAGCCATGTGACCAGATGCCACTCAGGATGGAAATCAAGCACTCATGTGGAAATTCCTAGAATTTCAATGCCTGGAGTCTGCTAATGGAATTAATTGACTTTTTCTTATTGGCAGTAGTTGGCAAGATTGTTTAAAAGCTACAATTAATGGGTGCATCTCTCAGGCCCTGGCTTTATGCTGCTTTATGCCTTCTGAGTTTGGCCCCTGATTAGAGTAGTACTGCAGATCCAGACACAGAGCTTAATCACAAGCAGCTTTACTAATTGTGTGTGTGATTTCTGGAGTGTTGTAACTTGCTTAAGCAGTACAAAGGAAAAGGCTTAACAAATCAACTTACCAGCTCTTGCATTAGGGAAAGCCCATGTCTGTGTTTTTATGACTTAAAAGAATTTTTAATCGGATGTTTCTGTAATTGGATCCAGCCATCTCTTGGGATAAAATGCCTCTGTTTGAGGAGCTGTTTGCAGTGTTTCCTTTTTGGTCTTCCCATGGTAGAGGCATGAAGTTGACCCATCTGCATGAAGGCACTGTTTAATGTGTAGAAACTGTTCTTTATTCATAATTTCTGTTACTTAAACATTTGATCTCCTTTTGAGATGCAAAATGATTGAAGCCAGTTGTGTTTGCTCTCCCTCTCAGTGCTAAGATTCAAAAAGTGAGGCAGCTGTGAGAAGGAATTAATAAAAATGATTATATCTCTAGAGCAAGTGTTACTAACCCAGTGTGGGTAATAGGTGTGTTGTATCAGCAGGCATGATCTGACAGCTGAGCATTACTGCAGATATTGGGCAAAAACCTGGATTCCAAGTGCAGAGTGGGTGTTTTTAATTGGCCCATAGTTTGCTAACCTCTCAGCTGCTTTTGCCAAATTGTTTGTGTGATTTGATCAGCTAAGATAGGATTTTAGTGTTCTGTGTGGAGAATTTGTGAAACAGCATCAGAACATGGCTTCTGCCAGTAACCCAGTGCTGTACTGCCTGATTTGAAAACTGCAGCAGCATTTTACAGAGATGAGTTCATCACCACTTGGGGTCTGTTAAAAGCTACAAGTGCATCCAGGAGGGTGTCACCCTAAAGAGGACAAATTCTGAGGCTTCACCGTTTCTGTATGGGCTTCCCCAGGTGCCAAGCTAGTGTGTAAGTGAGGTTGGAATTTCACAGAAATGTGCTTTTGTTTTATTTACCAGAAACCTGAAAGGTTTCATGCAAAATCTCAAACCCTTACAGTGGTCCTACTCTTGTCACCATTAAACTTGTCACCAGAGATATTTCACTTCATTTTTGGGGCTACTCTGCCCTGTGTGGAGTTTTGACCAGATGACCCATTGTGGTTCCTTCCAATCTGATCCATTTTTGATTTCCCTTGGTTTTCAGGTAAAAATTTGAAAATCTTTCTTTGCAATTCCACATTTAAGACTCATTTCTTTCAGCTTTTTTGGGGGTGTATAATTTCTGTCCAAAAGTTGACTCCGTTTTGCCTGAATCCAAGAGTCTAAAGTTTTACATTTAAAGCAGCAGTTCTGGAGTAATTTTTTATGCACAGCTTTTTCTCTGTAAGTTATGTAGTATAAAGTGTAGATGCTGAGCAAATGAAATTCCCTATTGATTTGCTTTCTCTGAGAAAACAGTTAGAAAAACTTGGGGCTGTAATTTAGGCAGATCTGTGGGAATAAATTCTCAGCCTCAGTTCTCTAAAGTGCAGGTTTTTGCTTTTACCCCTCTTAGAAGCAGGTTCTTGCTTTTACCCCTCTTAGAAAGCAACTCTCAATGAAACTAAAACTGAGAATTGAATAACTGTATTTTATTTATGCTTTTCTCATCAAACCTGTGCCTAGTGACCAGTCCTTTGCAAGGAGGTTTAAGCTGGAGAAGGCTGCTGCTGTATAAGGCTGTTCATGGTTTGAAACGAAGCACATTTGTTTCCAAACCCCTGAAAACTGAACAAAGGAAGCAACAGGCTTTCCAGCACTGCTGCCTTGTGCTGGGATTTCTGTTTGGGTGGGGCTGGGTGTTGTAATGCTGGCCATGAATATGTATTGCATTACCATTGTGCTGAGACCGGTGATTAGGAGGGTTTAGCATTGTTTTAAATGCTGTAAATGGTTCCTCTTGGTTTTGTGGGGAGCTGAAGTGTTTGTGTATCTGTCTGTTGGGATTTCATCTCTATTAAAGCAGAATATTTAAGTGTCTCTAGTCAGATTTATGCTGGTGCTGTCCCTTGTGCCTGTAGTGTGAGGCAGGGACGCTGCTAATGACTCGATTACAGCAGCTGGAAAGGGAATTTTCCCCAGAATGTTCCTAAATCCTCTGACAGGCTAGGCAAAAAGTCCTCCACTTGCTGGAGAATGCAATTGTGTACACGTGTTCCTGTTTCCTCAGGGTGCAACCAAACATCTGAGATCCAGGATAAAGCCTTGCTTTGTGACACGACCTCTGTTGTCCTTAAAATCCTTCCTCTTTTATTTGTCTTTACCAGGTGTGGCTTTTATAGATGGACCAAATGTGTGGCCACTGGTGAGAATCTATCGAGGTGGCTTTCTCCTGATAGAATTCCTCTTTCTCCTGGGTATCAACACCTATGGCTGGAGACAGGCTGGAGTCAACCACGTCCTCATCTTCGAGCTCAACCCCCGCAGCAACTTGTCCCATCAACATCTCTTTGAGGTGAACAGGAGGGATTTTAGACTGGCTGAGCCATGCTGAGGATCAGCAGGATAAATCCTGCACCATTTCCTGGCAAGGACTCCTAATACAATTAGAAGAGGAAGTTGCTGAAGTCTGATTAGATTACAGGATTGAGCACTGCTCTCCCTTTTCTTCTAATGAGAACACATTGCAGGTTTCGAGGCTGTTATTTTCATTAGGTGTTTGTTTGGGGTTTTTTTCCTGCAGATTGCTGGTTTTGGGGCTGTGTTTTTCATTAGGTGTCTGTTTGTTTGGTTTTTCCCTGCAGATTGCTGGTTTCCTGGGTGTTTTGTGGTGCCTGAGCCTGCTGGCATGTATATATGGTCAATTCACCTACATCCCCATGCAGGTGAACCCACTCATCTTGTATGGCTTCATGTTGCTTTTTCTCATCAACCCTACCAAAACCTTATATTACAAGTCCCGATTTTGGCTGCTCAAACTATTGGTAAGTGTCAAAGCTGGTTGAAATAAGTAATTGTTTGTTTAAATGTTGTGGCTGAGCAGTAGCTGTGAAGTGTATACAGGTGTCACTAACCCTCAGGAAAAGAGGGATGCTGGGGGGTGCTTATACCACTGTGATTTACAGAGCAGACCTGATCAGGTGTTGACTGCAGATAGTTTTTGAGGATGGGTTTGCAGAAGCATATTCTGTTTCCTGTACCATTTGATTTGTTAACCTTCCTATAGACAGCTGCTTACAAATTTTGCATGTTTGGAAACCCTTGGCTGTCTTGCTTGTTTATTCCTTAACCTAGTGAAACAGATGGATTAGAGGCCCAGTGCTCTAAGGCAAGGCTGCATGGATGCTCCTTAGCCCAAACTGGGGTAGTGCCAACGTTGAGAGGGTTCACTAATGGAGAGAGAACCTTTGGAAAAGTTACTGCCTATAAAATTGTGCTCATGGGTGGGGTTTTTTTTCTGTTTGTGCTCTTAAACAAACTCTTTGTTTGAGATGGAGCTCTTTATTTTCCTGTAAGATAAGTCTGGTAAATTCAATGTCAATATGTGTGCTGCTTCAGTGTTCCAGTTATAGGTGGGAGCTCTGCAAGAACAGTTTTCAGCCTTGCTGGGTGACTCATGAGTCTCTTCCCAAATGGCTGTTCTAAACATGCTCTTCCCCACCCTGTGCACCCTTTTAAATTGGCTTTAATCAAACTGGTTCCCTTGACACCTTCTTCTTGCTAGCACTGCTCTGAGAGCTTTGGGCAGAAGAAGGTTTGGCTGGCTGGTTTTTTTCATAGAATCATTTCAATGCCAATTAAAACAATTAACTTTATCTGGAACACAGCAAAGATGAGACATAGCATCATGCTTTGAGGACATGTGTGCAGGTATACACACAGTGAATTAAACTCTCTGAGCTCACCTCTGTTATTTGATTTGCTGGCTTGCTGCTATGCCAGCTTCTTCCTTTGTGCCTTCCAGCACTCAGCCATCCCTCACAGAGGTACCTTCAGTCCCCAGCCTCATTAGTCTGACTGCTGTCCCCTGGTGTGAGGGGAAGCACTGGATGTGCTTTAACCACATGAGCAATATCTCTGCTAATTTACCTTAATATCTTGCCAGGGTGAGATTCTCAGTCTCCACAGAGCTGTTAGGCTGTTTGCAGCTCCTGCCCTGTCCCAGTGATCTGCACACTGTGCTGCAGTCTGAGATAGAGTTGTAGGATCTTGGAATTGCCTGAGTTGGAAGGGACCTTAAAGATCATTGAGTTCCAACCCCTCTGCCACAGGCAGGGACATTTTCCACAATCTCAGGTTGCTCTGAGCCCCATCCAGCCTGGCCTTGGACACTTCCAGGGATGGGGCAGCCACAGCTTCTCTGGGCAACCTCTGCCAGGACCTCCCCACTCTCACAGGGAAGAATATCTTCCTTGAATCTAATCTAAACCTACACTCTATCAGCTTTAAGCCATTCCCCCTTATCCTGTCACTAAATGCCCTTGCAAACAGTCTCTCTCCACCAAACCTGAACCATGGAATATCTTGAGTTGGAAGGGATCCATAAGGTTCATTGAGTACCTTGAGTGTGCAGAGGCCAGTTCACCCCAAGGTCTGCTAGGGGAAAAAAGCTTCATCAAAATGCAATATCACCTTAATGGTGGGAGATGACCTGGTACTTGTGTGCATTATGTGGAAGGAGGAAGGGGAAAGAAGAGGCCAGACCACATAAAGAGCAGCTTTTATTGTGTGTACTTGACCAGCTGGGTGTATTTTATTTCTCCATGCAGCTGCCAGCAGCTCTCTGGGTGAATGGAGGTTTAAATAGTGCAAGTCTTAGAACTGTTCTGCTCACACAAAATTATGATTGGTGAGCATTTTTCTTCACATGCTTCATATGTTTCATTTCCAGCCAAAACAAAATCTGACATATCAGGTGTAGCAGAGCATTACTGGCACTTCCAATTTTTCTGCAACCAAATCAGGGGCATGCTTGAGTGTGTTGTAGCATTTCCTCATGGATCTAGGAGTCTTCCTGCCTCCCCCTGTGACCAACATCAACTGCTGGTGGAGGGTGGGATTTCTTGTGCTAATCCCTGAGGGATGGTGAAACATCAGAATCTGAGTGAAAGAAGTTATTTAGCCTGTATTAAAGTCTAATTCCCCTGCTGGGCTCTTCTTTCTTGCCTGAATGCTTATAGGTGAGCAGTGTTTGTGCCTTTGCTGCCAGTGAGAAGCCCCTGAGTGCCCTGATGTGGGCTGGGGAGAGCAGCTCAGGGGAGGAATTGGATCTGAGCCCAGGGAATGTCCCTGTGCCCACGCTCTCTGCAGGAGCTCCATGGCCACATGGAGCCTGTCTGTGAGAGGTGAAAAGCTAGCAAGTGCTCAGCTCAGATATCTGGCATCTCAGCACCAATTATAAGTGCAGGGATCAGCACCAGGAAGTCTGTGCTCAGGCCGTGGAATTGTTGGCAGAGAATTGCGACTGGTTATTGAAACTGAGCTGCAGCACTGGTGCTTTAGGACTTTATCCTTATCTGGAGGATGTTGCAGACACTTCTCAGCTGGGAAGCCAGGAGCTGGCTGTGGTACCTCCACTGGAATTGGGGCTGCAGCTCCAGCTGTGCCTGGGCAGCAGGCAGAAGCCACAGTGCCTGGCACATGGCATTGGGAGGGTTCAGGTGGCACCTCAGGCTCTGCAGGAGGGTTGACTCAGATGCCAGTGCCAGATATGTCATAGATCTATCTGTTGACTCCTCCTCAGCTGTAACCTGTAGGTGGAAAACTTCTATTCTCTTAAAAGTTTTATGCTGTCACCTGGAGTGCTGAAGAATTTCCCCCTAAATTAAATAACAAGAATATTATTGTTTGGTTTTTTTTGTTTGGTTTTTTTTCCCCAGGGAGATCTGTCTGTAAAGCTATTTTCACATTTCATTTGCTTAGCTTTGTTCATGGACAAAACAATGGTCTATGATGAAACAGATAAAGACAGTATCAGGGAGTGTTGGGAAAAAGGAGGAAAGAGCTTTTGTAAGGGGAGGCTGGTGTGGTTTTTGACCTCTGTTCTGCAGCTGGGACCTTTCAAAAGAGCCCTCCTTAAAGGCTGGCCTTGTTTGACCCCTGGGAATAGGTGCCATCCAACATGAGCACAGAGCTTTCTGGGTCAAGATCCATATCTGCTTTATGCCACTAACTCTTAATCCCCTATTTGGCTTTGAAATTTTAGGAGCAGAGCCTTAAATCTGCATTACAGGCTGATGGGGGTGTGTCAGTCCTTTCCTGGCTTTGTGCAGCTGTGCACCCTTCAGGTTAATAAGGAGAGCAGTATAAAAGATCAGTGTTAGCCTGTGCTTTCATTAATTTAAAGGTTCATAAATCCCAGAATGACCGGGTGGTGCTGGTGCCTTCTCTGTGAGAAATTGGCCATTAGTAACTACAACTAACTGGGTAGGGAGAGGGGTAATCAAAGGTAATGGAGCAGAAAACTGTCTGCTTTGGAAGGAGCAAAACTGCTCTTCAGGCCTAGAGGGAAAGTGGACTGGGATTGAGGGGGAGTCCAACTGACAGGCAATAGGATTTCCTCTGCCTTTTCTTTCACCCTTTCCCTGCTGGAGGCTTTGGCAGACTCAGTAACAATCCTCACTGTCACAACTTCTAACACCAAAGAACAACTCAGGAGTTAAGTAAACCAAGGCATGACCAGACTAATGGCTGTGATGAGGGTCTAAATCCAGCTGACATTAAGTGTGAGGGGGAAGGTAAATGTGGAAGATGTCAATGGACACGATGTGAGTGCCTGAAAGAAAGTGCTGATCAAAGTGAGGGGCAGTGAGAGAAATGGAGCTGTGTAGAGCTCTTAAATGGAGACTGGGAGTTTCTGGGAAAGAGCTTGGTTAGAGGAGACTGGGCTGTTCTGCCAGTAAAAAACAAAAGGTTGGGGGGCACAGGAATAGATGCATACAGGAGGAGGAAAGCAGGAATGTTCTTTGTACTGAAAGCAAGGAGACAGTTGTCCTTTTTTGTCAACAGGAGCAAAAGGTCAGCAATAAATCTTCAACCATTTCTGTTATTTCCATATTTGTTCAGTTCTGTGATGTCCTGCCACTGCATTTGGATGCCTTTGACACAGCCATGAATTATTCCTGCTTTGTTTTTCCTGACAGTTTCGAGTATTCACTGCTCCCTTCCACAAGGTAGGCTTTGCAGATTTCTGGCTGGCTGATCAGCTCAACAGCCTGGTGGTGATACTTATGGATTTGGAATACATGATCTGCTTCTACAGCTTTGAGGTTCAGTGGGAGGACAATGCTGGACTTCTGGCAGATACAGGTAATGCTGATGAGCCCTGGGAATGGGGTCAAAATGACCTGAGAAACACTGAGCCAGGCAGCTTCCTAATTGTCTGTTTTAAAGAGGGTTATTAATAGTACAGGAAACCAAAATAATTGGCATTCCTTGTAAATGTGGCATTAGAGAGATTCTCCCCTTTGTTACTTCCATCCAGAGAAATGGAATTTCACATCAGTGTTCATTTCCTAATCCAGTCATTTGGCTTGATGTCTAAATCCATCAAAGAATTTAGACACAGCACTCCTGATTGGAAAGAGAAATCCATTTTCCTGGCATTGTTGTTTTATTTCATAGTAGTTTAACCATGTATTTGCCTTTAGCCTCTTCCTGTTGCTCATCATGAGAATCCTGAGCTGGTTGAGCTCAGCTTTCTGTACTGTAGCCTGGTTCTTACAGGCTCCATTCCAAAGCAAGAGAGGATGGAGAAGCTCCTTGGTGCCACCTCTTACTTGATTGGAGTTGATGCTGCTCTGCCAGGGCTGGCCATGCCCTGTCTTCCTTTATTTTCTAGCCAGAAGGAACACAGAGCTGGAATGTGAATTTTGACTTTGGCCTTCCCAGTGGCAAAACAGTACCTGTCTCCTCACTGTTGACTTTCTATTTTAAGCAGTGACTGCTGGCAAATCATATTGTCTGATGGTTTTGACACTTGCTGAGAGAATTTGCTGTATGCTTCAATAAGCATCAGTGTTCACTTTGTTCTCCCAATCTGTCTGATCTTCCCCTTCATTTTAAGAGACAGCGTTGCGAGCAGCTAAATATTTACTTATTAAAAATAAAATTAAAATACATAAAGCAACTGTGTGCATAACAATTTGTCCTCTTCCAATTTGAGCAGTGGAATGATAGCATAGTGGTTTGGGATAAATATGAGCTAATAATGTGTCTCCCTTAGTGTGAATAAGAACCAAATGAATGTTAGGCAGCAGGGTGTTTGGTTTAGATGTTGTGCTGAGACAGCAGAAGAATATGGAGTTCTTGGGGAGTTCCAGGAAAAGCTGAGGGTTTCCTGGTCAATGCCTTAATAAAAAGAAGGCTTTCAAACATGGAGGATGGGACACAATGGCATTGTGGTGTGGTTGCTTCTCATCTCAGTTTTTGAAACCATACTATGCCTTGCCTTTGCTTTTTGAAAAACAAAGTGAAAAACACCAAACCCAGTCCCATACTGAAATGTGTTTTTTCCTATTACAATGCACAAAGAAAATAGGTCAAGGACATCTTTGGCAAAGTAGCCTTTTAGAGCTGTCCTGCAGAGTTTCTAAGTGCTCTGCCATTTATGCACAAAAATCCAGTGTCAAAGGCCTTTTGTAATTCCATCCTTAATTTGATTATTCACAGTCCTGCCAACAGCTCTGAGCACATTTAAAAATAGATAATTTCTAATCTAGCATGTTGGTTATACTGGCAGATGAGGGAGTTGGATGGTGATCTATCTGGATGTGTTATTGATGTCACCTGAACACTTCCAAGATGGAATATTGAGCTACTTTGGGCTTCTTGCTGTTTGTGTGCCTCGGTACCAGCTGCTGATGGGGAATCACTGCCATAAAATGACATTGCAGATGGGAAGACAAAAACAGTTCTTAAACTTACTAACTGTTTGCCTTAACAGCTTCAACTCCTGCTTTTCTTGCAGATAATCAGATTTGTAACAGCTACTCCTACGGAGTGAGAGCAGTTGTCCAGTGCATCCCTGCTTGGTTGCGATTCATCCAGTGCCTGCGCCGTTACCGCGATAACAAACGGGCCTTTCATCTGGTTAACGCTGGAAAATATTCCACCACCTTCTTCGTGGTGACATTTGCAGCCCTCTACAGCACTCACAAAGGTATTGATGGCTTTGGAGAATCCTGTGCAGCTCCTGGGGTTTGCTTTTTTACGTGAGAGAAGCTCAGAATCTGGCATCCCATTTAAACGTGAGCTTCTTGTGTTTTGGCACCTGTGAAACATCTCTGGGGAAAGGCAGGGGCCTGCCCAGCTTGTAAAGAGTGTTTCAAGATCTTATTTTAGGTGTTTTTCATCCCTGGTCTGCTTAAAATTGCACTTAGGGAGCGGGGGAGGGAACTTTTAGGTTTGTCTTTTGAAAGCTGGAATACCTGTCAGGTTCTGCTGTGAAGGGAGGCGAATAGGTGGGAGATAGATGAGGAAAGGGATAGCACAGCAAATACTTCTCTCTTAACATTCATGAATATTTAACCTGGATCATCTAAATAATCCGTCCATCATTCCTAAATGTGAGGGCATGTGCACAGTGCCAGGAAAAAATGCTCTCTCTGATTTTCCTGTGTGATTCTATCCATGTTTTTTCAGCAGCTGGTAAGGAGTTGTTTCCAATCCATTTAACTGCAGATTGAGCTCTGATCCCTGAAGTTCCTCATCTCCCTGGAAACGACAATTACTCGATTCTACTCTTGTTCTGAAGGAAAAAGCTTTTAGTTTCTGCACTTCAGGCAGTCGCCCTGCCCTGTCTTTTATTGTTCTGAAGCCCTAAAAGCTGTATTCTTTCATTTGAGAATATCTCCCTTCTATATACCCAGAAATTAGCAACCACACACAGTCGTAAGCAATTACTTAGCCTGAAATATTCCTGTGGTGAGGCAGGGAGAAGTGTTGAAGGCATGATTCTAGTTAACATGCTGGGTTTTTTGGAGGGGTGGCAAGGTTGTTAGAAACCTTCCTGTGGCCAAGAACTGTCTGCTTTGACATAGCTGGGCCCAGAGTCACACTGATGGTGTTTGTCAGTGTATTTTAATGGCAGGGAGGGGCAGTGGCCCAAGCTGGCTGAAGGCTGGGAGTTGGGCTCTGTATCCAGAGCTGGTGTGGGAGCATCCTCTGGGAGCATCCCATGTGCATCTCCTCCCTGCTGCCTTGTCCCTGAAGCTTGTTCCTGTTTTAACTTGTTTGCTCAGTGACATTCTGCAGCCCTGCAGTCCAGTTAGTCACCACTGCCAGAGCCTGAGATGATTCCCTGGCTCCAGAATCACTGCATACATCTTCTGTAGCCAGAGCTGCTCTGGGGAGGCTGACTAATGCTTCTGCCTCCCTCAGGGGGGACACATTGCCAGAGCCTTTGGTTGGGGTAGGGTTGTGTCTTGGTTTGGAAAGCCAGGTGTCTGCTAAGGAAGGCAGGAGCCTCCCTTGAAATGGAAAATGTAAACCCCTTCCCTCTGAATTATTGTGATTTTGAAACTAAGAGGCTCTCAGGCAAAGATATGGGAGTAGGAGTAATAGTTCTTTACTAGGAAAATTAAAATACAAATGCAGTAGTACAAGCAAACAAAAAAACCCCACTGCCAGAGTGAGAGCAGTCCCTGTCCCCTGTGTGTCAGGGGGTGGCACAGCCCCATCCCATGGGGGCTCAGCCCTCCTGCAGTGCCAGCTGTGGCTCTGCTGGAGCAGGGATCCTGCACAAGGGGGGAGTTTTCCTCTGCAGCTCCAGGGCTGCTGGAGATGGGCCTGGGCTCCCTCTGGCAATGCAGGGCAGCAGAAGCTGCTCCTCTGGCAATGCACTGGGCAAAGGCTGCTGGGCTGTCCCAAACCTCAGATTGGATCCAGGTAGGAATGCTTGGCTCCTCCCCTGGGCGGAGCATCTCCCCATGGGATGATGGGATTGGATCAGCCCTGCAGGGACACTCACGGGCCATGGATAGAAGATAATTAATAATTAATGGCCCATGAACAGAAGATAATTAATAATTAATGGCCCATGAACAGAAGAGATCTCCTGGAGGGAAGATTGGCTGTGGGAGAGATGAAGAAAACTGCCCCATGAACAGCAGAGAACTGCCCCACCTCTGACAGAGGGCAATAAAATACACACAATCCTTCAGCCCAGGACAGGTTGGAACCAAGAGGAGAACCAGCCTCTGTCAAAAGGTCCTGTTGAAGAGTTTGACCTCTTTCCACCGCCCTTGAAGCTTTTCATCCGTGCCAGTGTTGCTACCCTGGTTCTGGTCACTGCCACACATAACTGGTGTCCCCTTTCCCAGCCTGGCAGGGAGTGGGCTGTAATGAGGTGTTTATGAGCCTTGTTGCAGTTGCTGTGAGACATTCCTGACTCCCAGCTTTTGTCTGTCCAGTTTTGTCAGTGGCACATTGTTGCTGGTGTCTTACAAAAAAAAAAACTTTGGAAGCTTCATGGCCTTTGGAAATTACATGTTAGCAGAGATTTGTAAATGTCACTGTGCTGGCTTTTCAGAGGGCTGCCTAAAGCCCTGCACATGTCCCCTCAGGCCTGTAGGCTGTTCCCATCCTGCCATAAGCACACTTTCTAGTGTGCTGTACCTGTTAAGAAGCCAATTTTATCAAAGGGCTTTACATAGATCAGCAGTTTGTTTGGAACTTGGAATCAGACCATTTATCATCAAGTTGTTATGATGCTGCAGTTGAAAATAGATGTGCTGCTCACACACATCTTCTCTGTGTCTGCCCAAGGATAGCAAACACCCCTCTCTTACCTCCTAAACATCTGTTGGGGGGAGCTGTGTGTTCTGAAGGAAGTGCTGCCCAAAACAGGTGTCAAATTGGTGAAGATCCTTGCTCCTCAGACCTGCTCTAAATTTCAGTAACAAACCTATTAGTTTCTGTGGTATCAAGAGTTTTAGTTTAACAGTCTTCCATGCCTGTGCTTGTAAGCCTATGACTTACCCCTCTGGAATGACAGCTTTTGGCTGCCAGGAGGAGAGGGCAATCCCTGCCCTTTCCTTGGGCTGTCAGGTAATGGACTCCAGTGCCTGTTCTCCACTTGGGAGGCCTGGGGACATCACAGCCCTCTGAGAAGGCTCATCTTCCTCCCTTCATTTGAACTCTGGATAGCTTGTAGCTGCTCTGTGGGTTATAGTCAGTGCCTGCCAGCCCTGTGAAGACGGGCTGTGTGGTTGGGAGGGTTTGCTGGTGTGGAGAGCAGCTAATTCATACACTGTGCACTGGCAGCACTCTGTGTTTTCCTGGGCTTGCTGCTGGAAAACAACTCAAACTAAACAAATGTAGAAATGCCACCTTATTAAGTGATGTTTCTGTTCTAGTCCTGTGTGGTATTCCCTACTCCAAATGTCCTCTAGTGAAGGATTCCCCCAGTAGCACCATGTACTGTGGGCTCTTGACAAGTATCTATTTCCCCAAAATATCCCTGTTTAATAATTCATATTGCTCAGGCAGTGCATAATTCTGACTCTTTCTTCCCTGGGAGAAGCCATTTCTTTACTTTCTTTCCCTTGGATTTAGATGCAGGCTGCAATTTTCCCTGCTAATTGCAGTTTGGATGTCAGACTGCTAAGACAGCAAAGTGAATTCTGTTAGGATTTTGCTCTGAAACTTGCAATGCTGTTGGTCTGGGACCAGAGCAGCTTTACAGGGGTAACTCCAAGCTGTCATCTTGATATTCAGGAATCACTGGGATTAGTGAAGCAAATGGAGAGGAGCTACCCCAGAACATAATTCTGGAGCAAGCAGGCGTAGATGAGCGCTGACTCCAGCACAGCTCGCAAGCACAGCCACGTTTCAGGGATGACAACAACAACACGAGGACAACTGTTGCTGAGTTCCCAGAGGAGGAATTCTCAGTATTTTTATCTCTCCCAAAGGAATGGGAAGCAAAGGCCGTGTTCTGTAAATAAAGTGCTGCAGGGTGTGTTTGCTCAGGCAAATGAGGCATGGCTGTAACTCGAAGCTACCTGGCAACCGGGGAGCCTGCTCTGTCCCCTTCTTTCCCACCCTTGCTTTGCACTAAGGAGCTCAGTGCTGGCATTAAGTTCCCTGCCAGTGCTGAGTAGCTTTCCCCAGAGCCAGCCAACAGAGTATTACATTGCCTTATTTAATCCCTAGGGAAACCTACGTGCTGCTGGGGAAGCAGATGATTAAGCCCAAGCCTGCGGCGGAATATTCAGCCCGAGCGCGGCGTTGTTTTGACACGCAACTGCTTTCTGCTGTGTTTTCACTCTGCCAAAGGCAGATGTGCTCTGCTTGACAAGTGCACCACTAAAGAGGCTCCCACTTCAGTCCACATCATCACAGCATTTGTAGAATCATAGAGTGGTTTGGCTTGGAAGGGACTTTAAAGATCATGGAGTTCCAACCCCCATACTTTACACTATCCCAGGTTGCTCCAAGCCCTGTCCAACCTGACCTTTGAACACTTCCAGGGATGTGTTCCACAGCCTGTTCCAGGGCCTCACTACCCTCACAGGGAAGAATTTCTTCATCACATCTAATCTAACCCTGCCCTCTGTCAGTTTGTAGCTGTTCCCCTTTGTTTTGTCCTGTCACTCCAGACTCTTGTCCAAAGTCCCTCTCCAGCTCTCTTTGAGCCCCTTTAGGCACTGGAAGGGGCTCTAAGGTTTCACCAGAGCCATCTGGTCATGTCTCCAGGCTGAACACTCCCAGCTCCCTCAGCATGTCCCCATAGCAGAGGTGCTTCATCCCTCTGAGCATCTTCATGGCCTCCTCTGGACTCACTCCAGCAGGTCCATGTCCTCCTTACACCAAGGAGATCCCAGAGAGGGGCATCCATGGGCCTCTCTTCTTGTAAAAATTGTGCTTGCATTAAAGAAGGTACACTGACATATCTGGAATAGCCAGCTTTGGTTTCACTCCTCACTCAGACCTGACTCAGGCTGTGTAGGATAGGGTTGTTATATTTAGGTGTTCAGCTCTTCTAAGAAACAGTTGTGTTGTACTACTCAATGAGTGCTGGTCACTTCTGAAGCTTCAGTCATGATTTTTGCTCCAACTTTATTCCTTTTAAAATGAGATACTGTTTTGCTGCTCACGGTTTTCTCACCTTGATGCAGCCTGCTCACATGGTGTCATTGGAAATACCAAAATATTGGTTTGGCTTCTGTGCTTGAAGAACTCAGCTTCTTGAGTGCCTCTCTTTCATAATTTTCTTGTTTTGTGGGATTTACTGGTTCAGTGTGACCATTTTTTGTTTACCTTGCTATTGGCTGTGTGGGATTTTATCCTTTAACTGAAAGGCAGGATGGTTTATGGACATTGTCAGTTTGATTCACACACCTTATTCAATTAAATCCTTGTGGTCGAGGTAGAATCCTGCTATTTATTGACCTCTGAATTATTCCAAAGTTATTCAACATGGCCTGGAAGCTTGAGTAAGCATCTCTTCTTCCATCCTGCTCCCAGTTTTTCCAGGTACTCCCAATGAGCCTGCTGAACACCAGTTGCCATTGGCTTGGGGTGCCCTGGAGAGCCCTAGGTTGGTCTAAGATAATGGAATTGCCATGCACTTTCTCATTAAACAGCCCAGGAAATTGGCAGTAATTAAAAATGCTGAAGTTAACTAAATAGGGCTGTCTCTGAAGGGCAGCACTTCTATCTGTGCTCTCCCCATCACTTCAGAAAGAGGCTTCTCTGCAGTAATGTCTAGTTTATGATTTTTAAAGGCAGCCCTAAGAGAAAAGGGCCACGGAATAGAGATGTGGAGTGTCAAGGCAAAAGCCATCCTGCGATTAGTGGAAGGTGTTGGACTGTCCCTTATTAATAGAGAGCTTCAAGCAGGTCTGACCAGAGGAAGATGAATGGGAAATGTGCAGCTTTTGGAAAATGCAGTGGAAGATTCCCAGGTCTCTCCCTGCTGCCCACTCCTCATCAATCAGGTTGGCTTTGGCCCTTCCCAGCAGTGACAGCACATCACACTGGGACAGGTCACTGCTTCTGCCACACTCTGTCCCCTGCAGGGCCCTGAGGAGGGCTCTGACTTCTCTACAAATGTAGACTCTTGGCTAAAAGAAGATATGAGATGTTGCCTCTTGACAGTTCTTCGCTGTTTCTTTGCTTAAATTGTGCCCAGAGGCAACTGCAGAGGTTTCTGGTCACCATCATCTGATGGTGATGCACAGCAGGCTGGGGTGACATCCAGCTGTGCCCTCGGAGGCTGCAGGAGGTACCTGGCTGCACCTGAGCTCTGTGGGTGGTTGGTTGTGTCACTTAGCCCCTGTCATTGCTGTGTTAGAAGCTGCAGGTTGCTGGTGGGTGGGACAATAGAGCACTTTAGTGATCCTATATGCTTACAGCAGGAAACAGTGAGGGGATGTGAGAGCTGGGACTGAAATGACAGCAGTGCAAAAGTGCATAGTCCCACAAATGAGATAGATAAGTTCATTTTCAGGGGGTGGGACAGGGCAAAATAAGTGGACATGTAGAATTTTTGTAAGCACAAAACTTAAAAAAAAAATCACAAAAGAATGAAGCAAGCAGCATTTATGAGGCCTTGTTCCCTTACCTGTGTGTTGGTACAAGACCTCCCATCTCTCCCCCTCTTCCTCAGCACTGAAAGAGCTGTCAGCATTTGATTTAGGAGTCACCAGAGCCTTATAGAGTGCTTGGATTGACCTCTTGAAGTAAAACAAACTTTGTAATGGGATTAACTGGCTTCTTTCTTAATACTTGCCGTTTTCACACGCCTTCCCTTAGCACAGCACACTGACAGCTCCACCAGGATGATTATTTGGAGCCAAAACATGCACAGTCTGTCACATTGCTGGGAGCTAGGATGAGTTTTTGTCTGCAACCCTGTCATCCCGTGCCCAGGAGGCCTCCAGTAATGAGTTGTGTTCATTAGGCAGTCTTTCTGATCCTTTCCATCAGAGAGGCAGCAGTGTCATTAGTGAGGAATTGGGAGGCATTGCCATGGGCAAACATTTCTCATCCTGCCCTCTGACCTCCTCAGGGCTCTGTGGTACCCTGGTTTCTCCTGGTTTCCTGTTAGCTCAGCTGATTGCTGACACCCAGCCCAGTATCCCAGTGATGGTGCTTGGGGTGGAGCTGGGAGCATCCCTGGAATGCTGCAGGAGCATCCCTGGAATGCTGCAGCAGGAGAAGCCACATTTTATTTTTAATTTTGGTTTTACTAATTGTTAATATTAAGTTTAGTATGTTTTACATATTGTTGGTCTTTTACTTTTAAAATAATTTCTTTCTTTTTAAATGTGATCTTTACTTTTAGTTGTTTCAATGAGTTCTTACCCAAATGTGCCTTTGGAGAGTTGGGTATATACAAAAACTTAGGAATCTTCACTTGTTTTCTAAGTTTATATTTTGATGGTTTGTAAAAATATGCTTTTTTTACATTGGTTAGTTGCCCCCTTACTATAACATAATTATTTGTTATAGGTATTAAGGTTTTATTAAATATTTATTTATCTAAGGTTTTATTTATTGAGTATGTTGCTCCATGTCTACTAAAATTTTATTTTCTTAGTCTTTATTTTTTTACTTTAACTTTTTGCTTTAATTTAAAAGTCTTAAAAATAGGTTGAGTACACTCAGTTTTAGTTATTTTTGTTTGGTTTCTTAAATTATTTGAAACTTTCTTTTTTAATTATTTAAATACTTATTTTTTTGCTTTTTACGACTGGTTGTTACTAAAATTTTTATAGCTCTCTGAGTAGTTTTTGGTTTTTTTTAGAATAGCACAAATGTCACTTAATATGCCTTTGTGTTAAAGGTGGCTGGGGAAATGGGAATGCTAATGAATGAGGTGTAAGTTAAAAGGGTGACCTACTGATTCTTAATTTCACAGGCACTTAAGGTGGGAAGCCTGACCCTTTTTTTAATGGAACATTTTAAGGAAAG
Organism: Agelaius phoeniceus; assembly: GCF_051311805.1. Taxonomy (NCBI): domain Eukaryota; kingdom Metazoa; phylum Chordata; class Aves; order Passeriformes; family Icteridae; genus Agelaius; species Agelaius phoeniceus. Next base: position 10,270,076 of record NC_135272.1, on the reverse strand, counting down.
CAAGTGGCTGCATTACAAGCAATCTTCCTGTCACATACACACAGGTCTGGAGTCTGTGGTGGTGCAGAAACGTAGGAGATGCAGTCATCTAACAGTTTTTCTCTTTTGCTTTTAAAAGAAGTAAATTTTGAAAGAATCTGCTGTTGGATGTCAAAGTACTATAGAGGTAGCAGATGACATTTGTGTCCCCATCCCCATGCTATCGATTTCTGATCAGATATTCTTATTAGTGAGACTTCTGGCAAATGTTCTGATTGGAAACCCCATCCTTCTCAAGGTAGAGATGAAACCTTCTCTAACAGCACTTCTCAAAAGCTAAAGGAGGCACCAGAAAAGAACCAGCTCCACTCTCAGCCATGGCTGACATGCTTCCTCCTGTTTGCAGCTAAATCACACTTGTCACTTGGTGAGGTACAAGCCAGGAGTTTGCTGCCATGTCTTCAAATTAGACACAAACCAACGCAAACCTGCAGAGGGTTTTTAGTCCAAACACGGTTTTGGGATTTCCCTGCTCTGTAAATGTAGACTCTTGGCTAAAAGAAGATATGAGATGTTGCCTCTTGACAGTTCTTTGCTGCTGCTTTGCTTAAATTGTGCCCCGAGGCGACTGCAGAGGTTTGCACAATCCAAGGGGAGGTTCTTTGGGAAGAGTCAGTGTTTGGCAGGGCCCACCAGCTCTCCACAGTCCTGTCTGTGCTCCTGTGGGTTATTTTTGCCTTTTAACTGCATCAAGTCCCCTGTCATGTCCTGCTTCTGCCATTGATCAGTGCTAAACAGCAGGACAGTGCTGGCTGGGCAGAAAGGCAGCTCTCCCCACTCATTAGGAGATCTAATTACTGAGTGGAGAGGTGTTGCTGTGCTTTGAGCACTGAGATGTTAGACAAATGCTTGGGGATGTCACTCTGATGGCAGTTCTTATGTAGATAAGTCACTTCTGGCTGTCACCCTGCTCTGTGGTGTGCTGGGATGGAGTTAATGGGCATAGAGCATCCCTAGGCCTGCTCAGAGCTGCCTTGCACACTAAATACATTTGTGCTTTGCTTCTGCCCAAATCTGTGATTGAGGCTGCCTTTGGCAGGCCTGGACTGGGAGCTGTTTAGTTGGCAGAGTTGCTGTGGCTGGGTTGTTGCTGTTCTGTGTAGCAGGGCTTACCTGGCTGTGTTCCCTGATAACCTGCAGCTGTTATCAGAGCCCTCCCCATCAGCACAACCCACGGTGGGTGACAAGCCAGGAATGCTTATCAAGGGCCATTGTGCTCTTATCCAGCCCTTCAATAATACATGGCATTGATTTTTGCTGTGTTGAATACTATATAGTGTTTACATTCCCCAGAATAATTCAGCAGGGTAAACAGCTGAATTCTTTGGAGGTAAAGTCAATATTAACAGCATTCAGGAGAGCACTGGCTGTCTCTCTTTGATGGAAAGCAGCCTTTTCTCTTGCCTGTGCTTCCAAGGGGCTGTGATTTCTGCAGAGCAGTGCTCCCTCAGAATGCCAGTCAGATTCTGTGGCCCCTGGGGCTGGTCTGGGGATCCAGGATATTGCCTATCAGCACTTTTTGCAGGCAGTAAATTCTGCTGCTGCAAGTGCCTTTGGCTGTTTTCTGGGACTGTGGCCATTCACAGCTTCAGTTCAAAGGTGGAAGCCATCCATTATTTATCTAGTTGACCTTCTGGAGCAATTTGAGGTGTATTTGTGCAGAGGATCTGCTGGAATTGCATGTTACAGGGTAAACTGAGGATGCTAATGGAAATTGTGTGGTGAAGGCTGCAAACAGCTCTTGTGGCACGCTGCTTCCCACAGGCTTTGTGGCAAGTGGAGGAGCACTGTGGACTCAGGTGGCCTCTGACATAAGTGCACACCTCCAGGCTGCAGGCATGGCAGTGAGAGCACTGAAATCAGCCCATCCTCAGGCTCTGAGCTGCACCTGCAGCTTCAGAGGTTTTGTGCTGCTGCTGTTTTGTCCTGCACGTGCTGCTTTGAGTACCAGCAGCTCAGGAGGTTGCTCTGTGGTGGTGCCCTTTGGAGCATGGAGCAGGAAGGTCCTTCATGCCTCCTTTGGGGAGATGTCACTGGTACCATGGGGTACTGAAAACTTCCTCTTTTTTCCTTCCTGGAGAGGCTGAGATCTGCCAGAGTGCTTCTCTCATCCAGAGCCTCTCTCTCTCTCATGGTTTTTGGTGTTTTCTAGCACCTCATTAAACAAAGAAAAAACACACAGGATGAAACAGTTCCTGCTTAAATAGACCCTGACATCATCATAAATATGCAGAGCTCTGTATTGCTCCTGGAAAACCGGCAGGCCAGGAGTTGATGGAGCCTCTGGGCAGAATATGAATGCCTTGATTTTCTCTCCCCCTGAGCAGCAGTGGAGAGGGCTGCTAGGACCAGCCAGCAGAGACCCAGCTATAATTGCTTGCCTGGAGCAGTAACATATTTCTGCACACCAGCTGAATACCAATGAGGACAGAAGGAAGGAAGGTATCAAACAGAACTGCAGGCAGGAGGAAAGGGAGGATAAGTGATTAAAGGAAGGACTTAGAGGCCAAGACTGAAGACAATGGGCTAGTTCTGATTAGGGCATTTTACCAGGGAGTGATTTGGGTTTTTAATGAATTTCTTTTCAGGAGCTGAATGCATTGCAGAGCTGATTGGTGAGAAAGGGAGCAGGAGCAGGGGGCCAAGCAGTGTGACCCCAGGTGCCACTGAAAAGGCTGCTGCAAAGACAGAAGCAGGGAGAGAGGAACTGAGCCCAGGATAACTTAACTGAAAACAAGCACATGCTTTTGAGATTGGTGAGATTCGATTTCTCACTTGGGCCTTTTCCTTCCCAGTTCTCCTCTCTGTAATTGCTCACAAGAGCTTGTGCCATGTGCTCTGGGATGACCCTGCTTGAACAGACAGGTTGGACCAGGTGACCCACTGTCCCTTCCAGCCTGAGCCATTTTGGGATTTAGGTTTAAGCAGCAAGAACCTTTGAAATCCCCTTCCTCTGTAGCTGCCAGCTTAGGATAGAGTTTTCCTCACCCCTTGTGTGCTTGGAGATGAGAATCAGGGGGCAGAGTGGCCCCTCCATGACCACAGAGCTCCAAAAGAGCTGCCCAGCAATGCTTCCCTGCTCTTCTGCCTGCTCCTGCAGGGCATGGCTGCACTGCCTTCTCCATGGCTGCTCCATGAAGGAGTGGAATAAGACTCAGTTTATTTGAATTCTGTCCTTAAGGGGAAAAAAAGCCCAAAAAAGAACCCAGCCCAAAGCAGCATGATGTAACTTCCAAGCCTAAGGTGAGAGGAAGCACTGCAGCATCACGGGGTGCTTTGGAGCATTTTAGGTGCTTTGAAAGCACATATAACCCATGAACTGCCTCTGAATTATCCTTTAGGGTCTGGTAATGGGAACTAAACATGGAGATCTAATGAGCTAAAAATAAGGCTGGAAAGAACAGGCTTAGTGTCTCATGAGTCACCGAATGTCAGCATCTGCCTTTTCTTCCTGAAATAATGTTGTGGAGGCTTTGGAGGAGCTATGGGGGGGGAGAGGAATGAAACCTGGCAGTGCAGCCCTCATTGCTAAGCTCCAAAATCCTCACCTGTGTCCCTTTCTGTGGGCAGCTGCACGTTAAAAATAGCCTGGGAGAGGCTGTTTCCAGGCAGCAGCAGCAGCAGCAGCGTGTGAGGTACCTGGGCATCCGTGAGCGCTGCTCCTGGGTGACGTCAGCGCTCTGCAGGGACCAGGAATGTGATGCTGGACCCGTGTCTTGGCCAAGCTGAGCATGTGGGGAGTGCTGAAAGGCTTCCAGCCTTGCCCCAAAGCAGGGAAGCTGCTCAGAGCTGGGAGCTGCAGCCATCCTGTGCCCTTTTCCTGTGCAAAACGGGCTTTGCTGCATGAGTGGCGTTCAGAGGTTTGCCTTAGGGGGGTGTTTTGAGAGGGGAAGGTTCAGAGGTTTGCCTTAGGGGGGTGTTTTGAGAGGGGAAGGAGCATGTGGGTTTGACCTATATCCTGCACATCATGTCCAGGAAGCCTGAAAGGCATAATGGGAGGAGTGTACTCTCATTTTCACCTCCATTAATTTTATCGGATTGCTGCTTTACATCTAATCATAATTGCTGGAAATACAGAGGGAAGGAGAGGGAAAACTGTCCTGTTGCTCCCTGGCTGATCAGCTGCAGGGATTCTGTTGTTTTAAAGCCACATAAATAGAAAAAGGTGCTGTTGTTTAGTGTGGCGTTGGGCTTGGGCTGAAAACATCTTTTTTTGTACTGGAAATGTTGTTTGCTTTGTTAGAGGGAAATCAGTGAATGAGCAATTGCTGAGGCTGCACAGAAAGGAGAGATTCCTGCTAGCAGCCAGGTGCTAAATGTCTCAGCCTTCTGAAGCATCATAATGGGGTTTATTTGCATGAATTTTTGGAACCAGCTTTGCAAAAGCAAACAGAAATACCAGCTCTGTTTGGTTTTCCCCAGGCAGCTGATTTAGGGAATTGTAGCCAAATTGAGAGCAAGGTAACCTTTCCTGGGGGGAGTGAGAAACAACGTTGGAGAAACTATCCCCAGCTGAGCAGATGGTGGGCCCACAGTCTCCTGTTTCCAAAGAGGAGCTCTGTATGGGTATTTAAAACTCCATACAGAGCCTACTGTAGGATTTGTTCATTATAATGTACTGCTGCCTTTTCCCTTGCCACCACAAGCTCTGAAATGGCTGGGGGTAATTCCTGTACTGCTCATGCTCTTCAGGCTTTTAGTGGAGAGAAAATGGGGGAATTTCCAACTGATTCACAGCTGTTGATGTTAATACAAACTCAAATATTTTCTCACCAAACCCTCCTCACTGAGCTCTGCGTCAGTGCTGTATCCTTTGTACGAGCCCGTGTCCTTTGTGAAACGTGGCCCTCAGCTTCCACCTGCTGTTCAGAGCCAGAACGGCAGCTCTGCCATGAATCCAGGAAAATGAAAACCATGGAATATCCTGAGTTGGAACCCACAAGGATCCTCGAGCCCAGCACCTGGCCCTGCATGGGACCATCCCCAAGAATCCCACCATGTGCCTCGGGGTGTTCCCCAAACATTTCCTGAACTCAGGCAGGCTTGGGATTGTGGCTGCTTCCCTGGGAGCCTGTTCCAAATATTAATGTAAATTTCAAACCCAAGCGCTGAAAGGTGAACGAGATAAAAGTGGAATTTGAATAACAATATAAAGCAGGTCCTGCTAAGGGTGTTGGTTTGGTTCAGATTCCCAGAACTTAGATAGAAGAGGTGATTTCCACTATTCAAGTGAGGCATTTTGTAGCTGTTTTAAGAAGGAATGTGCTCTCAGTTCTACAAAAGTGTGTTGTTCTTCTCTTTTCCAGCTAAAAACCACAGTGACACCCAAGTGTTCTTCTACCTGTGGATTATCTTCTGTTTCATCAGCTCTTGCTATACCCTCATTTGGGACCTGAAGATGGACTGGGGTCTCTTTGACAAAAATGCTGGTGAAAATACCTTTCTCCGAGAAGGAATTGTCTACCCACAGAAAGTGCGTATGCAGCCTGCTCTTACCTTAGGACAGGCTTGTAACACTTTAACCAAACTTGCTGAGTTTAAAGCATGTTGCAGTTGCTCACTAGAGCATTTCAATGCTACAGGCTGGGATTTTCCAGCAGTAGAGCTGATTTGTTTCCGAGAGATCATTTCTCGTTGAAATGATCAACAAATGAAATTTGTTTCCAAGAGATCATTTCTCATTTCCAAGAGAAATGCCCTTGTTTTGTTTGAGTTTGAGCAGCAGATTCTGTAGCTTCCCAAAGACCTGGTGAGGTCTTTTGGATGCAGAAGGTGTTTGCTGAGCTGTTTTGTTCTTGTTGCTCCTCAGGCATACTACTATTGTGCCATTGTAGAAGATGTCATCCTGCGTTTTGCGTGGACCATCCAGATCTCCCTCACTTCCATGCAAATCTTTCCCTACGCTGCAGACATCATTTCTACTGTGTTTGCCCCACTTGAGGTGTTCCGGTAAGGCTGCTGGGCTGAGCAGCTCATTTCTCTTGGTTTTATTTTCACTTTTTTGTTCTGCAGCAGCAGCATGGTGGGGGGGGAAGCACCTGGATCCTTTGGATTTAGTTTTTGTTTCAAGGGGGCCAGGATTATCAGGAATATTTAATCCAAACAGGGTGCTGAGTGAAGAAAAGGGTAGGGGGCTCTGCCACAGTGTGGAGCTGAATCCTTCACACTGTGTTTGCAGTTCCTTCTGAACTGTGACATAATCTTGAGGGGTTAGTTTTTACCAAATTTCTTGAAATTTCCAATTGAAACTTCACTTGATTCTCAAGTTTCCAATCTTCAAACCTCTTTGTATTCTGTGTCATCGATTTGGATCCTGCAAGCTTCCAGGAGTTTTAAACACCTTTCCTGTAGCTGGAAACCCACCCCCACAGCTTCCTGGGAAGAACTTGATGCTGACTCTCTCTCATGTAGGTGCTGGAGGTGGCCTTTTGTAGGAATGTGCCCCCTGTTGAGAGAGTGACAAAACTATCCTTTTTCCCCTCAAAAAGGAAAGAAGCCCAGAAGTTCTTCTCCTTGATTAGGTGAAAAAGCCACCTCAGAGGCCTAGGGGACTTCACCTCAAACTTAAGGGTAGCCAGTTGGACAGAAGTAAAAGTCCTGTCTGGGCAATTTACTAGGAAAAAAAGTGAACAAAGAAACTAATGGTTTTTGTGGGGTGTTTTACCAGGAGCAAGAATCTCTGGCACCTGGCTTGGTTTTTCTCTGTTTGTTATTTTGCCTTTTATTAAACCTTTTTGTTTTCAACACTGCAACAGAAGCCATCCTGCTGATTTTTATGCCTCCAAGGGTAGCTGAGCTATCTTGGGTGTGTTATAGACCTCCAAAAGCTTATGAGACCTGGCTCAAAGGAGCTCCTATAACAGCCCTTGGCTTGTAATGCTTGAACAATGTACCTCCATGCTGTCCATATTAGGATAGGGAATAAAAGTGACAGGTTCTGTTGCTCTCCGGAGGAAAGATGTTGCTGTTAGGATGTTTCTCCAGTGCTTTGCCAAACGCAGGAAACACCTGCAAAAAGTGGAACTCGGTTGGTAATTCCCATTTTTTCCTCCATCCATCCATCCATCCATCCATCCATCCATCCATCCATCCATCCATCCATCCATCCATCCATCCATCCATCCACGCAGGCGGTTTGTGTGGAACTTCTTCCGCCTGGAGAACGAGCACCTGAACAACTGCGGGGAGTTCCGTGCCGTGAGGGACATCTCGGTGGCGCCGCTCAACGCCGACGACCTGACGCTCCTGGACCAGATGATGGACCAGGAGGACGGAGTCCGCAACCGCCGCAAGAACAAGCAGTGGAAGCGCAGCCTGAGCGTGTCCCTGCGCCGGCCCCGCCTCGCCTCGCAGTACGTTCAGCCCTGCTCTGAGTGATAACTTGTGCTGTTTGCAGGTCTATTCCTTCCCCCTGCAGCCTAAGTGTGTACAGTACTCAGTGGAGATTTCAGTTGTGCTTCCGTCCTGAGAAAGACAGAACTTTTTCCATTACCTCAAACTCTTCCCTTAGGACTCAGAAGCTGTCAGAATCGTGTTTTTGTCTAGTCTTCATCATTATCTAGAAACAACTTTATCCATGCCAGTTAGGTGATTTTCCCCATAACTAGTGTTATTCGTACTGCTACATTTTTATGTAAGATATGATAATATTGTTGTACACATTTCTCATTCAATTATTTCTTCTTTTCCTCTTAGATTTCTACACCTTTTATTGAGTAGAGATTTACTAGACCCAGTTAAATCAACCTTACTTGAGTCATCTAGTTTTATGACTTAGCTTTATTGACCTTTACTTGCTAGAAAATAATATCTTTTATCATATTTCTGCACACTCTACACTGCTCTTTAAATGGATATTCCCATTTACATAAACTGATAAAAAGGAAAGAAAAAGCCTAAAAGAAAGTAATAGAACTGCTACAGAAGCCTGCCCTGCAGCTGCTGCATGCTGGGTGTTTATGGGCTGGGAGTCCTGCACTGGGAGTCCTGCACTGGGAATGGCACAAAGGGTTCAAAGTCACGCAAAGATTTTCAAAGTCGCACAAAGATTTTCAAAGTTGCACAAAAGGAGGGCAGGTCCAGTTAGTAAACGAGCATTCCTCTCTCTGCCAGGGAGTTAATCCATCCTTTAGGCATTTGGGGTTTACCAGAACCCCAAATGGAAAAGAAAGGGAAATTCCCTTTCCTGATTTCAGGAAAGGGAGTTCCCTTTTTACTCACCCTTTTTACAAGGCTCCCCTCCTGCAGAAATAACCAGAGGTTATAAATGCAAAGTGGAGGAGAGGTTCTCCTCAAGCAGACATTTATGAGAAAGAGGGAGAGGGGCTCTTTATACCTCATAGAAGGGCCAATGGTTTTAAACTGACAGAGGGCAGGGTTAGATTAGATATTAAGAAGAAATTTTTCTCTGGGAGGGTGATGAGGACCTGGCACAGGTTGCCCAGAGAAGCTGTGGATGCCCCTGGATCCCTGGAAGTGTTCAAGGCCAGGCTGGATTTGGCCCTGAGCAGTATGGTCTGTAGATGTCACTCACATCCCTGCCTCTAGCAGTGGGGTTGGAACCAGATGATCTTTAAGGTCCCTTCCAACCCAAACCATTCCATGTCTCTGTATGATTCCAGTTATTCTTTGGTTAAGGTTCATATGTAAGATCTCAGACTCCTTCCTCTCTCAAATCCAAAACCATACATTTTTTTTCTTCCCACCCATCATCTTTGCACCCCAAATGTTTTCCCACCCTGCACCCCAGCCCCTGAACCTGCCCCCTGTGTGCTTTCCCTGCAGTGTTGCTCCAGTGTCCTGTGTCCCTCCTGCCCTGGCAGCCCAGCTGTGCAGCCCTGCCCTTTGGCCAGGGAGCACGCCCAGGCTCCTCAGGGATGCTGAGGCACAGGGTCAGGAGTGTTGTGCAATCCCTGCAGCACTGCCTGGGAGGGGTGGGAGGAGGAGGAGGGTGTACTCTGGCCTCAGGGCTGTGCTTGGCTCTTATCCCTGCACGGATGGGACCAATACCAACAGCCTTGGGGTGGCTGCTAGGGACTGAAAAATGTTATGCAAAGGGACTGTGAGCCAAAGGCTGCTGGAATTCCCTCCAGCCATGCCCATTTATCCCTCAGACATGCAGTGAGTGGAGATGTGCCAGGCATATCCCTAAAGAACTTCCTGCTCCTTCCTGCAGCCCAGCAGGAGATGGAGCAGGAACACTCCTCTGGATCCTGCAAGGGTTTGGTGGGGTTCTGTGGGGAGGGCTGGGCAGGTGCCCCACATCCAGCAGTGCAGTGTCCCCAGCCATGCCACAGCCTGGCAGGTGACACTGGCCATGGGCAGAGTGGGCAGTGCCACAGGAGGAGGATGCTGAGGGACAGCTGGAGATCTTTACAAGGCTCTGCTATTCCCAGGCAGAGTGGGAGGGTGTGAAACAGTAGATTGTTTATTCCCCCTCTGCATAAGAAAGACATTTTTCCCTTTTTTTATTCCCCCAAGTGCACTGTGGGTTTGCTGTCTGCACGTCATTCCAGGAATTCCTTCTCCCCAGTGAGTGTTTTGTGTTTTGTTCTTTTCCAGGTCCAAGGCTTCTGACACAAAGGTATTGATAGAGGACCTAGCAAACGAAGTGAACACATGAGATGGCCACGTTCTCTTATTCCACATCCTTTGTTTTCTCGTTCTGTTCCCCTCTTCCCCAAGTAACCCGAGCTCTGGTACAGATCCAGCTGAAAACAGGAGAAAACACTGAACACGTTTTCTGAGCTCTTCCAGACCAGATCCTATGGACTCCAACAAGCTCACTGTGTTTCGTTTCTTTTCTTCTGGGTTAATTTTAATGTTCTATTTTAAACAAACAAACAAACAAAAAAAATAAAATATTTTACTTTGTTTTGCCAATAAAGAGGACAGTTCAGGAAAGAAGGATTGTTTACAGTCTCAACAAGGACATACAAACCTTATCTGGATAATGAAGCATCATAGGGGACTCCCTCATGGGACAGTGCCAAGAGCACACTCAGTTTCTGCTTGGCCCGGTTTTGACTGGTTGAAACCGGACTTTTTAAATCTGATTTTTTTTGTTGTTGGTTTTATTTTTCAGTTGTTTGGTTTTTTTCCTTCATATCCAGCGCTGAGGCACTGGCTGCACTTGCAGGGAAAGTGCACTTAGAGCAGTATCTTCATTCATGAAGCTACTTTTTAATTTGATGTAACTTTTCTTATAATTTTTTGGAAATATGATGTATCTGTTGCATATAGTTTTCACATTATTTATGAAACTTAACAACCATATGAGAGTGATTTTGAGTCCTGTGCAATGAAGGTTGTAATGGTAAAACAAAGTGGGGAATGTAGATTTCCATCTCCAGGGTTGTGGGGTGATGCCCCTGCAAATACCCCTTCAGTGAGACAACTTGCACCTGTGTGTACCTTCTCTCTCTTTTATTTCTTTTCAATTTTATTTTAAACCAAAGTTTCTCTTTCTGATATTTTTTTAGTTGCTGCTATTGCTTCTGGGCATGTCTCTCATGCCAGTTCAAAGCCAACTTCTCCATGTGTGAAAGTAGTGCAGATGATCCTAAGGAAAGAAGAGTTGGTTCCCACCAACAGCACAAAACACTGAGCGAGCAAAGGCTTTGGAACTTCATTCTCCAGATCCAAAAGTACTTTTCCAAGCCTTAGGTGTGTCATGAGGGCATCTCAGTCCGAGCAGGGAGCTTTTCAGGAGTTCTCCAGCAGCCCAGCAAGGTGGGACAAGGCAAGGAGGTGACAGTTCTCATGGGACAGAGCGGGTCCATCATGCTGGGGCTTAGGAGTGGTGCTGTGTTTCAGGGAGCATGAAAGAACTGTGGTGTCCTGATGGGGAAGGTGAGGTGGAAACAGCTCTTCTGTGGCTTCTGGTTTAGCAAAAAGCCCCTGTTGGGCACTGTCCTGGTCATCTCCTCTTTGGCTCATCTCATTCTCCCAGTTTGGGAAGTGGGATACTTGAGCAGATTTGGGTAGTGCACAGCTGAGCAAGTCATGTTGGAAGCGATGGTCTCGTTGGTTTCCCCTCCTCCTGGGAGGGAGCCATGGAGCCCTCAGAGTCCTGGGGTCCTTCCCCTTCCCTTGTTCTCCCTGGTGGGCAAGGGAAAGGTGAAACTCCTGAAGGAGGATCCTCACCTGGCTGGCGACAGGTTGGGCAGTGGAATATCAGGAATCTCTCCTCAGTTGCTGTTTGGTCATTGTTTCCCTTAATCAGCACCGGAATGTTGCATTTCCTCAGTTTGCCTGCTGTGCCTCTTGCCAGAGGAACTAAAGAAGGAAACTTGCTTCTCTTCATTGAGTTGGAAATAGATTAAAACCCTTTAAATAGATTAAAACCCTGTTGTGATGCTGCTCCTCTCATCTCCCTCCGTGTGGGGCTGCTCTGGTGGGAGCAGAGCTGGATGAGCTGGGGCTGTGCTGGATTCCTGGCTTTACCTCCCTTTGGTCAGCTCATACTTTAAACAGAGCATTCCCATTCCCATGCAAGTGGAGTCTGGGGTAAAGCCCCTTAAAATATTTCAGCCCCTTAAAATATTTCAGGTTCCTAATTAGCACTGGTGCCATGTCCAAACCATGTGTGGGTATTTGCAGCAGTGGGGAATGGAGCCATCCCTGCCTGGGGAGCTTAGGGGAGGGCAGCTGCACTGGGAGGGAGGCAATCCAAAACTATTTGGATTCATTCAAATCAAGTAACACCACTGGGTGTTACTTAAGCAAAGTGGTGGGGTTTTTTTTTTATATATACAAAGAATCTGATCTTTACTGGTAATTATCTTCCTTTCAGAAGGAAATTAAAAATACAGAGAGACATTGTGAGCAGTTTGGTCTAGTGGAGGGTGTCCCTGCCCTAGGCAGGGGGTTGGAACTCTATGGTCCTTAAGGCCACTTCCAACTCAAACCATTCCATGGTTCTGTGATTTGGAAGTGGTGCCAGTCCCCTGGGAGCACCCTGCCTTCCTCAGCTGGGCTGGGGAGGGCAGGGTAAGGCTGGGTGGCCTGTGTCCATCTGTCCATCCTGCTGCTGCACCGTCCCACCCTCTGCTTCCCAATGTGACGGGGTGGGTGGGGTTGCAAGTGATTAAATTCTTATTCTGTAGTTTACCCAAATCCTTCTGGGAAGCAACAATTCAGTGTGTCCATCTGCTCTGCTCCTTGCTCTGCTCTTTCTCTTCCCTTTTTCTGTCTTTGCTGGCAGGAGAAGTAAGGAGAAAAAAAAAAAAAAAGGGGGAGGTGGCATGCTATGAGGAGCAAATACGAGCTCCTAAAATAAAACATGGTCCCTTTTGGCAGTGAAGATGCTGTCTCGGGGGAAAGCAGCCTGAATTCCCAGAAGTGTGGCTTTTAAAGGCTCCTAGCTCCCAGCCCTGCATCTGCCTGTTCCCTCCCTCCCAGAGATTTCTGAGAAATCAGGCGTGCAGATTCCTCCTGAGAGCGAGCACTAAAGCTGGGATGGCTCCACGTCTACAGGAACATCTGGCCAATAAATGGAGACCTAATGAAGCACAACAGATGGTGAGAGAAAATAGCCCTGTCCCTCCTTGGGAGCAGCAGGAGCCAGGGCAGTGGGGACATGCCCAGGGTGGCTGCATTTCCTGAGCTGGGCTTTGCTCAGGGGTGCTTGAGAACACTCCTGGTAGGGAGAGCAGCAGGGTGGCAGTTCAGAAGGACAGAGCAGCATTCAAAGGAGCTGGGGGTGAGGGGTTTATCCACTGCTTTAGTTGTTGGGATGCAGCTGGATGGGAGATGGAAGCTGAGGAAGTCTTTAAGCTGTGGATTTCAGGTGTTGGGCTGTGCCTCGTGATTCAGTGGAGGTTGGATTGTACAGCTCTGAGGATGGTGTGGAGCTGCTTTGGTGAAACCCATGGATGGTGCAGTCTAAGGAGAGGAGATGCCACCCTGTGGCTTTTGTGACTTTTGGAGATTCCCTTTGAACTTGCTTCTCCGTGCTGATTCCCTCCTGCTTTCCATCCTGCTGCTCCTCTGGGGATTTTGGGGTTGCAGGGGGTGCGGTGTTGCAGCACCCAGAGTTTATTTGCTGGCTGGGGTTTCCTGTGTGGGTTTGGGATGGTGTCACCAGAAACACCAGGTCCCTGTGCTTGGGCAGGGCAATGCCATGTGCCATGGGTGTGCTCCTGACAGGACAGCAGGGCAGGATTGGGATCTTTGACTCAGCAAGCAGGAGTGGGGCCTCTCCAAGGAGAACTGATGCTGTCCCACCATGTTTTAAAAGAAATGCATTTGCAGCACTCTTGGCTGCAGCCTTTGTGTATCCAGTAAGCTCCTACCTCTCTCATCCAGGTGCATTCCCAAAGTCAGCTGGTGTTCATCCTACACCTTTCCCAACCCTGGTCCTGGCCCTCCTCATTCTCAGTGTCTTTGCTGTTTGATTCCAATGAAAGGGGCCTGGCAGCAGCCTTCAGCATGAACATCTTGGAATGGGAGAGATCTCTGGTGGGAATCTCAGCAGAGCTGGATCCTGCTGCTCCTACTTCCCTAAAAACCCTTGTGCTGCTCATTCTGCCTCTGTACTGGTGCTCAGCTGCCAGGCCAGTGTGGCAGACAGGGAGGGAAAGCAGTTCCTGCCTCAGGAGATAACAATCCCTGGGGATTTCACTTCCAATGAGCAGTGGGGACAGCGTGAATGAAGCCTTGGCTGTGTTTTGAACAGCCCAGGGGCTTTGGCCTTGTCCTGCAGGGATGTGCCCTGCTCTGCTCACTGGGCTTCACGGGCTGTGTCCCCAGCGTCAGGCCATGTGCTGGGAAGTGTCCTGGGGCTGGGACGTGGCCTGGCAAGCTGGGGACACAAAAGCCACTTTGCTCACATGCTGCATCCCAGCTCCGTGTCCTCCGTCCTCTCCTCCACCCTTCTGCCTTGCACTCGCAGGGGGAAGGTGATCTTCTGCCTTAAACATTATTATTATTATTTTTTAATTTAGGTTTTTGTTCCAGAAGGCAACCGGATTGTTTTGTCTCCTTGGAAAAGAGGGGCTGGGGCTCCTGGGGGAAGGGTGGTAAATCCCTGGGGTACCTCTGCAGCAGTCACGGCTGGGCTCAGTGGCTGTCACCTCATCAGACCTTGCCTCCTTTTCATGACCCCCATCCCAAACTCTGCACCTTGGGGCCAGCGTCCCCTGCTGCCACCGTGGGCTAAACCGGTGTGTCACCATCCCTGGGGGCTTCAATCCCTGCTGCAACAGCCTGGACAAGGAGAGGGAAGGGACACAGCACGGGAAGCTCCCCAATGCTGACACCCCAGTCCTGCTCCCAGTGGGAGCCAAAGGCTGCCCTGGCCCGGGCACCGCCCCTGCCTGGCACGGTGCCCTGTGGCCTGACAGTCCCACAACTCTGTAAACCAAATTGCAAACTCTTCACTCCAGAGGAGGAATTGGGCATCCTGCTAGAACTTGCTGTGACCTCTCCATCCCGTAGGTCCTCGTGGCCAAGGATGGGCGCTCGGGAGGGGCCCGGAGTGGAAATGCCCAAGTTCCCCCCGGGCCCTGCTGCCGCCTTCCTCTCCCCCTCCCCGCTGTGTTGGTCTAAATGATCTTTCTATGAAGCCCTGTAGATGTCAAAAGTAATTATGGAGTGTGATTAGTCCTCTGTGGGTGCTTTCTTTCTTCCCCCCTCCTTTCTCTTTTGCTATCCCCTTCTCCACTCTTGTTTTGGCTCAGTGGAAAAGGTGAGGACAAAGAATTGCCGCTTGCTTGGACTCATGATGTATCTGTGACTGCGCTATTAGCTGTCTCCTCCTCCTCCTTCCTCCCCAAATGGATATAATTTTTGAAGTGTGGAATTCCCTTCTTGATAAGTAGGTTAAAAAAAAAAATACTGCACAATGTGATACTGTTTCATAGTTTCTAGGTGGTTGTATACAGCAAAGTTACTGTGATTGTGTTTTTTCAAAGGAAAAAGTGATTGGTTACGAAATCTGTCCTTTTTTCATTATTACAAGCTCTTTGTTTTCCAATGATCTGATGGCTCTTTTGTCCCTGGTCTGTGTGTTTGTCTTCCCAAGTGCCACCCCTGTGCTGCATCCACCCACGGAGCATTGGCTCCTGCTGCTCCTGCTCTCTTGGGAGCTGTGGGATGTTGCTGGAGGTGGAGGACATCCCTGTCCTGGGAGGAGGTGGAGGTGCTTGGAGGAGGGAGCTGTCTGAGGAGGGGTTGGAGGGGCTCACAGGAGGCAGCCCAGCTTTCCCCCAGCACCAGCCCAGCTCACACCCAACAACATGCCAGGGGCTGGTGCTGGAGGGAACCTCCTGCCCAGACTGTGCTGTGCTGGCCAAAGGCTCGTGGTCCTTTTGGGAGCCTTTGGCTGCCTCTCTCCAGCTGATCCCCAGTGCAAGGTGGTGTCCTGCCAGCACATTGTGTGACCAGAGGCTGAGCAGCCCAGCCCTGGGTTGTTTGGGATCTGTGCTTTTATTCTGCTCTTTAAATCTCTCCGTTGCCTCCTGCAATCAATCTCCCTGCAGAAGAGAGCCCAGAGCCTTGAAATCACTCTAAGCCTGTTGCTGCTCACAGCAGCCACTTCCCGGAGGTTTAATCCCAGCCACAGCTCCCTGCTGGCATTCCTGGCTGGTGGCAGGAGCCTGGCTGGTGGCAGGAGCCCTCCTGCTGCCCTTTGGCACCTCACCCCAGCTCCATGGGGACATCTCCCAGGCGTGTGTCACCTCCAGAGGCCAGGCAGAGGAGCCAGGATCCCTTTCTGGAATGGCCTGCAGGTAAGGATGGGTCCTGGTGTCACAGGGGAGGTTGGACACAGTGCTGGGGACAGGGTGAGGGTGGTTCCTCTGCCCTGGGCTCTTCCACACAGAGCTCTCAGCTGGCCCTTCCTGCCTCCCAGCAGCCAAGTGAAGATGCTCGTTCTGTCCCCCATGGAGTCACCCCTGTGTCAGCCCCTGTGGGGAAGGAAGGAAGGAAGGAAGCCCTTGGGCTCAGGTTTGGCTGTGATGAGGGCCCCATGGCCACCGGGGTGGCCGGGGACATTTTAAGAAGATAAAAGTGATTTCTTGCTGCTCGTGCTGGCAGGGGTTGGTGCGGCCAGAGCCAGGAGGATTAAAACAATTTCATAATCCTGGTGATTTCCTTTTGATCGGGATTATGAAACCAATCACGAATATCAAAAGCCACAGCTTAAAGCGGCAGCCGGAGCGGGGCCGGGACGCCCTGGGCCCCCTCAGAGCCCCGGTGCCCTCAGAGACGGCAGCCCTGGCACCTCCAGGTGAGCACTGCCCACCCGGGACCCTCGTCCTGTGTGGGGGGACCTGGGGAGGGGGGCAGGATGGGGATGTGGGTGTGCAGGGCCTCAGAATGCGGGGCAGGATGGGGGTGTGGGTGTGCAGGGCCTCAGGATGTGGGGCAGGATGGGGGTGTGGGTGTGCAGGGCCTCGGGAGCGGGGCAGGATGGGGGTGTGGGTGTGCAGGGCCTCAGAATGCGGGGCAGGATGGGGGTGTGGGTGTGCAGGGCCTCAGGATGGGGGCAGGATGGGGGTGTGGGTGTGCAGGGCCTCGGGAGCAGGGCAGGATGGGGGTGTGGGTGTGCAGGGCCTCAGGATGGGGGCAGGATGGGGGTGTGGGTGTGCAGGACCTCGGGAGCGGGGCAGGATGGGGGTGTGGGTGTGCAGGACCTCAGGATGGGGGCAGGATGGGGGTGTGGGTTTGCAAGGCCTCAGAATGGGGGCAGGATGGGGGTGTGGGTGTGCAGGACCTCGGGGGCAGGGCAGGATGGGGGTGTGGGTGTGCAGGCCCTCAGGACGGGGGCAGGATGGGGGTGTGGGTGTGCAGGGCCTCGGGAGCAGGGCAGGATGGGGGTGTTGGTGTGCAGTGAGCAGGCATGCCGTGTTTGGGGGTAGGAATGTGTAGGGATGCACCCAGCTCGGCTCCCTCCTCCGCGGCTCTGGCTCGCCGTGGGTCCAAGCAGGATTTGGCGTCCGGGAAGCAGGGGAATTTAGCACAGCTGCAAAGTGTGTGATGCTCGCAGGGAGGTGCCGAGAGCTGGCGGAGCAGCGGGGACATGCGGGACAGATCCCCCGGGCAGGGCCCGGCTTCGCTCCGCAGCCCAGACAAAGGACGTTCCTGAGGGAGGGCCGGGGCAGGATCCCTCCATCCCGGGCCGCTGGGTTCCCCTCCTGGGGCGTTCCCTGGGTGGCGGAGGGGGTCAGCCCCTGTCCCCAGCGTGGCGGTGGCCGCGGTGGCCCTGCAGGGACCGGGCCGGCTTTGGCCGGGTGCGCGGAGAGGAGAAGGAGGAGGAGGAGGAGGAGGCCGGGGCGGGAGGCAGGGCCAGCACGGCCCCACAGCCCAGCCAAGCGGCTGAGCTCGGGCTCGGCTGGAGGGGCTGGGATTTGCTGGTTTGGCCGTTTTTTTTTTTTTAATTTCTTTTTTTCCCTCCCCTGCTTCCTTCCCTTCTTCCGCTTTCTTTCTCCTTCTTTCCCAGCCCTCTCCCGATGCCGCTCCGGGGGTAAGGACAGCCCTCGCATCCCGCCCGTGGCCCCGTCCCGCTCAGCCTGGGGCTGTGAGGGGCTGCGGGGCGGCCATGGGGCCCGGGGGTGCCACGGGGATGCTCCTGCACCGCGGCCACGGGGGAGGCTCCTCCAGGGCCACCACGGGGACGGGATGGGACGGGATGGGACGGGATGCTCCGGCGGGGTGCAGGAGGGCAGCGGCCCCTCGGCGCCACCGGGCCGGCGAGGCGGGCGCAGGACGAGTGCCACGTGTGGCCCCGGGGCCGGGGCGGAGCAGGGGCTGGCTCTGCCCGCTGGCACCTCGGCGAGTTGTTGCCGGGAGGGATTTATGTTCCGCGGAGGTTTGGGGCCCTGGTTTCGCTCAGGAAGTGTCAGTTCCCTCCGGGTTTTGTTGCCGGGTGCTCCAGGACACCTGGAACAGTGTGGGTGGGCACTGGCGCTGCTGCCCAGCCCCTGGCCACCCGTTTTGGGGAACCACCGATCCCTCATTGCTGCCCCATTCCTCCTGCTCCCCAGTGATGCTGGCAGGATGTCGGTGCTCGGGGTGGATGGGTGGCCTGATGCTGTGCCACCTCGCTGTCCCCTTCCTCTCCAGGCGCACGCCGGTGGCATTGCGTGCATTTACCCCGCAGGGCAGGTGCGGTGATGCCCTTTGTGGGTGGGCAGGGGTCATTCCGTGGGTTTTATCCCCGCAGGAACCATGGAGGGGAGCCCTCCCGCTGAGGCACGGCGCCTGCCGCGGCCCCCCAAGCAGCACGCCCAGGGCGGCCGCGGCCCGGCCCCGCCGGAGCGCCCCGAGCTCCGCGGCCCGCACGCCGTGCTGGAGGGCAAGGTGAAGGCGCTGAAGGAGAAGCGGGGCGGGCGGCCCGGGACCCCCGCGGCTGCCCCCGAGCGCCCCTCGCCCAAGAAGCCGCGGCCCCGGCGGGGGAAGGCGGAGGTGGAGCCGCGGGTTCAGCTCCGGACCTACCTGACGGACGGGCTGCTGGACGGGGGGCAACCCGAGCCTGGCAGCGCCCCCGCAGCCCGCGGCGGCACCCCGGGGCTCTGGAGGGTGCCGGCAGCCAGGGGAGATGTGCCCGGCGGCGCCGAGCTGCCCCCGGACAAGGGCAGCAGGTCCTGGCACTGCGCCTCCCTCCATGAGAGACCCGCCCTGGATGAAGCGGCCCGGAGCCCGCTGAGGGACCGGGGGCGTCCCTCCGTGCCCGCGGCCCAGAGCTGGGAGAGGCTCTCGCTGGCTGAGCGTGTGGAGAGGAACCGGCGGCTGCTGCACGAGGTGCTGGGCCTCGCCCCTCCCGGTGCGTGTTTGGGAAGGTGGGAGGGAGGGAAAACCTTTGGGATGACGGGAGGGGAAACCTTTGGGATGACGGGAGTCCTCCAGCCTCCCACGCTGCAGGTGCAGCTCCCTGCTGCCTCACACCCCAGGGCTGCCCATCCCCTGCACCAGGATGTAGGAGGTGCTCATGGGTGATACCTGTCAGTTCCCTCTGGTGTCCTGGTGAGGAATTTCACTGCTGAAAGCAAAAGCGAGAAAATTTCGGGGACACACCAGGTCTGTGGGCATCACTGTCCCTTTGCAAGCTGCCACCAGAAAAGAGAATAAATTTCTCCTTTGATAGCATCTGCCCCGATGACCCCATGCCCATCATCCCCACAGTCCCACACCTACAGCCAGGTGCTGTTGCCCCACATTCCACTCCTTTGTGATCTCCCAGAGCCAAATATCTGGGAGAGCCCTGTGCAGGGTGGTGGGATGGGATATATGGGGGTGCTATCCAACCAGGCTAATGCCTTGTCCTTCCTGCATTTCAGAGATGCCAGCGAGCGATGGGGACTGGGACTCAGGGGTTTCACTGCAGGATGCTGAGGGCTGCAGGTAGGTCAGTCCCAGCCTGGGGCAAAAATGGACATTTCCTTCTTTCCCACTCCCCAGTCTTGTATTTTAAATGCACCTTTTGAAGCAGCTCCAGGGAAGGGCTGTGGGGCAGCTGGTGAGGGAGTGTGGCTGGGCCCCAGTGATGCTTCGGTGGGACAAGGGACAGGAGCCGGGTGTCCCCTGGTCTCTGAGCTCAGGACATCCCTGCCAGGATGCCAGGGCAGGAAGGGAACTGGGGAAGAGAATGGGACAGAAATTTGCTCCAGGTGCTTAAGAGGATCGAGGCAGCAGGAGTGTGTAATCTTGTTGGGCTAATGGAAAACCTTACAGGTACGGACTAAAAATAAAGAGGTGGCATAGGCAGGTGAGAGGCTGGGGGCTGCAAAGGGCAGATCAGTGAGTGGGGAAAGACCCTCCCAGTGTTGTGGTTACTGCCTCTGCTCTGCTCTGCTCTGGCAGCTGGATCAGTGATGGGGGTGCAAGGCAGAGCCAGGGATGCAGCACCTCCTGTGGACAGGGCAGCCAAAGCCTGGGGGAGGCCTGGGCCTCCCGTGGTGCTGCTGAGGGGGCAGCGTGTGCCCACCGTGCTGCACTGAAGAGGTTAAGGCCAGGCTTCCCGAGGAGGCTGCCTGAGCTGATTATTTTAATCAGGAGGATTAGGGCCATGGCCAGCCAGGAAGGCAGTGGTGCAGCAGGGAGAGCTGTCAGGTCCCTCACCCTGCACTCAGAGGGGGCTGGGGGTGCGGGGAAAGGCCCCCTGCAAGGGAAGGGAAGGCAGCCAGACAATCAGGTCAGGGGGCCACCCCAAACCTCCCTCCAGGCAGGGATGGGAAGTGGTGCCTGCCCTGTTTCCCTGTCCAGCTCGGGGGTGCCTGAGGCACAAAGCACTGCCTCGGCTGAGGCTGTGCCCGAGCTGGGTGGGTGCTGGGGCTGTGCCCGAGCTGGGTGGGTGCTGAGCCCGCCCCACGGTCTCACCTGGCACGGGGAGGGGAGGTCCCCGCCCGGCCATCCCCGGCGTGGCCGCCAGCCCGCCCATGAACGGCGGCCAAGCCCCGCTTTCCCTGGGCAGGGCAGCCTCGCCGTCACTGTTAAAGCACGTCTAATCCCTGTTATTTTTTCCTAATCCCGCTGCCCGCTGCGGGGCCGCAGGGCCTCGGTGGCCGGGCAGGAGCTGGAGCTGAGCCCGCGGCACGAGCAGGCCAAGCAGCTGCTGCAGCGCGCCCGCATGAAGGCCCGCACGAACCCGCTGCGCGCCAGCCACGACATCCTCCTGCTCCCCAGCGCCGTCCCGCAGCCCAGGTCAGTGCTCCACGGCGTTCCCAGGCCCTCGGCCGGGTTTGGGGCGCATCCACACGGGGTTTGGAGCCGGCACATGTGTGCAGGCACGCGTGTGGAGCTGGGATCCGTGCCTCATACTCGGGATGTGCCCAACCTCTTCACAGCGCGGTGTTTGGGTGTTAGTTGTGGTTTGTGGTCACACGGAAGTATCAGTGGTGGGAGGATGGCGTTTCCCAGCTGATGGGGAATGTTTTCCTGGGCGAGAGGGAAAACTGGTAGGAGGGAAAACTCCTCGCTGCTGGAGGCTGGACCACAGCGGCATCTCGCCAGGTCATGTGCGATGTGGTGTTCCCGGAATGATTAACCACACACCTCGGGCAGGGAAGGGGCGATGGAGGTCGAGCCCTGGCAGCAGGGAGGTGCCGCGGCCCCTCCGGATTTCAGCTTCAGGCTGGAGGGAAGCAGGGAGGTGCACCGCCCGGGCAGCACCGGCCGGACTTTCCTCCTTGCGCTGGGTTTTGCACTTTCCTCCTTTCGCACTGGGTTTTCCCCCTCCCGCCCTGCTTTCCCAGGCTTGCCGAGCAGCTCGCCTGCAGGGCGTCCGTCTGTCTGTCCCCATGGCAGGGAGCCGGGCGGGAGGCCGAGCGTCGCCCCGCGGGACGGCGGGAGCCTGAGCGATTCGTCCAGCGGGGAGTCGAGCTGCGGGCGGCCGCGGCGGCCGCGGGGACCGTCCCCGTCCCGCGTCCGCTTCGAGGACGAGTCGGCGCGGGACGCCGAGGTGCGGTACCTGGAGCGGCTGCAGCTGCGGCAGCGGCGGGCGCTGGGCTCGGCCATCGCCTCGCCGGAGCCGGCCGGCAGCAGGCAGCCGGGGGACGGCGCCGGCCAGCCCAAAGCCCGCGGGGGCGACCTCGTGGCCGGGGGCAAGTGCAGCGCCTGCGGCTCCTTCCTTGGTGCTGCCGCCGGCCGGGGCACGGACGCGCAAGCTGCCCCCGACCTGGCCAA
Organism: Agelaius phoeniceus; assembly: GCF_051311805.1. Classification (NCBI taxonomy): domain Eukaryota; kingdom Metazoa; phylum Chordata; class Aves; order Passeriformes; family Icteridae; genus Agelaius; species Agelaius phoeniceus. The sequence continues at coordinate 10,248,413 of NC_135272.1, read as the reverse complement.
AAGCAGCCCTGCGGCACACAGAAGCGTCCCAGGGGATGGCAGAGGGCCGGGCGCTGCCCAGACAGAGCCTAAAATCCGGCCTCTGGGCCCAGGAGGGTCCCCGCTGTGGATCCTGCCCTCCCGGCAGCGCATCCACACCGAGAAGATCAAGGAGACTTATATCGGGGATGTCACCTACATCGACGAGGTGGACTCGGCCCTGGAGAGCACCGACACCTCCGACGGCTGCCGGACGGACAGCGAGGAGGCCGGACCCCGCAGCCCCCACCTGCGGGGGCACCGGGACCCCCGCACTCGCGGGCACAGAACTCCCCGCGCTGCCCCGCAGCCGGAGCCGAGGGCCAGGAAGGGGACGTGTGCGGCCAGCGGCGGCCCCGAGGACGGGGACTCGGGTCCGGGCACTGTTTGCCCCCCACCACCGGGAAGAACCAGCAGCCGGGAAGATGGGGAACCCCATCGACATCTGGGGCGCAGCAGCAAGGGAGCGGGGAACACAGCTCGCTCCCCGCTGCAGCCCAGTGAGCCCCTGGAGCCTTCCTCGCAGCTGAGGACCAGCACCCCCATCCCAGGCACCCACGTCCCTGCTCCCCCTCCTACCAAGAAGGCCTGCGCCCAGGTGCCTTGCAGGAAAGCGCTGTTCTCCAGCAGCAGCCGCCAGGCGCCGAGCCAAGGAGCCCGGGGCCCGGAGCCGGATGCTGGCAGCGCAGCCCCACCGCAGCCCGGGGGCACGGCGGGGCCGGCCGAGCGGCGCAGTCCCTGCAGCCCCCGCTGGCTCCCGGGGAGCCCCCTCCGTGCCTTGTCCACCAACAACTGCAACAACACCCACGGGCAGGACGCCCCGGGGGCGGGCAGAGGTAAGAGCCCCACGCATGGGGTGCTGGGGGGTGTCCCCAGTGAAACAGGCGTGTGACTGTCTCTCTGTGGCTGCAGGGACGCTGTCACACCCCGCTGGCAGCCCTGTCACCGCCGTGCCCCCGGAGGATGCTGATCCTGCCGGGGAAGGTGCCGGGATGTCGGGAGCGCAGCCACAGCGGCACCCGGCCGGCAGCGCGGCATACGGGTGAGTGAGCACGGGCAGCCATGGCTTCCAAACAGGGCAGCCCTGGCGTCCCAAACTGGGCAGCCCCGGCATCCCAAACTGGACAGCCCTGGCATCCAAACCAGGCAGCCCTGGTATCCCATACCGGGCAGCCCTGGCGTCCCAAACTGGGCAGCCCTGGCATCCCAAACAGGGCAGCCCTGAGCATCCCAAACAGGGCAGCCCTGGCATCCAAACCAGGCAGCCCTGGTATCCCACACCGGGCAGCCCTGGCATCCCAAACTGGGCAGCCCTGAGCATCCCAAACAGGGCAGCCCTGGTATCCCAAACTGGGCAGCCCTGGTATCCCAAACTGGGCAGCCCTGGCATCCCAAACAGGGCAGCCCTGAGCATCCCAAACAGGGCAGCCCTGAGCATCCCAAACAGGGCAGCCCTGGCATCCCACACCAGGCAGCCCTGGTATCCCATACCGGGCAGCCCTGGCATCCCAAACTGGGCAGCCCTGGCATCCCAAACCAGGCAGCCCTGGCATCCCACACTGGCCAGCCCTGAGCATCCCAAAGAGGGCAGCCCTGGCGTCCCAAACCGGGCACTGCTGGGTTGAGCTCCCTGGGTGCAAAAACCTCCTAGGAACCACAGTGTGGGGGTTACCATGTGCCCCCTGTGTTTGGGGGAGCTGCGTTTCCCCACATTGGTTCTGCCCAGGGATGTTGGAGCAGATGTAACAGAGGCGTTTCACTGGTGTCGGGTTCTTCCCTTTTGAGGAAAATCATCTGCCCTGGGGCTTTCCAAGTGCGATCCTGCCAGCCCCATGCCTGGTGCTTCGTGTCTTAGCCTGGCAGGACAGTTCCAAGGTGGTGCCGGGTCCTCTGAGCCCGCTGGCAGGATGTGACCCCTTGGGGCCGAGCAGGGGACTTCTGAGATGTGTTAAACCCCTGAAATAATGGAGAAAACAGGGAGGGAGCCCTTCGGGTCACATTGGGTAGTGACAAACTTGTGTGTGCTGGGGCACTGCTGCGGGGAGGAGGCTGCCCCCGATCTCACTGTGCACCCCGATCTCAGCGTGCACCCCGATTTTACCGTGTACCCCGATCTCAGCGTGCTGCAGCTCTCGGGGCTGCCGGGGTGGGTCAGGATGCAGCCCCAGCCCGGAGGCAGCTGCAGGTCCTGCAGACATCGGTGTGTGACCTCCACACCTCTCCTCCTGCCCCCAGGGAGCCGGGGCGGCCTGTGAGCCGCAAGGGCAGCAGCGCTTCGGTGTCGGGGCTGAAGAAGCTCCTGTGCAGCCTGAGCCAGAGCACCAAGCAGCGCCTGGGCCGCTTCCGCTGCTACAGCATGGAGCAGCTGCCGGCCCCCAGCGGCTCCCCGCAGGGCAGCCCCGGCGTCAAGAAGTCACCATCCCTGCAGTCCCTGCAGCTGGTGAGCTTGGACATGAGGGGGTGCCATGGGGAGACACAAGGGAAAGGATGCTGGGCTGGGATGAAATGTTGCTGAGTGTGGATTTGTGGCTCAGGCAGTCCTGGAGGGGGCACGGGCGAATGAGCCACTCCAAACCTGCTGTGTTTGAAAAGCCCAGAGCCAAGAGAGAAGTGGAAGGGGGAAGGAGGGAGAGAGGGGTGGTAGTGGAAGCACAGATATGCTCATCCCTCCTCAGCAGTGAGCTGGGGAGTGCTCCAGGTGTATGGGATGTCCCAGTTCCTCCATTCCCTCGGCACATCAGTGGGCGAAGCACTGCAGTACTGCACAATGTTTGTCCCCATCTCAGCCAGGTGTTTGTCCCCAGGTGTCACCCTTCTGCCAGCCCCAAAAAGCTGCCTCTGTCCAGAGCCTGCATCCCCAGCTGGGGAAGACACCTCGTGCCAGTGCCTACCTCCTGCCCCAGACCACAGCTGACAGGTAGGACGGGGCCTGGCATGTCCCTGCGGCGCCCAGGACGCTGTTCTGGGATGCTGTGGTGGCTCGGTGCCACCAGGGGCTGCAGCAGCTTCCCTTGTCCCCTCTGCCCACAGGAAGGGGGGCTCGGGGCCGCAGCGCTCGCTGAGCGTGGAGGACATCGGGGCTCCGGGCCAGCTGCGCGCGGTGGGGCGCGTGGTGCAGGTGTTCCCTGATGGCACCAGCCAGCTGGAGCTGCAGCGGCCGCCCCACGGCGCCTTCGGCTTCTCCGTCACCTCCGGGCACGGCCGGCCCGACACAGGTACTGTGGGACAGCCCAAAGCTTTGGCACACTCTGATCCCTCCATGGTGCTCCCGTCCCACCCCAGGGGTGAGCTCAGGTGTGGGTGCAGGGGTTGCTCCATTGTTGGACACAGGTACTGTGGGACAGCCCAAAGCTTTGGCACACTTCAGGGGGCTCCCATCCCACCCCAGGGGTGAGCTTTGGCACGGGTGCAGGGGTTGCTCCATTGTTGGACACAGGTACTGTGGGACATCCCAAAGCTTTGGCACACTGATCCCTCCATGGTGGCTCCCATCCCACTCCAGGGGTGAGCTCGGGCGTGGGTGCAGGGGTTTGCTCCATTGCTGCAGAGTTGATGCAGGAGGGGGGACACTGCCATCACACAATCAATCCCATGTGTCCCTCAGCGCTTGGCTTGGGACACACAGCCCTCACCAAAGGCTGTTTATCACAGGTTTGTTTCTGTGCAGCCCCTGGGCTCTCAGCCACGCCCGTTCCCTCTGCAGGTGTCTACGTGCAGGAGATGGCGGATGCTGGCACGGCCAAGCTCTACGCGGGGCTCCTGGCCGTGGGGGACGAGATCCTGCAGGTGAACGGCGCGGCCGTCTCGGGGCTGGGGCTGGCCGGGCTCCGGCAGCTGCTGCTGCGCGCTGACAGCCTGTCCTTGCGAGTGCTGCGGCACCGCCCCGCGCCGCGCTAGCCCCGCCACCGCTCCTGCCGAGCCCGGCCGGAGGAGGAGCATGTCCCAGGGATGGGAGGAGGAGGATGTCCCAGTGACAAGAGGAGGAACATGTCCCACTGATGGGAGGAGGACGATATCCCACTGATGCCCCAGGATGCTGCAGAATAGCATGGACCAAGCTGCCTCACAGTGCCAGGACCTGCCCGGCTCCACTGCAGGGGCTTTCCTTGTCCCCCTGGGAGAGAGTGTGGGAGCAAGGACATCCCGGTGTCTCCAGGAGCTGCCCAGGTGTGGGGGACAGGGGACAGCCTGGCCCCAACAGAGCTGGGTGCATCTGTCCTGATGGGCACTGGGGTGACCAGCATGGGGACACCCCATCTCTGTGACCCCAGGAGACAGAGGGGCTTCCTGCCAGCACTGCCACCTTGTGCTGGAGGGCTGGTGAGGTTCTTTTAAATTATTGCAAACTGAAACCCAAAAATACATCTCTGCAATAACAAAACAGTGCCCTTGGCTTGTGGCATGGAGGGGCTGGGCTGGTGCTTGTGGCCTTTGCTACCTGTTTTCCCATGGCCCTGCTGCTCCACCAGCCACCTCCTGGCCTTGCTGTGGTGCTGGGGGGGCCCTGGGCAGGCAGGTGGGGGGGCTCAGCCACCTGCAGGGCTCCGTGGGGATTTTGAGGGGTTCTTTTTTCCAGCTGTGGAAGGCAAAACACATCCGTGGAGTGTCTCCAGCAGCAATGGCTGCCCTCTGCATGGTGGTGCCCCACATCTGGGCACAGCTGCCCACAATGCTGAGGTGACCCCAGAAACTGTAGATGCTGCTTATGTCTCAAAAACCAGGATGGTGATGCCTGGCAAATGCTGGGGGAGAGCTTTTCCCACTCCCTGATGCCAGGGCACCCGAGTTTGTCCCGGGAGCAAGAGTCAGGTAAGGAAGAGTGGAGATCGAGGCTGCTGCACCTTTATTTAGTGTTCAAGGGAAGGGCACCACCATCGACAGAAAAGCAAATGTACACGGGGGAAGGGAGCAGAGACACTCGGGTGGCTTGTGGTGATGCCAGCAGCTGGGGCACCCCCTGGACTACCAAAGGAGCACTCCTACATGGGAGTCATTCCCGAAGGATGCACAAACACACTGGAAGGAACACGGCGATCAGAGGTGTGCAAACAGCAGCAGCAGCAGCGAGCCCTGCTCCCTGCCCAGAGCCGTGCTCCTGGGAACCTGCTCCTGGAGAGCTCCAGCCCCGCCGAGTGAGTGCCACAGACACTGCTACAGCCAGCCTTGGAAAGCAGACAGCACCTATGCCCTGCGGGGATGCTCTCTGCAAGGATAAGGAGCCACTCGACTGGTGAGTGCGGGTGGGCGCCGAGGCACCGCGTGTGCGTTACTGACGAGCAGCCGGGAGGGCGGGCGGGACGGCTCCGTGCGGCCCCGCCCGGCTGCGGAAGGCACCGAGCCGCCGGCTGCGCATGCAGCGCCTGCGGGAGGGACACGGGGCCCGCAGAGCTCGGAGGGAGCCGCCGAGCCGGGAGGGGGAGGAGTGCTCAGTTCCGGAGGTAAAGCCGTCCGGTGGCAAGACTCTAAGGCGGGGGGTGGATGATTTTGGGGGTGATTTGCAATTTCAGCAGAAGTCTTTGCGTCAGTGCCAATTAAGTTCCTCCCCCAGCCCCATCTGGGAGCCATAAGCCAGGCTGTGCTGAGTCTTTTCATGCTTGCAACTTAAAATATGGGAGCAGTCTGGAGTAAGAAACCGTTTTTGCTTTCCCCATCCCACAACTGGTGCTTGCAGCACAGTCCCTCTGCCTGTTCCTCTGCACTGATACTGCCCAGGTGAGCTTTCTTCACATTTTTGGTACTGCCCACCTGGCTACTCCACATTCCCTGTAGGGAATCCAACCCTGCTGAGACAACTGGAGTGACAAACAACTGGGAGGTAACAAAAGGACTGGGGAGGAATATGGAAACATGATCTAACTTTGGATCTCCCGCCTTCTGGTTGCTTACAACGGAGGTGTCCAAAAAATAGCAGTTGGGAAAAATTAAGACATCCTATTTACAAGTTCATGTACACTTAAAATACATCACTGAGCACTGTTCCTCTGATCATGTGTGTCATGCACCCGCAGAGAGAACGTGGCTCTAATGGTCATCAAAAAAATCTTTAGAGTTTTTTATTTTCTTAAAAAAAATAAGTTATTTTAGACTTGGCAAATCACTTGCCAAAGGGAAGCAGCTGTTAAACAGAAGCAGTGACTCAGTTATACAAGGGCAAAGAAAGCATCAGTCAATGAGCTTTAGAGGCCTGTATAATGAGGGAGGCAAGTTTAAAAGCTTCAAGACTCTCCCTCTGTGGCTCACAGCTGATTGCCAGTGCTCAGTGTGCAGCACCCCAGGTTTGAGGCTCTGGGGTGTCTGATGGGGCCTGGGTGGCCGATGGCAGGACATGAGACCCTACAGCTCTGCCCTCTGCCCAGGGAGGGGGCAGGAAAGCTCTGCTAGGACTCGCCGTGCTCTCTCGGCAGTGAATTGGTGCTACAGAGCCCGCCCACAGGAGGCAGGGAGGGGCACGGGGAGCAGGGCCAGGGCTCCCCTCCCTTGCTGTGGCTTGGGGGGGATTCACCCTTCCCAGTAATGCCTGAGGCTGGCACTGGCAAGGCAGGTTGTAATGCTCAGTGAATTCAGTCACTCCTCCCCCCCGTCCCATCCTCCCCAGGGCTCGCTGCTCCGTGTCCAGCGGCTCCTACCTGCAGCGGGTGGGAGCGCGGGGTGAGGCGCCCCTGCAGCTCCAGGGACGCAGAGCCGGAGCCCGGGCCCAGGGGGCAGCCCCAGCGCTCCAGCCCCTCCCCGGGCCAGGGGAGATGCCGCAGTCCTTGGAGGAGGATGGTGAGAGCGGCCGCGGGCGCTCCTGCCGGGGATCTCTGTCTGTGGGCGGACGGAAATGGGCAGAGTTTCACTGCCCGCACTGCCGGGGCGAGGGGGCGGGCAGGGGGCGTCCCAGGAAGTTCAGTTTTTGTCATCACAGGACAAAAAACAGGATGAGCACCACTAGCAAGATGACGAAGAGGACAACAATTGCACACCACTGCCGTCGATCTGGAAAGAAAAGGAAAGCATCAGTCTTCCTGCTTTAGTGGAGAAGAAAAATTTGGTTCTGCTAGGAACCAAATTCAAACTTAAGCTACAAAAAGCCAAAACAACAATTCCTGTGGGGGAAAGGCTGTGGTGCTGAATATTGAAGTGAGGCATTCTCCTCCAGGATACACTGGGGTTTGGGAACAGCTGTGGGAATTCTGAGGCTTCTTCCCAACCAAGTTCAAACAGCTTTGAAAAGCTGGCTCCAAAGCAATTGGGAGGAACAAGCAGAGAGCTGCTGTGTTTGCTGTTCATTCATGGAGCAATCTGTTTGCCAGAGGAACCAGAGGGGATCCGGTGGAAGCTGCCTTGAGGAGCTCTGCCAGGAAGAGATTGTGGCGGCTTCCCTTAGGACAGGGCCAGGAATCAGGTTTCCCTGGACATCTTTACACCTCATTGGCTCATCACCTCTGAGAGCTGCTGTGTGCCCCGTGAGATGACGGTGCAGCAGTGGGGACAGGGCTGCTGGCACCCCCTCAACTCCTAGGCACAGCAGCTACCCCAGAAAGAGCCCTCCTGCTCGCCCTGGAATAGGTGATTCCAGCAGAAATTCCAGCTCTTTCACAACACTCAGAAACACTCTGCAGAGATCCATGGGTTTTCCCAGAGGAAAGGGCAGAGACACAGGGTTCAGCCGTGTTTGTGCTGCTGCTGAGCCACTGCTGACCCAAAGTGCACCGTCAGCACTCCAAGTGGTCTCTCTGGGGCTGTATTCCCACTACCTCATAAATCCCTCGGACAGCCTAATCCTGCAGAGCAGGAATGCTTTTCCTCCTGACAGGCTGCTGCCTTCCCAAGGTCCTGGGCAGCCAGGGGAGAGGGGTGCTGGAGGAGGTGCTGGCTGGGCACGGTGCCAGGCTCAGAGGCAGCCACAGCCGGGACTTCCCGGCAGCCAGGCCCGGCTTCCTGTTTGCTCTGGCTTCAGGCACAGCCTTATAAGGACTTTTCTGTGGGTTCTGCACAGAATTCAGCTCTTTCCTCTACCAGCTGAGAGAGATGTGACCCACAGCAGCCTGAAGGCACCAGCAGCCCCAGGGCAGGTGGGATTTGGGAAGGGGATTGCTGCAGGCATTCTGGTGCTGGTGGCCGGTGTTTAATGGCACCTTGACAGCTTTTGTTCCACAGGCAGCCCGGGAAAGTGCAGCAGAGCAGGAGGCTGCAGAGCTTCCCCTCCCAGCAGCTAGAGGGGGATTTTCCCAGCAGTAGCAGCATAAATAGAAAGGCATCTGTAAATAAAACAAAGGGAGGGGACAGGCAGCAGAGCAGCGTCTGGGCAGGAGCAGCTGCCGGCTTGGAACCCTTCCCCTTCTTTCAAGGACTGAGAGCTGCTCCCTCCCCTTGGCTGGCTGGGTGGGAGCACAGTGTCCCAGCCTGAAGACCCAAGGGTTTGTCTGTCCCTTTCCAGGACTGGATCCCCCTTCCCAGGACCTACCACTCGTCATGTGAGACACTTTGGCGAGCTTCTTCATGACGTTGTCGAGGCGCGACTGAGTGCTGTCCAGCTCGTGGGAGAAGTCATCCAGCATCCTGGGGACACAGGCAGGGCACTGCTCAGCACGTGGCACATCCCTGGGCATTCTGCACCACGCTCACACACGTGGATCCAAGCACTGATGTGAGCTGAGTATCACACCTTGGCACACCAAATGAATGTGGCTTCCTCTCCTGGAAGCACCCGAGGGAGGGGAAAAAAGCTGCTGAAACAGCAGCTCTGCTTTGGTGGGAGGTAACTGGGGATTCCTGCCAGACTGAGCCTCCCCTGGGTGTTTGTGGCTGAACTCTACACACATCTGCAAGGTGAGGAGTGGGGGAGGGCCTTCCTCCTTACAAAAGGAACGTCTCATTTATAATCTGTGATTAGCATCTACGTGTCAGCTGGGACTTTAAATCCCTTTTCTTCTTCAGGGCTTGCAGTTGAAACTAAAATCTTGTTTCAGTCATGTATCAAGTGGGAATGAGATCTGCAGTTGCTTTTAAGGTGCTTTTCAAGCTCTGCATGGAAGTTACCCTTTTACTTCCTCCACACAGTGACTGTAATGAATCTGAAAGCCTTCCTGAATCTGTGCTTTGTCAATGCCAGTGTACATCCAGAGTCAAGGTACTAATCCAATTGTCTCCAGCCAGTGGGACTTTAAAGCTTAATGCACTTAAAAGGACAGACTCCTTCATCTGGAGTGCCAGGGCACTTGTTAAACCTTCATTCAGTGGGGAAAACCTCACAGTGGTAGTTATGAGCTAATCTTGCAAGCATTGATGGCTCGTGTGATGATCTAGAAACAGACACACCACACCAATCTCCTCTGTGAGAGCAGAGGATTCTCATGCTGCACAGCTTCACACAGGTTGAAAGTTCCTCCTCTCCATCCAAGATGAAATCACTTCACAAGGGACATGGCCCTCCAGACTCCTACCAGCCAGACAAGGAGGGGTTTTAGGCATGAACCCTTCAAGCCTTTCTGGAAGCATAGCTGCTAGCCTGCACAACTGGGAACTTGTTTGCAAAGGACAAGAACTGGGAAAGAAATCTAATTTATATGTAAATGGATGGATGCAAAACGACTTGGTGAGCTGCCCTTTAACCCTTTGCGTGGGTGAGGGTTATTTTTAACTTCAGTGATGAAGAGCAGCTCTGTGCTGTGTGTTTCAGGGCACAGCTGAGAGCTCCTGGCCCCAGCAGCTGTCCAGGGGCAGCACAAAACCCTGCAGAGTGCAGAAGTGGCCAGGATCTGCATTGCACAGCCCCTCCCTCCCTTATCTGCTGGCTGCCTGAGGGGGAGCATGTGGAAAGGAGAAGAGGAAAGGTAAGGTGGCAGTTCAGCCTGCCCTAGATGCAGCCTTCTAAAGGAAGGAGGTTGCAGCTGGATCCTTGGGGACTGCAGTATAAAATGCTTTCCACAGGATGCCTGAGGCACCAGTGAATTCCAGGCTCTAGCAGAGGCAGAGATGGGTGTGTGAGGACATCCAGCCATGCTGCAGCCAGCCCTGTGCCAGGTTTTTGCCCCCATGTCTCACACTTACACTGCCTGCTCTTCCAGCTCGCCGCCAATGCGCTGGGACATGTTCTTGAGCACACCGATGCTGCCAGAGACCAGCTCCAACTGCTCATCCTGCTGCTCCACAATCAGCTGGGGCCAAAGGGAAGAGAAGAGGGCAATTACAGATCTGCTGCCTGCAGCTGGCTGGGAGCCAGCCCATCCAGTGCACAGGCACTTGCTGCTCAGCCAACATCAGCTGTGAGGCCTGGGCTCAGACCTAAGCCACCAGGAATGAGGACTGCATTCCTAAGAAATGCTGGAGAGGAGACAACCAGGGGAAGTCTCCATGGCATGGCATCCCCATGGCAGGCTGCAGTCTCCAGACATCCCTACAAATCCAGCTTCTGCTCATCCATGCTGCATGCACAGCTAAAGTGACTTTGGAAAGCTCCAAGGGCTGCTCATCAAAACCTTGGCAAGGTGAGCAGGCCAGGGAGGCACACTGATGCTGTGCCTGGGAAATGCCACCTGGAATGTGCCACAGCTAACACGGGGTTAATGCAAGCAGAAGGCTGTGGCAGCTTCTACAGCTATAAATAGCCAGCCTGGCTCTGAATGTGCCAAAGGAATAAGTCTGCTGCTGTTTTAAGTCATTTTCAGGGCACAGTCACGCTAAGGATTAGCCTTACCCTAGTTACCTATTTCTGAAGCTGTTTATCCCCCTGCAGTCAGTAGGTAAAACGTGTCTGGAAGCCAAGGTGGCAGCAAGGCTCAGGAGCTTTAGCAGAGTTTGTCACCTCCCAGTCACTGCCTGTGTCAAGGCCCTGCAGTTCTCCAGGCAAACTCCCCTGTCAGCTGGGAAGTGCCTCACCAGGGCTTCTCCCAAGGCCTCCCACAGCCTTTCTCACTAATCTCACGCTGACAAAGGCAGGAAAAGGAAGCAGGCGCGTGCTCCTGCTCCCAGCCTGATCTGATGGGGGATGCACACAAACACCACCAAAAATTTTTTATCCAGGGGAGGTTGCATAAGACAAACGGGCCTTTTTCTTCTTGCAGTGTTTCTACCCTTCCAAGGATTTCAGCAATCTTTGCACTATTAAATCCTAGTGTGCTACATCTTCCAGACTGTGCCAACTGCCTCCTAAACCCAGCAGAAGCCCCACGCCTCCAGGGTTAAAAACCTTGTGCCCAGATCACCCAAAGCTGTGCTGCACAGGAAATGCAGGCACAGACACATGCCACAAGCAGAGAGGAGAACTGTCAGGCTCCTGGAGCCAGAGCAGCCCCCTGGCACCCAGTTGGCAAGCAAAGCTATTTAGTCTGTGATGCCAGCTGCCTTACCTGTTGCTGAGCTTGCTGCTCCTCGATGAAATGTGAATTGGCTAATTGCAGCTCCCGGTCCAGACGGCTGTACTTGTCAGGTCCAGAGCTCCAACTCTGACTCCCACTCTCTCCCAGGAGTGCCTGAACAGATGCAGAGAGCTCTTAGCAACACCTTTGTGTCTGCTCACAGCCCGTCTCCAGGGTGAGGTGGGAAGGCAGACAAGGCAACACTCGTGTACACAGGCACACAGCATCCCCTTCCTCCTGCTCTGCTGCTGCTCAGCCAAAGTGCTGTCAGGAACTAAACCAACACAGAGCCAAAACACCAGCCTGGGAAGTCTCTGCAGCCTGGGATTGCAGAGATGCCTCTCCAGCAGCAGGAGAGCTGGAGTGTGGCCTGTGTGTGCAGGAGGCCTGCACAGCACAAAGGGCTGGCAGAGGCCTGCTCAGGAGGCAGCACTGTGTGCTGGGACATGTGAGCTGGGAAGTGTCTGGGTATATTGTGTTAACACACGTACAGCTCCATCTGAGACCTCTCTGCTAATGACAGGGGCTTAAGAGGGTCTGGATAAAGTACTTAACCAGTTGAGCTGACAGTAAAATAATGCAATCTATAACCAGAGCAGGGCTGTACGTTTATGTTCTATGGTCCAGGCTGCCTATCTCTCCAGCAGCCTCTTCAGCTGCCAGCATACAAAGTTACTCTTGCTACCTGCCTACAACCTGAACAGATAAGCTCTGCAAAGCCTGCAGACAAGTGGCTTTCCAGCCAAATATGTCTGGTCCCTGAAAGGGTTCAGGGAAATATGTCTGGTCCCTGAAAGAGGAATAACCCAAGCTACAGCTGCTGGAGAATGAACACGAGCTGCATGTGAGGAAGTGCAGCACTAGGGAAGGGTTAGGGACTCTGCCCTCCAGTGTGGAAGCCAGGCTGACTTGTAGAGACCATCCTGCAGCTCCTGGTTGTGGGCAGGATGCAGTGACTGAGTATTTCTGAAGAACAGCAAGACAATGACCAGGCTGCTCTGTCAGGCTGAAAACCAGACAGTGTCTATGGTTCACCTGACTGACAAGGTTCAAGGAGGGGTGAGGAAAGCTGACAGACTGACCATGCAGGCAGCAGCAGGACATCTGGCTTTTTCTGCCCCCAAGACACTGAGCAAGCTCCTGGTCACTCCAGTCTGTGGCAAGGGCAGCTCCTTTTGATTTAATATTTTATTTAGTTCACTAGCTTTGCCTGCAGCTTCAATAGAAAGGGCCTGTTTGCCAGCCTGGGCTGTGAGGGTCAGGTCATTGCTCAGACACAAAGCCCAGCACGAGCCCTGCAGTCTGGAGTGAAGGTGAGGGGCTGGGAAGGGAGAGGAAGGCAGCAAGGGGAAGTCAGCCTTCCTGACCAGATGTCACTGCATGAGCTGAGCCATATGGTCTCCTGCAGCTATCAGGAACCTCATGCAAAGGAAAGCAGCAAATCACAGGGAAAGCTACAGACTTGTTTGAGCAAGGGTGTCAGGGACTTTGTTGCTGGGAGTGTTTGCCAAGCACATTAATTAACCCTGTGACAAGCTCAGGAATGAGTTCTGTGCTTCTCAGTTTGTTGTTTTTGCCACGTGTGGCAAGGCTGATGCAGTACAGACAATTCACTGTATGAAGCACACATCAGCTTTTACTGGAGTGGGTCTGGAAGTCAGCTCCAGTATCTCCTCACAGCCTCTCCATCAGCCAGGAAGCAGCACAAGCTGCATCTATTTCTATTCCTTAGATTACAAGTGCAGACAACACCAGACTCCTGGAGCTCCTTCCATCTTCTTACATGGCTATTACGAGAAGCAGCTGCATGAAAGGATATTGCACCATCTTGGCTCCTAAATCCAGCAGAGTGCAGGATTACACTCATTGACATGGATTCTGAGCTGCTTCCCCCCGGGGAGGAGGAGGAGGAGGGAGATTTCCCTTTCCATGGGATGGTGCAATGCTGACAGTTGTAAACAAGCAGCTCTGAAGACAGAGCCAGATGGTGAGTGCTGACTTACAGCTCTGAGAGAGGCTTGGGAGAGGCTGGCAGCCTGTGAGAACCAGCTCTCCCAGGGCAGCCAAATGGACACAGCTCACAGCCAGCCTGGGAGCCCCTTCCCACACCCGAGGCCTGTAAGGGGAGGGACACCAGACAGGACAGACATTGTAGCAGAAATAAATTGCCCATTTCTCATTCTCACCTGCCTGTTTTTCCTTTCAGCCAGTGCTTGCATGGAAGAGTTTGACATCTGATCCTTCATGTCCTGTTCATTCAACAAAGGAAGGAGCATGTGAGCATTGGATTTGAGGTGACAGGCAAATTCAGGGTGCTACAGGGCTGTTTATACCCAGCAAGGCTTCTACAAGGGGGAAAGAGGGAAGGGAGATTTTCTTTGAAAACCCACACTTTTGAAGAGTCTGGAAACACACTGTAGAAAGTTTCATTGTTATACTAATACTGGAATCAACAGCATTGGGATATTTTGAAAATATTCCTCATTTACTACTCATTTTTCTCCACTACAACCAGAACCATGCTGATTTGTGAATAAATGAATGTTCCTGTTGACAGAATGTAAGGAAGTGTCTGTCAAGGCCTTGAAGCCTGTAACCTCCTGTGCTTTATTCCCAGCTGCATCTGGTTTTATATTCCATAGTAGAAGGTGGATTTGCTGTCCTGTGGCCATCCTGTCTGTGTCAGTGTTCTCTCCTACCAATTAATTTTTGCTGGAATTCCTGCAGAAAGTCACTAACCACAGAAGGCTCCCTAGGACAATAAGCTGGTTTTCATAAATTAGCAAGGAGCCAGCATCATCTGGCAGAGGCTGATCCACCAGCAGAGGATTCAGATGTGTTTTACTGTTCAGAGATATGCAACACATCACCAAAGAGCACCACCACATCCCACTTGGTTAATTCTCACTGGCTGTAGCACATCACAAATTTCCCCCATGGAAACTGGAAGCCAGCTGCACAGGTCCACTTACAAATTTCATTTCCCAGTGGGAGACACTGCTGCAAAAGCCATTAGCCAGCATTTTTCAGCCAGGAGAAGAGGACCAGAGAGCAGGCTTGCCTGATCCTGCCCATTAGGGAGCGGACTACACCATGGGCAAGGCAGTAAACACGTGCCTGCTACCTGGGGCCAGTGTGGTTGTGGGATCAGTTCCCAGGCACTGCATCCAGACCACAGGACTGCAGGTAGGGGAACAGGCTTGCTGCCAGCCACACCAGTGCATTCTGTGCAGCAGGAACATCAGAGTCATAAGGGACAGCAGAAACTCAGTGTAGCTATTAATAGGCAGAAAACTTCCTAACTAGCAGCTTGTCACCAGGCTTTGGAAAGATGTTTCCTCTCTATTTGTTACCACCAAGTTGTTAAAATCCCCTTTTTGCTTCTCAAGTGTAAGCTTAAACTAAAAAAAAAGTCTTCCTCAAGTTAAAAATAAATCCAGTGGTTGTTTGGACTATTTTGCAGTGGTAGGAAGTTGAAGTCACCATGTCAATAACAGCAGGCTATAAACACCTGTCAGTGTTCAAAGTGGTCTCCCTGTTGCTGAAAACCAGTGCTACAAATGGTCAGGACTGTCGAGATTTCCCTCAGCTCTGAAGCTGCAGAGTTTGCACATTGCAGCTGGGTCTTCACTCTTCCTCCTGCTACCACAGGCTCCCAGAGCACTGTGAAGGCTTCAAGGGTCAGCAGCACAAAAGGAGGGAATTCCATGGGGCACCTGCACCCCCAAACCCTTCTGGGCAGCTCCAGGAGGGAACACACAGGGAAGAGGAGGAAGCCTGAGAGTCAGCAGGTAGCAGCTTTGTTCTCTGCTCCCCAGTCCAGCACAGATTTCCTTTTTTAGCCCCCCATTGCCCCCAGGCCCCCCAAGGACAGGCTCCTTACCCTGACCACCTGGCGCGTGCTGGTGATGAAGGCCTTGCGGATCCCCAGCTCCGTGGCATCGAGGTTGAATTTCCGTGGGTTTGCCTCCACGATGCCTGGACACCGAGTCAAGGAGCCCCCAGAAGTGGCACTGGGCACACACACAGACACACAAAGGGTGCCACGGGGCCACTGTGGTGTGCCTGCCCCACAATGTGACTAGCAAAGAGCAGCAGGCTGGATGGAATGGGAGACACAGCAGGAATGTGCCATGAAGCTCAAGCACACACACAAGGTTTCTCTTTTCCATGTGTTTTTTGGTTCTGTGGTGCTGTGCAGAGTTTTCAGGAGCACTCAGGGAAAAGGAGCATTTCTGGAAGGCAGCCTAGAGAATGAACTGACCCTGCAGAAATCCAGATTCACACAACACAATAGGCTTTCTACAACAAAGCCCCTCAGAATATACTCTGCAAAAAGGCAAAAGGAAAATCCTTGCCTTAATGTCTCATTTGCAATTTGAGAACGCAAAATCCAATCCTGATTTTTGCAAAGTGACAAGCACTGGGACTTGGCTATTTAGTACAACCTGAGAAGTGCAGCTACCCCCAAAGGGCCACAGAAAGGATATTAATGGTTTCATCCAGGTCCTCCAGGTCCCACTCGATGCTCCGCAGGTTGTTCCTGAGCTCATTAGTGGTCCAGTCGATTTCTTCTCTTGTGGCGATGGAGGGATCTTGCAGGAGCTCTGTCCACCTCTGGAAGAGCCCCTGGGCAGTGTTCACAGCTTTCTGCACCTCCCTGCAGCCAGCAGAGTGAAGAGAAGCCAAGAATTATCCCCAGCTGCCCTGCAGCAGTGACACTGGGACAGCCCCGTGTCCAGCTGAGCAGGGATGCCACAGCTTCACCCCAAACATCTCTCCTTCCAACAACTTTGTGTTGATTTTGTAAAATAAGGATTTGCCCTGCATCTCACTGCAGCATGAAGTTATTCATGAAGGGACCTATTTGTCCAGGGGAAGATGCTGAGTGTCACCCAGGCAAGCCAGGCAGAGGGTCTGAACAAGGCAGCTCTTTGGCAATCCACCCTTTGCATTCCTCTCAAAAATTGCCCTCTCAAGGCCCTCAACTACCCATGTAAGATACCCCAAGGGCACACAGAGTTACAAGAACTGTCCCCACACCACAGCCAGGCAGATTGTTGAGTACAGAATTGTTTATTTTAATTCAGCATTTAAAAAAAATACACAGGCCTACTATGGTGGCTTAGGAAACACAAGTTTTTTCTGCTGCTCTAAGCTCTTTAGGAGAGGAGTGCATTCACAGCAGGGGAAGGCACTGCTGACAGCTCTGCTTTGGGGCAAGCAGGTTTGTAAATTTGGGTCACAGACTCTCAGTGTGGTTAGCTGCATTTACAAACTCTGAACTGCTCCCCCATGTTCACAGGGAGCTGGGATTAGGAGGGGACATGAGATCAGACTGTGCTGGTGTCCACCATGAGCTTGCACAGAGCAGTCAGATGTTTCACCCCAGTGAAGGAAAGCAGGGGAGGCCCAGGGCAGATGAAGGGATGTTCTGTCCTGCCAGGACTGCAGCTCTCTAAGTTCCACCAGGGCCTGAAGTTCTCCAGTTGCTGTCTAAGCTGCAGTTTCTCAGCACTGCGTGTCCCTCCCACTGCTCTGCCACTCTGAGTGCCCTAAAGCCAGCAGCCTGCACTGAGCATCTGGAAAACTTCATTCCCTCCTCTACTTGCCAGCACAAGTTTTGGGTTTGTTTGGTTGGTTGTTTGTTGGGTTTTTTTTTGTTTGTTTTTCCACACTTGTGGAAGTCCCCAGCAGCAAGAATGTAAAGCAGAGCTGGGTGTCCTCTGCTGGGAGGAGCTACAGACACCAGGAAAGCGAACCAGGAGCAGTTCTACACCAGCAGCAGCCCCTCCGACCTGCCAGGTAATAATTAACCATGGGAGCGGCAGCACATCCCCTTTCCCCTCCCTGCCCTTCCCCACACGCTGCAGGAACATCTCTGGAAAGTCTGACAGGACAGACATTTGCTCCCCACCCGTGGCAACTCCTACACTTTCCTCTTAGTTCAACCTGGTAAAGGGATTCACTTTCCCTGGCTGCATCAGTTTCCCCTCCCACGCTTTTGTTCTTGCACGGCTCTCCCAAACACCCCACCAGGAGCCCCTGTGCTGCCCCTCAGGGCTGTTTTGCTGTGACAAGGGGCAGAAGACCAGTCCCCAGCAGAAGCTGAAGGTGGCCCGTGAGCAGTGTTTAGTGATGGAGCTGCTTTCACAGAATCACAGAATTGCTGGGGTTGGAAGGGATCTCTGTGGATGATCCAGTCCAAATCCCCTGTCAAGGCACTGTCACCTGGAGCAGGGGACACAGGGACACCTCCAGACAGGTTTGAAGTGTCTCCAGCAAACTCCATGACCTCCCTAGGAAGCATTTTCCAGTGCTCTGCCACCCTCACTGTAAAGTTCTTCCTCACCTTGAGGTGGAACTTTTTGTGTTTTAGTTTATGGCCTGTTGCTGCAAAGGGTCTGGCACCATCCTCCTGACACCCTTAGAGATATTTATATGGACTGATGAGATCCCCTCTGTCTTTTCTGGACTAAACAGGCCCAGCTCCTCCAGTCTCTCCCCACCAGAGAGATGCTCCAGACCCCAAATCATCTTTGTGGCGTCCACTGGACCGTCTCCAACAGAGCTCCTTCCACCCTATTAATGACAATTTTCCTTTGGCCACCTTTAGCTGGTATTTCCCTGCGTTCTCTGCAGGCTTCCTCTCAGGGCCATTGTTTGTCCCACAGCTGCTCCCTGCTCCTCTCCACCTTTCCCCATTGTCCCCCCGCCTTCCAGCCGCGAGCCCCCAGCCCCGCTTTGCCCGCTGGCCCCAAGGCCGGGGGGCCCTCACAGAGCCCGAGGAGGCCCGGCCGCGGCCCGGCCCCTGCCGTGCTGCCTGCATTGCCTCGCTGGCCGGGCCGCACAGCCCGCACAGCCCTCCCTCAGCCCCTCAGCAGCACTGGGGGGCCCGGCCGCCATTTTCCCCCCCTCACACACAGACCCCCGCCCGCCGCTCGCCCCCCGCTCCGCGGGCCTCCCGAGCTGCGCGGCGGCCCTGCCCGCCCCCTCCGCGCCCGGATGAGTCTCCCAGCCCGTTTGGCGCCCCTCTCCCCGCGGCCCGGCGCGCTCGGAGCGCGGCGCTCACCCCTTCACCACGAAGAAGGGGTCCTCCATCGACATGGCGCTGCCGCCGCCGCACGCCACGGCCGCCGCCAGGCCACGCCCCCTCCATCGGGACACGCCCACACAACGCCCTCTGCGGGCCACGCCCCCGCTGCGCGCGGGTGGGGCGTGGCAGGTGACGTCACCCTATCATGGCGGCGGCCGAGCTCTGCGCGCCGGGTGCGCTGGGGGATCGCGGCCTTGTCCCGGCTCTGCCTGAAAAGCTCCCGCTGAGCGCCGGTCGCCCACGTTTGAAAAATGCGTATTTTATGATTGGCTTTTAGCAAGTATTCAAATGAATATTATATGTGTTATCTTAGAAAGTTAAGCTGTCTTAATTTTTTAAGTAGTGTGTTAAATATAGTGTTGGGTTGTAACATAGTGTTAAAATAGAAACAATGCTATGTAGGATACTTTTTTTTCTAAAGAAAGGACTCGCAGCAAGATAGTAGCCACAGGACACCTGAATCTTTCAGAGAAAGAGAATTTATTGCTCCATTATCAGAAGAAATGAACTTCTTCCTGCCTTGCTCAGCCATGAAGATGCTGTTAAAATTCAGAGGAAGAAGCTGACACTGCCCAGACAGAATCCTGTGTTTGAATGGAATTTATGCATCATGGATGAGGTGTATGAATATGCAACAGGCTGTTGCTTTTAAGGGTTAATCCTCTGTTAACGTGGGTCCTTTTTTGGGCTTATTTTGCCCAAAAAGAGGGTACCTGGACTGTCTGTAACTCTTTGTTTCTATTGTCTCATATTGTCCTAATCCAAATTGTTCAAATTTTAATTACTCTAGTTATATTGCAATTTTTATAACCATTTTACTACCATTAAACTTTTAACATTTTAAAAACAGGTGATTGGCGTTTTTCACACTCAGGTCAGGAGGGAGCACAGCCCTGTGCCACCTCCCCCCTCACCCCAGAGCAATTGGCACAGGGCTGTGCCCACACAGGGCAAGTGGCACAGGGCTGTGCCCACACGGCGCTGGGACATCTCCAGTGGGGGACACTGTAACCTCTCTGGGCACTCTGTTCCATCCTACAGAGACAAAGTTCTTCCTTTTGTTCAGGTGGAACTTGCTGTGCATTTCCCACCTTTCCCCCCCTGTGTCCTGGTGGTTGGCACTCCTGAGCAGAGTCTGGCTCCATCTCCTTGGCACCCCTTCCTCAGAGCCCAGAGCTGCCTGCAGCACTCCCAATGTGCTCTGATCAGGGAGAATAGGGATGCAGGATCGCTGACCCCAACACTCTGCTCTCAGCAGCCCTACAAGGACAGGGGTGCTGACATCTTCCCAGGTAGTGCCTTCCCATAATGGTCCATAGCACAACTCTGCCACCAGCAGCACTGTGCAGGAGGTGGTGTGTGTTCCATCCCTTGGGTTTTGTGGATTAAAGATAATAATTTTTTATTGTATAGTGCTAAAAGCAGCCTGCTCAGTGCAGAGAGAAAGTGAGATAAGGTGTTCAAGCACCATCTCCTCACATACCTGCAGTTAGCAGCAGTGTTGTTCATTTTGGGAAGAAATTCTGTGCTTTATGCCTTCCCACAATGGTCCACAGTCCTTAGCACCACTGTGCCACCAGCAAGACCATGCAGAAAGTGGTGTGTGTCCCATTCCTTGTGTTATATGGATTAATTTTTTATTTTAGAGAGCTAAAAGCAGCCTGCTCAGTGCAGGGAGGAAGTGAGGTAAGGCATTCAAGCACCATCTCCTCACACACCTGCAGTTAGCAGCAGTGTTGTTCATGTCAGACTCTTCTGTTGGGAAGAAATTTTGTGCTTTATGCCAAACCCAGAAGACTAAACTCCTTCCCTCTCACAGGATTTGCAGTGTTTAAAACCTCATAAAAACCAGCCAGCCTCCTTCCTCCAGTTCCATGGAGCAACACACAAAAACCTTGGCACTGTGGGGTTGTGTCCTGCAGGAGTGGCTCAGCCAGGCTGTGTTCCCAGGCAGTGAGGGAGGAAGCAGGAGGGAGGCACAGGCAGTCTGCTCGGCTCCTGCTGCCCTTCCTGCCCTGCAGAGGCACAGGCCCTGCTTCCTTCCTCCTGCCCTGTGAGCACTGAGAACAGCCCTGTGTGGCTGGGATATTGTCCATCCCTGAGTGAGGATCCCTCATTCCCCTCTCTGAAATCTCTGGGTTCTTTAGGAGCTGAGCACAGGCACTGCTTCCTTCCTCATGCCTTGTCAGGGGTGAGAACAGCCCTTGAGTGCTGTCCATCCATGAGTGAGGATCCCTCATTCCCATCTCTGAAATCTCTGGGCTCTTTAGGAGCTGAGCACAGGCTCTACTTCCTTCCTCCTGCCTTGTCAGGGGTGAGAACAGCCCTGTGTGGTTGGGATGTTGTCCATACTGAGTAAGGATCTCTCATTCCCATCTCTCTCAAATCTGGGTTCTTTAGGAGCTGAGCACAGGCTCTACTTCCTTCCTCCTGCCTTGTCAGGGGTGAGAACAACCCTTGGATATTGTCCATCCCTGGGTGTTTGAGGACCCCTCATTCCCACTTCTCTCAAATCTCTGGGCTCTTTAGGAGCTGAGCACAGGCTCTGCTTCCTTCCTCCTGCCCTGTGTGGGGTGAGAACAGCCCTTGGATATTGTCCATCCCTGAGTGAGGATCCCTCATTCCCACTCTCTCAAATCTCTGGGTTCTTTAGGAGCTGAGCACAGGCACTGTTTCCTTCCTCCTGCCTTGTCAGGGGTGAGAACAGCCCTGTGTGGTTGGGATGTTGTCCATACTGAGTAAGGATCTCTCATTCCCACCTCTCTCAAATCTGGGTTCTTTAGGAGCTGAGCACAGGCTCTGCTTCTTTACTCCTGCCCTGTGTGGGGTGAGAACAGCCCTTGGATATTGTCCATCCCTGAGTGTTTGAGGACCCCTCATTCCCACCTCTCTGAAATCTCTGGGTTCTTTAGGAGCTGAGCACAGGCACTGCTTCCTTCCTCCTGCCCTATGAGCAGCAGGAACAGCCCTTGGGTGTTGTCCATCCCTGAGTGAGGATCCCTGGATCCCTCATTCCCACTCTCTCAAATCTCTGGGTTCTTTAGGAGCTGAGCACAGCTCCTGGGCTTGCAGCAGCTGGCAGGAGGGGTTGATGCCAGCATACACACAGCAGAGGGGTGTCCCTGCCTTACTCCCACCTGGGATGATTTTGCAGAGGCTTGGCCAGAAGGTTTTTACAGGAAGGGTGATAAAGTTCTGGAATGGTGGAGTCCCCATCCCTGGGTGTGTTTAACAAAGCCTGGATGTGGCACTGGGTGCCAGGGTTTAGTTGAGGTGTTGGGGCTGGGTTGTGTGAAAAACACCAATTACTTGTTTGTTTGTTTGTTTTTTAAATTTTAAAAGTTTAATAGTAATAAAATGGTTATAAAAATAGCAACATAATTAGAGTAATAATAATTTGGACAATTTGGATTAGGACAATATGAAATAGCAGAAACAAAGAGTTACAGACAGTCCCGGTACCTTTTCTAGGCAAAATAAGCCCAAAAAAGGACCCACATTAACAGAGGATTAACCCTTAAAAACAATAACCTTTTGCATATTCATACACTTCATACATGATGCATAAATTCCATTCAAACACAGGATTCTGTCTGGGCAGTGTCAGCTTCTTCCTCTGAATCCTGACGGTGTCTTAATGGGTAAGCGAGGTGAAAGAAGCTTGTTTCTCCTGATAATGGGGCAAAAAATTCCCTTTCTCTGAAAGATTTAGATGTCCTGTGGCTGCTATCTTAGTGAGAGTCCTAAAACTATATTTTACACACTACTTAAGAAAATTAATACAGCAAAACTTTCTAACATAACACATATTCATTTGAATATTTGTGAAAAACGCCAATCATAAAATACGCATTTTTCGCTGTTGGCCTCAATGATCCTGAAGGTCTCTTCCAACCTGGTCATTCTGAATTCTGTGAATCCCCCATATTTTAAGCAAAGAGCACATCCTGGCCTGCACTTCCCAAAGGTGGCAGTGGCCACAAGCCCCGTTTGCAGAGGTGCCTCCTCAGCATGGGAACAGCAGGAGCAGCTTTTGCAATCCCAGCAGAGCTTTCCTCACGCTCAGCCTGGGCTGGGAAGGCTGTGGCACACGTTGAACCGGTTTCTGCAGCTCTTGGGCTGAGAAATCCACCTCCTGCTCTGGCCAGCCCCACACCAGGAGTGCTGCAACAGGTGGAAGCTTTAGGGCTGGCATTTGCTGGCCTTTCCTTGCTGAATTTGGGATGACTTTCCCACGCTGGCAGCATTTGGGGCGTCCCTGCCACAGGTGTGCTTAGCATGGGAGGTTCCCTCCAGGAACAAACAGAGTTCCAAGGAGTTGCTGGTCCAGTTTGTCTGTCCCTGTCCCACAAAGACCTTGTGCTTCCCCAAAACCTCATGATCCTCCTGTGACTTCCACCTGTGCCTGAAACCTTCGCTGCACTGGGAATGGAAAAGGGAAAATGTCCTGTAGCCTCTTAGAATTACTAGGAGTAATTACCTAGAATTTTGCTTTCAGAAATCCTTCAATAAAGTATTTGAACACTTATTTGAAAATGTTGTTTTTTTTTTTTTTTACAGAATCACTTAAGTTGTTAAATACCTAAGATCGTTGAGTCCATTTGCAAAAAAGTGTAAAGCTTCACAGAGCTGTTGAAGGCTGAAAATAAGGATTTTTACCAAATTTAGAGAAGTTGTAAACTTTCAAGGGATACAAGAGACAGCCTGATCTTTGATGCTAGAAATTAATTTATGTGATGCAGAAAATTATTTAGATTTTTTTCCTGAAAGCCACTCCAACCACGCTGTGGTTTGTATTCTTCAGAAACCAGGCTGTTTTTTGCTGTTCCATAAGGGAAGCTCTGATTTGGGGCTTGGAGGCAGCGAGGAGATTTTTGGGAGCTCTTCAGCATGCTCAGCTAAGCAATTCCTGCTGGGAGAGGAGAGCTGGGTGCAGAGCACACAGCTGCAGAACTGGTCAGGAAAGATCTGATGAAACATTTCTGCACCGTGAAAAGTGCCAGCTCATCAGAATCCCAGCTGTCTGCAGGGAAGAGCTGGGCTCCCTGGAACTTTTATCAGGAAAATCTTTGTTGCATGTGTGTACATGCACGGTGGGGAGGGGGGTGTGTGTGTGTGTGATCCCATCCTAGCTTGGTGCAAAGGATGTGGATTTGGTATGGAAGAAGTGCCTTTGCTTCTCAGGGAAAAGCTGGGTTGGTTTGAATTTGGGTTTATAAAAGTAGAGGGGACTTTCCCCTCCCCACCCCTGGAAAGGTTTTACAGCTAAAGGAAGAAGCCATAAATGTTTTCAGATGCTTTGGTGGTTTTCCTCCTCATTTTCGTTTTTAGTGATAGTTGGAAATTGTCAGTGGTGGTTTTAAGAGAATTAGGGCAGGGATGATGATACAAAACACTGGTGTGGAGTTAAATATTCAGTGTTCTGGTGAGTGAAATGGGGAAATGAAGCTGAGGAAAGGCAGGATGGCTTTCTGCAGGATGAATCCTTGGGATTGCCCACTGTGGGATGCCAGGGATGCTGAGATCTTACAAGGATCCAAGAAGAGATGGTTCAATTGCAGAAGCAGCGAGGTGCTGGGCTGCCAGGGTTCTTGTTATGGTCGAAATTAGAAGGAACATTTCCCAGGCAGCCTCTAAACCCTAAAAACTTCCTTGTAATCCCTGTGTCCATGGATGATCTCTGTGGGCTCCAGGCTCCCCACAAACCACGAGAAGGACAGGGTGGTCAAAGGAAGAGGGAAGGGGCAGAGATCAGCAGGGGCCGAGGCAGCCAACCCCTGCTGCCAGGCACAGATGTTTCATTTCACATTTTCCCTTGCTGGGAGGAGGGATTTGACACAGAGAGGATCTGCTCTGCCCTTGCAGAGGATCTGCTCTGCCCTTGCTACTCTCAGCAGTGGCTGCTCCTCCTGTGGTGTGATTTTCTGGCAGGTCCCAAGGTCCCTTGTCCCTCTGGGGACCTGGAAGGGACTGGGAAGCAGAGCAGGCAGCTCCACAGCTTGGGAGCATCCCTGTGCCACCTCTCCATCCTGCCTAAAGTGGGAAGCAGAGGCACTGAGGACACATCCTGCCCTTGCAGAGCATCTGCTCTGCCCTTGCTGCTGCTCTGTGATGTGATTTCTGGCTGGTCCCAAGGTCCCTGGTGTCCCTGGGGGACCTGGAAGGGAGTGGGAAGCAGAGCAGGCAGCTCCATATCCTTCCCAGCATCCCTGTGCCACCTCCCCATGCCGCAGGAAGCAATGGCACCGAGGACACATCCTGCCCTTGCAGAGGACCTGCTCTGCCCTTGCTGCTACTCTGTGGTGTGATTTTCTGGCAGGTCCCAAGGTCCCTTGTCCCTCTGGGGACCTGGAAGGGAGTGGGAAGCAGAGCAGGCAGCTCCACAGCTCGGGAGCATCCCTGTGCCACCTCCCCATGCTGAGGGAAGCAATGGCACCGAGGACACATCCTGCCCTTGCAGAGCATCTGCTCTGCCCTTGCTTCTACTCTGTGGTGTGATTTTCTGGCTGGTCCCAAACCCCTGGGAGGCCTGGAAGGGAGTGGGAAGCAGAGCAGGCAGCTCTGTGGCTCGGGAGCATCCCTGTGCCACCTCCCCATGCCACCTAAAGTGGGAAGCAATGGCACCGAGGACACATCCTGCCCTTGCAGAGCATCTGCTCTGCCCTTGCTGCTACTCTGTGGTGTGATTTTCTGGCTGGTCCCAAGGTCCCTTGTCCCTCTGGGGACCTGGAAGGGAGTGGGAAGCAGAGCAGGCAGCTCCATATCCTTCCCAGCATCCCTGTGCCACCTCCCCATGCCGCGGGAAGCAATGGCACCGAGGACACATCCTGCCCTTGCAGAGCATCTGCTCTGCCCTTGCTGCTACTCTGTGGTGTGATTTTCTGGCTGGTCCCAAGGTCCCTGGTCAGCCTGGGGGATGTAGAAGGGAGTGAGAAGCAGACAGGCAGCTCTGTGGCTCGGGAGCATCCCTGTGCCACCTCCCCATGCCGCCTAAGCTGGCACCGAGGACACATCTGCACACGGGAACGCGGCTGTCATTTGCCCCTTGGCTACGAGGAAGGTGACATTGAGATGCAGGGAGAGGGGGGAAAGATAATTAGGCAGAGCCTCCTCCGGGCAGACAAAGCACCCTGGGATGGCTGGGCTGTGGCTGAGGAGTTCCCGTGATTAATTGGGGATGTTTAGCCCCAGTGACCGAGGCTGCTGCCTGCTCCAGCTCAGTTTGCTGGGGAGGAAATCACTCCAGAGAAAAACATGGAGTTTTTCCCGTGTTTCATCCCAGGGCTGGCCTGTTTCTTTATGCCCTGGACACAAGGCAGCCTTTGGAAGTGGCACAGGACCCATTGCAGGCGTGTCAGAGAGGGCAAAAAACATACAGGAAGGTAGAGTACAATAGAAGGGTTGTCTGATAGGAAACCCCAGACAAATAAATGCATTTTTTCCCCAGGAAACCCAAACCAGGACCATAACCCACTGAAAGATGTCGGGGTCACATTTTTTCCAAGGGAAACAGCTGCCTGAAGAAGCTGATAGCTGGGAGGGGGATTTTTTGTTTTTCCCCCCTCTTTGTGTTTGGAGAGGCTGCTGGAGGAGCAGCAGGATATCTGATGGGCAGAGGGACAGGTCACTGCTCTCCAGGGGAGCAGAGGGAAATCCCAAGCCAGTGGCTCAGAGGGAGGGAAGGGAAATTTTAAACCATTTGTGCAGGGGGGAGAAGGGGGAATCCCAAATCACTGGTGAAAATTAAAAAGAAGTAAACGTAGGAGAGAGTCCTGCCTGCCTGGGACAGCAGCACTGTGATCTCTGCCATGGGAAGGGGCTTTAACCCTGGAAAACCCCTTTGCTTTCTAGTGCATGGCTGTGCTGCAGCTCACACCTCCCTGTGGTTTTGGGGCGGGTGTCTCAGCGCTCTCAGAAGCCCAGGGAGCTGCTTCCTCTCCTTTGCCTTTCCGTCTGTATTGATTTGTTTGTGTTTGTTTCACTTGTGTTAGGCTCTCATTCATCAGCGATGAGTGTTTGGCTCTCTGGGCTGTGTTTTGGGATGGTTCCCAGCTCCTGTGACCTTATCTCCAAGCAAGGATAAAGCAGAGCAGTTGGGAGCCCTGGGGGATTAGTTACCAATATCCGATTGTGGCAGGTCCAGGTGGCATCCACGTGAATCACTGCTTTTTACTGGGGGGAAAACCCAACCCCAGACAACTTTCCTCCTCTTCCTCCTGAGCTCCACATGGGTGCCTTGCAATTTAGATGTTTATTCCCATCCAGAAATGAACTCAAGCTGTGGATAGATTCCCATTTGGAAATGTTCCTCCCTGTCCTGTTTGCTTTACGTCAGCAATCACTGGGGACATGCCTGGATCTCCCAGGGGCTTTGGCTGTCCTGAAGTTCTGTTTTTGCTCCAGGCAGCTGTTGGTGTGAAGGCTTTTGCCTCAGCACTGCTGGTGGTGAGGGGCTTTTGATGGATTTGTTCCCACCCTCCTCTCAGGAAGGCTCTAACTCATGAATCCTGGTCTGAATGTGGGAAAAATGTGTATTTTATGATTGACTTTTCACAAATATTAAAATAAATATTATATGTGTTATGTTAGAAAGTTATGCTGTATTAATTTGCTTAAGTAGTGTGTTAAATGTAGTTTTAGGTTATAACATAAGGTTAAAATAGAAACTATGCTATGTAAGATTTTTTTTTTAAGAGAGGACTCTCACTGAGATAGCAGCCACAGGACACCTAAATATTTCAGATAAAAAGAATTTATTGTTCCCTTATCAGAAGAAATGAACTTCTTCCTGCCTCGCTCAGTTATGAAGGTGCCGTTAGGATTCAGAGGAAGAAGCTGACACTGACCAGACAGAATCCTGTGTTTGAATGGAATTTATGCATCATGTCTGAGGTGTATGAATATGAAACAGGCTGTTGCTTTAAAGGGTTAATCCTCTGTTAACGTGGGTCCTTTTTTGGGCTTATTTTTCCTAGAAAAGGTACCCGGACTATGTGTAACTCTTTGTTCTTATTGTCTCATATTGTCCTAAATCCTAATTGTCCAAATTTTTATTACTCTAATTATATTGCGATTTTCATAACCATTTTATTACTATTACACTTTTAAAATTTTAAAAACAAGTGATTGGCATTTTTCACAGGATAAAGAGAGAGGCATGGATGCACGGCAGTGCACTGGGACAGCTGTGATGGATGCTTTCAGTGTGTGCTTTGAGGAGACCCGAATTTCACCGTCCATCCTAGCTGGAGGGTTTTCCACCTCTTGAAAAATCCTCCAGCTGGGAGAGGAAATGGGGAAATGAAGCTGAGGAAAGGCAGGATGGCTTTCTGCAGGATGAATCTTTGGGATTGCCCACTGTGGGATGCCGGGGATGCTGAGATCTTACAAGGATCCAAGAAGAGATGGTTCAATTGCAGAAGCAGCGAGGTGCTGGGCTGCCAGGGTCCTTGTTATGGTCGAAATTAGAAGGAACATTTCCCAGGCAGTCTCTAAACCCTAAAAACTTCCTTGTAATCCCTGTGTCCATGGATGATCTCTGTGGGCTCCAGGCTCCCCACAAACCACGAGAAGGACAGGGTGGTCAAAGGAAGAGGGAAGAGGGAAAACCCTCCGACCATGCTTTTCCACCTCTTGACTGCATCTGGGGACCTGGCCCGCACATTTGGCGACAGCGAGGAGCTGGCGGGGGGCTCAGAGGGGAACAGGATCTCGCTAACCACATCCTCATTCCGTGCTGGGAGCCAGATGGCCGGGGCAGGACGGCAGCGGGGCTCAGGCGGGCTCGGGGGGCGGCAGAGCCGCGCCGCTCCCGCAGCCGGGGCTCCCCGAGCATCCCCGGGATGCGGCCGCACGGATCCCCCCGGCGAGGAGCATCCGGGCGCCGACCTCCCCCGCTCTGCACTGAAACGCCTCCAAAAAATTAAAAAAGAAAAAAAATAAAGAAGCCGGTGGTGTGTGCGCAGCCCTGCGTGCGGTGATTAGTGGTACCACAAGCTGCTTCCTCCCTCCTTCTGTCGCATTGTTTTCCTTCCCAGGTGGCCCACCGGGGCTGCCTCCTGGCCACCGTGCCGGCCGCACCTTTGTCTGCCAGCCAGCCCGGCCGCCCCTTCCTCCCCTTCCTCCTCCTCCTCCTGCTGCTGCCAGAGCTATTTCGGGAAGCAGCAGCTGAGCCCGAGGATTGTTAATTGTTCGTCAAAGCCCTTCCAAGCGCGCTGGATGGATCACATGAGGGATTAGAGCGACGGTCACACCCTTCCCCTCCGCCTCCTTGCGCCGTGTCCCCCCCTGACCCGCGGGGCTGGGGGCGCTGTCCCCAGGGTGCGAGGGCAGGGGGTGCGTCCAGCTGTGCCCAGCTGTGGCACCGCGGGCATGGAGAGCTGGAGGTGCCCGTGCTGAGCGGGGCAGCAGCCCCGGGGCAGGCACAAGGGAGGCAGACAAAGCCACCCCAGGCGCTGACCTCAGAAGCTGCCATGTGACTCTGCCTCAAAGTTACTAAAGCATGACATCAGCCTGGGAGGGAGCGGCAGGGCTGCCACCAAAATAAAATACTGCCTGCCTTCAACCGGCTGCTGCTGCTGCTGCTGCTGCTGCTGGAGCCCCCTCCTGCGCTTCCCTGCATCCCCCCAGGGGTGATTGCCATTCCAGGTAGATCCTGCTGGAAAGCAAATGAAAAAGATCGCTTTGACACACACAAACTAAAGGCAGTTTAGTCTTTGGGTCATTCCCAGGGGTGAGAATGAAGTGTGTCAGTGAAACAGTGTCACAGACATCTTTTATGGAAAATCCTTTCCTTAGGATTTTTCCTCCTGAGAAGCTGAGAGGCCTCAGGAACAAAATGTAACCAATGGTTATCTGCGGCTGTGGAATGCAACAGGTGCATCTGGGATTGGTCTCATGTTGGTTGTTTGTAATTAATGGCCAATCACAGCCCAGCTGGCTCGGACAGAGAGTCTGAAACAGAGCCTTTGTTATCATTCCTTCCTATTCTATTCTTAGCCAGCCTTCTGATGAAACCTTTTCTTCTATTCTTTTAGTATAGTTTTAATGTAATACATATCATAAAATAATAAATTAAGCCTTCTGAAACATGGTGTCAAATCCTGGTCTCTTCCCTCATCCAAGAACCCCTGTGACCACTGTCACAAAACAGCCCACTTTAGATAATGATATTAATGTAGTGTGCATGCACCTTTGCTTGGGCAAACGTCCTGGGCCGTGATTCTGAGATGAGATGTTGTTGTGGAAAAGGGAAAACCATCACCCCATGTCTGCAGAGGGCACAGAGAGCGGGCAGATATCGAGGCAGGGCTTTGGTGCCCCAGGGATGCTGTGCTGATGGATGTGCCTGACCCCAGGCAGGTTTTGAGGCAGGGCTTTGGTGCCCCAGGGATGCTGTGCTGATGGATGTGCCTGACACCAGGCATGGTGCTGCTGGGTGAAACTCGTGCTGCTGGGTACCAGCCCTACTGCCCAGCACTGTGCACCTCTGCTCCTCCTGCTCTGTGTGAGCTCTGAGAGGGATGAGGGCTCGCTCAGTGCCCGTCCCTGTCCCCATCCTGCTGATCCCTGAGCCGGGAGGGGCTCCTGGGCCGCCTGTTCCCAGGCAGGGTAGAGGCCAAAAGGCAGGGATTGGGGAGCAGAGGTGCCTCATGCCATCAGGGTGAGCTGGTGAGCAGCAGAACAGGTCAGATCGGATCCAGGCATCTTCACCCCGCAGAGCTCCCACGCTCTGCCTCCTCCTCCTCCTGCCCTGGGCTTTTCCCAGCTGCTGGGGTGACTTTGCACTGCTGCTTTTTGTCCCTGAGCTGGGATATGCCCAGCTGAGGTGTATAAATCTGACCTGCTGACCCTCTGCTGAAGATGCAAGTGCCCAGATGTGGCAAACAGCAGCCCCAGAGCTGCTGATGGCTCCTCCAGGACCACAGCCAGCCCTGTGCCACCAAGGGGACAGTGCTGGTGGGCAGATGTGGGCGAAGAGCCGTGACTGCAGTCCCAGGCATGCCAGCCCAGACCTGCCCTGGCTGGTTGGGCTGACCCCAGGGCTCAGGACAGGGTGTTGCTGGCCCCAGGTGCGGGGAGCAGGTTTGGCAGGTCGGGAGAGCCTCGGTTCCCACCGGAGCTCGCGTCCCTCTGTCCTCCCACGCCGGGCGTGGAGGGGACAGCCCTGCTCCCTGTGACCAGGACAGGCTCTCCCTGCTCTGGGCTGAGCTGGGACTTTCAGCCTCTGGGACTTTTTGTCTGGGCCTGGCTGTTTTGGCCCTGTGGCTGAGCATGCCCCAGTCTGGTCATTCAGATGGTGGAGGTTTGCTGGAGGAGGGCTGGGCATTTTGAGATGCCAACACTCAGGCTGACATTACTGTTGTGTCCATTTGAGGTTTTCCATCTGTGTTTGACCAGGAGGAAAGCATACATCTGTCCTGATCGTGGGTTTGTTGCTTTATTTTCTTTTTCTTTTTTTTTTTTTTTTGAGAAGGTTCTTGCTATGTCAACTCTGCCTCATCTTCACCTTTTTTTTTTGTTATTACCTCTGTAACCAGCCACCCTTTTGCCCTTCCAGAAAGCCAGGACAGACTGTCAGGTCCTGCCAGCAAAACATCATGACAGCCTGTGGCTTTCCTTTGGGGGAGCGTGTGGGTTCATCCCCTGGGAAAAAAGGGATGGAAGCAAGTTTCATGTGTCAGCTGGGAGTGGAAACTGATACTCTGGGGCAGCAAGGTGAACTTCCTTAATTTTAGGCCCTTTCACTTCTTTTCTGCTTGCAGATGGTGGTTAGTCCTTGGTGGCAGGAGGAGGGTCTGTACTCTAAGCTCTGAAACTTTCTCGGAGGCTTCCCTGGTGCCTGGAGCTGTGTCTGGGGGTGACAGTGTCACCCCCTGTGTCCCCTGCTGATCCTGCCACCAGCTTTCACAGCTACACCCCAGTGATGTTCCAGTTCCCAGCCAAGGTGCTCCAGTTTGCCATGGTCCCCAGTTTGCTTGGAGATGCCCTGTTTGTCCTCCCTGTAGCCCTTCCCAACCCTGTCGTGCATCTTCTCTCTGCCCTGGGCTTGCTGGGAGCTTCACTGCCAGACCCCTGGAGCAGAATTCCACCTGGCAGCTGGGCAAGCACGGCTTTCTGCTCCACATCAGGGCAGATTTTCCCTGAAATCCTCACTTCGCCCTCCAGCCATCACCACCAGCAGCTCCTTCTCCAGCACAAGATCCCAGACAAGGGGGCTGAAATTGCGGGAAACATTCCCAACCTGACCAAACGGAGGCTATGCTGGGTTTGATGCGTTTTGTTCGGTTTGTCGTTTGGTTTTTTTTTTCTCCTTGAGGAACGTTTCCATCGCTTTCCGAGGCTAAAATTCCCCCCGTTCCTTCCTGGGGTGCAGCGAGCCGGGGGTGCCGCGGTGGGCCCCACCCCGCGCGGCGCGCCGCCGTTGCCGCTTTAAGAGCGCTCTCCGCGGGGCGAGCTTTCGAACGCGCTGCCCTGCGCCGCCATTGGCCGGCGCGCGCGCGCGGGGGCCAGCCGGCGGTTGGAGCGGCCGGCGGCGCGCCCTGATTGGCCGAGCCGGGGGCGGTATAAAAGGCGGGCGAGCGCGTGGGCTCGCTCAGTCTGCGGCGCGAAGGGGCGGCGTGCGGAGCTGGGGTGAGGCGTGGGTCCCCGCTCGGCCGGGCGTTCTAATTTTTTTATTTTATTTTATTTTTTTTTTGACTTCTCTACTGCCCCCTTCGCCCACCTGCTTTCCCCATGGAGTTCAAGCTGGAGGCGCATCGCATCGTCAGCATCTCGCTGGGCAAGATCTACAGCGCGCGGGGCCAGCGCGGCGGCCTGAAGCTGCACAAGAACCTCCTGGTGTCGCTGGTGCTGCGCAGCGCCCGCCAGGTCTACCTGAGCGAGCCGGGCTGCCCGCCCGAGCCGCCCCCCGCCGCCGCCGCCGGCCATCCCGAGGAGGAGCCGCCGCCCCGCACCGCCGCCTGGGCGGCCGAGGAGCCGCCGCCACCGCCGCCGCCCCCGCAGGACGAGGCGGGGAGGGACTGCCAGGGCCCCCGGCCGCGGCGCTGTTGCTGCGGCGAGAACCGCGGGGGCTGCGCCGGGGCCCCCCCGCCGCCGCACTGCCCCCGCAAGCGGAGCGCCGGCGAGCGCGGCCAGGCGGGCTCCCCGGTGAAGAAGCCCCGCCGCGAGGAAGAGGAGCCGCCGCCGCTGCCGCCGCCACCGCCGCCCTCACCGCCGGGCGAGCAGGAGGACATGGAGACGGGCAACGTGGCCAGCCTCATCAGCATCTTCGGCTCCAGCTTCTCGGGACTGCTCAGCAAGGAGCCCAAGGGCCGGCGGCGACCGCCTCTGGACGGCGGCGAGGCGGCGGCGGGCACGGCGCCCGCCGAGGCGGCGGCCGAGCCGGGACAGATCTGCTGCGACGAGCCGGTGCTGCGGACCCTCAACCCCTGGAGCACGGCCATCGTGGCCTTCTGATGGCCCGGCCGCAGAGACTGGCTCCCCGCCGCGGGCCGGGGGGCCCGGAGGTGACACCCACCGAGCGCCGCGGGGCTCCGGCGCCGGCCAGACCCGGCGCCCTTGGCCGCCGCACCGGAGGGACCGCGGGGCAGCAGCGGCGGCGGCGCTTCCCCGTTCCCCGCCGGGTCCCGGCTGCCGGCACCCGCCCTGGGAGCGCCCCCGGCCCTGCCCTCCCGGAATTCCCCTTCCCGGCAGAGCCGCCGCCCTCTCCGGCGCCCGGGGGAGGCTCCTCGGCCGCCGCCGACCCCGGGGGCGCCCCCGGCGGGTGATATTTTGAGCTTGGAAAGTATTAAGTTTATTAAATAAAGTGTCTATTTTGGAAAGGTTTAGGTCAGAACTATTACATGGTGCTTTTTAAAAGTGTTTTATTGAGAGGAACGAAGTTTACAGACGCTCTGACGGAAAGTCCTTGAGCCTGTTTGTTAGGCTTGGTAACTCCCGGTCTTTGTTGTATAAAGGCTTGGGGCTCCCGTAGGGAATTTTTGTACAGTGTTCTCCTTCAGTGATGTATCATGTTTTGTATAAAATGTAATTTCTACGTG
Source organism: Agelaius phoeniceus (assembly GCF_051311805.1). Classification (NCBI taxonomy): domain Eukaryota; kingdom Metazoa; phylum Chordata; class Aves; order Passeriformes; family Icteridae; genus Agelaius; species Agelaius phoeniceus. Next base: position 10,214,919 of record NC_135272.1, on the reverse strand, counting down.
TACAACACGTATTAAATATTTTCAACTGTATGAGCCTAGTTCCTGTTTGTGCCCCAGTGGCTCGAGGGGGAGGAGGGCAGGCAGCAGCCGGGGTGTGGTTCTGCATGTCTGTGGCTGGATCCACCCAGCCTCGCCAGAGGCTTGGGGTGGGTTGGAGTCCGGCTCTTGTGGGAGCTGGGGAAGAAAGGGAACCTATGTCAGGGTGCCTGGAGTCCTTCCCGGGATCTTCCAGGTTCTCCCACCGCTCTTCTGGCTACAGCCTCTTCCCGGGGCCGGAGCTGCCGTGGCATTTGAGGTCTTGCTCTGAAAGTACCTAATGTGCAGAGTCACTGTCTGTGGGTGGAAAGCGGTTGCTAAATCCCAGAGGAGCAGCTGGGTGCAGGCTGAGCAGCCTGTGGCACAGCTGGGCCGAGCACTGGCCTCCAGCGTTGCCTGCTCGCAGATCCGGACTGGGGCTGTGTGAGTGATTTCACCCAGTAGAACACAGCTACTGCTCTGCAAGAAGTGTTTCTGTGCCTCTTCTTTGCTGTTACTTGTAGAATAGTTCAAACGATAAATATCAGGAGGTAGTTTTTTTTTTTTCCCTCCACTTCTCTTTCATTATCAGCAAAACTATAACTGGGTTAAAGTTCCTGCTGTTAGGGGTGGGGAGAAAAGTTTGGCCTCGGCTTCACAGTGAGTGGAGCGCCCCAAGGCGTTGTAATTAGACTGAATTGTGGGGGATTTTTTTTTTTCCTTGCTTCTTGCTGGAAGATTCACTAGAGGCTTCTCTGCTCCTAATTAATGAACTTTTCAACTGGGAATTGCGTCTCTGGCAAGTGGAAGATGTTTGTGTGCTGTGAAATGCAGCCTGGGATATCTGGCTGAACCTTGGGAGCCTGTTTTGGGAAGGGACATGAGAAATGACCAGCAGTGGGGTTTTTAACACCTTGGACCTGTGAGAAACAGGAGGTGTTGGGCTGGGTCATCCCAAAGCAGGGGGATGGGAGAGATGAGGAGAAATTGCCTGGTTTGGGGAGGCTTTGAGGCAGCTCTGCTCCTTGGTGTACAGTTTAATAGCTCCTTATTCTTAGGTAAAAGCAAAAGTCCTACCATCTTAATTTTCTAGGTAATTGCACCTAATGGTGACATAATTTCAGTCTGGTGGATGACACAAGGAAATGGGGTGTGATGAGACATTTCTTTTCACTCACTGACCTTTGGGAGGTGATGGGAAGGTGCTGTCCCTGCTTCCCTCCTACAGGTGCTCTCCAGGAGAACCCCACACTCTCACTCCTGTCTCAAGGGAGGCGAGGAGCATCTCTCCAGTGAGAGGAGAGGGGGGATGGCTGCACAGTGCTATCCCCCCAGCTCTCCTGCTCTTAGGGTCAGAAGCTGGGCTGCAGGATGGAAACAGCCTCCTGCTCCAGCACAGTTTCCTTCCCAAGGTTTCAGTGCTGCTCCTTGTCCACCAGCAGCATCTCCATGGAAGCGAATGATTTTGCCCAGCTTCCAAATCCCAAAAATGGGACGTGGGCACTCCTGATCTTGACATTTTCAAATTTTCTAGGAAGATCACCTGGTCCTGCTGGTTTGTGTGGCCCTGCTGTCCCTACACAGACAAGACCCAACCTCCTTCTGGCACAGAGCACCCAGCAGAGCTCATATCTACTCTGTCTTCCAGAGGAGAGTTGTGCAACACCTTAATTGCTGCTGGCCTCTGCCAGCAGGGCAGGGACTGCCCACAGGTGCCCACGCAGCTCCCGTGGAGCTGCCTGAGGTGAGTGAGCTCTCCCTTCCCAGCTCATGGCCCCAGAGCTGTGTCCCCAAAGGACCCAGCCCAGCTCCATCTGCTGTGCTGACACACGCCTGGTTTGATCCCCTGGCTGGCTTTTTACTGTGTGGGGTTTGCCTCTGGCTGCTGTGGCTGAGTGGGACAGAAAAAATAATAAAAAAACCCCAGAGATGTGATAGATGCTGGTGAGCTCTGCTGAGGGGTCTGGACCAAACCAGCCTCAAATTGAAATGACCCCTAATAATGGCACTGTGTTGCTTTTGGAATTAATTTTTCTGCTCTGTTTTGTTTTATTTTTTACTCACCCAGTGCCATTCCCCCCCCCCCCCCCCCCCAAAATCCTATAATCACTTTTACCTAAATTGGTTCTGTTTTTTAAAATTCATCTCTTCTGTTGTGTTGCTTCTAGCCCTGTACTTTTCCTTCTGCCCACAGAGCTACAGAGATGAGGCTGACAGAGGGGACAGCTGAGCAAGGACAGGGAATGAGCTCAAGCTGAGGCTGATGACCCAAACTCACTGCCCAGGCCAGTGATGAAGGAGGGAAGAGAAGTGCATAAATAAGCCAGATAAAAATAAAAACTTCCATCACTTGGGACAGAGGTTGACTCCTATGGAAACTGCCTCACCGGGTCGAGGAGGAGATGACTTAATGGGAAGATGGCAGGATCCTACCCTTCCTAGAATAGTAACGAGCTGCTGGAAGCGCTGGCCCCGGCTGCTGCCCTTCCCCCAGCTCGGGTCAGTTCCCGTGGGAGAGGAGAAGTGCTGGGAAAATCCTCCAGCACCGCCGGAGGGTGGGATGGATGCTGGCAGAGGGATGTGGCAGCTGGGCTGCCTGGGTGATGCTCGGGAAGGAGGGCAGGCAGCAGCCGCCTTTCACTTTTCTCCTGCTCTAATCATCCAGGAGCGATCCGGGGCTGCGCCTCTCCTCAGGGATCCCTTCTGGGGAGAGGGAACGACTTCAAACCGGCTCTCGGCAGGAAGGGAGTGTCAAAGGTGTGAATCATCCCGGCCTTGAAAGGTGTCTGGCCGGGCCAGGTGCTGGTAGGGGCTGGGGAAATCCTCGGGGTTTGGGGGAGACCCTCGGGGCTGGGGGAACTCTCGGGGTTTGGGGAACCCTCGGGGCTGGGAGCCGGTGGGCAGCCAGGGGTTTGCAGGAGCTCCGCGTTTCACTCCGGCTGCCCTCGCTCCTTCCTGGCCTGATGCAACCCGGCCGTCCCTCCTCTCCTGGGCCATGGGGAGAGGAGGAAGGCTCTGCACACTCACTGCTGGAGCATCCTGTGTCAGCGCTCAGGAATCCGGCAGGCTGCAGGGAGGGGGGCGGGAGGCAGGGCAGCGGCGGGGCTGTGCCTGCTGGGGCCTCTCCCTGCCTGGGGAAACGCGGGGAGCCCCAGGGTACCGGGGCACCTCCTGGCGGTACCAGAGCATCCCTGGGGGCTGCACCTCCTGGGGTCTCTCCCTGCCTGGGGGTACCAGAGCATCCCTGGGGGCTGCACCTCCTGAGGTCTCTCCCTGCCTGGGGGTACCAGAGCATCCCTGGGGGCTGCACCTCTTGGGGTCTCTCCCTGCCTGGGGGTACTGGAGCATCCCTGTGGGCTGCACCTCCTGGAGTCTCTCCCTTCCCAGAGGGACTGGAGCATCCCTGTGGGCTGCACCTCCTGGAGTCTCTCCCTGCCTGGGCAGCCCAGGGACACGAGAGCAGCTCTGGCAGGAAGCTTTGCCAAAGGCTGAAGGCCAGGACAGGGTATTTTGGGGGGAAGAAGGGGTGGGGATGTGCTGTGGCACAGTGCTTGGCTGATAGCTCCAAAGGCTGAGGAGAGGCACGCCTGCATCTCCCGTGCTGCTGCGGGGCTTGCATCTGTCTCCAATGTACTGTGCTTGCCACTGATGCTCTGCCAATGTATATTTAGGGTGGGAGGGGGGACCCACCCTCAGTATAACCCCCCTCCCGGGTCCCCAGCGGGCTGGGGGGCTCTTGCAGGGTAGCAGGGAGAGGCTCCGTGTTTTCCTGGGCAGGGTGGTCCAGCCCAGGGGGAGGGGGAAGGCGGTGGAGTTGCTGGCAGGGCTAAGGCTCATGGAAAACTCCAGGGCTTCTTCCAAGGAGGATCCTTTGAGAGACTGGAGCGGGGCAGGGAGAGGGCTTGGCACAGTGAGGGGATGGCTGGAGTGGGGAGAAGCTGGCTGGAAGGTGCCCAGAGCTGCCTTGGCAAGGAGGAAACCCAACAGAGGAGAGTTATTCCAGGCCAGCACGGGTTCCTGGAGGCAGGGTCAGGGCCGGGATGAGCGACAAACACAAACAACTCCCTCCTCTCGGCCTTCTGGTTGTGATTTCTGCTCCTGACATGCAAACCCTGAGGGGCCCCCTCCCCTCCCTCCTTCTCCCCAGCTGGGCGAGGGCTGGCCCGGCTGCCTAATGAAATGCAGAGCTGCTTGGGAGAGTAGAGAAAAAAAAACCCAACCAAAAAAAAAAAGGCTCTGTTCGAGGTTTTGTGCCTCTGGTTTCCTCTGGCCCTCTCTCCCAGCGGGGTGATTTATTGGTGATGGAGCCCGGCGAGAGGGGGAGGGAAGGGCTTGGAGCTGCAGGCAAATAGTCATCGTTTATTTCCCAAGCACTCACGCGAGGCAAAGGGAAAAAGGGGAGGAGAGGGAGGGAAACTGCCTGGGCAGGGCCGAGGAGCATCATTTGCTGGAGCTGAGCTCTCCCAGTTTGTCCCAGTTGCTCTGAGGTGGTACTGGAGCATCCCTGGGGCTGTGTCTCCTGGGGTCTCTCCCTGCCCAGCGGGATTGGAGCATCCCTGGGGGCTGCACCTCCACCTTGGGCACTTTGCACACCAAAGGACCGGCTTTGAGGGGGATGCCCTTTCCCTCTATCCCAATTTCCCCACTTTCTCTCCCTCCTCTTGGGCAGGGGGTGCTGGGAGCTGCCTGCAGGCAGCTGGGCTGGCTCTCCTGGCCCTGCACTCTCTTCTCCAGTTCAGCCAGGGGGGGACTCCTCATCCTTTTCCCCTCTCCTGCAGCATCAGCCAAGGAGGCCTAACCCTAACCCAGGCTGGCAGAAGAGCAGAGATACCCATTGCCACTGACCTGGTTTTGGGCACCTGCATGCCCCAAAAGTGACATGCTGTGTTTGCTGCCTGCAGCCACTCAGCTCAGACCAGCCTTAGAGTTAAGCCAGGCTTTAGGCTCTGCAGCAGTGAGGTGTGCCCATCCTGCAGGATGCTCTGGTGTGCTGCTCTGTAGCAGGGTGACCTCCTGCTCAGGGCTGGCCTTTTCCATGCTCGCTGCTCTGCTTGGGAGCTGTGAAAAACGCCAGTCACTTGTTTTTTAAAACTTTAAAAGTTTAAGAGTAATAAAATGGTTATAAAAATAGTAATATAATTTGAGTAATTAAAATTTTCGACAATTTGGATTAGGACAATATGAGACAATAGAAACAAAGAGTTAGGGACAGTCCAGGTACCTCTTTTTGGGCAAAATAAGCCCAAAAAAGGACCCACGTTAACAGAGGATTAACCCTTAAAAGCAACAGCCTGTTGCATATTCATACACCTCATCCATGATGCATAAATTCCATTCAAACACAGGATTCTGTCTGGGCAGTGTCAGGTTCTTCTTCTTAATCTTAAACGGCATCTTCAGGGCTGAGCGAGGCAGGAAGAAGTTCATTTCTTCTGATAATGGAGCAATAAATTCTCTTTCTCTGAAAGATTCAGGTGTCCTGTGGCTGCTATCTCACTGCGAGTCCTTTCTTTAAAAAAGTATCCTACATAGCATAGTTTCTATTTTAACCTTATGTTATAACCTAAAACTATATTTTAACACACTACTTAAGCGAATTAATACACCATCACTTTCTAACACAACACATATAAAATTCATTTGAATATTTGCTAAAAGCCAATCATAAAATACGCATTTTTCACAGGAACGAATGTGGTTTCCTAGGGGGGAAGGTCTCCTCCTCCTCCTCCTCCTCCTCCTCCTCCTCCTCTGCTGACAGCATCTGACCTCAGCTGTCGTCCCTGGGATTAATCTGAGCCTCGGGACAGGTTGAGGCATGTCCAAGGCAGAGGGAGGAGAGCTTCATGCGTACAGACACAGAGGAAGGAACAAAAACAATTCCCAGGGAAATATTTTCCTGCTGCTTTTCCTGGCAGCGAGCAGGGCGGGAGGAAAAGCCCTGGCTTTAAATTGCTTGCAGGAGAATTTCCCCAACTCCAGCCGGCAATCGGCTTTTCCTTGGCCTCCTGCACCTCGTGGAGCTCAGCCCCCACCCCAGACCCACACAGGGATGGCACAAAGGGTGCTTGTCGAATTTGGAATAATTTAATCATGTCTTTTGTAAATTTTTTTAGATTTTGTAATGTTGTATTAAGGCATTAAAAAAAATATAGATAATTTAAAGGTAAATAGATAATACAAATTCATTTCCCACAGGTGCTCAGCCCCCCAAGGTGCTGCTCAGCATCCTGGGCTCTGCTGAGCCAAGGTGTAAATTTTTTGAATTTTGGAAAATTTTGTTAAGGTAATTATTTTTTAAAGGTAAATAGATAATTTAAAGGTAAATAGATAATACAAATTCATTTCCCACAGGTGCTCAGCCCCGCCAAAGTGCTGCTCAGCATCCCGGTCCCTGGGATTAAAATTTTTGAATTTTGTAATGTTTTATTATTTTTTTATATATAAATAGATAATTTAAAGGTAAATAGATAATACAAATTCATTTCCCACAGGTGCTCAGCCCCCTGAGGTTCTGCTCAGCATCCCAGTATCGGGGATAAAAATTTTTGAATTTTGTAAAGTTTTATTCAGATATTTTTTTTAAAAAAAGGTAAATAGCTAATTTAAAAGGCAAATAGATAATAGAAATTAATTTCCCACAGGTGCTCAGTCCTCTGGGGTGCCACTCAGCATCCTGGGCTCTGCTAGCCAAGGATTGCCTCTGACTGCTGCTGCCTGCCAAGCTCCAGCTGCTCGGAGCCAAGGGAGGGGAAGGAACCTCCCCAGTGTGAAAAGTGCACATTACATGGCTCTGTGCAGATATTTACTGTATGTGTTTGGTTGTGTTGATTAGTAGTGCTGTATCAACATTTTAATAGTATGGTAAATGTAGTTTTGTAGTTAAAAGGTACCTTAAATAGGAACTATGTAATTGAGATTTTTTTTTAAAAAAAGAATGAGGTACTCACAGTGAGAGAGCAGCCACAGGACACCTGAATCATTCAGAGAAAGAGAATTTATTGCCCCATTATCAGAAGAAACGAACGTCTTCCTGCCTTGCTCAGCCCTGAAGATGCCGTTTAAGATTAAGAAGAAGAAGCTGACACTGCCCAGACAGAATCCTGTGTTTGAATGGAATTTATGCATCATGGATGAGGTGTATGAATATGCAACAGGTTATTGCTTTTAAGGGTTAATCCTCTGTTAACGTGGGTCCTTTTTCGGGCTTAATTTGCCCAGAAAGAGGTACCTGGATGTCTGTAACTCTTTGTTTCTATTGTCTCACATTGTCCTAATCCAAATTGTCGAAAATTTTAATTACTCTAATTATATTACTATTTTCATAACCATTTTATTACTATTAAACTTTTAAAATTTTACAACCAAGTGATTGGCGTTTTTCACACCCAGCACAGAGCAGGGTCCGCTGGTGGACTCTGCCCTTTGCCTCCTCCTCCTCCTCCTCGTGTGCTGTTTGCTTTGGCAAGCCCCAGCTCCACCCTGGCAGCGGGTCCGGCTCAGGCGGGAATGGGGAGCAGGGAGGGGAATGGAGCAGCAGAGGCTGCCCCAGGGCGGATGGGACACGCCGGCCCTGCTGGGAAGGGCAGGAAGGACACGGCTGCCTCGGAAATCTGGAGGGTGGGATGGGAGAGGCAGGAAAGGGGAGAGAGGGCAGGATGCAGGGAGCATGGCCGGAGTGCTGGGTCTGTGGCACTCCTGTGGGTGTCTGCTGCCCTCCTGGAAGAGCAAGGGATGCTGGCAGTGTGGCACAGGGGCAGCAGAGGATGCTGGCACTGTGGCACAGCAGCAGCAGCAGGGGATGCTGGCAGTGTGGCACAGGAGCAGCAGCAGAGGATGCTGGCAGTGTGGCACAGCAGCAATAGGGGATGCTGGCAGTGTGGCACAGCAGCAGCAGCAGAGGATGCTGGTAGTGTGGCACAGGAGCAGAGGATGCTGGCAGTGTGGCACAGGGGCAGCAGAGGATGCTGGCAGTGTGGCACAGCAGCAGGGGATGCTGGCAGTGTGGCACAGCAGCAGCAGGGGATGCTGGCAGTGTGGCACAGCAGCAGCAGGGGATGCTGGCAGTGTGGCGCAGCAGCAGCAGGGGATGCTGGCAGTGTGGCACAGGAGCAGCAGAGGATGCTGGCAGTGTGGCACAGGGGCAGGGGATGCTGGCAGTGTGGCACAGCAGCAGGGGATGCTGGCAGTGTGGCACAGGGGCAGCAGGGGATGCTGGCAGTGTTGGCACAGCAGTAGGGGATGCTGGCAGTGTGGCACAGGAGCAGCAGCAGGGGATGCTGGCAGTGTGGCACAGGAGCAGCAGGGGATGCTGGCAGTGTGGCACAGCAGCAGCAGAGAATGCTTGCAGTGTGGCACAGGAGAAGCAGATCCCCCCCAGTGCTGTCCCACAGTCCCAGCTGGAGCCTGGCTGGAGCATCATTAGGAAACAAAGGGAGGCAGTGGCTGTTTCCATGTGTCCCACTCGGCTCCTCAGATTTATTCCTGCCAGCTTGGGCATGGAGCAGTGCAGGCAGCTGGGCTTTGCCAGCACACGTGGTTCTCCATGCCAGCTGCTCCCAAGCAGTGTGTGTTGGTGGAAATGCCAAGCCAGGAGCCAGGGCAGGACACAGGTTTGTCCCCAAGGCACGGTGCTGAGGGCACCAAGTGTCCTTGCCCTGGCTCCTCAAAGGAGGCTGTGGGAGCAGTGCAGTGCTCTCTCTCCATGGCAATGGGACTGATGGTTTTCAAGGCAGGAGGAATTGATGTGAGGGTTTTTTGCCCAAAACTGGCCCAGGGGAGTTTTACAGCATCTACAGAACTGTGGGAATGGGCAACCTGTGAGGGGCAATGGGAAACCCTCACCTCTGTGGGGTGAGAGAGAAACCCCTGGAGCCCAAACTTGCCCCCATTGCAGGGCTGAGTGGATGGAAAACCCTCAGGAGAAGGTGTGGGGAGGGCAGAGCTGGCCACTGGTGGTTTGCAGCCTTGTGTGCTCTGCTGGGAGTGTTTGACCCCAGAGCCCTGGCCATGGTGGGGAGGCTGGGAGGAGCCACATCCGGAGGAAGGCACAGCTCCCGTGGGAAGGCAGGAGGGACGGAAGGACGGACAGGGGAGGGAACCGGGACTTTTCTTCCTGTCCTTTGGAACAGGTTTCCCAGATAAATGGATGTCCTATCCCTGGAAGTGCCCAAGGCCAGGTTGGATGGGGCTTGGAGCAACCTGAGATAGAGGAAAACGTCCCTGCACATGGCAGGAGGATTGGAGCTTTTAAAGTCCCTTCCAGCCCAAACTATCCTTTGATTCCCTCCTCTGTGGTGTGGCATGGGTGGTGGTCAGGGAGAGCTGCAGAACCCTGTGTGGTGCCTTCAAGCAGGGATTTACCCTGTGCCACAAGGGCCATGGCAGCAGCCAGCACCCAGCCTGTGCCACTTCCTTCACTGCTGTGTCCCTGCCCTGTGGCTTGGCAAAGCAAATGTCAGCAGGATGTGAACCCTGGATGGAGGGGGCTGGCTATAAACCTGGAGAAGAGGAGGCTCAGAGGTGACCTTATTGCTCTCTACACCTTCCTGAAGGGAGGCTGGAGACAGCTGGGGTTGGTCTCTTTCTCCAGGCAGCACTGACAGAACCAGAGGACACAGGCTCAAGCTAGGGAAAGTGTAGGTTGGATATCAGGAAAAAGTTTTTCACCAAAAGAATAATGAAGTACTGGAATGCTCTTCCCAGGGAGGTGGTAGAATCACCATCTCTGGATGTGGTTAAAAACAGACTGGACATGGCATTGGTGCTACAGTCTGGTTGAGGTGTTAGGGCATGGGTTGGACTCAATGATCTTGGAGGTCTCTTCCAACCTCATCATTCTGTGATTCTGTGATTCTGGGATTTTGTGATAAACCCCCTGGATATTCATGGTGTTGTTCTCCCATCCCTTCTCGGAGCGTGGCTCTGTCCTTAGAGGACAGCACTGCTGAGACATTTGCAGTTTGAATTTCTCCCAGCCTTGTCCTTGTTGTGCTTCCCCAGGAGGAATTGTTTTGTGTTCAAGGGCCAATGTGCAGGGTGGTGGCCAGGGTGACACATGCCTCGTGCTTGACCTTGTCTCCCTTTGGTCCTGGCAGCGCTCCCTGCACGGGGCTCGCTGAAATTCCCTTCCTGGAAACAGCAGAGGAGCGAGCGAGCGTTCGCCTGCAGCTCGAGAGGGTGTGACGTGATGTGCCTGGTCAGGGGCCAGCTGGGGAGGAGCAGCCACAGGGCTGGGTCACAGCAGTGCCACAGGGCTGGGTCACAGCAGTGCCACAGGGCTAGGACAGCAGCAGGAGACGCTTCTCAGGGGGTGCTGAAACAGGGAAGCCTTATAGATATGATTGCCTGGCAAAAGGTTTTGAGAATATGGAAACTGTAAGTGAGATTGAAATGAAAGCAAGCTTTGAGATCCCTCAGTTACTGAGCAACTGGAAAACAATGGCATGGCCAGCTGAAGGTGATCCCCTTTTGATGAAACAACACCCTCTGCTTGCAGACAGCTCCAAGGGTCAGAGCAGACCCCACTAGCTTGGCAGAAGGGTCCCAGAGAGGAGTTTTTAGGGTTTAAAATGTAACACAGTATGGTAATGTAAGGATTCTTATAGGCTGTATGTAAATGCTATAGGATTTGTATCTTGTATTAGATTGGTTAGTGAGAATTAGAATATTCAGCACAGAAGAAGACTTATGGTATTGTAACAGGAACTTCACTCTCTTTTACTCTTTTGCTCTCTCTCATCCTCTTTACCACGCTCTTGCCTTCTCTCTCTTTACCTCTCTCTCCCTCTCTGGGGCCTGCTCTGAGCTGTAGCTGGCAGCTCCCAGCGGGGCCCTGCACCCAGGCCCTTTGCAATAACCCACAAATTCCACGGCCTGGCTGCAGAGATCTCTGCTCTCCATCCATCCTGACCGTACTACCCCTGTCTCTCCTACAAGCAGGGCTCACACCCAGGCAGGAGGGAAGGCTGTTAAAACAATCAGGGTTAAAACAATCAGGGTGCCAAGTGGCAGGAGGAAGGAGCCACCTCGTGTTGTGTCCCCAGGGAAGGGAGGGTGGCTGTGCTGCCACAGAGCTGAGCACAGAGCTGGGCTCGGGTCCCAGCCCTGCCATGCTGGCAAGGTCAGTCCCCTCCCAGGTCACCCCAGTGCATCACTGTCCCTTCCCACAGCTCTTTCCCTCTCAGCTCCCCAGTGGATCCCAGCAATCCCAGTTCTGTGCCCGTGGCGCTCCCGGTGCAGAGCTGGCTGTGTCTCCTCCTAAAATCCACCTCAGGCCATATCTCCTCAGGGTGTGGAGAAGCTCTGGGGCAGGGGGAGCTTGGCTGGGTGCCTCACTCGGCTCTTTTCCCAGCACAGCCCTGGGGGAAGCAGTTGTTTGGCAGGAGCAGCCGGAGCATCCCCTGCGGCTCCCGCCCGGCCGCGCGTCACTTCGTGTTAAATCAGGAGTGGAAACGCTGGAGTGACCTTGGGAGGGAGATGCTGTGTGCTCCCAGCCCTCCAGCCAGCCTGGAGAGAGCCTGCCAAGGGACCAGCCAGGCTTTGCCCTCGTGGAACTCAGCCCCCATGGGATTAAGTAGCTGTCCTAGCCCAGGCCTCACCATTCTGGGGATTTGTTTGAGGTTCAGGGACCTGGGAGTTCTTCATCCAAGGCAGAGCTACCCAGCCCCAGGTGCATCTGTTCAGATCAGGGTTGGTGTCTGGCAGGACACACCCAGGGCTGGCCAGGCCAGGTGCAATGCTGTCATTTCCCAGAGCTGGTGGCCTCTGGCTTGTCCCCACACGTCCCTGCACCGTGACTCACACCATGGCTCCTGCTCCACACCAGTGAGTGTGCATGGAGATCAGCGGGAATTCTCTCAGTCCTGCCGGGGGCAGGACACTCATCATCCTCCTCTCTCCTGCTCCTGCTCCTCCTGCTCCTCTGCCCTGTGAGTTCCCACGGTGGCAGCCAGTGGTGCTTATCTCTGTGGGAACAAGGGCACTGCCCATCCATCAGCAGATGTGCTCCAAAGCCCAGCTCTGCTGGGAGGGACTGCAGGGACAGCCCGGTGCCTCTCCAAAAGCACTGGCCAGCCTCTTGTGCAGGTGAGTGCTGTGTCCCTGCTTTGGGGACAGGTTTAGTGCCAGAGTCCCCTGGGAAAGCTGGGCTCAGCTGTGGCCACCCTGGGATGCAGCTCACCATGGAAAAAGAGGCTTTGTCACCCTGATTTTTTTAGATTTTCTAAGCCTTCTGATGTTTACATTCTTATAATGAACTTTCTGGCACACTTTCTGTAAATAACTTATTGTTTTGTCTTCTTTTATGGAGGAGAAATTTAACAGACTGTTGGTTTGTCCAGTGTCATTGGGGAGGTGGCACTGTCACCCTCCAATCCACTGTCACTTTTGGAAATCTATGAATGTTGAAGTCAGAAAATAAACTCCCCTTTTCCACCTTGAGAAGAGCAGCGTGTGTTCCACCCACACCCTGGAACAAAGGCTGTGTACACGTGATGTTATCTTGTGTCCTATAGTGACACCTCTCCAAAAGCACTGGCCAGCCTCTTGTGCAGGTGAGTGCTATGTCCCTGCTTTGGGGACAGGTTTAGTGCCAGAGTCCCCTGGGAAAGCTGGGCTCAGCTGTGGCCACCCTGGGATGCAGCTCACCATGGAAAAAGAGGCTTCAGCGTCAAAAAAAATGTCAATACCGTCACTACCACACAAATGCCACCTTTGGGTGTAATCCTCGGTGACTCTGCCCTGCTCAGCCCTGGCTGAGGTGTGGGGGAAGAGCAGGACCTAGTTGGAAGCAGGAGCTCCTCTCGTTTCCTTTCCTTGTGCAGCAAAGCCCTCTCGTGGAAGCTGGCAGTAGCTGGCCAGGGATGATCTGGCTGCTGCAATGTGCTGTGACTTTGGCTTTCTTTGTGCACTTGTAAGGACAGCACGGGACACCCCCAGCCTGTGACAGTTGGCACAAGGATGCCAGGGTGGCACAGTGTGGGGTTGTTCCAGAGCTGGTGCTGTCTGGATCTGCCCCAGAGCCTTGGCAGGGATAATTCCCTGGGGCCAGCAGTGCAGGGTGTCAGCATCCTGACATGAAAGAGGCTCAGGGATGAAGCCAAGCCAAGGCACAGCACAAACACCAGCAGCCCCCAGCCTTGCTGGGGCAGATGTGCTGGCTGGGACAGGGGAAGGCACTGGGATGGGGAAAACACTGCTTTGCAATGGCTTCCCTGCATTCCTACAGGAGGCAATGGCAATATCAAAAAACCAAAAAAATCCAAAAAACTAGGTTGGAGGAGACCTTCAAGATCATCAAGTCCAACCCAGCCCAAACACCTCAATTCAACCCTGGCACCCAGTGCCACATCCAGGCTTTGTTAAACACACCCAGGGATGGGGACTCCACCTCCTCCCTGGGCAGCCATTCCAGAACTTTATCACTCTTTCTGTGAAAAACTTTATCCTGATATCCAGCCTGTATTTCCCTTGGTGCAGCTTGAGGCTGTGTGCTCTGGTTGTGTCAGTGCTGCCTGGAGAAAGAGCCCAGCCCCAGCTGAGCACAGGCACCTTTCAGGAACTGTGAGAGTGATGAGGGCAGCCCTGAGTCTCCTTTTCTCCAGGCTGAGCACACCCAGCTCCCTCAGGGGTTTGTGTTCCCAGCCCCTCTCCAGCCTCATTGCCCCCTCTGGATGTGCTCAAACATCTCAACATCCTTTCCCAAACTGAGGGCCCAGGATTGCTCCTGGAGGTGCAAGGCTCACTAACAGGGTGGGCACAGACAGGATGGTGGGTGGCTTTATGCTGCTCCTGGCAGGGTCCTTGTCCTGTGCCCCATCACTCTCCCAAGGTGACACTTTCTTTACTGCACTGTGTCCTGGCTCACCTGGGAGTATCACAGAGGCACCTGGGGGATGGGACATGGCTCTCACCTCCCTTCACCTGCACAGCTGGGTCCCAACTGCTCTCACCTGGGCATCCCACCCACACCCTGGACCAAAGGCTGCATTTAAGCTCAGCCCAGGGCTCTTAGTTCCTAGTTTGGCTCTTTGGGGGAGTTCTGTTCCTCTGAGGCTCCCTTTTGGCCCTGCCTGGTGCATTAAGGTAGGAGGTGTGGATCGGACTGGAGCAGCATTTTGTCCTGGGTAGGAAGATGTGGCTGGGGTGTGTGTTCTATTTGCCATCTGTCAGAGGTGGGGCAGTTCTCTGCTGTTCATGGGGCAGTTTTCTTTATCTCTCCCACAGCCAATCCTCCCTCCAGGAGATCTCTTCTGTTCATGGGCCATTAATTATTAATTATCTTCTGTTCATGGGCCATTAATTATTAATTATCTCCTGTCCATGGCCAGTGAGTGTCCCTGCAGGGCTGATCCAATTCCACCATCCCATGGGGAGATGCTCCGCCCAGGGGAGGAGCCAAGCATTCCTACCTGGATCCAATCTGAGCTTTGGGACAGCACAGCAGCCTTTGCCCAGTGCATTCCCAGAGGAGCAGCTTCTGCTGCCCTGCATTGCCAGAGGGAGCCCAGGCCCATCTGCAGCAGCCCTGGAGCTGCAGAGGAAAACTCCCCCCTTGTGCAGGATCCCAGCTCCAGCAGAGCCACAGCTGGCACTGCAGGAGGGCTGAGCCCCCATGGGATGGGGCTGTGCCACCCCCTGGCACACAGGGGACAGGGACTGCTCTCACTCTGGCAGTGCTTTGGGTTTTGTTTGTACCATTGCATTTGTATTTTCATTTTCCTGATAAAGAACTGTTATTCCTGCTCCCATATCTTTGCCTGAGAGCCTTTTAATTTCAAAATTACAATAATTCAAAAGGAGGGAATTCGCATTTTCCATTTCAAGGGAGGCTCCTGCTTTCCTTAGCAGACACCTGGCTTTTCAAGCCAAGCCCCATCTCCCCTGTTGCTCTCCTGCAGCACCCAGGGAAGGGGACATTTCCTCCTTGGGAGCCCCTTTGGTGCTGCTGACAGTTCTGGGTGTTTTCCCACCCCAATCCTGCCTCTGTTCTGCTGGTGGGTGAGCAGTGCCTTTGTGTTTTGCAGGCACTGGTACCTCCTGACCACTCAACCCCATCAAACCCCCAGGAGCTGGGATTTTTCTTTCCACTGCTTAAGCACTTGGTTCCCTTTGTCCTGGCTGAATTTAACTCCCCCCCTTGGGTACGTTTAAGTAATTTTCCTGCACTTTTAGTGATGCAAAAATTGTTATGCTGGCTGCACTTTTAAATTCTCAAATTGTAGAGTTGCCACCCCCTTGCCTGAGGGCTGATGGCAGGCTGTGTAAATATTTAGTGTTTCTGCTCCCCTGGCAGCAGCCTCTTGGTTTTCCCAGCCCACCTTCTCTGCTGCTGCCAGCAGGGGCTTGTTCCTCAGGCTCTGGGGGCTGATTTCCACCCTGCTGGGGGTGAGGGGCACAGAATTACTGCTGCATCCTGTGGTGGTGTTCTCAGGGGTGCCAGGATGAGGGAAGAGATGAGAATCTTGACTCCATGTTTCAGAAGGCTGATTTATTATTTTGTGATATATATTATATTGAAAGAAAATTATATATTAAAACTATACTAAAAGAATAGAAGAAAGGATTTCATCAGAAGGCTAGCAAGGAATAGAAAGGAATGGAATGATAATAAAATCTTGTGACTGACCAGAGAGTCTGAGACAGCTGGAATGTGATTGGCCATTAATTAAAAACAACCAACATGGACCAATCAAAGATGCACCTGCTGCATTCCACACAGCAGCAGATAATTGTTGTTTTTTCTTTTCCTCTGAGGCTTCTCAGGAGAAAAAATCCTAGCAAAAGGATTTTTCATAAAATATGTCTGTGCCAGCATCCTGCTGGGGAGTGGGTGCATCTCTGTGCTCATGTGTGTGAGGAGCAAAGCAGTCCCTAGCTTTGCTGTGGCTGCTTGGCAGCAGGTGATTTTTGCAGATTTTTTGGGTTCCTTTTGCAGATGTTTAATTTTTTTTTTTTTTTTGGGGCTGCCTGGTAAAGGTTTTAGTGACCTGGTGAAGGTGGTTTTATGCTGGAATGCATAAAACCAATAAAACCAACCATAAAAGCTGGATTTGGATTTGTTTGCCTTGGAGCAAACTTTGTCGCATATTCTGTAAGACTGCAGAATATATGATAATGAGTTATGATATGAGTTATATGTTATATGATAAGCAGAATATATGATAATCAGTTAGCATCACCACCATTTAAGCACAAACCCCATACTTTAGCAGGGAAAAAAATTAAAAGAAGAGCTATTTTATGCAGCAACATATCTGAGAAACAAAAAACCTGTGACCCTCCACGCTGTTCCCTGTGGTAGAAATGTACTTATAAGCAGACAGGAGATCCCTGCTGCCTGTTTGGCTGGAAGCTGTGTGCCTTGGAGGTTTCCCTGAGGAGCTGGAATGTGCATCCTCCGTGGCCAAGCCGGCAGATGGGGCTCCTGCCCACGGCGAGCTGCTCCAGAGGAGGCTGCAGAGCCAGGCAGGTGCTGGAACCCAGGAAATTCCTCTGGCTGCCCGGGGGGCTCAGAGACCTTGGCACAGAGCCCAAGACCCCCTTTGTGCCTTTGATTTAGCCCTTGGAAAAAACAATTACCGACCTTTATATGAAGAATTACAAGCCAAAAGAGTTTAAGTAGAGTAATAGTTAATCATAGGGTGAAAAAATAGATTTTTGGGGTTTTTAGAATGGGGGTTCAGGGGGCAAGATGGAGGGATCTGGGTGTGTCCAGCCTTTCTTCTTCTTCTTCTTGGCCTCCATCTTCTGGGTGATGTTGGCACTTTTAGATTGGTTGAGAGTAGAAGCTCACTGTCTAACATAGGTGATAGGTATTGGGAAGTTATGGTAAATAGTGTACAGGTAGTTTTTAATATAAAAAGGTAACACTGCCCCAAGGGCAGGGACTGTGCCACAACCTGACCTGCTGGACAGACCTTGGCAGGTTGGAGAAAGAATTTTCTTCTGTTCTCGTTCTCAAGGTTGTTTATTATGTCTTATCTATAAAACTCTGACTCTTTCTTCGACTGCTGGGCTGGGAAAAGAGGCCTGTACCTGTCTCAGAGTGCCTCTGACCAGCAGGGATTCTGAGAGGCAGGCGCTGCTGGGGTGCCCCAGGGATGCTTCCTCACCCCAGCCCCTCCCAGAGAGTTTTTGCCTCATTGCACATTTTTGTTTTTGCCTCCTTGTTGTCTCACAGCAGCTGAACTCGGCATCTCCTCGAGGCTTTCCTTGCTGTGCTGAGCCTGGGCACAAACCTGGGGTGAAGGAATCCTCAACCTGGCCCTAAGCCACCTCTGAGCTGCTCCTGGCCATGCACTGGGGGACCCTTTCCCCTTGGAGGGATCCTTATGGTGGAGTTGTGCCCAAACTTCTTCTGTAGGATTTATGCAGTGAGTTATCAAGTCTTGGTGTTGTTTTTCCTTTTTCCTGGGCTGGGGGCTGAGCTCAGGTCAGGACAATGAAGTACAATGAAGTAGAGAATCTGTTCTGCTGGCACCAGAGCATGGATTTGCTGTCTGTTTGACACCTTCTTCTTCTCCTTTTCTAAAACTGAAGTGGTCTGCAGCTACAGCTATGCACTTGTGATGGACCAGAGGGAGGATGGTCAGGAGGATGAATGTGTGTGTGTGTGTATGAATGCTCATGTCTTGTGCTGTCCCCTCTGCTCCTGCTGTGCCTGAGCACCCCACAGCCATTTGGGATGTCCCCCCTGGCTTCCTCCCTGCTCTGAATTCCTCCAAAGGCATCTCCTGGCACTGCTCCTCAGGTTTGAACATTTTATGTTTTTCAGGTTCTGGGCTGCTTTAGTGTGTGGGTCTGGGCTTCATATGAGGGGATGGTGAGCTCTGTGCACAGAGCAGGGAGACAAAACAATTCCTGCTCCAGCTGGGGACCAAGGACAAATGATCCAAATCTCAGCCCAAGAGCACAAACAGTGTGGGCTGGAGAGAGAAAAGCAAGAAGGATGGGAGTGCATGGGCTGGAGCTGTAATTGGACAATTAACTCCAATATGCAAATGGAGCAGAACTTATGGAAGTGAGAGACCCCGTGACCTGTTGTCCATTTTGTGACCATTTTGGGTCCATCTTGGGTGCAGCCCTGGCTGGGCTCTTGTGCTGCCCAAGGTGGATCCATTGAGGCCTTTAATAAATCCCTGCTTTATTCTTTATCTCCATCTAGTCTCTGTTCCAGCTCAGCCTTCTCTCTGGCACTCTCCTGCCCGATGTCCTGTGAGCATCCAGATGCAGCGTTCCCTTTAATTGTTCAGCAGCATCTCTGATCAATAAATCACCCTCAGCCATCTCCAAAGTAATAAAATAAAAGCCTCCTGGGTGCCCAATGAGTTGGTGGAGATGAATGATTTTCTCATTGCCTGGCTTGAGCTGTAAAACATCCCCTCCCAGGCCTTGTCACTGCTGGCTCCTGTTCTCGTCCTGCTTTCCATCTCCCTGGGGACAGCTCTGCTCCAGGGGACTGGAGGAATGGCCTGGAGCACTTGCAGATGACTGTCACCATTGCTGCCTGCTCTTGGAAGGGGATCAGGAGTGCCCCAGGCCCCATCTTGTCTCTTTTCTGGCAGGCACGGGAGGTTTGGGGTAAAACCTGATGCGGTCTGGTCTGGTTTCCTTGCCAGATCCATTCCTCCCTGAGCCCTGGTGCTGGAGATTCCTGCTGCCATCAGCTTCCCTTTCTGAGGTGAGGGAACAGGAGGTCTGGGGAGTACCTGGAGCTGTTTCTCTGTGAAATCAGCAGTGACTCAGAGAGGGGCTGTGGGAATGAGTGGATTTGGGATTTTATGTGAAGTCTAAGGGGCTTCAGCAGGATCCAGACTCGTGGAGCTGTCTGATGCTTGCTGCAGAGAGCTGTGGCTGCTTAAAAACCAAACTGATTCTGAGCTCAGGGGGTGAAAAAGTCTGGAAAGAGAAGACCATGGAGGGCTATGAAATAAAAATGAGCTTGTCTGTGCTGTGCCACCACGTTGGGCAGGCTCTGAGAGCTGGAGGATCACGAGAGGTGATGGCAGTGCCCCAAATGGAGCTGGGGACTGTCCCAGGGATGCTGCAAGTAGAAGCAACTTGTCCTCATTAGGTGGGTTTAAAGCCTCTGGTGATAACATAGGATGTAATTAGACAAACTGGGGAGGTTTGTGCCTTTCTGGAGCACAGGATGGAAGGCAGTGGGTCACTACCTCCCCTCTGTTTTCCCCTCTGGACAATTCTCCTCTCTGGAAGCAGTTGCAGTGGATTTGAGCAGTCATTTTTCTTTGGCTGCTGGGCAGAGTGAACTTCCCTGCAGAAATATCTGGGAAGGTTTGCTCATCCTCATCCTCCTCCCTGGCAGTGCTCAGGGTCTGGGGTGGGACAGGCAGCTCATGGAGCTCCTCAGGAATGTGGGGAGGTTTGGGGCTTGCCTGGTGATCCCCTTGTGTATAAAGAGGGGCTGAGAAGGGCTGGATGGATCCCTGAGCCCCAAATGTGGGCTTGGAGGGAATCCAGCTCCCTGCCCTCCTGTCTGCCCCTGGAAATGCCCAGTGCTTTATCCAGGAAAGGCAAACCCTTTCCTTATCCCAGCCCTCTCCAAAGCCACCATAACCTTCCTGGGCTGGGAGGCACTCACATCTCCTTGGTTTCTCTCTGATCTGACTGAATGTCTTGGTTTGAAAAGCCAGGTGTCTGCTAAGGAAGGCAGGAGCCTCCCTTGAAATGGAAAATGTGAACCCCCTCCCTATGAATTATTACAATTTTGAAATTAAAAGGCTCTCAGGCAAAGATATGGGACCAGGACTAACAGTTCTTTATCAGGAAAATTAAAATGCAAATGCAATAGTACAAACAAAACCCCAAAAACTGCCAGAGTGAGAGCAGTCCCTGTCCCCTGTGTGTCAGGGGGTGGCACAGCCCCATCCCATGGGGGCTCAGCCCTCCTGCAGTGCCAGCTGTGGCTCTGCTGGAGCAGGGATCCTGCACAAGGGGGGAGTTTTCCTCTGCAGCTCCAGGGCTGCTGGAGATGGGCCTGGGCTCCCTCTGGCAATGCAGGGCAGCAGAAGCTGCTCCTCTGGGAATGCAGCTTTTAATGGATCTGCCACCACCAACCTGACCCATGAGGGGCAGCTCCTGTTCTGACTCTGGCCATGGTTTGTTTTCTTTTTTTTTTTTTTTTGTACTATTGCATTTGTGTTTTTAATTTTCCTAGTAAAGGACTGTTATTCCTACTCCCATATCTTTGCCTGAGAGCCCCTTAATTTCAAAATTGCAATAATTCAAAGGGAGGGAGTTTACATTTTCCATTTCAAGGGAGGCTCCTGCCTTCCTTAGCAGACACCTGGCTGTTCAAACCAAGACAGAGCACCACCCTGGGGGACATTTTATGCCATCCCCAGGCAGCGTGGGTGCTCTTTGCTGTGTGAGCTCTTTGCTTGCTCTGTGTGCAGCTCCCTCGAGCCCTTGCTCTCAATTAGCTGTGTGCTGATGAATCCCACAGGTTAATTGCCTTTGTGTATAAAGGAAAAACCAAAAACCAAACACCAAGGAGATGATCTGTCTGTTGTTCTAAATTCATTGTGCCTTGGGATGAATTCAAGGCTGTTTCTGTTGGTTTTTGTGGCAATGGATTGTGATGGCATTCACAGGGATCCCAGGATGAGGGAAGAGATGAGGATCTGACTCCATCTTTCAGAAGGCTTGATTTATTATTTTATGATATGTATTACATTAAAACTATATTAAAAGAATAGAAGGAAGGATTTCATCAGAAGGCTGGCTAAGAATAGAAAAAGAAAGAATGATAACAAAGGCTTGTGGCTCGGCTCTCTGTCCGAGCCAGCTGGGCTGTGATTGGCCATTAATTAGAAACATCCACATGAGACCAATCCCAGATGCACCTGTTGCATTCCACAGCAGCAGATAACCATTGGTTACATTTTGTACCTGAGGCCTCTCAGCTTCTCAGGAGGAAAAATCCTAAGGAAAGGATTTTCCATAAAAGATGTGACAATGGATCACTCTGGGCTGATTCTGTTGGTTTTTGTGGCCATGGATCACTCTGAGCTCCCCCCTCTCATCCCAGTGCTGCTCACTCCTGATTCCCTGCTCCTCTCAGTCTCACTGTGGCTGGGATCTCTGCAGACACCCCTTGGCCTGATCTCCTGGTCTGTTCCTCCCTGTCTCCCATGGAGCTGGAATTCTTTATTGGAATTTTTGTTGTAAGCTCCCTGCAGCTTGGGAAGTGTTTGCAGCACAGAAGCATCAGTGTATGTCTTGTGGCATCTCCCAGGGACTCATAAAATCATCCTTTCGTGATTAAATCTGCTTTTGTTGCTGTAATGGAACTATTCTGCTGTCACTTTGACCCTTCTTAGAGCTGCAGGTGATGTCTGCTGTGACAGCATCTTCTGGCACTGTGGTGTGAACCCCTCTTTGCAGCTCAGAATTTGGGATTTTTTTTTTTTTCCATATCTATTTATGGATCCTGGCAGGAACTATTGTGTTTGACACCTGAGGTGCTGGAAGCTTTCAGGCTGCCTTGTGTGGGGGACAGGAGGAGCTCACGTTGAGGGGAGGTGGATGAAAATTCCGACTGCACCAATTTACTCTTCCTTCAGCTGACAAAACAGTCTTCCCCAGGAGGAAATTGCAGTGCTTCAATGCTCAGCTGTCTCAGACAGCAAAGAAAAGGTGATTATTCAGCATGGGAATTCAGAGCTGGGCTCTGGAGTGCTCCCAGGGCTGAGAACCTTGGTGCCCTGAGGTGTCTGCCCTGAGCTGCATCAGCACCATCAGTGGATGGAGGTTGATCTGGAGCCTTGTCCCTGTTCTCTGCCTGCTGGCACAGGGACCTGCAGCTTCATTTGCCACCCCAAACCCTCAGTGCCCTCCTAGGGGTGCACTGAGCGCCCCCAGACCTGCACCAAATGTCCCTGAGCAGCTCCTGGTGCTCAGGTGAGGAGGGCTCTGTCTCTCCTGGCCCCTGCACCTTTGCAGAGCCCGTGGCTCCCTGATAACCCAAAAGGGCTTAGCAGCCTCCTGGTCCCACCAGAGCCTGGCTTGGGGCTTCTGCAAGCTCTGCTTTGCTCTGCATCCTCCCCTTGGCAGCCAAGAGAGGAGGGGCAGCCCAGGAGCCCCAGAGAAGGAGGAAGAGCTGATGCCAAAGCCCTGCCCTGCTGTGCTGCTCCCCAGGCCGTGGGCAGAGGCTTTTCATGGCCTCTCTGGCTGGTGGTGGCTGCATCCCTCTGCCTTTCAGCTGTTCTGTCATCCTCTGTGCTGTCCTGGGTGTCCCTCTTGCCTGGTCTCTCTGGCAGCAGCTCCTCACAGGCAGGAATTAGCTGGGAGCTGGAGCTCTCCATGCTGCAGCTGAGAGAAAGGGGAGGGGACCTTGCTGCTGCCATGTGCCACCAGGGTGGGGGGATCAGAGCCCCCCCAGGGCTGCCTGAGCTCTCTGCTGGTGCTAATTGCAGGCTGGGCTGGCAGAATTGCTGCCAGGGTGATGAAGGTTGCAATGCAAGATGTTTTCCATTGCCATCTGTATGGCAGATTACCTTTGTCCAGTGGGCAGTTTGCCTTATCTCTCTCTCTCAGTGATCACAATCACATTTCCCTGGGAGGGGACATCTGCTGATAACAGCTATTGAATGTCACTGCATGGCTGATAAGAACTGCAGCATCCCATTGGGAGATGTGAGCCCAGAGGGAGGAGCCAAGCATTCCTACCTGGATATAATCCAGAGGTTTTGAGACACCAGCACGGCTTCTGCACTGGATTCCCCAGAGGAACAGCAGCTGCCTCTCCTTCCACTGGATCTTCAGAGGCAGAATCCATCCTTCTCTACAGGATTCCTGCTCCAGCAGAACCACCCCTGACACTGCAGGAGGGCTGCAGCCACAATTCCAATGGGACTGCTGCCAACACCCTGACCCACAGGGTGTCAGGTTGGGTTCTGACTCTGTCAGTGTTGTTCTAGTGCACTGCATTGTTTATTTTATCCTTTTTGGTTTTTATTTTCCCTGTTAAAGAATTGTTATTTCCTGCTCCCATATTTTTTGCCTGAGAGCCCCTTAATTTAAAATTTATAGCAATTAGGAGGGGTGGGGAGGGTTTACATTCTCCATTTCAGGGGAGGCTCCTGCCTTCCTTAGCAGATTCCTGGCTTTCCAAACCAAGACACAGGGTGGGGGAGATGGCAGAAGAGCACAGTGTCCTCTGCAAAGGAGCCACCTCAGGGCTCTGGAGCTGTCCTTGCTGTGCCACCAGTGCCCTGGTGCCAGCCTGGGGCTGAGCTGGTGGGGGGAAATGGCATTTTTCTGGGGGGGGGGAAATGCTCTTTTGGGGTATTTTCCAAAGGGAGTGGGGTGTGCCCAGCCTCATCCAAGGAACTGCCTCCTGCATCCCCTGCATTGCTGTGGGTCCCTCTGTGAGGCTGGAACCAGCCAGCCAAGTCCCCAAGGCTGCAGTGGCAGAAGAGCAAAGCTCTTTACAGGCTCTGGCATGTTCCAGGTGGGACAAAGGTGGGAATTCCAGGGTGGTGGTTTCATCTCCAGCCTGTAGAATGAGAGGTCTGGGGGTGCTTGTGCTCCCATCCTTCAGGAAGGTGGAGGCTATGGAGAGAGCCCCAGGCTGCATCAGGACAGGCAGGTGAGGTTTGGATGGCAGGCTGGGGGTTCTGCTTTGCCCTGTGATGGAGAAATGGCCTTGGGAGCATTGGCACAGCTCCCTGGATGCCAGCTGGAAAGGATGAGACAAAAATCACCCCCCTGGTGCTCACTGCAGAGAGGGGAGGACAGGAAATGGATGTTCTCACTGAGCTCCCACCAAGGGGATAAAGAGAAACAACAGGAGCAGGAAAAGCCAGGAGAGGAAGTGATTCATATGTTTAATTCACCCTCCAGTTGCTATTATCCCGTTTTATTCCAGCTCCATGGCAGCACTGGGGGCCCCAGCTGAGATCTGTGTCCCACAGGTGCTGAGCCTGGGCTGGGAGGAGCAGTGAGGAGAGCCAGGAGCATCCTTCACCTGCAGGAAAAGCAGATCATGGGCTGGGAGGAGCTTTTCTCCCGATTCCTCCCCAGAAATGGGCAGTGAGGAGGGGAGATGGTTCCCTGGGGAGGCACAAACAGATTTCTATAAATCACTCTCCATCCCTGCATGCTCCTGCTGCCTCTGGGGCTGTGCTTGGCTCTTCCCACCACATCTGGGGGGCCTGTGACAAACAGCTGGGTCATCTGCTGCCCTAAACCTGCCAGGTTTGGATTTGGGAGCTGCAGCCCAGCTGTGCAGTGGGAGATCCAGAGCAAGAGGAATGAGGGATCTGCTCCCCATAATCCCCACGCTGGGCACTGGGGAAAGGGCTGGAGCTCCAAAGAGCACCTCAAGGCAGTGCCTTGTGCAGCAAACACTGATTTA
Source organism: Agelaius phoeniceus (assembly GCF_051311805.1). Classification (NCBI taxonomy): domain Eukaryota; kingdom Metazoa; phylum Chordata; class Aves; order Passeriformes; family Icteridae; genus Agelaius; species Agelaius phoeniceus. The sequence continues at coordinate 10,190,522 of NC_135272.1, read as the reverse complement.
ACCATCTGCTGTCTGTGCTGGATGGGTTTGGCACCGAGCAGAGCTGGAGCAGGAGGGGAATAAATTGGTGGGGGTGTCCTGCATGGGGCAGCTTGAATGCTTTGGAGCTGCTGGGGCTCAGCAGGCACGTTTACAGCAGGGCTGTGTGTGCTTATGGTGAAATGGAAGAGATCCATCTTGTGCAAAACACAGATTTTATAGTCACAGAATATCCTGGCTTGGAAGGCACCCACAAGGATCATCGAGCCCATGCTGGCCCTGCACAGTCCCAAAATTCACACCATGTGCCTGGGAGTGTTAGATAGTACAGCTGACTCAGCAAGGCAGTGCAAGGAGACGCTTTCTTCATGTAGGAAATCATGTTTTTTAATGCAGGAAACAGTATTTTTTAATGTAAGGAACAGTATTTTTTAATGCAGGAAACTAATTTTTAAAGTAGGGAACAGTATTATTTTAATGTAGGAAACAGTATTTCTTTAATGTAAGGAACAGTATTTTTTAATGCAGGAAACTAATTGTTAATGTAGGGAACAGTATTTTTTTAATGCAGGAAACAGTATTTTTTAATGTAGGAAAAAGTATTTTTTAATGTAAGGAACAGTATTTTTTAATGTAGGGTACAGTATTTTTTTAATGTAGGGAAGGCACCCAAAAGGATCATTGAGCCTATGCTGGCCCAAAATTCACACCATGTGCCTGGGAGTGTTAGATAGTACAGTTGACTCAGCAAGACGGTGCAAGGAGAGGCTTTCTTCCTGTAGGAAATCATATTTTTTAATGCAGGAAGCAGTATTTTTTAATGTAGGGAACAGTATTTTTTTAATGTAGAAAACAGTATTTTTTAATGTAGGAAAATGTATTTTTTAATGCAGGAATCATTTTTTAATGTAGGAAAAAGTATTTTTTTAATGTAGAAAACATTTTTTAATATGGGAAACAGTAATTTTTAATGTAGAAAACAGTATTTTTTTAATGTAGAGAACAGTATTTTTTAATATGGGAAACAGTATTTTTTTAATGTAGGAAAAAGTATTTTTTTAATGTAGGAAGCAGTATTTTTTAATGTAAGGAACTGTATTTTTTAATGTAGAAAACAGTATTTTTTAATATGGGAAACAGTATTTTTTTAATGTAGAAACCAGTATTTTTTAATATGGGAAACAGTATTTTTTTAATGTAAGTAACAGTATTTTTTAATGTAGGAAAAAGTATTTTTTTTAATGTATGGAACAGTAATTTTTAATGTAGGAAACACTATTTTTTAATGTAAGGAACTGTATTTTTTAATGTAGAAAACAGTAATTTTTTTAATGTAGAAAACAGTAATTTTTAATGCAGGGAACTGCCTCCTGCATCCCCTGCATTGCTGTGGGTCCCTCTGTGAGGCTGGAACCGGCCAGCCAAGTCCCCAAGGCTGCAGAGGCAGAAGAGCAAAGCTCTTTACAGGCTCTGGCAGGTCCCAGGTGGGACAAAGGTGGGAATTCCAGGGTGGTGGTTTCACCTCCAGCCTGTAGAATGACAAAGGATGATGTCCCTGGTGGCAGTGAGCAGAGGGATGCAGTGCTCGTGGATCCACCCTGGGAAAGAGCCAGAGAGGAGAAGCTGGTCCAGGCACTTGGAGACCAAGGGGGAGCAAGTTCACCCCAGCCCTGGAGTGGTTTGAGTGGTCCAGGGGACCCTCACAAACACCACACCTTTAATGGGTGTGGTGTTTGTGAGGGTCCCCAGGACGAGGTGAGAGATGAGAATTTGACTCCGTGTTCTCAGAAGGCTGATATGTTATGTTATTATATTTATAGTATAGATTTTATTTTATATACATTATTTTATATGTATTATTTTATTTCATATTTAATATTATATTTTTAATCATATCATCTACTAAAACTATACTGAAGAAAGAGAAAGGATGCATCAAAAGGCTTAACAAGAATGACAATGAAATCTGTGACTCCTCAGAGTCCGACACAGCTGGCTGAGATTGGTCATTAATTAAAAACAATTCACATGGAACCAATCAAAGATGCACCTGTTGGTAAACGATCTCCAGCCACATTCCCAAACAATCAGATAATTATTGTTTTCATTCTTTTCTGAGGCTCCTCAGCTTCCCAGGAGAAGATCCTGGGCCAAGAGGATTTTTCAGAAAATATCATGGTGGCAAATGGGATCCAGCAGGCCACCACAGCCCATCCTGTTTGCTCAGCAGATGTGCTTTTCTGATTAGCATCAGCATCCTAAATGAGGCTCTGATTTGCAGCTTCCTGGGCTGGGAGTGAGTGCCCAAACCCAGGGGCCAGCCCCTGGTGCCAGCTGTGCCCTGTAGAGGAATGTGCCTCTTGTAGACAGAACTATCCTTTGTCTCCTTAAAATGGAAAGAAGCCCAGAAATTTCTCTCCTCAATGAGGTGAAAAGGCATCTCATGGGACCTGGGGGGCTTCACCTCAAATTTAAGGATAGCTAATGGGACAGAAGCCAAAAGTCCTACCTGGGCAATTCACTAGAAAAATAAGAGAACAAAGAAACTAATGGCTTTTGTGGGGTGTTTTACCAGGAGCAAGAATCTCTGGCACCTAGATCAGTTTTTCTCTGTAAAATTTTTGTTATTTTGCCTTTTATAAAAATCTTTTTGTTTCCAACACTGCCACAGAAGCCATCCTGCTGATTTTATGCCTCCTAAGGTAGCTGAGCTATCTTGGGTGTGAAATAGATCTCCAAGAGCTCATGAGACCTGGTTCAAAGAAGCTCCTATTGTGAAAAATGCCAATCACTTGTTTTTTAAAATTTTAAAAGTTTAATAGTAATAAAATGGTTATAAAAATGATAATATAATTAGAGTAATTAAAATTTTGGGCAATTTGGAATAGGACAATATGAGACAATAGAACCAAAGAGTTACAGACAGTCCAGGTACCTCTTTCTGGGCAAAATAAGCCCAAAAAAGGACCCACGTTAACAGAGGATTAACCCTTTAAAGCAACAGCCTGTTGCATATTCCTACACCTCATCCATGATGCATAAATTCCATTCAAACACAGGATTCTGTCCCATCAGTGTCAGCTTCTTCCTCTCAATCCTGACAGAGTCTTCAGGGCTGATTGAGGCAGGAAGAAGTTCATTTCTTCTGATAAGGGAGCAATAAATTCTCTTTCTCTGAAAGATTCAGGTGTCCTGTGGCTGCTATCTCAGTGAGTCCTCTCTTAAAAAAAATAAAAATCTCACATAGCATAGTTTCTATTTTAACCTTATGTTATAACCTAAAACTATATTTAACACACTACTGAAGAAATTTCTACAGTATAACTTTCTAACACAACACATATAATATTTATTTTAATATTTGCTAAAAGCCAGTCACAAAATACGCATTTTTCACACCATTACTGCCCTGTACTGAAGGTGCTGCTCCAGCCAGGGCTCCTGAACAGTTTCCCAGCAACAATTCCCTGAGCTCCTGGCTGCCTTCAGCTGGAGCTGCCCAAATGTGAGCTCTGGGGAAGGCGAGGGGGGAGAGATGCAGCTGAATCTGCTGAAATCCTGGGCTGAGGAGCTGAATCCTCTCCTTGCTCTCCTCAGAGCAAAGCAGCTGCCCTTGTTTTGGGGAACCATTTCCATCAGGCATCCCTGAGGTGAAATCCTGAGGGGAACAGGGAGAAGCTTTCGGAAGCCCTGCCCAGGTGAGGTGGGTCAGGGTTCTTGGAATCTCTGCTGATCAGGATGACCCCAAGGTGTTAGAAAACCTCTTTTCCCTGCCCAGCAGTCAAAGGAGGAGTCAGAATTCTTCAGCTGTGGTTTTCAAGGCTGTTTATTTTCTCTTATCTATAACATTCTTTCTCTGACCTGCTGAGGTCTGTCCAGCAGGTTGGGTTGTGGCACAGTCCCTGCCCCTGGGCTGGTGTCAACATTTTATACTAAAAACTACCTGTGCTTTATTTACAATAATTTTCCAATCCCCATCACCTGTGTTAGACAGAGTGTTCCTACCTTAAACCAACCCAAAAGTGCCAACATCACCCAGAAGATGGAGGCCAAGAAGAAGAAAGAAGAAGGACAGGACATGCCCAGATCCCTCCATCTTGGCTTCTGAACCCCCATTCTAAAAACCCCAAAATTCTACTTTTCACCCTGTGACAAATTCACTATCGTTCTACTTAAACTTTCATGGCTTGTAATTCCTCATATAATGTTGGTAATTGTTTTTCCATGGGTCAAAATCAAAGGCACAAAGGGGGTCTGGGGCTCTGTGCCAAGGTCTCTGAGCCCCCTGGGCTGGGGCTGGAGCCCTCCAGGGCAGCCAGAGGAATGTCCTGGGTCCCAGCAAGGGTGAGCCCAGCAGCTCCTGGAGAAGGGTGGGAGGTGAGAGCACAGAGACTCAGCCTCAGCTCATGAGAACAATTTCTTTCCCCCCTTTTTCCATTGCTCAATCCAGGTCTGCTTTTCCAGATTTTAAAAATAGTGCAGCAGCTTCTGTTCCACATCAGCTGGGTGTAACAGGCTGTGCTCAAAGCTGGTACATGTAGGCCTCGTTCCTGTGCTCCCCTGCCTCCTTGGAATCTTCATTTTTCACATGCTTTTGGGACTGCAGGTTCTCTCCTTCCTTGGCACAGTCAACTTCATCCCTGCAGGTTTGTCCTGGAGGAGTTCACAGCTGGGCTGTGACATTCCAGCATCCTGGAAAATTACCAGCCCTGGGCAATGCCTGGGATTGACACTGGCCTTCAGCTGAGGAAAGCTCTGCTGCCTCTCTGTGTGCTGCAGGTGATGCTTTTCCTCTGGGCTTACCAGCTTCCCCTGCATTGAGCTGAATTATCTGGATCCAAATTTCCTCAAAAAATCCCTTGAAACCTCATTTTTCCTGGCAGACACGTGGGGAGAGCTGTACTAAAGCTGATAAGAGCTGGCTCAGGGCTCTCAGCTTTCACAAATACAGCTGCTGGCAGCTGCTCCTGCCAGGTTTTGATATCCATTGTCAGGGGGTGCAGCCAGCAGAGGGGTCAGAGCAGGGCAGGAGGGCTTGGGATGAGTGCTGGTTTCAGGTGAGCAGCTTGGGGATGAGATGGGAGCACTGGAGCACAGCTATGGCTCTCTGCAGATCCTCACCCTGCTCCAGCCACCTCTCCTTGGGCACTGCTGCATCCCTGATGCCTCAGGTTTGAGTTTTTATATTTTCAGATTCTGTGCTGCTTTAGTGTGTGGGTCTGGGCTTCATATGAGGGGATGGTGAGCTCTGTGCACAGAGCAGGGAGACAAAACAATTCCTGCTCCAGCTGGGCACCAAGGACAAATGATCCAAATCTCAGCACCAAGAGCACAAACAATGTGGAATGAAGAGAGAAAAACAAGCAGGGTGGGACTGCATGGGCTAAAGCTGTAACTAAGCAATTAACTCCAATACACTAATAGACCAAAACTTATAAAAGAATAAGACTCTGTGACTAGTCATCCATTTTTGTGGCCACTTTGGGTTGTGCTGCCCAAGGTGGATCCATTGAGGCCTCTTAAAAAATCCTGATTTTATTCTTTAGTTCCTGTTCCTTAGCCCAGTCCCTGTTCTAGGTCAGCCTTCACAAGGCATTGTGACCGTGTTCACAGGGGTCCCAGGATTGGGGAAGAGATGAGGATCTGACTCCATGTTTCACAAGGCTTGATTTATTATTTTATCATATATATTATATTAAAACTATACTAAAAGAATAGAAGAAAGGATTTCATCAGAAGGCTAGCAAGGAATAGAAAAAGAAAGAATGATAACAAAGGCTTGTGGCTCAGACAGAGAGTCTGAGCCAGCTGGGCTGTGATTGGCCATTAATTAGGAACATACAACACGGGCCAATCCCAGATGCACCTGTTGCATTCCACAGCAGCAGATAACCATTGGTTACATTTTGTTCCTGAGGCCTCTCAGCTTCTCAGGAGGAAAAATCCTAAGGAAAGGATTTTTCATAAAAGATGCCTGTGCCAAGGCATCATGCCCAGGAGAGGGGGGAGGCATTCAGGATTTGTCTTTATGGAGCCTGGTGTGCCTAAAGCTGCAATCCTTGGGGCTAAAAGAGGGGTGGGAATCACAGAATGGTTTGGGTTGTGAGGGACCTTAAAGACCACCCAGTTCCACCCCATTGCCAGCACCTTCCACTAGACCAGGTTGCTCCAGAGATGGGATAAAGCATTTCACAGAATGGGGACTTTGCAGGTCTGCCTGGAGGGGGATGCAGACATCACTCCAAGGATGTGACTCTGCACCCACACAAGTCCTGACTGGCCCACCAGGAGTGCCAAGGGGCAAGGAAAAGCTCTGCTGTAGAGCAGAGACTGCTCAGAGACTGAGATTGAGGGAAAAGCTGCACCAGGAGGAGAGAGGTGCCAAAAAGAAGCTCTTCAGCATTAAATTTCCCTGGTGTATATATATATATATATCTGGGTGCCTCCTGCAGCGAGCCTCCCTCCCTGCCTGCTGGCAAGAGGATCCTGTTTGGCTCTGTTTAGACATTATTTCACTAATATTGTTGTTTATCGTGTGCTGGAGCTGTGCCTGCGAGCCTGAGCAGCCCTGGGGATGCTGGCTGCCTCACTGAGTGCCTCCCTGGGCAGCATCACCCCCATGGAAACAGCTCTGGGGCTCCCTGGGGATGCCCATCACCAGCTCTCAGCTCTGCTCAGGGACTCTTTGGTGAGTTTAGATAAATCTGGGGCTCTTTGGTGTGTTCAGATAAATCTGGGGCTCTTTGGTGTGTTCAGGTAAACCTGGGGCTCTTTGGTCTTTTCAGGTAAATGTGGGGATCTTTGGTAAGTTCAGATAAACCTGGGGCTCTTTGGTGTGTTCAGGTAAATCTGGGGCTCTTTCGTGTGTTCAGGTAAACCTGGGGCTCTTTGGTGTGTTCAGATAAACCTGGGGCTCTTTGGTGTGTTCAGATAAACCTGGGGCTCTTTGGTGTGTTCAGGTAAACCTGGGGCTCTTTGGTGAGTTCAGATAAACCTGGGGCTCTTTGGTGTGTTCAGATAAACCTGGGGCTCTTTGGTGTGTTCAGATAAATCTGGGACTCTTTGGTGTTTTCAGGTAAATCTGGGGCTCTTTGGTGTGTTCAGGTAAATCTGGAGCTCTTTGGTGTGTTCAGATAAACCTGGAGCTCTTTGGTGTGTTCAGGTAAATCTGGGGCTCTTTGATGAGTTTAGATAAATCTGGGGCTCTTTGGTGTGTTCAGATAAATCTGGGGCTGTTTGGTGTGTTCAGGTAAACCTGGGGCTCTTTGGTGTGTTCAGGTAAATCTGGGGCTCTTTGGTGTGTTCAGATAAATCTGGGGCTCTTTGGTGTGTTCAGATAAATCTGGGGCTGTTTGGTGTGTTCAGGTAAACCTGGGGCTCTTTGGTGAGTTCAGGTAAACCTGGGGCTGTTTGGTGAGTTCAGGTAAACCTGGGGCTCTTTGGTGTGTTCAGGTAAACCTGGGGCTCTTTGTTGAGTTCAGGTAAACCTGGGGCTCTTTGGTGTGTTCAGGTAAACCTGGGGCTCTTTGGTGAGTTCAGGTAAATCTGGAGCAGGCTGGCAGCATGGCTGGACCTGGCCTGGTGGCTGTGCAGGGACCCCCTCTGCAGTGTTAAGGTCATTTTCAGCCCTCTGGATTCAAATCTGTGGGTCAGATCCCATTGGGGGAGCCACTCTCTTTGTAAATCCATTGGTTAAAGGCTTGGGGAATAAAATCCCCAAGTTGTAAATCCATTGGTTAAAGGCTTGGGGAATAAAATCCTCAAGTTGTAAATCCATTGGTTAAAGGCTTGGGGAATAAAATCCTGTTCATTTCTGGAGATCTAAGTGGGTGGAAAGCACAGATTCCTTTGGACTTGACGATCCTGTGGGTATTTTCCAACCTAAGGGATTCTATTCCATGATGTTTTGTGCTAAATTCCTCTTGATCCAAGCAGGTGAATCGGGCTGGAGCTGCCAAGCCCCAGGACATCCCAAATGAGAGGATTAGGCCCAGCCTGTGAGAATTCCTGGGGCTGCTGAGCCTCAGCTGTTGGGGTGGGTGTGTTGGGAACATCAGATGGAATATCAGATGGATTTTGAGCTTCCTGGGCTGAGGATAAAACTGTGCCTGACTCCTGCTCCTGCCCAGGCCAGGGCTGGAAAGGATTGGGGAGATGAAGGCAGATTGGGCAGCAGTGTTGGAGATTGCACAGCTGGGATGCTTTTCTTGAGCTTTATTGCAGCATCAGCCTCATTACTGGGCTGAGACAATTGAAAGATGGCAGCAGCTCATGATTTTTGTGAGTAGCAGCCAAAGATTTCTTTGTTACAGAGAATTTTAAAAACTCTCTAGCCAACAGTGTATTGCTAAAACTTACAGGCAATTGTTCTATCCAAGCACTAAAAGCACACATACACCTGCTTCACACAATGCTTGCTTGCCTGCTCTCTATTAAAAATACACAATTCTCCATTTTTAAGCTTAAAACTTTCTACTGTCTTGCCAGGCAAATTTTTCTGTAGTCTTTAAGTCTATTTTAGCTAAGCTTAAAACTCAATCTATTGTTTAATATCTTTGCTTGCTGTACTATTATAATTTTTTCTACTTTCAAACTTTACAACTAATTCTATGTTTCTCTACTCTTTCTAAAACTTACTTTTCCAACTTTCTAAACTTTCTTTCTTTTCTTCTTCCCTTTCCTATTTTTCCCACAGGCAACCTGCAGAATTTCTGTGCTGCTCTTGCCAGGGCTCTCAAAAGGCCCTGCTCATCCTCTGGCACCCTACAAACTTAGAGTGGAAAAGGCAAAAACTGTTAAATGTTGACTTTTTGGGGGCTTTTTAGAACAGGTTGTGACAAACTGGCAGCCTACTGCAGCTGGAGGTGCTGAACCCTCCCTTCATCTGCTGAAGGTAAATGTGTTATGAGGGAAGGGCACACAACTGGTAACATCACCAATACAGTCCACAAAAGCAATGATTTTGGAGCTGTGCTTGACTTAGATAGGAATGAAATCAGAATTTGTAATTTTCTGGTCCATTTCAGTGTTACTGTAAGTGCAGGAACATTACAAGATGTTTGTTTCTGGAATCATTAGGGACCCAGCCCTAAGCTGCGCTCGTTAAAAATATTTTTAATAATTCACTAATATTTTAATAATGTGAAAAACAACAGAGCTGCTGGTGAGGTCTGCAGCTGGGTGGAGGGGCTGGAGGGGACAAAATGCTGCTGTTGGGTGTTTGGGGATCTGGAGCACTCTGTTGCACTGCTTGGGTGGAAAAGAGTGGCTGGAGAGGAGATGGGGCTTTGAAAAATCCACCAAAGCCTGGCTTAAAACCACCTGGATGAGCCCTGGGGTTGGGGAGGAGCTGCCAGCAGGTGCCAAGGGGCATGTTAAAAACACACCCATGTTCAACCTACTGCTTTTATTTATTCTCTTGGGATAACACCCTGTTCTGCTTTGCAGTCAGGGGGATGCTGAGGAGTTGTCTTGGAGCAGATTCAAAAAAAGGCTACTGAAGGTTTGCTGGGAGAAGTGCCAGCACCTGGTGGTGTGTTTGGGCTGTCTCAGACTGGATCTGTCTCTTGGATTGCCACCAGAGCTTTAGGGTGAGGAGCTGCCCACCCTGCCTGAGCACAGGCAGCTTTTTGGAGGAGCTGGGAAGATGCTGGAAGCTGGAGCAGCATGAATGGATGAACCAAGGGAGTGCTGGATGAGATGTTCAGATGAAGCACTCATCTCCAAGATCCTCCTCATTCAGATTGAGGGGTGAAGGTTTGAAAGAGACTGGACTGTGCCCTGTTGGGCCTCTCTCCAAAGCCTCTGTGGATAAGGAGCAGGGAGGTTTTGGGGATCACCTGAAGGAGCAGGGAGGTTTTGGGGATCAGCTGTGGATAAGGAGCAGGGAGGTTTTGGGGATCACCTGAAGGAGCAGGGTGGGTTTGGGCACCAGCTGTGGATAAGGAGCAGGGAGGTTTGGGGATCAGCTGTGGATAAGGAGCAGGGTGGTTTTGGGGATCACCTGAAGGAGCAGGGAAGTTTGGGGATCAGCTCTGGGTAAGGAGCAGGGTGGGTTTGGTTTTGGGCACCAGCTGTGGATAAGGAGCAGGGAGGTTTTGGGGATCAGCTCTGGATAAGGGGCAGGGAGGTTTTGCTTTTGGGGATCAGCTCTCGATAAAGGAGCAGGGAGGTTTTGGGGATGACCTGAAGGAGCAGGGAGGTTTGAGGATCAGCTGTGGATAAGGAGCAGGGAGGTTTTGGGGATCACCTGAAGGAGCAGGGAGGTTTGGGGATCAGCTCTGGGTAAGGAGCAGGGAGGTTTTGGGGATCACCTGAAGGAGCAGGGAGGTTTTGGTTTTGGGCACCAGCTGTGGATAAGGAGTAGGGAGGTTTTGGGGATCACCTGAAGGAGCAGGGAAGTTTGAGGATCAGCTGTGGATAAGGAGCAGGGTGGTTTTGGGCACCAGCTGTGGATAAGGAGTAGGGTGGGTTTGGTTTTGGGCACCAGCTGTGGATAAGGAGCAGGGAGGTTTTGGGGATCACCTGAAGGAGCAGGGAAGTTTGAGGATCAGCTGTGGATAAGGAGCAGGGTGGTTTTGGGCACCAGCTGTGGATAAGGAGCAGGGTGGGTTTGGGCACCAGCTGTGGATAAGGAGCAGGGAGGTTTTGGTTTTGGGCACCAGCTGTGGATAAGGAGTAGGGTGGGTTTGGTTTTGGGGATCAGCTGTGGATAGGAGCAGGGTGGTTTTGGGGAGGTGCCTCAGTTGGGGACCAGAGCAGCCCAGCAGGAGCAGCTTTGCCCTGGTCCTGCCTGGCCACTTGTTTGGGTTGGATTTGCAGTGTGTGTGGACACACAGAGCTTTGCCAAGGAGGTTTTTGCAGGGAGCTAATTGACTTTCCATCATCTCCTCGGGTCCTCTGGCGAGCGAAATGACTGAAACGCTGCCTCAGGCTTCCCAGTAAACAATGAGCAGTTGGTTTCACATGGCTCCCTGTCAAAAATCCCAAACTGGAAAGGCAGGAAAACAAACAATCAGATCAGGAAGAAATGGGTTTTTGGCACCAGTTCCCTCTGTGTTGACTGGGCTGTGAGACAGACCCTGAGAAATGGCTCAGATTTGAGTCAAACAGCCCAGGCAGGGATGGGGAGGGTGGAGAAATGGATAAAAATACTGGATAAAAATGAAACGCAGGCACCTACAGGTGCTGAGGAGCAGGGGAAGAGCACAGGTCCCTGTGTGCTTCCCACATGGCAGAGACATTGCAGACACAGGAGGCTGGCAGGGGAGGCAGGATGAGTGCCAGGAAAATCTGTGCTCCAGCTGAAAGGTAGGATTTGGGAAGGGGAGAGCAGCACTTGGTTCACCAATGGAAAATAAATGGAGGGTCTGAGGTGGAGCAGCAGGCAAAGGCTTCTCCTCTGTGCTCAGGTTTCAGTGACAGGCTGGAGCTGCTGCCTGTTTGGTCATAACCCAGGTGACCAAATTCAGCCAGAGCATCCAGAGGGAAATTTGCTGATATTTTTATTTGCTGATATTTTTATATGCTGATATTTTCATTTGCTGATGTTTTTTCTTGCTGTCTGCCATAGCTGATGGGTAAATAAAATTTTCAGGAGTTTTTTTCAGACAAATTCAGTGCTTCTGGATCATCCCATTCAGGATGCAGCTTCCTTGTGATTCAGCTGGCCAAAAGTAAGGTCTCAAAAGAAAAAAATCCATGTTTTTGTCTGTCTCCCACAGCACTCTGGCATTTTTCTTTTGCAACCTCATCTCATAAATTTATTGCTGAAATTTTTTTTCTTTTTTATTTTCCAGAGAGGATTGTCTGGTTTTGGAAAAGTTCCTACTTCAGGAAAGTTTAGTCTCACTTTACATAAACATCCTGAGATGTAGGATGATTTTTTTCCCTCTCCTCTGGCCTTGTTAGCGTTGATATTATTGCTAGAGTGTAAATATTATTAAAGATGTTTCAAGTTCCATGGGCTCTCCTGTTGTTAAACAGAAATCTGTAGTTTGGCACAGGCAGCTCCTCAGGAACAAACCTTATTGAGAGCATGTGGCATTGACTGGAAAGTGCTTTTTTCACCCCAAGGTAGAACTGTGAGTATTTGCCAGCTGTGGAAGGCACACAGCACCCCTTGCCTAATTTCCCTTCCTCTCTCCAGGGCAGCAGGACTTGTTCCTCATGGAAATCTGTGAATATTTGTGTCTCTCCTGCTCTCAGCACCTGATGGGACCAGCAGACAATTTGGCAGCTGGGCTGGAGGTTTTGCTGGGCTTCTTTGTTTTTAAAGATGCTTTCATCTGGCTCTGGGCTTCATCTCTTGTCTCTTTAGCTCTGTTTAAAATCCCCACAGGTTTATTTGGTAAAAAAACCCTCAGATCAGCTTGAAAGCCATGTGGCACTCAAAGGAGGCACAAGGAGCTGAAGTTTCTGATCCAGACTGGTCAACTTTGCAGGTCCTGGTGGCCCCAGAGAGGGTGAGGAGATGGATTCCATCAGTAATTCCTGCTGGGAAGTGGAGGGTGGGTGGTGCCATCCTGCTGCAGCTTCCCTGGGAGGGGAGGAGGTCCCTGAGTGGTGCTGCCTGATGGGCACAGGGCATGGGCACTGCAGAAGGTGGAGGCATCACCCCCAAAAAAGCTCTTGGTCCACTCCTGCTTGGCAGAGAGCAGTGAAAAGTCAGCTTGAAGCAGGAGCTCAGAGCTACAATGCCTGGGCAGGAGCAGAGCTTGCATGGGGGTCCCCTCCCAGTCTCAAGCTGCTTCCTCCAGCCCACCCCACTGGTGTTTGCTCTCAAATCCCAGCAGCTTCCCTGTTGTCTATCCCACAGCTTAAATAATCCTTGCCACTGAGGTGGTTTTCTGTTTTGTTTTTTTTTTTATTTCTAGTCTAATCTACAATTTACAGCCTCGTCCTGTTCCCTGTGGGGATGCAGAACAATTTATTCCCACATCCTTTGCAGCAGCCCTCTACATAATTGAAGCCTGCTACCAAATCTCTTCTGATTTCCAGACTAGACAAATCCAATTCTTCCAGGCAAGTTTTTCCCCTGGTAAATTGTGTTTTGCTATCCTCTGAACTTCCCCCATGTTAGCCTGCACCTGGAATGATTGTGGCTGTAGATGTGGTGAGGAGGAGGAGGAAAACCAGTTTGGATTTTGTGCTGTTCTGTGGGTTAGAACTTGGAGATCTTTGAGGTTTCTCTGCACAGTGCTGCTGGGTGGGGATAAAGGGTCAGGAGAGCTCAGATGTCACAGACATCTTTTATGGAAAATCCTTTCCTTAGGATTTTTCCTCCTGAGAAGCTGAGAGGCCTCAGGAACAAAATGTAACCAATGGTTATCTGCTGCTGTGGAATGCAACAGGTGCATCTGGGATTGGCCCATGTTGGATGTTTCTAATTAATGGCCAATCACAGCCCAGCTGGCTCGGACAGAGAGCCTGAGCCACAAACCTTTGTTATCATTCCTTCCTATTCTATTCTTAGCCAGCCTTCTGATGAAATATTTTCCTCTATTCCTTTAGCATAGTTTTAATGTAATATATATCATAAAATAATAAATCAAGCCTTGTGAACCATGGAGTCAGATCCTCATCTCTTCCCTCAACCTGGGACCCCTGTGAACACAGTCACAGAGGATCAGTGTAAGAAAGGCAACAAATCAGGTCCAGGTGCTTTGGACAACAGCCTCAGGTATCTGCAGGTGCTTCCACAAACCTTTGCTCAGAGTTGGACACCCCTGGATGTACAAAAGCTCATTCCAGCCTAGCTGGGCTTTTCAGCCCTTTTCAGCAGTTTTGGGCTCTTTTCCTTGGACTCCCACCCTGCAGGGTGAATATTTGGGTCTCTCCTGCTCTCAGCACTCAGCACCTGATGGGACCAGCAGACAACTGGGCTGGGGGAAGCTCCTGCAGCTCCTCGGGGATGCCGCTGCTCCCCCCAGGGATGTGGGTGATGCTGCCGGGGCTGTCGCTCCGCATTTCACTCCTGTCTGGCTCCGGCTGGTGGGAGGAGATGCTCAGCTTTGTCTCGGTGCCGATCAGGAATGTCTTTTCTCTCTCGGGATGAGGAAGCTGATCTGCATTCTTGCCCTGTCATCCGCGGAGCCGGCGGAATTATTCACGTAATTCACGAGTTCCTGGGGAGAACCTTTGGCTTCTCCTCCCCCTCCTGCTGCTCTGGAGCTGGAGCAGCGGGACAGGGGAAGGCACGGGGGAAGGGGGACGGGGACAGATGGGTGGGGGATGCTGAGGTGCCCGGAGTTCAGTCACCCCCGGCTGCCACCGTGAGCAGGTAACCATGGAGACACCAGGATGCACGGCACGCCCGGTCCCCGAGGAACAGCACGTGTGGATTTAAACAAACACACCCTGGGCTTGGCACGGGGCTGGGGGCATTCAGCTGGGTGAGCCCCGGCTGAGAGAGCCCATGGAGAGCAGGATTTGGGAGCACCGTGCATGCAGGGCTGGCTGTGAGGTGCTGGCAAAGCTCTGGGGAGCTGGAGGGATGCCCTCCAACAGGGAATGTTCTCATCCCTGTCAGTGCCAGCTTGTGGGAATGCAGGAGAGTGAGTGGGAGAATTACTGACAGGAGTGGACCCTGTGGCAGCATTTGCACCCTTCTGGAAGTGCCAGAACAGCCTTGCTTGGGCTGGATTGTGGTGTGCAGGGTGTTCTATCCTCCTGGGAGTTGTTTGAGGGATTTCTGTCCATCCCAAGGAGAATGGGAACGTGTAGGTTTTCCTCTGGCAGGAGGATGAATGAATGTACGAGCGAGGGGAGTGCTGGATGAGAGGCTCAGATGAAGCACTCATCTCCAAGGTTCTCCTCATTCAGGTTTAGGGATGGAGCTTTTAAAGAGACAGCAGCCAGGCTGGGTGGCACAGTGTCCCTGTCAGGGGTGACAGAGGTGCCAGCAGGGCACTGCAGAGCCACAGGGTCTCCTGGCAAAGCACAAGGAGCACAAGTGCTGCCCCAGCTCTGGGGTTTTGTGCCACAGAGCAGCACCTGCCCAGGCTCAGGGACAGCTTTGGGGCAGCCTTTGTGGCCAGCCCTGGAAGATTACAAGTCCAGGATGCTGCTGGATGTTGCCAAGCCACACAGGTCTCCTTTTTGCAGCGTGGTGAAAGGAAAAAGCCCAAGCAAAGGGCCATGGAAGTGTGGGCCACCCAAAAGAGCCTGCAGGGTGTGGCCTCCCAGAGGAGGGATGAGGTTTTGGGGGCTCCTGTGCCCAGCAGCTGCGCCGTGCCAGGGGGAATGTGAGAAATCTGTGTGAGCCATCTCCGTGCTGCCTTGGCAGTGCTGGGGGGGCTCCTCGAGTGACACAGAGCAGCAGTGTCACCTCCAGGGCCAGCCCGGGAAAGGCAAACAGAGCCCAGGCAGAGGAGATGCCCCTCTGCACAGGGGTGAAAGAGGCAGCCCGGCGTGCACAGCCCCTTCGCACCGGGCTGTGGGGCGATGTGCATCCGTGTCCTTGTCCCCACCGCTGCCCTGCGTTCGGCTGGTTGTCACGGTCACCGTGCCCTGCTCACCAGGGAGGAGGAGGAGGAGCTGACAGGGCTGGGGGCACTGGGGGTCCCTTGCCGGGTCTGGGGGCGCTGCTGCGGGGTGTCCTGGCTGGGCAGAGGGCAGGGTGTGCCCGGGGCTGTGCCAGGGGCTGTGTGCCCGGACAGTGCCGCCGCCGTGTGTTGTTGTCTCGGCTCCTTCCCTCCTTTGTTATCCCCCGTCTGCCCCCTCTGGTTTATGTGCGAGTTCCCTTCCTCCGATTGTCAGAAATTTCTTTTTCACTGTGTGGGCAGGAGACAGATTTTAACTGTCTCTATTTTCTTCCCTTTTTTTTTTTTTTTTTAAATTTCGTTTTATCCCCCCCTCCCCCTTCCCTTCCATCCCCGCTCCTCTCGTCTCTCCCTCCCCCCTTCCTCTCCCCTCCCTCCTTTTTTTCCCTCCCTCCCTTCCCCACGGCTCTTTCCCTCCCTTTTCCATTACAAACCATGCCTGTGGAATCCCCCCCGGCCGGATCCATGCCTGTGTGCCCAGGTAAGGACGCCCAGCGGGATGGGGGCCCTGGACCAGCTCCCGCTCCTCTCCCAAAGTCCGCGGGGACATCGCGTGTGTGCCCCCGCCCCACGCCAGCTCGCTGCTACCTGTTGGGGACGGTCGGGAGACGCCAGTTGGGGCTGTCTCCATCCTCCTCCTCCTCCTCCTCCTCCTCCTCCTCCTCCTCCTCCTCCTCCTCCTCTCTCCGAGCGATTCCCGGTGGGCACCGCTGCTGTCTCCGCTCCCGGGATGCGCGGGGCTCCGCGGATGCAGCGCAGGGGAAGGAGCAGGAGGCAGCCGGAGGCCACAGGTGGGTTCTGCCCGGCCACCTCGGGGGTTCCAGCACCTCTTTGGGACGACACCCCAACTTTGAAGCCCGGCTCTGGGTTTTGCCCGTTCCCGAGGTTTTTGAGGCGCGGGGATCGGCTCTGGCAAAGTTTGGCTCTGGCTCTGTGCTCAGGGGGGGACCGGGGGTCCCGGGGGACCCGCCACACTCGGGAAGGATGGTGTGTGAGCGGGGGTGCCCACCTTCACGCCTCGGTGGGTGAGGCCGGATTGAGGTGTCAGCCCCTCTGCTCCCCTGCCCTGGGTGCCCTGGGGAGCCCTGGCTGGGATGCTCGGGGCTCCTCCGGCTCCAGCCCAGCTCCCCCGACAGCCCAGGGCTTCCCAGATGAGCGGAATCCCTTCGCTCCTCTTCTCTTCCTGGGGCTCTGTCTCGTGTTGTCTCCCTGCTCCCAGTCTCCGCTTTCTGTGGGTCCAGGTGCTGCTCCCGAGCGCTTGGGTGATGCTGCTGACAGTGATGAGTGAGTGGGGTCCTAAATCAGGGATTGTTTGCCTCGTTGCTCCAGCTCTCCCAGCTCCTCTTGCGTTGCCGAGCGTGTGTTTGGGTGCTCGTGGCTCATTTTGGAGCGGGGCCAGGGATAACACTTATCCAACATCTCGGGTGACAAGGGACAACCTGGACCCTGCCCAGGAAGGGTCACACCTCCCTCCCGCAGCCCCGGGGTGATCTCAGCCTGCTCTGCGGGCTCGGTCCGTGCTGCACACCGGCTCTGGGTGCCCTGGATGAGGTGACACTGCAGGCTCAGGGTGCCATGGGTGCAGTGACACTCTGGGCTCAGGGTGCCCCAGATGAGGTGACACTGTTGGCTTAGGGTGCCCTGGATGTGGTGGCACTCTGAGCTCAGGGTGCCCTTGGTGAGGTGACAGTCTGAGCCCTGGATGCAGTGACACTCTGAGCTCAGGGTGCCATGGATGCAGTGACACTGAGCTCAGGGTGCCCTGGATGCAGTGACACTCTGAGCTCAGGGTGTCCTGGGTGAGGTGACACTCTGAGCCCTGGGTGCAGTGACACTCTGAGCCCTGGGTGAGGTGACAGTCTGAGCTCAGGGTGCCCTGGGTGCAGTGACACTCTGAGCTCTGGGTGCCCTGGGTGAGGTGACACTCCGAGCTCAGGGTGCCCTGGGTGCAGTGACACTCGGGCTGGCCCTGACCCTCGGCAGGGCTGCTCTGGCACAAAGGGCAGAGCAGCACAGAGGGCGCTGCCAGCGGGATGAGCCGGGCACTCCAGCTGCTGCTGCCGACAGCTCTGGCATGGCTGGGGCACTGCCAGCACCCCTGAGTGACAGGAGCCACCCCTGAGTGACAGGAGCCACCACCCAAATGTCAGCGTTTGCTGCAGCCCCCTCTGCCCAAAGCAGGTGGGTTGACCTCCCCTGGATGGGGCTGGGAGGTGGAGGAGGAGCTGCTGCTGCTGCTGGTGGCATCAGGCCCGGGCACTGAACTCCCCTCTGTCTCTGCTGCTGCCTGGCAGGGTTGCTTTGCTCCTCCTGGAATGCCTGGAAAGTTTGTTTGCTGTAGTTTGGGAAGCATTTGCACCCCTTGAGCACCTGGGGGAGGGTTCCTCCTCCTCTGCTGCCACGCAGGGCAGTGCAAACCTTTCACCAGGGACAGGCTGTGAGAGCACAGCCCGGCCCCTGGCACCCTGGCACCTTTTTGGGGCAGGTGACAGGCTGATGCTGATGCTGAGGCAGAGCCTCCCTCTGGCTCACCCACGCTGCTGAGGGCTCTAATGGGGACCTGAGCACGTGTGTGACATCTCTGGCAGCCCTGTCCCCTGGGCCATGTCAGGCTGCAGCCCCCCGTGGCCCATCCCCGGCGTGGCTGAGTCAATGCAGCCACCCACTGCATCCAGCGTGTGACTCACAGCTCTTCATGCACTGCTGTGAATCACTCACAGCCACACCGCTGACTTTAGTGACAGCTGAGAGGAGAAACCGGTCCCCCCAGCACTCCCCCAGCACCTCTGCTGCTGCCAGATGGGCTCCTGGTGGTGACCCAAGGGAACTTCTGTGAGTGGCACTCTGGTGATGGCAGCCGGAGTTTCTGCTCATTCCTGCATCCCCAGGATGCTCGTGGCTGCAATTTATGGGTGGACACTGGGCTGGTGCAGCCAGGGGGTGACTCTTGTGCTCTGGTGGCTACACTGGGGTGACTCTGATGTTCTGAGCCACTTCCCTCAGGCCAGGGGGGCACTTTGGGCCAGTTCTCCTGGTGCTGTTCCATTTTCCCCATCTGCCTCTCTGCTGTGGTGGTGTGGAGCCCCTGCTCTGGGCTCTCCCCAGCCCTTGGGGTGCAGCAGCACTGCCTGAGCCCCAGCTGGGGATGAGCAAGAGGTGCCAGGAAAAGCCCCAGCTGCCCCCCATGGCTGTGGCTGGCAGATGGTGTGGCCAGCAGCTCAGCTGCTGCCTGCCGTGCTCCTCGCTGCCCTGTCCCCGCTGGCTCCCCCGGGCCGGAGCTGCCTGGGGGCACTCAAAGAGGCTCGTTAATTAATTAACCTAATTAACCTCCCCGGGGACTGCCGGCTGTCACCTTCCTGCCTCTGCTGGAGACAGGCCAAAGGAGCAGCCTGGGGACACTGCCTGCTCCTGCCTCCCTGGGCAGGGAGTCCAGCGACCCTGCATCCCTTCCCTGCCATGGACAGGGAGTCCAGCCCTCCTGAATCCCTTCCCCAACCATGGACAGGGATTCCAGCCCTCCTGCATCCCTTCCCTGCCATGGACAGGGATTCCAGCAACCCTGCATCCCTTCCCTGCCATGGACAGGGACTCCAGCGACCCTGCATCCCTTCCCTGCCATGGACAGGGATTCCAGCCCTCCTGAATCCCTTCCCCAACCATGGACAGGGATTCCAGCCCTCCTGAATCCCTTCCCCACCATGGACAGGGATTCCAGCCCTCCTGAATCCCTTCCCTGCCATGGACAGGGATTCCAGCCCTCCTGAATCCCTTCCCAACCATGGACAGGGATTCCAGCCCTCCTGAATCCCTTCCCCAACCATGGACAGGGATTCCAGCCCTCCTGAATCCCTTCCCCAACCATGGACAGGGATTCCAGCCCTCCTGAATCCCTTCCCAACCACTGACAGGGATTCCAGCCACCCTGCATCCCTCACAGGGATTCCAGTGACCCTGCATCCCTCCCCTACCATGGAGAAGGATTTCACTCATCCTGCATCCCTTCCCAATCACGGAGAGGGGTTCCATTCATCCTGCATCCCTTCCCAATCACTGATAAGGATTCCAGCCATCCTACTTTCATTCCCAGCCACGGACAGGGATTCCAGTGACCCTGCATCCCTTTCCAGCCATGGACAGGGATTCCAGCCATCCTGCATCCCTCCCCAACCATTGATAGGGATTCCAGCCATCCTGCATCCATTCCCAACCACAGACAGGGGTTCCAGTGATCCTGAATCTCTCCCCAACTACTGATAGGGATTCCAGCCATCCTGAATCCCTCCCCAACCACTGATAGTGATTCCAGCCATCCTGCATCCATTCCCAACCACTGACAGGGATTCCAGTGACCCTGCATCCCTCCCCAGCCACGTACACATGTGCTGGGGGTCAGTGGAGCATCCCTGTGTCCCCATCCAGCATTGTGTTTAGGAGGAGATGATAAATAAATCCAGTGCCTTGTAGCTCCACAGAGCTCCAGGGAAGGCGCAGGGGACCAGAGGGGACCAGGAAAGCTCCCCAGGTGCCTTCCAGGTCTCAGCCTGCCCCTCATCCACCTCCTGAGTCTTTTCCATGCTGCTTTGCTTTGTCCCTGCCTGTTGCTCTTGCGAAAGCTCTTTCCACCCTCCCCTCCCGGTGCCGGCTCCCCACCAGCATGTCCCCTCCTTCCTTCCTGCTCCCTGCGGCTGAAATGAAGTGCTGGAGTATTTCAGGGATGTCAAAACATACCATTAGTCACGGTGGTGAGGCCTCGTGCCTGGGGAGAGGCTGCTGAGCTCTCTGTCAGCCTGAGAAATGATCAGGGCAGGAGGGAGCCCGGGGGCAAAGGCTTTGGGCTTTCTCCCTCTCTGGTACCCCTGGCATCATCCTGACTTTGCTCTGAGCCAGCAGCTTGGCTCAGGCGCTCCCTGGCACCAATTGTTCCACAATTCCCCAGTGGTGCTGGGATGTGGCATCTGCAAAGTGAGGGGGGTGAGATTCTCCCCCAAAATCCCGTGTCAAGGCGACCCTCCCATCGTGCTCTTTACTGGCTCAGAAGGGCTGGTTTTCCTCCTCTTCAGCAGAGATGTGTTGGGATCTGTGCTCCCTGCTTCAGAGGCTGCCTGTGGTGGATTTAAATCCAATATTGGGTTTTCCAGGCAGTTGTTTAAAGGAACCAGCATGGGCACCAAACCACCCGCTCCTGCAGTTTGCCATCCACAGGCATCTGTGCTTCCCAGCCTGGCTCTGGGTTATTGTTCTGCTTCTTTAGTGCCAAAACACTTTATTTCCTCTAACTCAACACACAGGGAATGGGGGGTTCCATTAAAAACACCCCAAGCTCCAGGTGTGCAGCCCCTGCCCCAGGCATTGGAGATGTCTGAGCCTGATCGCTGCAGGAAAGCTCAAAATGCTCAGGGGCTCAGCTCCCGTGGTTCTGCTAGGACTGCTGCCTATAAATAAGCACAAACCAGCTGGAAAGGTGCCCCAAAGCACAGAGGTGTGGGCAGGCCTGAGCCTCACCCCTGACAGCACATCCCTGGAGAGGCTCATTAAGCTGTTTCTGTGAAGTTCTCTGGTGCAGCCAAGAGCATTTGCATTCCCCTTGCCTTGTTTGCCCACCAAGCTGCAGGCAGAAGGTGCTGAGGCTTCCCAAGCAGGGCTGGGAAATCATAACCTGGTTTAAAATTAATTAAAGCTTGTCCTAAAAGGAAAAGAACACCACTTGTGCACGTTGCCATGTCCCGGATGAGCCCCAGGGTGGGTCAGGGTGGTACTTCCATGTCGGTTTTGAGATGAGTTTTAATTGAAACCTTGTGTGAGAAAATCAGGCTGTACTGAATGGGAGTTGCTCAAGATGGTGGCTAATTACTGTGATTAACTGAGCAACACTTTGGGCTCCTCTTCCTCCTGCTCTGCCTCTCATCCTGGCCCCTGGGGAGTGAGTGGCTGCAGCAGCCAGGGAAGGATCACACCCTGCTTATTTGGAGGGACTGGGAGATGGGGCACAGCCCCCAGCAGTGGGGCTGTCTGTATGGCCATCTCTGAGCCTCTGCTTCCCCTAAAAATAGGAGCTTTTCTCTGTGGAAGCAGCTGGAGAGGGGAGAATTATTGCTGTGGGCATGGCTGGAGCTGGGACCCTTCTTGTGGTGTGATACAGGGGGAGAAATTCCATCCTAAAATCTTACAAATGTGAGTTGGGACATATGGGACACGTAGGGAAACAGGGGCAGCCCTTGAGTTTTCCCCTCCCTGTTTTTTCCTGTGGGATTTTTCCCTTTGATGGGGTCCCTCCTTCAGTTCTGCCCCACCCAAGGCTGCCTTTGGGTGTTTGGTTCTGGCTCCCTAAACCTTAAAAAAAGCCCTGTTTACAAAACCTGTCCCTGCTGTCTGCTTCCGTGGGCTGCGCTCCCGGCTCCCAGCGAAATGTGTCACTTGCACCCAGCGGTATTTTTAGAGCTGAGGTTTGCAGAATGCAAAGCCTGGGCAGGTTTTTCCTGGGTGCCAGATTTTCCAGGGAGGAGGAGGAGGAAGAGGAAGAGGGGATTGAGTTGATCTCTTGCTCTGTGCCATTGTGTGGTGGCTCATTGCACCAGTGTCCTCTGCTGAGATGGTTCCACATCTGCGTGGGGATTTATGGATCCTTCATGTTCCTCTCTGCTTGTCCTTTCTTTTGGTCCTCCTTGCTCTATGTTCAGTGGTGTTGCTGCCCCCCTGTTCCACTTTTGCTCTGGGTTGCTGGTCTCTCTGTCTGTCCTTCCAGCCCTTTTCCTTGCCTGGCAGGAGCTGCACTGTGTCCAGGGCTGGTTGGGATGCACAGGCAGCAGGAATGGGCTGGGTGTCAGCTGAGGTTTGCAGAATGCAAAGGCTGGGCAGGTTTTTCCAGGGTGTCAGATTTTCCAGGGAGGAAGAGGAGGAGGAGGAAGAGGGGACTGGGTTGATCTCTTGCTCTGTGCCATTGCATGGTGGCTCATTGTACCAGTGTCCTCTGCTGAGATGGTGCTCACATGGCTTTTCCACATCTACGTGGGGATTTATGGATCTTTCATGTTCCTCTCCACTTGTCCTCTCTTTTGGTCCTCCTTGCTCTGTGTTCAGTGGTGTTGCTGCCTCTCTGATCCACCTTTGGATCCTCCCAGCCCTTTTCCTTGCCTGGCAGCAGCTGCACCGTCTCCAGGGCTGGTTGGGATGCACAGGCAGCAGGAATGGGCTGGGTGTCAGCTGCTCTGCAGCTGTGGGCAGCTGGCCCTGCCAGCAGAGCTTTGCTTTATCCAGGTTCACCTCCACACCTGTCTCTGGAGCTCCTGCCTCTGATCCAGGCTGGAAAACCACCCTGTACATCAGCCTGCTGTCCTGTAAATCCTCTCCTGCTCCCTCTCTCTGCCTCCTGACCTCTGGGAGAGGCTCCTTCCCCTTCCAGCCTGACTTGCATGCATCTATGAACTCTTCAATTCTCCACTGGTGTCTGCTTCTGTGTTTGTTCCAAGGGGTCTGGAGGTTGATGAGGTTGCTGATGGGTACCAGATTCGTGCTCCACAGCTGTGAAACTCGATCTCTTCTGAGAGATTCATGTTTTTTGGGGAGGCACCTACAGGAAGCTGTGGAAACTGAGTCTTTATAAAGGCAGTCCCAAACTCTGCAGTGTGAAATGGGCACTAGGAGGTTGGCCTTGCTCTTGATAGTGAATGTGTATTCTGTGATTCTGTCCTGGAGCTGTCCCAGGGCCATCCCCTCTGTAGATCCTGGAGCATCAGAGGTGCTGCTGGGTCTTGGAGCACTTTGCAGTGTCACAGGGGGTGAGGAATGCCCTTAAATGCCTCTTTGTGGGTTGAGGTGATGCTGAGCAAGGAGGGGAGGAAATCACTCCTCGGGATGATCCAGGGAATCCATGGACATCCTGTGTGTTGGACCAGGTGCAAAACCAGCACACCATGGACAGGGATGTTCCCCCAGCCTTGGAAGCAGCGTTTTGGTTGAAATTGAAATGCTTCTGCGGGGTGAAGCTGGTTTTACACCAGGCAAAATCATGAGAACCAGCAGAAAGGGTGAGAGGAGGGTAGAAGTTTTAACAGCATCCAAATTTGATGGCAAGGGCAATAGGAAGCTGAAGGTTTGGAGGCTTTAGGTTTGAGAGCCATCTTTTAAATCTGGTGCTGTTTTTCCTGTGGTGGATATGATATAAAAAGCAAAACTGCAATGAAGTGTGTCTGCTGTGTTGGAGCAGACACTTTCCACCAGATAAAATTACTTTTTGTCTTCCTTCTCCCCCCACCTTGGCACTTTTGCCCCCAGCAGATCTCTCCTGCCCTGTGCCTGGCTGCCACCCCACACCCTGGCAGGCAGGTCTATTAAAGATCTTGCAGGGAGAATCTCTCACTCTGCTGCAAGATTTTTCCCTTCTCCCACTGAGTTATGGTCCAGGCTCTTGATCTGGCCCTTGGGCTGGTGGTTCCCATCTCCCAGCACCGCATGGCCAGGGATGCTGCAGCATTCCCTGCCTGCCTCCTGTTCCAGTGCCTGCTCCCAGCCACCTGCCAAACCTCCCTCTGTGGCTGCCACATCTCCCTCGAGTCCCCTGTGGCTGCCATGACTTTGTTTTAGTCACTTTGTGCGTGTTGCTCATGCAGGGAGCAGTCAGTGCTGCTCAGAGTGTTTATCAGCCTTGAAGCCGTCACCTATTTCCAACTTGTTATTCCAGGTATTTAATTTTCTGCTTGAGAGCTGGAGCTTGTTTTCCCTATGATTCCCTCTGAAGGGAGGTGGTTTTTCAGCTCCTGCCTTGGGGAGGGGGTGATGGAGAGGGCTTTGCTGTGCCTGGGGCTGTGGCTGAGCCTCAGAGCTGGGCTCTGACCTGGCACTCTCCCTTGCTGGGATTTTTGGGTGACTGGAGCTGGCCCAGAGCAAAAGCTGTAATCTGAATTAATGTTTTAATTATGCTGCTCTCTTCCCCAAGGGCTGTTCTCTTTGTTTTGAATGTGTTAAGCTCTTCTATGCCTTTTTTCCCTGCTCCCCTCACCGTGCAGCTCTTTCCAGGATGAGCTGGGTTGAGGTGATGAAAAGAAAAGCTGAAGCTGCTCTGATGGCTCAAATATGTATTTTACTAATAAAGGCTTCCTCTGTGAATGAAGTGCCCAGCAGCAGGAGCAGAGTCAAAGCGAGGTTTTAAATCAGCTTGAAAAAAAATCAGATTGGAGAGGGAGCAACTGATGGTGTTTTCATCTCCCTCTGTTATTCCTCAGTTCTTTTAATAATTCAGGTGGGGTTTTTTTTTTCTATATTAAACAGAGCAGACTTGGCAAATGAGTGGAATGTGGCTCCTGGAGCTACAGAGTAAGTGCTGAGCCTTGACAGTTCTCCTTTCTGGGTGATATTGGATCCTTGCTGGTAGAAAACACAAGTACCCTACACCAGGAATTGATCACCCTGCCTTGCAGCACATTATTATTATTATTATTATTATTATTATTATTATTATTATTATTATTATTATTATTATTATTATTATTAATAATAACAATAATAATAATAATAATAATAATAATAATAATAATAATAATAATAATAATAATAATAATAATTTTGCTCTATGGGATTGCACTGGGAAATGTTTCCACCTGCCCAGGTGTGATGGGCTAACTCACACTGGCACTGTTAGGGTGGGAACAACCTCCCCACCCCCTGCCTCGACTTTAGGGGCTGCTCTGAAGCTGGGCTGGATGGATGTGGCCACAGAAAGGTGCTGCCTGTGTGATTCTTGTGCCCTGGGGCACGTTCTGCACCCCTCAAATCCCCCTGGCTGCTGTGGCTGTGCATCACTGTGGGGAGAAGACAAATCACCTCCCTCAGGCCAGGCATAGTTCCCAGTACAATACAGAAAAATCTGTCTTGGAGTGTTTAATGTGTGTCCAAAGGGTATGGGTGACTTGAAAAGGTCTCCTTGTGCGCTGGTTGCATTAAATGCCTTTGTTTGGGTTTTTAATCCCTTTTCTCCCCCAGTTTTGGGGCGGATCTGTAGCTTTGTGGATTCAAAGGTTGAGTGCTGCAGGCTCTGGTCTGCTCCTGCTGTTCCCTTCAGCCGAGGAATGTAAACATTGCCCTGGGATATAGAAACGTGTGAGGCTTTTAGTTTGTCACCTAAAAAAAATTAGCTGAAAAGCACTAGCTCTTGTATTAACTCCTGGCTTCTTGTATTAACTTTTTCAGGTCTGTCTGTTTTCTGAAGCTGAGCACAAAGAGGGAGGGCTCAGAGGGACTGCTGGTGCAGCCCTATTTTGGCTGTGGAACATTTTACCCTGGTGGCCTCTCAGTGATGTTTGGTGGAGTTGAGGGGGCTGCTGCCTCTATTTCATCTTGTGAATGCCAAATAACTGCAATTCTCATCCTTTCTCGAAACTCATGTTTTTCCACATCATTCTTCTTTTCCAGGCTCTTGCTTGGTGTGTGTTTTCCTGAAGCTGGGGTGTGTGTTTTTCAGTGCTGGGGCTGCTTTGGGAATTGCCAGGCACTGCTGCTCCTCTAGTTCTGAGCAAGGATTGCATCTCATGGCACAGCACCTTGGGCTGGGCCAGCCTTTCCCCTCGAGTCAGCTGAATTTTCCCTGATTTCCTGCCTGCAGACCCCATAAATAACCCAGCCTTAGGTTTGCAGGTCCCTGTGGTGGATTGGGGTGACAGTGAGGTTTTAGCTCCATGGTGGGACCTGAGCTTGGGTGGTGCTGGGAGTGAAGGGCTCACTGCCCAGACATTCCTGGATGGAAAAGCTCCAGCTGGTCAGAGCTGGCCCTGGGGATGGTGGGGAGCCCTGTGCAGGTTTGGCTGGGGGTTGAGCCCCTTGTTCCTTGCTGTGCCCTGTGAGGGCAGGCGCTTGGCACAGGAGATGTCCCAGCTCTCTGCACCAGCCTGGTGGGGCTCAGTGGGGAGCCCAGCAGCAAGGGTGAGATCAGCACAGTTCTGCTGGGTTTAGGGTGAACTCTCATCCCTGCCACTCCTCCTTAAGTCCCATGAGGTGACAGCCTGGTGGCTTCATGCTCCTTACTCTCCAAGGCAGTGTGGGGCCAGCCTGGGTTTCCATGCCCTGCTTTGGGCCTGGGGTGAAAGTGCTGGTTTTACTTCTTAAATAATGAGCTGCTGCAGTGGGTGCTGAATTTGGTGGCAGCAGCGACAGACCATGGTTGCTGTTGTCCTTTTGTCCACAGTATGTTGTTATGGAAGTGGGTTTTCCCCCTCCTCTTCTTTTTCACTTAATTTGCACAGGGGAATTTCTGGGAGGCTGCTTCTACTACAGGTTTGGTTTGGGTTTTTTTTTTTTTTCCCTTCTTTTGCTACAGTAGCTTTATAAATTTATCACTGCTCTGATTTAAGGCTTTTTTTTTTCTATTATTATTTTTTTCCTCCTGGCATATGGAAATAGCAAGCTTGGGAAAAATGCAATCCGTTAGCCATTTCAAGCAGGCTCTGCATCCACGGGGCTCAGCAGGCTGAGATTTTTAGAAACACTCAGTACTGGCCTCGTGTTACAGCTCCTGTGGGATGTGGAAAGCACCCAAAGCTCTTTTAGAGATGCATTGCTTGGTGTGGAGCACCCTCAGGCAAGGCTTGTTTGGGGTTTGGGCTGGGGTGGGAGAGCCTGGAAGTGAAGGGATCTTCACCCAGAGGTGTTGGCTCAGCTCCTGGAAGCTTGCTGGGACACCCTTGGAAGTGAGCTGAATACCTGGGCTTGCTCTTGGATCCCCACCAGGCTCTGGGTGATTTCTGGATCCATGCAAAGAGCCTTAAACCATGTGGATTTTTCTTGTGGCATTCACATTCTTTGGAAAAATCCCTTCGCCCAGGATTTTTCTCCTGGGAAGCTGAGAAGCCTCGGAGAAAAGGAAAACAATTCTTACCTCATTTGCTTCTCCTGTGTCGTACCCATGTGGAATGTGTTTGGGGATTGTTTACCCACAGGTGATTGTTCCATTGGATTCTGCTGTGAGTTGTTTTCACTCTTTGGCCAACCAGGGCCAAGCTGTGTCAGGACTCTGGAGAGAGTCATGAGTTTTCATTATTAGCATTCAATATTATCATCATTTGAGCATTCTGTAAGTGCCCTTTCTGAATTTTTAGTATAGTTTAGTATTCTTTAATATAATATAGTATTATAAAGTAATAAATTAGCCTTCTGAGAACATGGAGTCAGATTCATCCTTCCTGCCTTTGTCAGAACACTCCCAGCAAATAAATACAATATTATTCTTGCTTCCCAAAAGCTTCTCCAGAAGGGTCCCTTGGATGCCAAGGCTTTGTTGAGTCTTGTGCCTCCTGGCACTGCAGGGATGCTGACAGCTTGGGGAGCTCTTTGCAGGTGGCTCCACACCTTCCTTGGGCACTCAGTGGTTCTGAAAATCTTCCCTGCTGAGCTTCTGGGGCCAGGTTTGCTCTGCAAAATAAACCTGGGTGTGGTAATGTCCTGGGTTGACTATATAATGCTTTTATGATATAAAAAGCATCTCCCAAATTTACCTTGAACCAGAACAAATACATTTAGGGATGAGCCAAGGTGCAGCCTGAGTGTGCAAGGCTGGGGATCCACCCCAAGGGGCTGTGGGAAGTGGGCAAAACCTGAGGGATCTGCTCTGCTCTGCAGAGGGCTGGCTCATGTGGAGGAGTGGTTTTGGCTTGAAGGTGTCAGTGCTTTGGCTCAAGGATGTTTTTGGAGGAGATGGGGCAGATTTATGTCTTTGTGTCCAATTGGTGCTTCCTCAATAAATTCTGGAGTGGTTTGGGTGGGAAGGGACCTTAAAGATCATCTTGGTCTGGCACCCCCTGCCATGAGGTGTAGGGGGATAGAACATAAGTAGATAAAGGAAGTATAGAATGTAATCTTACCCCCTAAAGAGTTGCAGCTGAGCCAATTATTAAGGATTAGGAGCAGGCCTGACTTTAACAGGCCACACCTGTAGCTAATCAGAAGAGTGTTATAAAGGAGTGGATTGGTTGGTTGAGGGGAACTGGAGTCAGCTGGTTACTGTGAGGGTGAGGAAGAGTCAGTGCCTAGAGGAGCTGCCTATGAGAAACATCAAGGAGGTACAAAACTCTGGGAATATGGAAACCTTGCAATATAATGACAATAGAACTCTTGCACTGTAATGACAGCAATGGTGACCCCAGCATGATTTGGGAAAAGGAAAAAGGACTTAAATACTAAACTATATCACCCCATGGATTCGGGGAAACAGGATTTGGCCTGTGGATTCAGGGAAAAGGATGTGACTACTAAACTATTGGTAAAATAGATCAATTGCAGCTATTAATGTTTGTTAAATGTGAGTATAAAAGATTTTGAAGAGAAGTACTTTGTAAACTGAGAAAAGCTGCAAAACTGAGTTAACATTTAGAAATATATATATTTGTACCATAATATGTTGTTTGAACATTGTATAACTCTTAGTTCTAAATGAAATATATGAATGTGTGATGATGTTAATTTATTTGAATATGTCCTTCTAGAAATGCTGCAACTCCGCAATTAAAAGAAAAAGGGGGAATTGTAGGGGGATAGAACATAAGTAAATAAAGGAAGTATAGAAGGTAATCTTACCCCCTAAAGAGTTGCAGCTGAGCCAATTATTAAGGATTAGGAGCAGGCCTGACTTTAACAGGATACACCTGTAGCCAATCAGAAGAGTGTTATAAAAGAGTGGATTGGTTGGTTGAGGGGAGCTGGAGTCAGTTGGTTACTGTGAGGATGAGGAAGAGTCAGTGCCTGGAGGAGCTGCCTATGAGAAACATCAAGGAGGTACAAAACTCTGGCAATATGGAATCTTTGCATTGTAATGTCAATAGAACTCTTGCACTGTAGTGACAGCAATGGGGGACACCTTCCATGAAACCAGGTTGCTCAAAGTGGCTTTGAACACTTCCAGGGCATTCACAAGCAGGGGAGGAGGGAAGAGCAAGGTTCTGGACACAGGGCCTGCTTCCTCCCTGCTGGCATGCTGGAGGAGTTCCTTCACGGGAACAAGGACCAGGACAGACCCTTTGCCTTCACCTGCTCTCCAGGACCCATGGAAGTGTTCAAGGCCAGGCTGGACAGGGCTTGGAGCACCCTGGAATCCCTGCCCATGGCACAGGGGCTGGAACAAGATCATCTTTAAGGTCCTTCCCAGCCCAAACCATTGTTTGAGCCTGACCATTCAATGAGGCCCAGTGCAGTGATGAGCTGGGTGTCACTTGCAGCAGGGGTGACAACCTGAGCATTGCCTGGGGAGGGTGACAGGGCTGTGGGGCAGAGCCTGTTAGCAGCTCTTGGAGAGGCCATAAACTCAGTCCTGGCAGCCCCTGCTTTAGGGGAAGCCTTGGTTTCTCTGGAGGTGCCTGGTCCTGGCTGCAGTGCTGATCCTGTGCCAGGGACTCCCTGAGATGGGGGATCCCATCTGGGTGCTCACAGCCTTTGAGCACCCCCTGTTTTCAGCTTGGGACTGTTAGTAGGGACTGTCCAGCCCATTTCAGGCAGAAGGAAGGGTATAAAACCCAGGAACACACAAGTGCAGTATTTCCAAATGGTGTTTCTGTGCTGCTGTGGGGTGTGATGGAGTTTTGATGCACCCCAGGCAGATCCACAGACCCTGAGGAAGACTCTGGTATTTTTGGGGTCCCCTGGATGGAGGAGGAATTGAGAATCTCCATGTTCTTAGAAGGTTAATTTATTATTATATTAAAGAATGCTATACTAAAGAATAGAGAAAGGATGCAGACAGAAGGTTTAACAAAATACTAATGAAAAATTTGTGACTCTCTCCAGAGCCCCGACACAGCTGGCTGTGATTGGCCATTAAGTTAAAACAATTCCCATGAAACCAATCCAACAATGACCAGTTGACCAAAAGATGAAAACTCATGACTCTTTCCAGAGTCCTGACACAGCTTGGCTCTGATTGGCCAAAGAGTGAAAACAACTCACAGCAGAATCCAATGAAACAATCACCTGTGGGTAAACAATCCCCAAACACATTCCACATGAGCACAACAGAGGAGAAGCAAATGAGATAATAATTGTTTTCCTTTTCTCTAAGGCTTCTCAGCTTCCCAGGAGAAAAACCCTGGGTAAACAATGTCCAAACCACATTCCAAAGCAGCAAACCACAGGAGAAGCAAATGATATAATTTTTTTTTTTTACTTTTTCTCTGAGGCTTCTCAGCTTCCCAGGAGAAGAAATCCTGGGCAAGGGGATTTTTCCAGAAAATATGAATGTGACAGAAAGACTGGAGCCCTCACAAGTGGTTCAGCTGGCAGCTGACACACAAACAAGGTTCAAAGCAAGAAAATGACCTGGTTTAAACCCGGAATGTTGGATGGCAGTCATGTACCAGTGCCAGTCTGGGGAGGGTGGAGGTGTCAGCCTGGTCCCTTCTGGGAGGGATGGATTTCGGGTGCTGCCACTTTGAGCTGTGCAGGTGGGGGCTGGGGGCCATGAGGGATGATTGCTTGCTTCTCCCCAGCTCAGACATGCTGCTGGTGCTCCCAGTCCTGCTGGCAGACGGTGGATGGCTGGCATGGGGAAAATCAGTGGTGTGAAGCTATTTAGGAAGGAGTGAGTGGGCAAGAGGAGAGAGAGAGGGGGAGTGAGGCTCCAGAAATAGCCCTGGCAAGGGGCTGCAAGCCAATGGGCTCTGCTGGTGTCCAGTGTGGGGGTGGTGGTGAGCACAGGGCCATGCTGGCCAGCTGGGCAGTGCCAGGTGGCCGTGCCAGGCTGCAGGAGGAGCCCCTGGTGTGACAGGCTGGGTGACACACGCCGCCAGTCTCACACCGCCGGGCCTCTGCCATCCTGGAGATGTCTCAAAGTTCCAGATGGCAGCTCCCTGGTGTAAAAAGAGCTCTGTGTGTGTGTGTGTGAGTGTGTGTGTGGCTGTGGAGGAGCCTCGTCTGGAGCCTCTCCAGAGCTGGAGAGGGATGGATGGGGGGCCACCAGTGAGCAGCCACCGCAGTGTGATGTTTCCAAATGTGGTGAAGTCCAAGCTCCAAGGGCATGTGCTGCTGCAAAAGGGCCAGTTCTGTGGTGGATTTAGGAACTGATTGAGCTGTGGGGCATCATTTCAGCAGGGAGATGGAGCTGATCAGTGGAGCAGTCAGCTTGGGTCAGAGCCAAGCCCTTTCTAGCTCTGTGCCTGGCCTGGCTGCTCAGCCAGGGCTGTGGAGAGTGTTGGGCTGGACTGATGCATGTCTTATATAAAGAAGAAATGGGATGTGCATTGTTCTTTTCCTGCTGGACCTTCCCAGGCCCCAGCTTTCAGCAGCACCAAGCTTGCCCTCCTCTGCTCCAGGAATTCGTCTCATCCTGAATCTGAGCTCCTTTGCACCGTGCTCAAGTGTCCCACAAAGCAGCTCTCTGGCTGAAAGGTTGCTGTGGCAGGAATTATTCTGAGCAACGTGCTTCAGAGGGATGGAACAGCAGAGAGGAAATAATGCCACAAAGAGGAGAAGGAGGGAAGGCAGGCACGGCTCGGCGCCAGCGACTGCAGCGGGCGGATGAAAGGAAGGAAAGCAGCGCTGGGTGAGCTCTTGTTGGGAGCAAAAACACTCAGAGGAGAGGGAGCCCGAGGATAAATCAGTGGCTCTGGTCCAAAGGGAGGTGCTGGAGCTGCTGGCTGTGAGCAATCAAGGCAGATGGGGGGTGACCAGCGCTGCTGGGGCAGGACTGGAGTTGGGGCAGAGCTGTGCTGCCGGAGGGACAAGAGGCCACTGCTGGAGGCTGGGGTCCAGCTGGATGTATCTGAAAGAGCAGTGCCTCCAAATGCTGTGCTTCATGCCTGTCTCCTTACCCAGATGGCTTCCAGAAGCACAGACCCTTCACTTGGCACCTCAGCAAAGCATCTGGGCTCGTGGCCAGGCTGGCTTGGACCCTCTGCAGGGTCCAGCCTTTGGCAGCCAAGAGGAATCCATCAGCCAAGCTTTCCTGAGGGATTTGGTGGTGTCCCCTGAGCAGGAGAAGGGGCCCTGGGGCTTCCTGGGAGTGTGTGTGTGCATTGAGTAGGAGTGAGAGCTCTGTGCTCGCTGAGCCGGGTTATTAGTCCTGCTGGAAGAAGCAGGATTGCTGAAATGTTCTTTTTAGCTCCACAATCACATTTATTTGTTTTGTTCCCATCTCCCCAAGTGTGGGAGAAAGTGGGCTCAGAGGATGAGCTCTGGGGGTGTGTGGCTGCTTGGAGTGGCTGAGGATGGCAGGAGCAGGGAAGGATGAGGAAGGGGAGGGGCTGGTCCAGGCTATTGGCCCTGAGCAGCAGAATGTCCTGGGACATGCTTTCCCAGCAAGCAGGGAAGCTGGTTGCTTGCTGAAGGGTCCTCAGGGCCTGATTTCAGCATGTGTGACGCTGTCAGGGCAAGAAATTGCTTTTTATTGTCCATTTTTCCCAAGTCAGGATAAGGCAAATCCACTCTGTTCTCTGTGGTAAAGAGCAAAAGGAAAACCTGCTTTTCCTCCTTTGGGGTGGAATCAGGAAGGTTTTGCTCTGTTTACCAGGGATTTAGGGCTCTGCTCTGTCCTAGTGCTTGTGGCTGTAGCTGCTGGTGAGGACCCTGCAGTGGAGGGTGCACAGCACGTGCTCCCCATGGAATTCTGGAGTGGTTTGGGTTTGAAGGGACCTTAAAGGTCATCTTGGCCCAGCCCCATGGGACACCTTCCATGAGACCAAGTTGCTCAAAGTGGTTTTGAACACTTCCAGGCATGGGGAATTCACAGCTTCTCTGGGTAACCCCACCCTCACTGGGAGGAATTTCTTCCCCCCCCCAGCATGGCAGCCCAGACTTATCCTTTATCCCCTTCCCTTCCTCACCGTGCAATTTGTGCAAGAGATTGTCTTCGTTTTTGCACAAACAATGAGACCTTTTCAGCAAATCTTTGTGCATAATGGGAGCAGGATTGAAAGAAGAATAAAGCCTGCTGTCGCTCACCCTCGTGGCATCCCTTTGTTTTCCCCTCTCAGGGGTGCTGTGACTCCTTTTGCCAGGAATCTGCTGTTTCCAGGATGGAGTAATTACCTGTGCAGGTCTATTAAGCACTGACACACATTGTGGTTTGTGAGTCACCTCAGCCAAGGCAGGCTCAGAAATCAGAGCTTGTTTTCAGTGCCTTTGCCAGGTCAAACATTGATTTTTGTGGCCACGGGATGCTGCCCTCAGAGCTGGGTGTCCTTCCTGCCCCATCCCCAGCTCCTGGCTCAGGCAGGTGTTTTTGGGGAAGCCATCAGTGTTTTTGGGGAAGCCATCAGTGTTTTTGGGGAAGCTAGGGTGCTGGTGATGCCTGAGGTGCAGCAGGTGTGGGAATCCACAAAACCAGAGGGTTTTGGGAAAGCTGCAAAAGGCAGGACTCAGAGACAGCAGAACTGGGATTGGAGTTAAGCAGCTGCCATGAGATTGGTCAGCAGAAAAATTATTTAAAAAGTAGAAAAGCAAGGACAAATGGAACCATGGTGTGTGTATTAAGGCTTGTCTGGAATAACTCCCTAAGCTACAGAAAGTTTATCTAGTGAGATATTAGGAAGGTTAAAGCTTAATAATGGAGCTCTGTGCATTGTGTTTTAAGGCTTACAAGCAGGTATTGTATTCAAAATAAGCAAGCATTGTTTTAACCAAAGGTACCTGTGCTTATAGGTTGGATAGAACTACTGTCAATGTGCTTTTGCTTTGTGTGATTGGTCAAGAAACTTCTAAAGTGAGTTGTAACATTAAGTTCTGTGTCTGCTGCCTGGGGTGTGAGCTGCTGGCATCTTCCCATTGTCATACCCATGGAATGAGGCTGATGCTGGAAAATCAAACAGCTCAAGGCAGTTCCCAGCAGTCCCATCCCGTTTGTGATTTGTACACAGCCCCCAGCTGGTGACAGCAGGTGCCACTCGGGTCAGGGACAGCCCTCTGGGGAGCCCAGGGTGTCACAGGCACCTCTGCTGTGAGCACTGCCTGAGGGTGCTGGGCTGCTTCAGCCTGGAGGGCTCTGGGGAGACCTTAGAGCCCCTGCCAGTGCTAAAAGAGGCTGCAAGAGATGTGGAGAGGATCCAGAGGAGCACAGAGTGGCAGGAGAAGTGGGAATGGCTTCACATGGACATTCACATCCAGATCTGGATCCGGAGAGGATCCAGAAGAGCACAGAGTGGCAGGAGAAGTGAGAATGGCTTCACATTGGCAGAGGCTGGGGTTAGATGGGATGTTCAGAAAAAGATTATTCTTCCCATGGCAGGGTAGTTTGAACTAGATGTGCTTTAAGGTCCCTTTCAAGCCAAATCATTTTGGGATCCTGGCACCACACAGGTTCAGCCTTGACATGGGCAAGCAAACTTTTCCCAGGGCAGTGCACAGGAGAACTGAATGCTTCAAGCAAGGCTCCCAATTCTTCCTTCTCCATCTACATCAGGTCCTCTGTATGTCTGTGGTTTAAGCTGACCTGATGTCCCCCAGCAGCAGCAGGGCCCTGCTCTCAGCTCCTTCCTCCAGGCTACCTCATTCCAGGTGGAAGGAGCCAGGGCTGGCTGCTTTTTGCCAGCAGTGCTTCCCAGAGGCTGCTCTATTTATTTCTTTATTTTTAAAAGCATTTTCTGTCCCTGTTGCACAGCAACTTCTAACGCACCCTGGCTGGTTGGGCAGCTCCTGCTCCTCTCCAGAGCTTGGCAATTCCTCAGCTGCTTTAGGGCTCAGGGGGATGGGGACTGATGCTGAGCTCTGATGTGGTTGGGTTCTCTGGTCCCCTCTAAAATGTGCCAGCTCAGGCTGAGTTACCAGGCTTGGCAGCCCTGCTTCCCATATTCCCATTCCCTGGGTGTGGGAGCAGCTGAGGTGTGATGTGCAGAGTCAGTGCTGCTGCTGCTGTGCTCTGTCAGGAAAATTAACCCTCAAACACCAGAGGTTTATGTCCAAAAAGGAGACAGAGGAGTCTTTTTACTTTATTCCAATAAAGGGAGAGGCCATGGGGCATTCCCCTGGGATCTCTCCAATTTTTGGAGGATGCAGCCTCCTTTTTATCCCAATTTCCCAGCTGCATTTCCCTTCTCTCTTTCCCCATTTCTGAGGCACTTGAGAGGTTCAGACTTCCCAAAACACTTGATCCCAAAGATTTCCCTCTAATGTACAACCCACCCTTTTAATTTTTAATTCTTATGGAATTTAGGGGGTTTTCCCCATTGGCTGAGGTACTTGAGAGGTTCAGACTTCCCAGAACACTTGATACCAGAGATTTCCCTCTAATGTACAACCCTCCCTTTTCCTTTTTAATTCTCACAGAATTTAGGGATTTTTCTTCCCCATTGTTTCTTTCATCTCTCAATGTCTAATTTCACTTATCAAACCTAAAGTTTATTTGTAAAAGCAAATCTCTTTTTCCATTCATCAACCAGTGGAATCCTTCCCATTGTTTCCCATTTCTCTCCCAGTGCTGGTTTTATCTCCCAGCAGACCCACAGCTTGTTTGTAAAGACAAATCCACTGCTTGTAAAGACAAATAATAAATTGACAGACAAGCTGCTTGTAAAGACAAATTCCACTATTTAGTGCTGGGATCACTAAAAAAAAAAGTAGATTTATGCTGTCCTTGGGGTGGTGGGGCTCTGTCCATGACCACCTGCATCCACTGGCTCTGGGATCACCAAATGTCCATGGAATGGTGGGCTGGGCTGTGCAGATGCCACTCTCCTTGTGCTTGTGGCTGGGCAAGGGGACAGTTTGGGGCTGTTCCCATACCTGTGCTTTGCAGGGCTGTGTGCCCTGCCTTGGGGCACGACAGGGAGCCCAGAGGGGCTGTTCTGCCTTTCCTAGGGAGCCCAGAGGGGCTGTTGTGCCTTTCCAAGGGATCCCAGAGGGCTGCTCTGCCTTTCCAAGGGATCCCAGAGGGGCTGTTCTGCCTTTCCAAGGGAGCCCAGAGGGGCTGTTCTGCCTTTCCCAGGGAGACCAGAGGGGCTGTTGTGGCTTTCCCAGGGATCCCAGAGGGGCTGTTCTGCCTTTCCAAGGGAGCCCAGAGGGGCTGTTCTGCCTTTCCCAGGGAGCCCAGAGGGGCTGTTCTGGCTTTCCCAGGGAGCCCAGGGGGGGCTGTTCTGCCTTTCCAAGGGAGCCCTGGGGGCTGTTCTGGCTTTCCCAGGGAGCCCAGAGGGGCTGTTCTGCCTTTCCAAGGGAGCCCTGGGGGCTGTTCTGGCTTTCCCAGGGAGCCCAGAGGGGCTGTTCTGCCTTTCCAAGAGACCCAGAGGGGCTGTTCTGCCTTTCCAAGAGACCCAGAGGGGCTGTTGTGCCTTTCCAAGGGAGCCCTGGGGGTGTTCTGCCTTTCCCAGGGATCCCAGGGGGGCTGTTCTGCCTTTCCCAGGGATCCCAGAGGGGCTGTTTTGGCTTTCCCAGGGAGCCCAGAGGGGCTGTTGTGCCTTTCCAAAGGATCCCAGAGGGGCTGTTGTGCCTTTCCCAGGGAGCCCAGAGGGGCTGTTGTGCCTTTCCAAAGGATCCCAGAGGGGCTGTTGTGCCTTTCCAAAGGATCCCAGAGGGGCTGTTGTGCCTTTCCCAGGGAGCCCAGAGGGGCTGTTGTGCCTTTCCAAGGGAGCCCAAGGGGCTGTTGTGCCTTTCCAAAGGATCCCAGAGGGGCTGTTGTGCCTTTCCAAGGGAGCCCAGAGGGGCTGTTGTGCCTTTCCAAGAGACCCAGAGGGGCTGTTCTGCCTTTCCAAAGGATCCCAGAGGGGCTGTTGTGCCTTTCCAAGGGGAATCTCCTCCTGGTGGGAGTTGAGGGAGAAGGGCAGCACGGTTCCATAGGGGTGACAGCTGAGCTAATTCCTGGAGGGTGGCCTGGAAATTCTCTCCAGGAGTCCTGGCTGTGCCCTTCTTTGGAAAGCGAGCTCCTGCCCGCGCTCAGCCCTGCTGGGCTCTGGACACTGCTGCTGCACAGATCCCTCTGGAATTCCCATCCTGGATTATTCCTGTTGCCAGGCTTGGTTCCTGCTCTTTGCAGAGCTGCTCCCACCAGAGCAATCCCCCTCCCCTGCTGGGTGAAGAGCTTGTACATGGAAGGCTGAGCTGTGCCAGGCATTGTCCCATCTTCCCCATTCCTGCCCACGGCGGATGGCACACACCCCCTCAGGTCTGTCTGTCTGTCTGTCTGCCTCTGCTCTGCT
This sequence comes from Agelaius phoeniceus, assembly GCF_051311805.1. Lineage (NCBI taxonomy): Eukaryota > Metazoa > Chordata > Aves > Passeriformes > Icteridae > Agelaius > Agelaius phoeniceus. The sequence goes on along the minus strand of NC_135272.1, from coordinate 10,152,913 downwards.
CTCCTGGGGTTTGGGATGCTGGTGTGGAGCTGGAATGGAGGGTGGCAGGTTGTAGGTGTGGTGGGTGTGTGATGAGCTGCAGGCACAGGGGTTGGGATGAGGCTGTCTCAAAGGCAGTGCTGGAAGAGCTTTGGGTTGTCAGGATGGGTGTTCCTGATAGTAAAAGATTTTAAAATCACAAAATTCGGAGAGCTAGAAAGAAAGTCAGGCTTAGTAGGCCCTGGGAAGATGTTAAAGGTGGGCCCTGGGCTTGTATTTGCTGGATCCTGTGAAACTGCACCTGTACAGTCAGTATATGATAAATGATATAATTGTTAGATGTGATTAGATACAATTATTGTTTAAAGAATCATGAGAAACTATGTTAGGAGTTTGAGGGGGATCACAAGAAATCCATGCTTGGATGAAATCGGTGTATACAGTAGAACAATGTAAGTTTAATAATTAATTTGTAAGTTATATAATGATAGAATATAAAAACATGTTCATCCCAAACCCGTGTCAGAATCAGATTTGGGTCTGTCTACCCCTGACACTCAGAGCTCTCAATAAAAGCACCTGCATGTAATCATTCTGTGATTATGTGAACACTAACATTCTCAATCTCTGTGCCTGGCTCTGCCCCTGTGCCAGGCCACACAGCCCCATCTCTCACTGCCACTGCAGCAGGGATGTGCCTGCCCATGCTCTGAGAGCATCCTTGGGCTGGGGTTTGCTGTCTCCTGGCCACAGGGTCCTGCTCCCTGGCAGTCTCTGGCTCTCCATGCTGAGTTCCTTGATGTGCATTTATATAAATAGTTGGTGGTGTTGTTTAAGAGTTGCTGTTAAAGCAGAGGTGAGGTGATTTCATGTTTTGGTTCTCCTAAAGCTGCTCTCCCTGGGATTGATGCTCTGTAGGAGGGCTCTGTGCTCGGGGCTGTGCCACCCAAGGTGAGCCCTCAAACTGGGGGCTCGCTGCCCTTGGAGATGCTCCTGCCTGGGATGGGGCCTGAGCAGCAGCCTGGGCTCAGCTCAGCTTTTCCTGGGCAGCAGAAGTGGTGCTGAGGCCTGGGGAGTGATCTCTGCTGCTGGAGCATCACTGCAGCTGTGACAGCCCTGGCATGGCAGAACAAAAGCTGTTCCCAGACAAAAGGGTTCTCTCACGTCTGCTGCTGAGGCTTCTCCTGGCCTGGAGCAGCTCCTGGGTGTCCTGAGCTCTGCTCTTTCCTCCATCTGATCTTTGCAGGTGTTCCAGGGGTCTTCGTTGTGTTGTTTTGGTGTCGCTGTGGCCCAAAAAAATAGTGTGTAATATACCAGTGGGTGATGAGAAAATGATGTTTTTTGAGCCAAGCGGCCTTTCTTTGATTCTACCATGTTCCTCTGCCCTCAAAACACCAGCACACGTGATGCTGCCTTTCCTGACTCTCCCAATTTGGTACATTTGACCTGATACTTTCATCCACACCTTTTGCTGTGTGTAGGACTAAATCTGTGCAAGAAACCTCTGCCTGTAAACATCTTTCCTCTTTCCTTTCCTTTCCTTTCCTTTCCTTTCCTTTCCTTTCCTTTCCTTTCCTTTCCTTTCCTTTCCTTTCCTTTCCTTTCCTTTCCTTTCCTTTCCTTTCCTTTCCTTTCCTTTCCTTTCCTTCCCTTCCCTTCCCTTCCCTTCCCTTCCCTTCCCTTCCCTTCCCTTCCCTTCCCTTCCCTTCCCTTCCCTTCCCTTTCCCCCTTCCCTTTCCTTTCCCTCTTCCTCTCCTTCCTTCCCACCTCATTTGAACCCCTCTGTTACAGGTGTCCAAATCTCCCAAGCCTGGAATGCAGCCCCAGCTCTCAGTGGGTCCCAGGGATGCTGGGAGCAGCTCTTCCCCAGCAGAACCACTGCAAATCTGCCAGTGCTGGGGGGTTTCATCCCACAAACTTTCCCCAGCATCAAATGACTGAAAATAACCCCCTCCCCAGCTGGCTCTGCTCTGCCGAGCCCCAGATGGGCTGGAGCCCCCCAGATCTGCCCCAGGCAGGGCTCACCCAGCCCAGCATCCATGGCAGTGCCAGGGGAAGTGCACGTGGCAGGAGAGGAAAAGGCCACGAGGATGAATCAGCCTCTCTCACAGCCCATCTGTCTCTGTTTGGAAGGGCCCCACGCTGAAATTCTTCTGAGCTCTGCTTTTCCACCCTGCCTGAGCTCCCCTTCCCCCCTGGAGGTAATTAGCAGGGACTGGTAATTGGCAGCTCAGGGCAAGCAGGCTCGGTGGAGGGCGGCTCTGGAGTGTCACAAGTGTCCCCTGAGCTGGGGGCAGCAGGGCAGCATCCCAGGGAAGGGTGGGACCAGGGCCAGGTCCCAGCCCATGAGCTCCCAGGGGGACCAGCCCTGAGCTCCTGTGGGCTGGTGAAGTGGGGAATCCTTGCCTGACTTGGGGTGTCCCCAAGGTGCTTGGGAGGAGCATCCTAGATGCTCTTGTTAGGAAAATCAATCCACAAACACCAGAGGTTTATGTCCAAAAAGGAGACAGGGGAGTCCTTTTTACTTTATTCCAATAAAGGGAGAGGCCATGGGGCATTCCCCTGGGATCTCTCCAATTTTTGGAGGATGCAGCCTCCTTTTTATCCCAATTTCCCAGCTGCATTTCCCTTCTCTCTTTCCCCATTGGCTGAGGCACTTAAGAGGTTCAGACTTCCTTATACACCTGATACCAGAGATTCCCCTCTAATGTACAACCCACCCTTTTAATTTTTAATTCTTACAGAATTTAGGGATTTTTCTTCCCCATTGTTTCTTTCATCTTTCAATGTCTAATTTTGTTTTATCAGCAAACCTAAAGTTTATTTGTAAAAGCAAATCTCTTTTTCCATTCATCAACCAGTGGAATCCTTCCCATTGTTTCTTTTCTCTCCCAGTGCTGGTTTTATCTCCCAGCAGACCCACAGCTTGTTTGTAAAGACAAATCCCTCATTCCTCTCACTCTCATGCAGATTTATATTATGTGTATATATAGCTAGTACCATACACATTTCTCATACATACATATATTTAACAGCTTCTTGCTCTGATGCTGCTGTCAAAATCATCCTGCAGATCCTCAGGGAAGGCTGCTGAGCCACGTTTGGAGGGCCTGTGGAATACACCACAGCCAGTATTTGTCCATCCTGCCCTCCCTGGGAAGGGATCTCTGCCTCCCTGCTCTCCAGGGCACTGTTGGAGCTCAGCCCTGTGGACCAGCACAGCCTTTAAACCTCTTGCTTTAACTCCAGGCTTTTTGGTAAAAGTTGTTCAGCTAATGGAAGCAAAGAGCTCACCCAGCTTTGCCCTAAGTGCTGAGTGTAGTGATTATGGTAATTCACCTTTCACTTGGCTAAAGGTTTGATTGCTGCCCTTGAAACACAAACACAGCACTGAAAACCCCTACAAGGAATTTCCTCCTCCTGCTGCTGCCAACCTGCTCCTCCCCGTGGCTCTCTATTAGTTAATCAGCTGCCAGAGGGGGGAAAAATGAGCCATGGTGTGAGATCTCTGCTTCTCCTGCCTGCTGGGGTTGAGATGAGATAACAGGGTTGGGTCCCTTGAGGATGCTGTAGGGAGGATCTGTGTGTGCTGCTTCTTTCATCACTTGTGCTCCTGTGCTTGAAAAGCCTTTTCTCACTGGTTTGTGGGGTGAGGATGCTGCTTTTGTGTCCCATTTCAGCCCACAGTGGGGTACCAGGGGCCAGGGCTGGAAGGAAGGAAGGAAGGACACAAGTGCCAATGTTGGTTTTGGTAGCTGAATATCCCCTCTCTAATTCAGTTTGGCCGTTCTCAGTGCCCTGTGGCCATGGTTTTATCCAGATGATTTCTCTGCAGCAAGAGCTAACAGTAATTTTCCTGACTTTTATTGCTTTTAGAATGAAGTTTGGGAGGTGAGAGCTTCTAGAGACTTCACTTTAATGTATTGAAAGCCTGCTTTGTGTCACAGTGCAGTAATTCCTTGGGTCTGTATCAAACACAGACCAGCTGGGCAGTGACATCCCTGTGGCAGGGGCTGGGAAACCACCTGTGGGACTGCAGGGGGGCCAATACAGGTGGATGTGCTGTTTTCCTGTGCTGTTTTTAACCCCTAATTGTCATTAGGGGAGGTGTAAAGTGATTTCCTGCCTGGCTGTCAACAGGGAGCTGTGACAATCTGGGTTTATCCCCAGGAGAGGGCTGGTCTGCAGCTGGAAGGGCTCAGAGGCACTGAAACCTGAAGGGAGCCTACAAGAAAAATGGAGAGGAAATATTTATGAGGGGCTGGAGTGACAGGACAAAGGGGAGTGGCTTCACCCTGACAGAGCAGGTTTAGGTTAGATATTAGGAGAAAATCCTGCCCTGTGAGGCACTGACATAGGTTGTCCAGAGAAGCTGTGGCTGCCCCCTCCCTGGAAGTATCCAAGGTTGGATGGGGCTTGGAACAGCCTGGTCTGGTGGAAAGTGTCCCTGCCTCTGTCAGGGGAGCTGGAACGAGATGGATTTAAAGTTTTTTCCCATCCCAGGCCATTTTGTCACACACACACACACACACAGAGTTCTGTGTTATTAAGAAAATCCAGGCTGGAGGCAGGGCTGCTGGCTGGCTCCTGGTTCTGGCCATGCCTCTTTCCAGCATGGTTCCCTCCAACAGGGGCAGGGCTGGCATTTAAACACCAGAAACCAAATTACATGAGCCAATGTGGTGTTTTTCCCACTAATTCAGATTTTGGGTAAAAATAAAATGTTTGTTTTCAGTGTGTGAGGAGGGGTCCAAAGGCCAGAAGAGGTGCCCTGGTGCCAGCTGCTCTGTACCTGGCATGTGGCATCCCTCATTAGCATGAAACCTTGTCAGCTTCCCTTAACAAAATGTTCTGGCATCCTCCCTTCTCTCCTTGTCACTTCTCCAGAGGGAACGTGGCTTGTTCTGCTGGCAGCATGAGCCCTGTTTGCTTGGGGGAGGCAGAGCTAATTATTTCTGTTTGTTTCCTCCAACTAGCTCAGGGTTTTGTTTGAGGGCTCTGCCTGAGCTTTCCCTCTTGCCCCCCAAGCCTGGGAGTCAGCTGGAGTGGGAGATGCCCTGGGAGGCATCAGGTCTGTGGGGATGCTGGACCTGCCCTGGGGATTTATCCTCATTTGCTCTTGGCTAATTGTCCTCAGGCGTGGCTGAAACCTGGAGTGTTCACGCTTGGTGTGCATGAAATCCTCCTGTCCTTGCCAGGGAAATGTTTAGGGAAGGAACAGGGCTTAATGGCTGTTTGAAATAAAAAAAACATAAAAAACCCAAAACAAACAGAAACCGAACAAAGCTAACCTAACCAAACAAAAAAAAAAGCAAAATAAAAAAGTTCACCAACCACAGGTAAAAGAAAACCAAAAATGCCCCCAAAACCCAAGGAAACCTGGAGTTAAACTTTGAGAGGGGGGGGGTTGAGAATGAGCAGAGCAATATGAAAAGGAAAAGCAGAAGCTGGTGGAAATGAGATATGATGAAGGTGTCCAGAACTGACTTGAAGAAGTAATTAATGCTCCTAAAAAAAGTCGCATGGGTAAGCAAAGTAGTGGAGTGGAGGATCCGTTTATAGCTCTCAGTGGGAGCAGCCAAACTCCTCTTATCAATGTGCTAATTAATTTGCTGAGGCTCTTGCTGGCAGTTGCCTTCTTCCTTCTGGAGAGCTTGCCAAGGGCTGAGTGCCCCTTGGGCTGGACTGCTTTAAATCTGAGGGTGACTTTGGATGCCTTCTATTTACAGGGCATCACCTGAAGGAATGGGATGTTCCCCAGGGCCCCCCATCCCTTCCCCTCATGAGGAATGGCAGGCTTATTTTCACTAGGATTGCTGTTGTCCCCTCAGCTACTGTTAATTTTTCCCCCCCTATATTTAATTTATTTTTTCTTCTGGTGTGGTGCTCCTCTCTCTTTATCCCATCCTCTCTTCTCACCCCTCTGTTTGTTCTGGAGGTGTCTCCAAACAGGAAGGGGTTAAGATGATGATGTGCTCAGTTTGCTGCATGACTGGGGGATTTAAGTCCTCCTCTTCCTTGTTTTCTCCTGCATTAGGGATGGAGTCAGGAAGGGAGCAATGGCCTTGGCTGCCTGCTGCTTTCTCTCAACCCCTTTTTCACCTTCATCATGGGTAAACGCTGGATGGGGAGTTTCTGGGACTGCCAAATCAAAGCCTTTCCTGCACCAGTAAGAGGCTGAACAGAGCTTTTCCAACATGAAAATAAAGCATTGCCCATGGCTCTGGGTGTAGTCTTGGCCATGAGCATCTCCTGTCTGTAGGGCATCCCCTGCTTTGCTTGGCCAAGGAGCACTGCTCCACGTGGTGTTCCTGGCACTGTTCCCCTGCCTTTGGCTCCCTTGTGCAGCTCCCAGCTCAAAGCCAGGCTGGTATTTCACCATCCAGCCTCCTGAAATGCTGCCTGTCCCTAGGGCTGCCTGCCTGCCCCTTGAGTGTGGGGCTGGAGGAGAATCTGGGTGCTCCAGCCAGGAGTGTCCCATAGAGAAAAACCAACCAAATAGAAAGAGCCTGGTGTGGCTTGATCCACATGTCCAAATCCTTCTTCCATCTCATCCAGCTGTGCTGCTCCAGGGAGGGCTGGCTACTGGGTCAGGGAGCTGCAGGTTCAAGAGGTTCAGTTGGGAAGGATAAGGGAGGCAGGAGGTGCTGCCCTGTCGCTCTAGGACATGAAATAAAACGATGTGGACACTGGAACTTTCAAGGTAAAAAGAAGGGAAGTTTAATTTCTGACTTTAACATTTATAGATTTTCAAAAGTGGCAATGGATTGGAGGGTGACAGTGCTACCTCTCCAATGACACTGGGCAAACTAACAGTCTATTAAATTTCTCTTCTTCCAGAAAAAAATGTAGAACAATAATTATTTGCATAAAACTGTATGAGAAAGTTTATTACAAGGATGTAAACATCAGAAAGCTTAGAAGAACTTAGAAGAACAGGACGACACTGCCCCTTGCCCTAACCTTGGGGATCCAGTGATGTGTGTCCTGCTGTGAGAGGGTCTAGCCCCATAAACCAAGGAGAAATGGGACTTTTAGTTCATATGCGAGGAATGGAGAGAATTATGGGGCAAAATCAGCAAACCCCAGTCTGACAAACCAAGGAGAAATGGGACTTTTGATTTATTTGGTGGGAATGGAGGGAATTGTGGGGCAAAACCAGCAAACCCCAGCCCCACAAACCAAGGAGAAATGGTGTCACTATAGGACACGGAATAACGCAATGCACACACTGCTGTTCTCAAGGCAAAAAAAGGGGAGTTTATTTTCTGACTCTAACATTTATTGATTTCCAAAAGTGACAGTGGATTGGAGGGTGAAAGTGCCACCTCTCCAATGACACTGGACAAACCAACAGTCCATCAAATTTCTCCTCCTCCATAAAATAATGCAAACCAATAAGTTATTTACATAAAGTGTGTGGGAAAGTTCGTTACAAGAATGTAAACATCAGAAGGCTTAGAAAATCTTAAAAAATCAGGGTGACAAAACGGGACTTTTGGTTGATGTTGGAGGAATGGAGGGAATCATGGGGCAAAACCAGGAAACCCCAACCAAGGGGAAAAGGGACTTCTGGTTGATGTGGGGCAAAACCAGCAAACCCCAGCCCAACAAACCAAGAGAAACAGGACTTTGGAATGTAGGGGAAATGGAGGAAATTGTGGGGCAAAACTAGCAAACCCCAGCCTGACAAACCAAGAGAAATGGGACTTTTGGTTGATGTGGGACAAAACCAGGAAATCCCAGTCCAACAAACTAATGAGAAACAGGACTTTTGGTTGATGTGGAGGGAATGGAGGGAATCATGGAGCAAAATCAGCAAACCCTAGCCTGACAAACCAAGGAGTAACGGGACTTTTGGTAGATGTGGGGCAAAACCAGCAAACCCCAGCCCAACAAACCAAGGGGAAACGGGCCTTTGGTTGATGTGGGGGGGAATGGAGGGAATCATGGGGCAAAACCAGCAAACCCTAACCAAGGGGAAATGGGCCTTTTGGTTGATGTGGGGGAATGGAAGGAATTGTGGGGCAAAACCAGCAAACCCCTGAGCCTCCCTCTGTGCTGTTCCCTTGCAGAGTGATGAGCCCCAGCAGCAGCAGCCATGCTGGGATTCGGGACGTGCTCCATGGGCGCCCCGGCGAGGGTGGCTGAGCTGGACGCTGCCTCATCCCGCTGCATCCTGGCCCTGCCCGAGGAGGAGACGTGGCGCCAGCACCGCCTGGGGCTGATGCAAAACACCCATTCCTGCAACCTGCTGGAGCCTCAGAGCCTGGCCCAGGCCCTGGTGTCGCGCGCCGCCTCCTTGGACGCGCTGTGCCAGTCGCGCTGCCGCGATGGCGAAGCGGAGCTGGGGCTGGCCCAGCTGGTGGCCGTGAGCCCCGAGGTGATCAAGCGCCGGCGGGGAGGGCTCATCGAGCAGAGGGACATCATCAAGGCCCACGAGGCACACAAGATGCAGAGCACGCCCCAGGCGCGGAGGAAGGAGTGGGAGTAAGTATCAGAGAGCGCCCCGTGGCGTTCGCGTTCTCGGAAAAATTTCCTTCAGCCAGGGTTTTCCTCCTGGGAAGCTGAAAGGCCTCAGAGAAAAGGAAGACAATTCGTGTCTCATTTGCTTCTCCTGTGTTGTGCTCATGTGGAATGTGCTTGGAGATTGTTTACCCACTGGTGATTGTTTCATTGGATTCTCCTGTGAGTCGTTTTGGCTCTTTGGCCAATCAGGGCCAAGCTGTGTTGGGACTCAGGAAAGAGTCACATGTCAGGATCTCTAGCTGGGCAGAGTGACCCCAAGGTGTGTTAGAAAGTCTCTTTTCCCAGCCTCGTGCTTGAAGAAGGAGTCAGGGCTCTTCATTTCTCGGTCTCAAGGTTGTTTATTGTTCCTTATCTATAGAAAATTTTTTCTTGTCCAGCCGAGGTCGGCTCAGCAGGACAGTCCAGGCACTCTGCCTGCCCCCAGGGCAGTGTTATGTCTTTATACTAAAAACTACACGTGCAATATTTACAATTACTTCCCAATACCTATCACCCATGTTAGACAGTGAGCTTCTACTCTAAACCAATCCCAAAGTGCCACCATCACAGCAGAAGATGGAGGCCAAGAAGAAGAAGGAGAAAGGCTGGACACACCCAGTTCCCTCCATCTTGGGCCTCCTGAACCCCCATACCAAAAACCCTAAAATCTACTTTTCCACCCCGTGATAACTTCACTAATATTCTACTTAAGCTGTCGTGGCTTGCTGATCTTCATACAAGGTTGGTCATTTGCTCCATGGGTCATAATCAAACCCACAGGGGCATTCTGGGCTCTGTGCCAGGGTCTCTGAGCCCCCTGGCAGGGGTCTGGGCTGCTCAGGACAGACAGAGGGATGTCCTGGGTCCTGACAGTCACGAGTTTTCATTACTATCTTTTTAGCATTCTGTAAGTATGCCTTCTGTATTCTTTAGTATAGTTCAGTATAGTATTCTTTAATATAATATAGTATCATAGAATGATAAATTAACCTTCTAAAAACATCAAGTCAGATGCATCATTCCTGCCTTCATCAGGGCATCCCTACAAATGCAATAGCCCCCAGCCCAGGTGGGCAGCTGGGGGAACTGGGAGCATTCCCTGTCCTGTGTGGGGCTGCTGGGAGGGTCTGGGGGTGTCCTCTTGGCTCTCTGTGGGGCAGTCAGGGCCAGCTGGGCTCCATCTCCTGCCACCCTCTGAGCTGGAGGGTGGCATCCCATAGGAATGGTGTGTCCCCAGATTGTGGGGTGGCAGGAAAAAGTTGGAAGCTCTCTGTTTAGGAAGTCCTCCAGGCAGTTTCTCTTGGCTGTATCTGGGTATTTAGATAATGTTTGGGGCTGTTGCCTTTCTGCTTTTGCTGTGGCTTGACCCAGCTGTGAGGGCTTTATCTGTAGACTCTATAGATATGGTGGTTGGGGACATTTTTTGTGGGGTTTGGAAGTGCTGAGCTAATGGTTGGACTTGATCTTAGAGGATTTTTCCATGATTTGTATTCAATTCTAAAAAGTGCCCAAGACTTCCTGAATCAGAGCAAGCTGGGACATTAACAAACTTGAGAAAACAAGAGCTAGAACCCACAGCTTATTTTATTATTTTCCTTTAATTAACTTATTGTATTATTGTGTTATTTTCCTTTAATCAACTTATTCTCATGGTCTGCCTTGGTGCTGTGAGAAACGCCCAGCTCCAAGTCCTGGATTGGCCTCTCTCACCCCACACTCCCCGTGTGACAAGGCTGTGGCCACATGCTTCAGTCCCACATTGAAATAACATCATATAACTAAAAAAAAAAAAAAAAAAAAAAAAAAAAAAAAAAAAAATATATATATATATATATATATATATATATATATATATATATATATAAATATATATATATTTATAATATAATAATATAAATAAAACCTTCCCCTCCCTGTGCCTGCCCAGCAATCAGCAAGACTGCCTGGGATAAGCTGTTGCAGCACATCTTCCTCCACTATCACTGGTCTGGAGCAGTTCCCTGCCTCCAGAAGCTGATTTGGGGAATAATGTTTAATAAAACACCCAAAGGAGATAGGAGCCCCCGAATTAATTAGATGTGGCACGTTGCTTTGGCAGGATCTAGGTCAGTGCTCTGCTTGTGTGAGGCTGGTAGGGTTTCCTTGGGATGGTTTCCATGATAAAACCACTTGTGATAAGGCTGAGGCTGCTCCTGCTTTTTTTGGAGAGCAGCCCATGGCTGAGGCTGGGCTCTCCCTGGCCCTGCTCATCCCTTGGTGCCCAGGGAACCTCCTGGCTTTGCAGGGAAATAATAAATTGCCATCTGGGCTCGGCAGGTGCTCGGTGCCTCGTTATCTTTGGCAGCCCCCTGAGGGTGCCAGATGAATAAATCATGGCGGGGCAGGAAGCAGAGGGGTGGCCTCGTTAATTGTCAGCTCGCTAATTAGCGGCCTGCAGCTCCACAGCTCTGCTTGGTGGCAGGGACGTGGAGCTGGAGCTCTTCCTGCCCCTGCTGGTGGGATGTGCCCACCTTTGGCTGCCCTCAGTTGCTCCATCCAGCAACACAATATTTTAAAAAGAGGCCCCAAAAGCCCAATATTTCTGTTTTTAACCCAGAGCCAAGTGCTGCCATCCCAATGTGGTTTAAGAGGATGTTTCCCCAGGCTGGAAGGGTCCTGGCTTTGCATTTCCCAGCTCCTGGGTGATTTGGTTTGTCATTTCATCCTGCTTTGTGATGGTTTTCTGGAAGTCTGTGATGCTGGGGAGGACAATGGGCTCTGGCCCTTGGGCTTTGCAGCCCCCATGTCCCAAAGAGCCCCACTCCCTGTCTCTGCCAGGCATCTTCCTGGGATGCTGGTGTTAGGAAAATCAATCCACAAACACCAGAGGTTTATGTCCAAAAAGGAGACAGGGGAGTCCTTTCTTGCTTTATTCCAATAAAGGGAGAGGCCATGGGGCATTCCCCTGGGATCTCTCCAATTTTTGGAGCACACAGCCTCCTTTTTATCCCAATTTCCCAGCTGCATTTCCCTTCTCTCTTTCCCCATTGGCTGAGGTACTTGAGAGGTTCAGACTTCCTGATACACCTGATATCAGAGATTCCCCTCTAATGTACAACCCACCCTTTTAATTTTTAATTCTTATGGAATTTAGGGGGTTTTCCCCATTGGCTGAGGTACTTGAGAGGTTCAGACTTCCCAAAACACCTGATACCAGAGATTTCCCTCTAATGTACAACCCTCCCTTTTCATTTTTAATTCTTACAGAATTTAGGGGTTTTTCTTCCCCATTGTTTCTTTCATCTTTCAATGTCTAATTTTGTTTATCAGCAAACCTAAAGTTTATTTGTAAAAGCAAATCTCTTTTCCCATTCATCAATCAGTGGAATCCTTCCCATTGTTTCCCATTTCTCTCCCAGTGCTGGTTTTATCTCCCAGCAGACCCACAGCTTGTTTGTAAAGACAAATCCACTATTCCTCTCGTTAGTGAGCACCAAGGGGCTTCTTCTGTTCCTTTCCCAGATTTCTGTGCCCTGCTACCCCACCAACCCACAAAAACCACGTGCCAGAGGGTTCTGCTTTAACATCAGACTCAAACACCAGGAGGAGAGGGACTTCTGGTGAAGCAGGATGAAGGAGAATGGCTTTAAACTGGAAGTGAGTGGGTTTAAGGTTAAGAATTCTCGACTGTGAGGGTGGGGAGACCCACCACAGGTTGCCCAGAGCAGCTGTGGCTGCCCCTGGATCCCTGGCAGTGTCCAAGGCCAGGTTGGATGGGGCTTGGAGCACCCTGGTCAGGTGGAAGGTGGCAGGGAGGCTCTAACAAGATGATCCTTAAGGTCCCTTCCAATCCCAACCATTCTATCCTTCTGGGACCAGCCATCAGTGCTCTCCCCAAAAGCTTTGCCAAAGCCCAGGCAGGTGTGCAGAGCCAGCAACCCCAGCACCAGAGATGTTTTCTGGGAGTAGATGGATGCCCTATGGGTGAGAAAAAAAAGCAAATTGATTTCCTTATGAGTAATTTTATTAGTAATAATGCAATTTCCCTGTGATTTCATTTTCCAAAGGGCCCATCTCACCTGCCTTGGATCACCCTGGAGGCTTTCACTCGGGCACTCTGGCTCTGGTTTGCAGTGAGGGGGGTATGGGAGCTACTCTCCCATAGCTCCAGAGTGATGGAGGGCATCAAATGGGACATGGGAGACATGGAAAATGTCAGAGCAGCTGCAGCCTGTGGCTGGGGGGTCTGCAGGGTGCTGGGCACAGCCAGAGATGCTGCATGAGCCCTCTGCTCCCCTGTCCTTGCAGGTTGGCACTGCTGGGGTGTAGCCAGGTGTGGTTGAGCTGCTCTAAGGGTAGTGAAGAAAGGCTCTTTCTTTGTGCTCACCAGCGTTGGCAGGTCTGACCCTCACTAAACCTCTGCTGCTTTTTTTTGCCAGGGGAACAATTCCACAAGTAGAATGGGAATAGGAAGGGTAAAATGATGTTTTCTAGGTTTTTTTTATTTTTTTTTTTCCAAGAGTAAACCAAGGCAGAGAACAGAAAACACCAAGAGCCTGTGGAGCAGTGGCTCTGGGGGAGGATTAACTTTATGGTGAAAAATGAATGTACCAGCCCACCTTGTTCATGTCTGAGGGGCTCCAGCCCAGGGCAGACACTAAACCCCATTTTTCCAGGGTGCCAGCCTGCTGCCTTGCCCTCCATCCCTGTCCTCACACACTGGGCTCAGGGGTGGAGGCACCTGGAGAGATCTGCAGTGCTCCAAGGTGGAATCAGTGCTGTGTTTGCTCTGGATGCCTGGCAGCATCCTTTGGGTAGTGTTGGGCTTAGAGACAGCTCAGAAGAAAAGCTCCTCATCAAAACAAGCAAACAGGGAACCTCCTGTGGCTTCTCCAGGAGGAGCAGCTGCTTCCTCAGCTGATGGTGAGGACAGGCAGAGCCACGCAGGGAGCACATCCCAGAAAGGCTTCAGGCTGAATTTGAAGCACACAGGACCCAACCCTGCTTTGCATGGCTGAAACTCACGTGTGCATGGGGATTTGTTTAGCTTGGCTTGTGCAGTTTGGGGAATGCAAGCTGTGCTCTCGTTTTGGGATGTGTTTACAGCCAGGATGGATGGAAAAGGTGCATGGAAAAGCCTGATTCCAGGCAGGTGTTGGGCAGGGAATGGAGGAGGCTGGGGGGAAGCAGCAGACCCGTGGCACAGTGAAGGTGGGATGCTGTAATTCAGCCTTTGAGCTGGATTACAGCATGAGCAATTCCAGCATTGCACATGAGCAAAAGGATGGTGCCCAGAGGGACCTGGACAGGAGTGGGCCCACCTGAACCTCATGAAGTTCAACAAGGGCAAGGTGCTGCAGGTGGATCAGGGCAATCCCCAGTATCAATAGAGAGTGGGGAATCAATGGATTGAGATCAGTCCTTCAGAGGAGGAGATGGGAATGCTGGTGGATGAAAAGTTGGACGTGGTCCAGCAGTGTGCACTCACAGGTCAGAAAGCCAATCATATCCTGGGCTGTATAAAAAGAAGTGTGACCAGCAGGTGATTCTTCCCTGATATTTACAGCCAGGATGCATGGAAAAGGTGCATGGAAAAGCCTGATTCCAGGCAGGTGTTGGGCAGGGAATGGAGGAGGCTGGGGGGAAGCAGCAGACCTGTGGCACAGTGAAGGTGGATGCTGTAATTCAGCCTTTGAGCACCAAGGTACCAGCAATGAGGAGAGATGGGGGAGACTTGGAGGTGTCAAAGAATCCAATTTTACTGTGGAGTACAACTGCTTTTATACTTATTCTAGGAACACTAGTAATGTTTTACTACAGTGATTGGGTTAAAGATCACATAAACAAACTTATACATTTTAAACATCTCTTGCTTGCAGAATGTAATTTTCTTTTTCTGGTAAACCCGTCTGATTGAATCTTCCTGCAATCTTGATTTAATCCTCAAAGTTCTGTTTGCTCTTGCCAAGGCATCCTGTTATCAAATCTCTTAAGCTAGCCAGGTCCAAAATCCATCATGTGTCTTGTGTGTCCCAATATCCCAACCCTGAGTGAGGTGGAGGGTCTGAGTGTCCTGTGAGAAGCAAAGCCCTCTGCCCTCAGCACAGTGACCCCAGAGGAAAATGTAAATAAAAGCGATGTCCTGCCCTGCACCATCTCAATTCACGTCTCTGGCGCTGTGAATTTGTGACATCTCCTTTTTTTGGGAGCCTGGGGAGCTGCCAGGAGAAGGAGCCCCAGGAAATGCCTGCTGCAGGGAGCTTTGAGGGGAGCTGCTCCAGCTCTGCCTCCGTGTGGATGGATGGGAGGCAGGAGAGAACAGAACAGGCTGCAGACACACGGGGTGCTGCTCACAGATCTCACTGGCTTCTTGTGACTTGGCAGCCTCTGTCTGGTTCTGTGCACACTCTGCATCCCAGATCACAAATGAAGCCGAGGTTTGTTTTTTTTTTCCCCCTTACATCCTTAATTTTTTTAAAATTTCTTTTTGCTGAATGAGACAAAGGGCCCTTTTGGTGTGTACTGGGCTGCCAGTTCCATTGCTGTCTCCCAGCATATTCCCCAGCACTGCTGATTCTTTTGCTCTTTTTCTCTGCCAAGGTTGGGATTAAATGCATGAGATGGTATTTCTTGTTCAGACTCAGATGTTTGTTAGTTCTTATCTATGTTACAGTCCCACAAACTGTGACTTCTACACTACTTAAAAAAGGTAAAAATGGAGCCCTACCTCTCTCTACAAGGCCTTTCAAGGATAAACTGTCCAATTAAGAAATGACACCTGAATTATTCTTACTTTTAACCCAATAACCAACCACCCATGCCCCACAATGTGGACTTTTTTATCCAATTACACAAAATCACCCAAACCCATGGAGAAGAAGGCGAAGAAGGACCAGCCTCTGCCCTAAAACCTCCATCTTGCTTTATATATATTTCTATATTCTAAAACCTTAAACTCTGAGTTTTCCACCCTGTGATATTACACACTTCTATTCAAGCTCCAGATCTATAATCTCAGTTCTATCATTCCATTTTGGAAGCCTTCTATAATTCCATTTTGGAAGATCAATGCAGTGAGTGTTCTCTTGGGGGTCAGTGTCTGTTAGTGCAGAAAGTCTCAAACTCTCAGTGAGCCAGGGTTCCAGCACAGCCCCCCCTGGGTCTGTCCTTCCCCACCATGTGCTCCTCCCCAGCTGTCTGCTGCCATCACCCCAGGACATTGGGAGGGCTGGGAAATGGGGTTGGGGCAGGGGCTCTGGGGGCTCTGCAGGCCAAAGCCCTGAGATCTCAGTGGCTGCTGATGCTGGGAATTCCATACCTGGGACATCCTTCCCATACCTGGGACATCCTTCCTCTAGATCCACTCATGCTTCCAAATCTTCCACAACCCCCTGCAAAGCAATTAACCTCTCTGGGCCTAACGAGTGTCTCTTTGTTCACGTGGCTCTGCCTGTTTATGTTTCCCCCTGCACGAGGAGCAGTGCAGGCAGTGAAAAGGACTCTGGTTGTGCTAAACCTGGCACAAATGGGTGCCCTGAAATGTGGCTTTTGTCATGACACCTTGCCTTGAGCAACAGAGTAACATCTCTCCAAAAGGTGCCTGCCCTGAACCTCCTGTAAGAGCCAAAATGAGGGATGTGGGACTCCAGGGGCTCTCCAAAATGCAGTTTATTACATCCAAGGTGTTATAGCAGTGCAGGGTGGTGGGTGACAGAGCTGTGCCCACAGCTGTCAGCTCCAGCTGCAGGCAGCCCTGCAGACCCTTAGTTTAGGTTACAATGCATTATAGACTTTTCTTTGCTGAGCATCTTAATACAGCAGAACCAATCTATACCTTAACTTTTATCTATAGCCTATCATAACTGCTATAATTACCATATCCATGTTACTATTCTCCAATCACTCAAAGTTAGTACATTACAGTTTAAGCTGGAAGTTGTTTTTCAGTTTCTTGCAGTAGAAAATTCTGAGACCTTTTTTCTACTTGCAGCATTTGCTGCCTTGTTTGCCTGTGCTCTCTTTCTGCTTGGTAAAAACATCTTCTTGTTTGGGGTGGGTTTATCCTTTGCTCTAAGTCATAAAAACCCCTTCTAACTAACACACCCTTTGCCTCCTTGGTTATCCAGTGAGACTGGCTCAGCAATTCTTTTCTTCTATATCAAAACTTGCTTTCATTTCTATTCCTTCTTCAGACTCTACATTTAAAAATCTTTCTGCCAAGCACACATATCTGTGAGACTTTCTTGTCAAACTTTCATCCTTCCCAACAACCTCCCTGTGCTCTCCCTGCTTCCCTTCAGTGCAGATCAAGGTTTGCATCCTGGGGAGGGATTTTCTGGGTTTTCTGTGGTTGAGATGATCTCCAAGTATCAGAAAGTCTTTTTTTCCCAGCCCCACAACCAAAGAAGAAGTCGAGATTCCTCACTTCTGCTTCTCAAGGTTGTTTATTTTCTCTTATCTGTTCCATTCTTTCTCTGACCTGCTGAGATCTGTCCAGCAGGTCAGGTTGTGGCACAGTCCCTGCCCCTGGGGTGGTGTTAACTTTTTATATAAGAACTACGTGTACTTAATTTACAATAATTTTCCAATACCCATCACCTATGTTAGACAGTCTGTCTCTACTCTAAACCAATCCAAAAGTGTCACCATCACAGTAGAAGATGGAGGACCAGAGGAAGGAGAAGAAGGACAGGACACACCCAGATTCCTCCATTTTGCCTCTTGAACCCCCATTCTCAATCCCCAAAATTCTACTTTTTCACCCTGTGATAAATTCACTATCATTCTACTCAAACTCTTGTGCCTTGTAAATCTTCACACAAATTTGGTAATTGTTTCCAAGGGCTAAAATCAAAGGCACAGGTGTGTTTGACTCCGTGCCAAGGTCTCTGAGCCCCCTGCCAGGGTCTGGAATCACCCAGGGCAGCCAGAGGAATGTCCTGGCTTCTGACAGAGTTTGTTTTTCTGACCTGGCATGAACTCGAGTTCCACTGAATATCCTGGCAACGGTGTGGAAATAGCAGCATCCTTCACCCAGTTTCCTCAAAGCCTGGGTTTCTGGCACACCCTGCAGGAATTCCCTGAGCTAATTCCAGTGACTGCAGTGCCTCCCAAGGGCTGCCAGAGGGGTGGGCACTCGAGGAGGGTCCAAGCCCAGTGAATGTCACCGTGATATTTTCTGAAAAATCCCTTGGCCAGGATTTCTTCTCCTGGGAAGCTTCAGCTTTTCTCTATTTTGCTGTTCTGAAATGTGGTCTGGAGATTGTCTATCCAAACACGTGAATTGTTTTTAATTAATGACCAATCACCATCAGCTGTGTCAGGCTCTGAGGAGTCAGAGCTTTCATTATCATTCTTGTTTAGCTTTTTGATGTATCCTTTCTCTTTCTTTTGTATAGTTTTAGTATAGCATGATATGATATAATATAATGTAATATAATATAATATAATATAATATAATATAATATAATATAATATAATATAATATAATATAATATAATATAATATAATATAATATAATATAATATAATATAATATAATATAATATAATATAATATATCAGCCTTCTGAGAACTTAGATTCTCATCTCTCACCTCGTCCTGGGGACCCTCACAAACACCACAAGTGCAGGCTCAGAAGTGGTTCCAGGGAGCTTCTCAGGAGCTGAGCATGGAAGGACAAGGTAATTCCCAGGAGATGCTTTACAGAAGGCATTATTTAATATTTCTACAGAGAGGGGAGACAGGAGTCCCACCAGCAGAACACAATCATTAAATATGGAATGGAAAGAGTTTTAGACTAATATGGACCAATATGAATAAAAGAGAACACAGTGATTGCTTTGTTTTTGATGAAGCCACAAGTTGTTGCAAGCAAAACAGAATCTCCTAAAACCATAATATGTTTTTTATCCCCTATTCAGTTTCTCCAGTAAATTTCTCATGTTGTTGTTTTCATTGCAGTGCTATGTTTTATTATGCCATTGAGTTAATTAAGACCATTCTTCTGTTAAGATTGATTCCTGTTAAGGCTGATTGTTCTTAAGTTTATTCAGAAATAATGCAGGCTCAGAAGTGGTTCCAGGGAGCTCCTCAGGTGGTTCCCAGGAGATGCCTTCACTCAGGAGCTGCTGCCTTGTGTTTTTCCACTGCATCCTGGCAGCTCCTGCTTCCCTCACTGGAATCTCAGCTGCAGCTGTTGGAGAAGCTTTGGTAGCACCTCAAGCTCTGGTCTGTGCTTTCCAGGAACCAGCCTGTGGAAGGAGCTTCCCCCTTGGCCTGGGGCTGGCTCAGAAACACAGAATTATTATGGGGCAGTGAAGTGGCAAAGAGCCTCAGGCAGGGTCACCTAGAGCAGGCTCCAATGTCCTCCAGATTTCTCCCAGCAGAATATCCAGGTGGGTTTTGAGGGTCTCTAAACATGGAGAGTCCACAGCAGTGATCGTGTTCACAGGGGTCTGAGGATGAGGGAAGAGATGAGGATCTGACTCCATGTTTCACAAGGCTGATTTATTATTTTATGATATGTATTATATTAAAACTATACTAAAAGAATAGCAGAAAGGATTTCATCAGAAGGCTGGCTAAGAATAGAAAAAGAAAGAATGATAACAAAGGTTTGTGGCTCGGACAGAGAGTCTGAGCCAGCTGGGCTGTGATTGGCCAATAATTAGAAACATCCACATGAACCCAATCCCAGATGCACCTGTTGCATTCCACAGCAGCAGATAACCATTGGTTACATTTTGTTCCTGAGGCCTCTCAGCTTCTCAGGAGGAAAAATCCCAAGGAAAGGATTTTCCATAAAACCATGTCTGTGACACAGAGCCTCTCTGGGGAGCTTGTCCCAAATGCTTCGTTTCCTTCACAGTGAAAAAGTTCATTCCTCTGTGGAGGCAGAGTTTGTTTTATGGCAGTTTGTGCCTGTTGCCTGAAGTCCAGCCCCTGGAGGAGCTTTGCCTCTTCTCCCCCTCTGTGCATGGATCAGATCCTCTGTTTGGAGCTCTTCCAGCCAGGCTGAGCAGCCCCAGCTCTGCCAGCTCCTGTCCTTCTGTCACCTTGGCTGGAGCTGCTCCAGGAGCCCATGTCCCCTGTCCTGTGGGGCACAGCACTCTGGATGTGTCACTAGGGCTAAATGAAGGGCACAGGCCACCTCCTCGACCCACTGGCTTTGCCTGACACACCCCAGGGAGCTGCTGGCTCATCCTCTATAAGAGCACAGTGCTGGTGGCCAGCAGGTCCCTTGGGACCTGTCCTTGGCACTGGTGAGGGCACACCCTGAGTGCTGTGTCCCCTCACTTTGGGAAGGATGTTGAGATGTTGGAGCACATCCAGAGGGGGCAACGAGGCTGGGAACACAAACCCTGTGAGGAACCACTGATGGAACTGGGGGTGCTCAGCCTGGAGAAAAGGAGACTCAGGGCTGCCCTCATCACTCTCACAGCTCCTGAAAGGTGCCTGGGCTCAGCTGGGGCTGGGCTCTTTCTCCAGCAGCACTGACACAACCAGAGCACACAGCCTCAAGCTGCACCAAGGGAAATACAGGCTGGATATCAGGATAAAGTTTTTCACAGAAAGGGTGATAAAGTTCTGGAATGGCTGCCCAGGGAGGAGGTGGAGTCCCCATCCCTGGGTGTGTTTAACAAAGCCTGGATGTGGCACTGGGTGCCAGGGTTCAGTTGAGGTGTTGGGGCTGGGTTGGACTCGATGATCTTGGAGGTCTCTCCCAACCCAGTGATTCTGTGATTTCTGTGATTTCTGTGATTCTGTTGATTCTGTGGGGCTCTCCCTGCCCAGCCCCTTCCCAGCCAGCACAGACAGGTTTGTTCTTCCCCCAGTGCAGGGTTTGGTGTTTGCAGCTCCAGGCTGCTGGAGTCCCTCTGGATGGCAGCACAGCTTCAGCACTGCCTGGTTTTTAGCATCTCCCTGCACTGGCAGCGCGTGATTCGCTGCAGCACCCACACTTCTGATATTTCCTGCTCATTTTCATCCTCATCCTTCCCCTCCCCCGGAATAATTCAGCCTCTTCCCCTCTCCCAGGCAGTCCCCAGCTGTCCCTGTGTGATTCTGATGGGAGGCTGGCTGCTGTTTGTGACAGAGGCGTTTTCCAGCTTCTCCAGTTTGTAGGGTTAATGTTATTTACTACTCTCAATTTCTCCAGTGTAGTACCTGCCTTGCCCCTCCCACCTCCCACACTGTTTGTATTTCAGGGATAACAGAGTAATAGGTTAATTCAGGGACCTCAGTAGGTATCTAGTTTGATCAGACAATCACTTATTTTTCATTTAACTCGACATTTTCCATTTTAAAATACAGAGGATGGTTTGCTGGGCACTCCCAAAATGGCATTTTCTCTACTGAGGGTGGTGAGGCCCTGGCACAGAGAAGTTGTGGATGTCCCATCCCTACAAGTGTCCAAAGCCAGGCTGGATGGGGCTTGGAGCATCCTGGTCTGGTGGGAGGTGTCCTGCCCATGGAAAGGGTTAGAGTGGGACGATCTTTGCAACACAAACCATTCCATGATTCTGTAAAGCTTCAGGAAGGTCCCTGGAGTTTTACTAAAGCAGCTTTCAAATATTCTGGTGGGGAAGGAGGTCAGTGGGACATTGTCCTTCCCAAAACCCACCTGAAATCCCAGCTGGTGTGGTCCCATCTCCCCTGGGTGATGCCAACCAGCGTGTTTGGTGGGAAGGAGCTTTCCTGCCAGCTCAGTAGATGATGCTGTGATGGAACCTGTGACATCTCCACGAGCTCTGCTACAAGTCCCAACCCCTTCATTTGTCACCAGAGGAGCCTCACAGGGCTTGCTTTTCCCTCCACCCTTCCACAACCCATAGACAGCACCTGATGTGCTGTAACTTCCTTTCCTATTGTATTAGCAATGTGCCCCATGGCAGGGAGGAATGATGGACCTGATTCCATGTTCTCAGAAGGCTAATTAATTTTTATATGTTATGTTATGTTATATAACATAATATAACATAATATAATATAATATAACATAATATAACATAACATATTATATTATATAACATATAGCATTACGTATATTATATTATATTATATTATATTATATTATATTATATTATATTATATTATATTATATTATATTATATTATATTATATTATATTATATTATATTATATTATATTATATTATATTATATTATATTATATTATATTATATTATATTATGCTATACTAAAGAACACAGAAAGGATACTTACAGAATGCTAAAAAGATAATAATGAAAACTTGTGATTTTTCCAGAGCTCTGACACAGCTGGCACTGATTGGCCAATGAGTCAAAACAATTCACATGAAACCAATGAAACAATCACCTGTTGGACAAACAATCTCCAAACCACATTCCAAAGCAGCAAAACACAGGAGAAGCAAATCAGATAATTATTGTTTTCATTTTCCTCTGAGGCTTCTGAGCTTCCCAAGAGAAGACTCCTGGGTGAAGGGATTTTTCAGAAAATATGAATGTGACACTTTCCCTTGCATTTTCTCTGGTGGAATTAAGCCTAAAAATTCCTCAATGAGTTTTTTCCCCATTGAGGAATCCTGGGGGCCGTGCTGAGCCTTGGCTGCTGAGGGTGTTTGCCTTCAGGGAGGCTGCTGAGCTGCCTGCCTCTCACTGCAGCAAGGGGGAAGCTTTTTCACACCTCCCAGCACTGAGGAGCTCTCAGAGAGAGGTTTTGCTCCTTGGCCTTTTCTCTTTCACAGGTTTGGGAGAGGGAAGCAGCATCTCCTTCCTGGCTGCACGCCAGGGATGGGGCTTCTCTGGCTGTCTTGAGCATCAGCTGCTCAGTGCAAGTTCAGACCTGCTGGAAAAAAAAATAAAATTTCAACAGCTCTGTCTTCTCCTGGCTCTTGTCCTGACAACGTGGTTTTGTCAAAGCCACCCCTGTTTGCTAGCAGGGCTGCTTTGGAGAAAGCTGAGCCTGGGAGTTTGGTTTCTTTAGGTTGCAGATGGAGCTGGTGGAGTTCTGGTCCAGAACTTGCTTTCTTGCTTTTTTTCTGGTCCATCCAGTGCTTTCTTTTTATTGCAGGGGGTGTTTGCAGCCCAAAGGCAGGAAGGAGACTCCTGTGCCATCCTACCCCCTGGCAGTGGGTGCTCTGCTGGGTTGGTCCAGCTTGAGCCTTGCAGGGTGGGCAGAGATCAGAGAAAGCACTGAATGCTCCTCAGGCATGGACCTGCCTCTTGGAGGGGTGAAGAGGAGAATAAAAAGGGTGTAAGGGAGAAGAAAATCTCCTGCTGGCTTTGGCAGGAGCTAACACTGCTGTGCCAGGGGGGTCATGAGGATGCTGAGGGATTTCTTTTGCTTTGGGTAGTGCAGCAGTTGAAAAAAAGCTTTTAGAAATCCCTCTCCAAGCCTGTGACAGGCTAGAAATAAGTTTTCTGCTGTTGGCTGTGCATGGATGGCTCTGGGGATGTATTTCCTGAGCTTGTTCCCACACACATGTAAAGTTTGGCAGCTTGCTGTCTGGCTCTTTGGTGGCAAGAAGGAGAATTTCCCCCCAGGTCTCTGCTCCATCCCTTCCTCACCTCTTTGCTCTCCCTTCCTCCGTGCTGCTCAGCCCCAACATTTTGGGCAGGGCCATTCTGAAATATCCCTATTTTTTCCCCCCTATTGGATTTTCTCAAGTGGATCTCTCTGGAAGTGCTTTGCCCCAAGCTGGACCCGTGTGAGCTGCAGGAGGGTGGGGAGCTGTGATCTCACCTCCTGCCATCAGCCTGGGATGCTCCACAGCTCTTGGCTGAGGGCATGGCTTGTGTGCAGGGATTTGGGGGCTGCAAGCAGCCATGGAAATTCTCTTTAAGGTGCTGGCCAAGAGGGGAGGGTGGACAGCTGTTCCCTGAGAGGGGGGATTGCTGCAGCCTGCCCAGAGCAGGCAGGATGTGACTGCAAATGCTAATTAGAGCCCGGGCTGGCAAAACTAAATGAAGCAGCAGGGCACTCCAGGCAATTTATTAATGGCTGATTATTCCAGGGCCCTTCAGTTGAGCCACAAAGCCTCCAGGGCTAAGGCAGGGTTAGCCCGAGGAGCTCTGCATTGCTAGGAGCTCTCAGAGTGGAGTATTTGGGTGGGAAAGGGGAGAGCAGGCTGTGTCAGGCTGGGGGAAGCATCCCTGCAATGCTGTCCCTTTTCTCAGCAGTTTTGGGGTGATGGGGTCTCACCTGCCTCTGTTTGAAGGTGCCAGCAACCCCCCTGAGCTTGTTTGGGTGCTGCCATGCACGCACAGAGGTGGCTCTGGGTTTTGGTTGGGTGTTTTTGGGGAGTACAAAGTGCTGAGCAGCCTCTGGGGGTGGGTTGGTGCAGGCACTGAGCTCCACAGGGTACAGAGTGAGCCCCAAAATCAGCCCCTGTGGGTTCTGTGGGGCTGGATGCACATCCCTGCTGAAAATCAGCTCCTGTGGGTTCTGTGGGGCTGGATGCACATCCCTGCTGAAAATCAGCCCCTGTGGGTTCTGTGGGGCTGGATGCACATCCCTGCTGTGCCCCCAGTATTGCCCAGGACTGGAAGTTCCTTTGTTGTCTTTAATCTTCTCCCAGCCTGCCATCATTTAAAAGTCTAGTTGAAAATTGGGAATTGGACCAGATGGCTTTTAAAGGTCCTTCCCAACCCGATCCATTCTGTGATCCCACCATTTGGTGCCTAAATCCACCTTTAATTCAAGATGCTACAATGTTCTGCTGTATCAGTGGCTCTGATGAGTGAGCTGCCCCACAGCAATGCAGAGTGTGGGGCCACATCTCCCTTAAATGAGTTTAAGCTTCATTTATAAGATGTATTTTAAGAGAAATTTAATTTTTCAAAATAATGTAACACTTTTTAGATTCTAACTGCAAAGTTTTTAAGATGGTTGGGTTTTTTGAGCTTAACAAAACATCAAAACTACGCTCAGTGGTTAAACTTAAAAATTTACAGATATGCATGTTAAAATCCACTAAAAATACAAAAAAATTATAAAAATATAAAAATATATATAATATATAAAAATGTAAAAAATTATGATATTTTTAAAAATCATAATGACATCAGAGGCACCATTAATGTGTGTATTTATAAGATGTATTTTTAAGAGAAATTTAATTTTTCAAAATAATGTAACACTTTTTAGATTCTAACTGCAAAGTTTTTAAGATGGTTGGGTTTTTTGAGCTTAACAAAATATCAAAACTACGCTCAATGGTTAAACTTGAAAATTTACAGATATGCATGTTAAAACCACTAAAAATACAAAAAAATTATAAAAATATAAAAATATATATAATATATAAAAATGTAAAAAATTATGATATTTTTTAAAATCATAATGACATCAGAGGCACCATTAATGTGTGTATTTACAAGATGTATATTAAGAAAAATTTAATTTTTCAAAATAACATAACACTTTTTAGCTTCTAACTACAAAGTTTTTGAGATGTTTGGGGTTTATTTAGCTTAACAAAATATCAAAACTACACTGAATGGTTAAACTTGAAAATTTACAGATATGCATGTTAAAACCACTAAAAAATACAAAAAAATTTATAAAAATTATAAATATATATATAAAATATTAAAATATAAAAAATATATAATATATAAAAATATAAAAAATATTATATTTTTAAAAAATCATAATGACATCAGAGGCACCATTAATGTGTGTATTTATAAGATGTATTTTAAGAGAAATTTAATTTTTCAAAATAATGTAAAACTTTTTAGCTTCTAACTGCAAAGTTAGTGAGATGTTTGGGGTTTTTTTTAGCTTAAAAAAATATCAAAACTACGCTCAATGGTTAAACTTAAAAATCTACAAATATGCATGTTAAAACCACTAAAAAAAAAAATATATACAAAATAAAAATATTAAAAATATATAATATAAAAATAAAAAAAATAATATAAAAATAAAAATATAAAAAATATGATATTTTTAAAAATCATAACGACATCAGAGGCACCATGAATGTGTGTCCCCTCTGCTTGCACAGAAAATGTCACCAAAGATCCCTGTGAAGCATCTGCATGCAGGAGAGGAGGGGAAGGGATGGATGCTCCCAAGGCTAACGAGCCCTGGGATACTTGGAGGCCCTGATGGGTTCTGGTGGGATTGTTGTGGGTTTGGGAACCTCGAGTGGCACCTGCTGCACTCGTGTTTTTGTGGCATTTTGCTTCAGGTTTGTGTTGTGTTGTGTTTTGCTCAGCAGCTGAGACCTGGCAGCATTTTCAGAGGTGGGAGCAGGGATGCTCAGGGCTGGATTGTCTTAGGCAGACGCTTGCAGAGGGGTCAGGGAAAGGGTGGTGATGCAGGATGTGCTGCAGCTGGGGGCTTGGGAAGGGCCTGCAGTGGGTGAGAACTCTTCTGGCACTGCTTCTTCTCTATCTCCATCACCTGCAAAAGCTGCCTGGGGAGAGATACAGCCACCAAAATCTCCTTTCTCAGAGAATTATTCCCTTATCCCAGCAAAAGAGAGCTTTACAAGATTGTTTTCTTATTGATTTTGAAGATGCCAAGGCTGGACGTGTGGGTCCTGGTGATTAAAGCAGCAGTGTCTGTGAATGTGGGGATGTTTCATGGCAGCACACAGATAATTCCACTTCCAACCCCACAAATCCAAGAGATTTGCTGGCTCTCCCTTCTCTCCCAGCCCTCTGACCCCTCAGTGGGTAAATCCCAGAGAATTCCAGCTCTGGGTCGGTGTCCTGGTGGGTGTGAGGATGGTGGTGCCCATCTCTGTCGGGGCTGGAGGAAGCACATCCTGCTGAGGTTGTTGGGAAACAAAACACCACAAAACAGGGGGGCAGGTGGCAGAGAGGAGCCACTTTCCTGCTTTGCTGAGAGCTGCCTTGCTCTGAGGTGCTGCAGAGCCTCTGCAGGGCTTTGCTGGCACAAGAAATGCCATCAGGGCTGTCCTGGCTGTGCCACAGCTGCCAACATCTGCACAGATGAGCACCAGGCTGGGGTGTTCCAGCCCAGGGGTTCTGTGTCCCTGCAGAGGTGCTGGGCTCAGCAGGACTTTTCTCCTTTGCATCCTCATCCTCTTTCTAATCCAGCAGGTAATGAAACTGTTCCTGGAAAAAACACTGCATTCCTGCATGGTTATCAACACACTTCTGAGTCACAGCTACTCAGTCCCAATTTGAAATTTGGCCAGAGCACACTGGAGAGATGCTTCTCATTTTATCCATTTTTTTTTTTTTTAATTTTATTTTTTTCCTCTCAGCATAGCCACATTTAAAAAAATAAATCAGGATGCCAAAAGGCACTTTCTAAGATGAGTGCAGTCCTGGGAATATCAGTCATGGATGGAAGGGGAGCCTGTCCTCCCTCTCTGGACTCTTCATTGGAATTAAAGAATGGTCTAGATTTGAAGGCACCTCAAAGATCTTTTGCTCCAAGCCCTCTGCCATGGGCAGGACACCTTCCCCTATCCCAGGCTGCTCCAAGCCCCATCCAACCTGGCCTTGGACATTTCCAGGGATCCAGGGGCAGCCACAGCTCCTCTGGACAACCTGTCCCCATCCTCATGGCCAAGAATTCCTTCCCAAGATCCCATTTATCCCATTTCACCATTCCCCCTTCTCCTGTCCCTTTAGGCACTGGAAGGGGCTCTGAACTCTCCCTGGAGCCTTCTCCAGGCTGAGCATCCCCAACTCTGAGCCTCTGCTCAGGGCCTTCTCCCCTGCTTGGTGCTCCCTCCAAGGTGAGGAGCAGCTCTGGCTCTCTGAACATCCCAGGCCTTGGCAGAGGATGCTTTTAACACCATTTCCTGGGGGTTTTTTTGGGTTTTTTTTTGGATTTTTTGGTTTGGTTCAGTTTTGGTTTTTGGTGTTGTTGTTTTGTTTTGTTTTTTTTTTTTTTTTTTTTTTTTCTTTTGGTTCTTTTGTTGGTATTTTGGGTTTTTTTAATATTATTTTTTTTTTGTTGTGGTTTTTTTTTGTGTGTGTTTGTTTTGGTTTTGGGGGACTTTTTGGGGTTTTTTGTGGGGGTTTTTTGTGGTTTTTTTTGGGGGGGAACTTTTTTGTTTTGTTTTGTCTTGGGGGATTTTTTTGGTTTTCTTGGTGGGGTTTTTTTGTGAAATTTTTTTTGGAGTTTTTTGTGGGTTTTTTGTTCTTTTTTTCTGGTTTTTGTTTGTTTGGTTTGGTTTTTGGGGATTTTGGGGGTTTTTTGGTGGGTTTTTTTGTTTTCTGTTTATGGTTTTGTTTTTTTGTGTGTTGTTTTGTTTTTTGGGGGGGTTCTTGTTTTCTTGATGGGTTTTTTTGTGTTTTTTTTTTGGTTGTGTTTTTTGTGTGTTTTGTTTTTGGGGGGATTTTTTTTTTTTTGGTTGGATTTTTTTGGTGGGTTTTTTTTTGTTTTGGAGGGATTTTTTTTTTTGTTGTTTTCTTGGTGGTTTTTGTTTTTTTGGTTTTTTTTTTGTGGGAGTTTTTTGGTTGTTTCGTTTTGTTTCTGTTTTGAGGTGATTTTTTTTTATGCCTGTACCCACCTATGCACCGACAGAAGATTTTTATTTGTTTGTTTTGGGGATATTTTTTGGGGTTTTTTGTGGGTGTTTTTTTTTTTTTTTTGTTTGCTCTTTGTTTTTTGGTTTGGTTTGGTTTTGGGGACTTTTTTTTTGTTTTCTTGGTGGTTTTTGTTTTGTTTTGTTTTGTTTTTTTGGTGGGGGCTTTTTGTTTGTGTCATTTTGTTTTTCTTTTGAGATGTTTTTTTTATGCCTGTACCCACCAATGCACAGACAGAAGATTTTTATTTGTTTGTTTTGGGGATATTTTTTTGGGTTTTTTTGTGGGTGGTTTTTTTTTTTTTTTGTTCTTTGTTTTTTGGTTTGGTTTGGTTTTGGGGACTTTTTTTTTGTTTTCTTGGTGGTTTTTTTGTGGGTTTTTTATTGTTGTCGTTTTTTTGTTTTGGTGGGTTTATTGTTTGTTTGTTTTGGTTTTGTTTTGGGGTTTTTGTGGGGGGGGGTTTGGTTTTTTGGGTTTTTTTGGGTGGTTTTTTTTGTTTGTTTGGTTGGTTGGGGTTTTTTTGGTTTTTTTTGTTTCTTTTTTTTTGGTGCCTGCACCCAGCAATGCACAGATTTTGGGATGCTCCGCTGGCTGTACCAAGGGATGCTGCGGTTCGCACCTGACCCGGGCATCCCTGGGGAAGGGGGAGCCCAGGCGAGGCCGGGTGGCCGGGAGGGGACAGCTGCCACTAGATGGCAATGCCGGAGCGGCAGCGGCTCCGTGGAGGGGGAGGCGACACCGGGATCCCCGCAGGGACAGCCCCGTGTGCCCAGGGGTGCCCGGCCCTGCTGGGGCCGCTGAGAGAGGCGGGGGAAGAGCGCGGAGGGGACGCGGGTGGCGGCGTTGGAGTGAGAATCACAGAACTGCGGCATCGTTCAGGCTGGAAAAGGCTGTAAACTCATTGAGTCATTAATGAGGGATGTGGGACTCCAGCGGCTCTCCAAAATGCAGTTTATTCCATCCAAGGTGTTACAGCAGTGCAGGGTGGTGGGTGACAGAGCTGTGCCCACAGATGTCAGCTCCAGCTGCAGGCAGGCCTGGAAACCCTTTGGTTTAGGTTACAATGCATTGTAGACTTTTCTTTCGGTTACAAATGCATTATAGACTTTTCTTTTGGTTACAATGCATTATATGCTTTTCTTTGCTGAGCATCTTAATACAGCAGAACCAATCTATACCTTAACTTTTATCTATAGCCTATCATAACTGCTATAATTACCATATTCTTGTCACTATTCTCCAATCACCAAAAGTCAGTACATTACTGTTTAAGTTATAAGTTGTTTCTCAGTTTTCTTGCAGTAGAAAATTCTGAGACCTTTTTGCTGCACCACTTGCTGCCTTGTTTGCCTGTGCTCTCTTTCTGCTTGGTAAAAACATCTTCTTGTTTGGGGTGGGTTTATCCTTTGCTCTAAGTCATAAAAACCCCTTCTAACTAACACACCCTTTGCCTCCTTGGTTATCCAGTAAGACTGGCTCAGCAATTCTTTTCTTCTGTATCAAAACTTGCTTCCATCTCTATTCCTTCTTCAGATTTTACATCCAAAAATCTTTCTGCCAAGCACACATATCTGTGAGATTTTCTTGTCAAACTTTCACCCTTCCCAACACATTAACCCAGCACTGCCGAGGCCACCACTCAGCTGTGTCCCCAAGTGCCACATGTGCACATCCTTCAAATCCTTCCAGGGCTGGTGGCTCCACCACTTCCTTGGGCTGCCTTTTCCAGGGCTTGACAACGTTTTTGGAGGAGGCACCTTCCCTAACATCCAGCCTGAACATCCCCTGGTGTGACTGGAAGCTGTTTCCTCTTGTCACTTGTTGCCTGACAGGATTGACCAAGAAGAGACCAGACCTTGCTGCAGCCTCCTTTCAGGAGCAATCAGGTCTCTCCTGGGCCTCCTTTTCTCCAGGCTGAGCCCCCCCTCAGCTCCCTCAGCTGCTGCTCCTCAGAGCTTGCTGGAGTGTCAGCCTGGCTCTGTAAAACCGAGCTCATCCCCAGCGCCTTCCTGTCCTGGCACCTGCTGTTCCCTGTCTTCCCGCATTTCCTGCCCTGATAAAAAACCCAAACAGCCCCAGAGAGCTGGCTCTGAATGCCTGGGCCATGTTCAATCATGTGGGCATCAGCCACACTTGTCCCTGACTCACAAATCCCAGCGTGCTGGGTGAGGGTCAGGATGAGGATGGCAATAAACATCCTGGGAAACAGAGCCTGCATCTCTTGGCATAGCCAGAGACTTTTTTTTTTTTTTTCTATTTCCTTTTGGCTCTCAATCTTCTCTTAAGGAGCTGCTTTCTCATAAATATCCCATCCTTTAGCACTGTCTGAGCAGGAGAGAGGCTCCCAGCGGGGTCATCCTGAGCTCTGCTCTGCAGCAGTGAGGGGGGAGCAGGGGTGAGAGCCAGCTCTGGGTTCAGGGGACAGCCCAGGGCCCCAGCAGGAGTGTCCAGGTAAGGGATCCTACCTGGATCTGAGGTACTCAGATCCCTGCTTCCAGGGAATGAGGATGGATGAAGGCTGCCTTCCTCCCCCTCAGCCCTTGCCCTGAGCCAGGCAGTGCTGGGTGCAGCCCTCCCCATCCTCCTGGGTCTCTGGATTTGGGCTGGGGGAGGCCTTGCTGGGCAGGCAGGGGTGGGGCAGGGCTGGGGCAGCAGGAGCAGGAGCTCTGCAAGGTTGAGGAGCTGCTGCTGGCAATGGCCCAGCCTGGGGTTTAATTAACAGTGCCTTAAAGGGCTGAAAGGTGGCAAGAGCAGTGTTGGTGGGGAGGAGGAGGAGGAGGAGGAGGAAGAGGTGGGGTGAGCCACAAATAAAAATGGACTCGTTTAGGGCAGTGTCTTGCCTGGGCTGGATGGAAGGGACTGTAATCAGCTGGTGGCTGCTGTGGCCACCCCCTTGCCTGATGTCAGTAGAATGAAGAGCCAGGGTCACTCTGGCTTGCTGGTGATCTGGGAAGTGTTTTGGGAGGGATCTGGGTACCTCTGCTCCACTCTGTGCTGCAGGGTGGTTGTGAGGTAACCAGGGGCTTGTTGTACACCCCCAGATACCCCACTTTGGTTGAAGGAGAGAGTTGAGAAGGGGTGGGTGTCACAGAGAGCTGGTGGGTGCCTGGCTGCCTCGTGGTGCCTGGTTGATGTTGGGGCAGAGATCCCACAACCCTTTCTGCAAACACTCCTCTGTTATCTTGCTGAGGAGGATCTGGCCCTTCCTCTTCCTCACCCAGCCAGCCCAAGGGCTCCTGGCAGTGCACCCAGGACAGCCTGGCCCAAAAATCCCAAACCCTGTGGCCCTTCAGCCACTCCAGAGCCTGCAGAGTGCTCAGTGCCCAGTCCCTGCTCAGGTATTGCCAGGCTGCACGGAGGGAGAAGGCCCAAATGAGTCAATGATTTATGTGATTAGGAACTTTATTAATTTATTTATTAACATTTCAATGCCTCAAGCAGTCCTGGCTGCCCCAGAGCAGGTGTGAGGGGCAGGGCAGCAGGCACTGTGCTTGCAGAGCAGGGTGTTGGTGGGGTGGATGAAGAGCATGGCAGGGACCCTGGATGTCTTGTGCTGCTGGCTGGAGCCATGGGGGTGGGAAATGCAGGCAGAGAGTGTCACAGGCCCTGGGGAGCTCTGTGGCCTCAGGGCTGAGCAGGAGGGATGGGGAGCCCTGAGTGTGAACAGCTCGCAGGGTGTGTTGTGTGCTGTGCCCTGCTGTGCCAAGAGGGCGTGGGGACATCCCTGAGGGTACCCTGTGTGTGCCAGCAGGGCTGGGGGGGTTCCCCAAAGGTGGCTGGGTGTGCAGGCAGCCCCCACAGCCCAGCACAGCCCCAGGGGACCCTGGGTGACCTTGGCAGCAGCAGCAGTGGCTGCAGCAGCAGCAGCAGTGTCCCCTCTACCCTGCCCTCACTGGGGTGCCTGGAGGGGGGAGCAGGGTCACCCCCAGCCACAGGGAGGCTCCTGCAGGGACACATCCAGCCCAGGGGGTGTTTACACGTCTTGGACGAGCCGCTTTTCCCAGCCAGGCTCGTGTGTCCAAAGGAGGAAAATCCCGAGGTGTGGAGGCTCATCTGTATGCGGGTGAGCAGGAGGGCACTCCCCGGGCACCCGCGGGCATCGGGCGGCTCCGGCAGCCCCGGAGTGCCCCAGGCATGGGGGAGGATGATGCGTGTGGCCACAGAGAGGTGGCTGAGGTGGGCTGGGGGAGATGCAGGGAGGGCAGCCCCCCCTTGCTCCCCAATTTAGCCGCTCACCTAAGGAGCACCCGTGTGCTGGAAAGCCCTCTGCAGCCAGGGCGGGGATGGGGATGGGGGGAGTGGGAAATGTGTGCGCGCTTCTGGCAGGGTGGGGGCTCCCCCATTGCCTTTGTTCCCTTCAGACCCACCCCTCGCCTCTGATTTTCCTTTGCGGCAGCTCCCGTGCTTGCCAAAAGAACGCGCTGGATGGAGCGAGGCAGCGAGCCGGGCGTGTGTGCGCGCTGCTGTGCGCCTGCCTTGCCACTGACTTCATTAAAGCCGGCTGTCCCCGAGCTGCAGAGCCGCGGCAGCAGCCTTTAATTCTGTGGCCCGGCTCCTGCGGGAAGCCTTGCGTGCTCCTGCCCCGGCAGCGAAGGGCCGGGCATCGCTGCCCACCGCCCGTGTGCCCCCCGGCCCTGCCATGGGCGGCCGGGCTCCCGCAGGATGCTGAAGATGGAGCCGGGAGGAAGGAGTTGGACACTTGGCTCCAACTAGGCTGGACCACGCTGCAACCTGTTCGCCCGGGTGCTGTTCCGAATTGTGCCCGGCTGTGCCGCGGGGTGGCCGCAGGGACCCGGCTCCCTGCCCTTGCGGGGGCTGGGGGGCTCCGAGGGGCTGGGGAGGACGTGCCTGGGGTTAACCCCTTGCTGCGTGCGGGAAGGTGCTTGGGGACCCAGCGGCTGCGGCCTCCGCTGGGCACAGAAGAGGAGGAGGAGGAGGAGGAGGAGGAGGAGGCGGGGGGGGAGGAGGGCTCGCTGCCCGCCCCGCTGCCCGGGTGGCCGTTCTGGGGGGGCCCGGCTGCCCCCCGTGCCCAGCCGGTGCCGCCTCTCCTCCCCGCGGGTCCCCCGGAGGGATGGAGGAGAGACGGGGCTGAGCATCACCCGGAGAGGAGGAGGGGGCTGTGGTTGGGACTGCGCCCCGCAAACCCCCTCCCTCTTCTTTCCCACCCTCCCCCCGCCGCCTCGGTGCTGCTGCTTTGGCTCACCTGTGTGTTTTCTTGCAGGATGGCTCGCTTTGGGGAGGCAGTGGCCGGCAGGCTGGGCTCCGGAGATGGGGGCTCCGAGCAGAACCGGAGCCGGCAAGGAGCTGCTGCCCCTGCGGGAGGCAGCCCGGGAGCCTTCAAGCAAACCAAAGCGCAGAGAGCCCGGACTATGGCTCTGTACAACCCCATCCCCGTCCGGCAGAACTGCTTCACCGTCAACAGATCGCTCTTCCTCTTCGGGGAAGAGAACATAGTCAGGAAATACGCCAAGAAGCTCATCGACTGGCCATATCCTTTCTGCAGCCCCCGTGAGCTGTGCTGCCCGGATTCGCCTCGGGGGCTGCCCAGGACACGCGTGTGTGGCACTATCGGGCAGGTAAGGTGTGCCCAGAGGGGTGCCCCGGCCCCCGGGGATGCTCTCCTCGCCCTGTTGCTGCTCCCCCTCCTGTCCTCGCCTCCTTGCCTGCTCCTGACAGGAGCTGAGCCCTTTTTCCCCCTCCCGGGAGTCCCCCAGCCCCTCCCGAGGCTTGGATTTATCAGCCCCCCGTGCTGATAGGGACGGGTGCTGTGATCCCTGCGTGCTTCGGGGATGCTCTGTGTGCGTGCCTGGGGAGGTGGGAGGCAGTGGCCTTTCCTCTGTGCCTCGATGTCTCGTGGAGTTTTGTCACCCCCGCCCACCCTGGGGAGCCCCGTGGATGCCCAGTCCCTGCTGGGTGGTGGCTCTGTCCCTGCTGTGCGTGCCTGGCAGGGGCACGGCCGTCCTCGCCCTGCAGCCCCCCATGGTGGCTCTGGGAGCTGACTGCCCCCTCCCTGCGGCAGAGGGGAGGATGGTGGGAGCCTCTGGCTGTGCCCCGTGGCCTTTTCTTGGGGAGGCTGGCACAGGGAGCCACGGGTTTATCCCAAGGACCCCTCTCCTAGCGCAGGGCGGAGGGTGCAGATCTCTCCCACTCCTTCCCCTGCTCCTCCATCCTTCCCTGCTCACCTCTCTCCCCTCCCACCCTCCCTGTGGGTGCTGCCCAGGCACCACAGCCCTCAGCCCCACACCAGCATGGCCTCAGTGCCTGCTGCCCCCTAAAACACCCCCAGGGCTTTGCCCCCACGGAGGATCTGAGCCTGAGAACTTCAGCGTGGCCGGGCTGTGGCTGTGGGAGCCTCCCTGTGCCGTGCTCTGCAGCAGTGATTCCATGCAGCTCCTGCTGCCGCCGCTTTCTCTCCCTCCAACTTGTTGGTGGAGTTCCTGGCTCCTCTGGTGGGCACGGGAGAGCTTTCCCTGGTGCCAGGCAGCAATGCCTTGGTTTGGTGCAACAGGTACCACGGGGGAAAGCCTCTGGTGAGGCCCAGGGATGCAGAGCATGGCAGGGGAATTGTCCCTGTGCAGCTCCATCAGGTCAAGCCTCTGCCAGGCAGGAACCGCTCCTGCTTGGGGAGCTGTGACAGCTCAAGGGGGTGACCTGGGCGTGAAGGGCTGGCTTGGAGGGGCTGAATTCCCCAGATGTGCCCCTCCTGGCAGTGCCCATGGGTGGGTGGCTGCGGGAGTGCTGGTGGTGAGCTCGGGGCTGTGGTGGCTCAGCGCAGAGCCCTGCAGGGCAGCGGCCAGGCCGGCTGCCTGCTTTTCCAGAATATGCCAAATTATTCATGTGCTTTTCCAGCATGCTGTGGGAGGGCTCTGGCCCCTCCAGCTTTTGTTGGGAGCCAGAAGGAGCTGGGATGCTGCCACTGGCCCGGCACTCGCGGCGTGGGCTGGGGTCCCGTGCCGGCGTGATGTCTCATCTCCAGGCAGCCGCTGTCTCCTAGAGACTGGAGCTCCACCACCACCACCACCACCACCACCACCACCACATGAGCAGAACTCCCCAGCATTATTCTCCCCTGGAATTTGCAATGCATGAGGGAGATGGGCTCATTTTGTGGTTTTTTTTTTTTCCAGAAGTAAGTGACATATTCCCATGTGAGTGCTGGGAACAGGCGTGCTCCAGGCGCGGGAGCTCAGTGTTCCTGCCTGTCCCCCGCCCCGCTCCCATCTCTTCCCCAGAAAAACGCATCCACTCTGGATGTTTCTCTGCACCACTGGAGTTTTGAGGGCTTGGGAACGAGCAAGGCCTTTTGGTGATGAGTTTGGTTAGGCTGGCCTGGCCAGTTGTCCCCATCCTTGTAGTTGTAACCTGGCACAGGCAGCTGGTGCCTTTTGGGAGGGCCAGGAAAACCATGTGAGCACCTCAGCTGCCTGGCCTGGAGCCCATGGCATGGCTCCTGGGCCAGGGAATTTTGGGAAGGAGAGGATTGGATCTTGGCCATGGTCAGTAGGAGCTGCTGGCCCTGGGAAGGTGATGGGCCAGCGCTGGTGCTGTGGGTCAGGGTGGGCACAGCACTGAGGAAAGCCAAAGGGGCTGGAGAGGAGCTTGGGGCGGAGTGGAGGCTCTTCTTCATCCAGCTCTGGTTGACTAGGTAATAGGGCTAAAAATATCTGGTGATTCAGGCCTGGATATCTGCTGGGTAACTGTGTAATTATAACCAGCAGCCTCTGCAGTTTGGCTTCCCAGTGTAAATAGGGATGATGCATGGAGGAGAAGGAGGAGAAATACGAGCAACTGGGATTGGGATGCAGCTCCATGGGAGGCAAGCCTTTGCCGAGTTCCTCGCTGGAAAGCTCACTGGAAACCTCCACTGGAGCTGCTCTTTTAAACCTGGTCCTGCCCAAACCATGGGGCAGCCGCTGTTTTGGCTGTAGGGAACATCTCCTTCTCTTCTCCTTGGGAAACGCAGCCTTGTCCTCTTGCCTGCTCTCCTCCTGCTGATGGCCAGGCCTTTCACCCTGATTTCATTTGTTTGGCTGCCTGGAAGGCTCCAATTCAGTTAGGATACGAGATGGGCTGCAGCTCATCTATATCTGCTCCGTTCCTCATCCGCTTAATCACATTTGACCTGGATAAGATCCCTCTCCCGCCCCAGGAAGGCCAGATGACATTGTGTGGCTCTGGCTGTGTCCCCAAGGACAGCATCTGCCTGCAGCCTGTCCACTGCACCTACCCCCAGTGTGGCAGGGGAAGAGGATGCCCACGTTCCCTGTGCTGAGGGATTTCACCCATCTCATCCCCTTTGGGGGCTGAACTGGTGCTGGGCTGGCCTGGAGCAGCTGGAGTGCCCTCAGAGCATCATCAGGGGGGTTTTGCTCAGTGGGAAGCACACCCATGAGTGGCTGAGCTATTTTGCTCACCGTGGCTCTCCCTGTGACCTGGTGCTGCGTGGGCACAACCCCCCCTGGCCAAGCATCTCCTCCACCTTGGCTTTTCCCCGGCCAAAATTCCAGCAGGTCTCGCCTTCCCAAGGGAAGAGCCAGTGCCATGTCGTGCCATCCCTTGGGTAGCTCCATCTTTGCCCTCCCCAGGAACATTTCCCTCCTCCCCCTGCTCCCAGGCTGTTTTCTGTGCCCTCCATTCATCAGATTTTAGAAGGGTTTTTTTTTGGGAGGGGCGAGTAGGTGTAATGGCAGGTCCATCTTTTTGACAGCCGGGGAGAGCGAGGCTGCCTGTCAGATGGTGAATTTAAACAGAGGCAGCTGTTGTCATGGTGATGCCAAGTTGCATCCTGTTGCTGTGGCAACCAAAGTTAAAAAACTGATGTTAAGGCAGGAAAATCACATGATGTGGTCCTTTTTTGTTTTTTTTTTAAAAAAAAAAAAAAATAAAAAAAAGGAGGAGGAGAGGAGAGAGATTTGATTTCCAGGGTGAGGTGGGGGAGAGGGAGACGCTTCTCCATGGAGCAGTTTGCACGTGGCAGGCAGGCATCCCACATCCTGCATCCTGCATCCCTACGGGAGGGAGCAGCAGCAGTGTGGGCAGCTCTGCCCCGTTGGACTCCTGGCTGTCACTGCCTTGGCTTTAACCCTTGGTGGAAACCACACCACCGCCCTTAGGAGCTGCAAAAGCTGGGACTGCAGAGAGGGAGGGGGTCTCCTGTGTCTCCTGTGTCCCTGCAGTGGGATTGAGGCAGGCTGGGTGCTCCAGGACACAAGCACAAGCCAAGCTCACTCTCCTGAGCCTCTGTGAAGCAGGCACACAGCAGCTGGCTCGTGTTCCAAGTGGGAGGATTTGGGCTCTGGATGTTGCTTTCTGTGGCAGGACACAGAAATAGAGAGAGCCAGGAGGGGCCACAACTCTGTGGACAGTGTTGTCAGTGGAGGGAAATCCCTTGTGTCCCCAGGGACAAGCCAGGGAGGCACTGTAGGGATGGGGAATCCCAGAGTTGAATTAGGGCCACTCACAGACTTTGCTGTACTTGGCACTTTGGTTTTTTTCTTGGAAACAAAAAACCTCACTTGCCCAGAGAGGTTGTGGACTCCCTGGAATTGTTGAAGATCTGATGGGATGGGGCTCTGAGCAGCCTGGTCCTGTGGAAGGTGTGCCTGCCTGTGTCAGGGGGTTGGAATGAGATGATTTTAATGCCCCTTCCAACCCAAACCATTCCATGATTCTGTGAAAACAGCCTTGGAGAGAAGGTGCTCTCTTTCCTGCTGGGGTGTGGAGCTGAGAGGAGGAGGAGGATTGGGGCATCCTAAGGGTGGATGCTGAAGATGTGGATCTGTGGATCTGTCTGTGTGGGACAGGCAGCAGTGCTGGGATTGGGACCAGCAAGATGAAGTCCACAGGTGTAGGAACTTTTACTCACTGACATCTGAGGGGCAGGGAAAGCCCCTTGGAGCAGCAGGTCCCCAGGGAGGCATGGGGAGAGGTGGGAAATAGAGACATGACTTCATAGGAGGTGTTGGAACCTGGATGATGCAGGCGTGGACAGGGCTTAAGTTTCTCCTGCTCTTTTGGTGGCACTTTAGAATTCCCCAAGGCCTCACTCCTCTGTCTCCTCTGCTCCTTCCCCACCTGCCTGCCCAGAAGGGACTGGGATGGAGGGGATCTCTCCATAGCTCCTGTCCTTGACTGCATACAGGGAGGGGTTGGTCTTGTACCCAGCCTCCTGTGGAGATTTGCCAGTGTCCCATCAGCACCGTAAAGCCTTAAACCCACCACCATAAACCCATAAACCCAGCACCATAAACCCATAAACCCAGCACCATAAACCCCTCCTGGGCCTGGAGCTGGGCTCACTCCCTGCCTTAGCCAGGTGGGGGCTCTGGGTGGGCTGGTTTGGGCTTCTGGCTGGTGAGGAAGGTGAAGAGGAAGGTCACAGCTGCAAGATCTTCCTGACAGACCCACCAAGGAGCTCCAGCTCCAGGCATGGGGTTCTCCCTCCTCCAGGTGGCCTGGGGGTGCCCCCATGGCCTGGGGTCACTGTCCCTGCCTCAAAGGCATCCTGAGGGAAGCGTGGAGCTGCAGGTGTGGCGTGCACAGGGATCAGCCCAGTTGCTAAGGAAACAAGTCAACGGTGCAGGGGAGAGAGCATTGGGTAAAGGAGATAAATCAATAAGAAAACCTATTTTTATCGGCTCCCTAATGATCCTCCAGGAGCAGCCAGACGGAAGAGGAGGAGGAGGAGAAGGCTGGAGGGAGATGGGCTCTCATTACTTGGCCTGGAGGGCTACTCTGCATTTTGGGTGGCTGAGAGGTTTTGTAATTATTCATCTGATGTGGGAGAAAACAAAGCACTGATGGAGGGTTGTCTAGTGGCCCTGACTGGGAGCATGCTTGCTTGGCAGAAGTAAAGAGTGGGTATAAAATATCCCTCAGTTCAGCCAGATGTTCCTGCTGTCCCTTGGGAGGTTCTTTTCCTCTTGGAACTCAAAACCTGGCACAGCTGGAGCTGTGGGGGCTGGTTTCCATGGGGCTGATGTCTCACACAGCTCTGGATGTGAGAAACTGGATTTCTCCAGTTTCTCCTGGAGAAACTGGGCCAGTGGGGTTTGGGAGTCGCTTTTGGCAGCGCTGAGGTCGGTGCTTTGGGGTCCAATTGCCCTTTTAGGCTTGGCCATGTTAGACAGGGCTCTGAACACCCTGGCCTAGTGGGAGGCATCCCTGTCCATGGCAGGTGGGAGTGAGATGGTCTTTAATGTCTCTTCCAGCTCATTCCTTGCCCTGGTGACCCCCTTGCCCTGATTCCCGCCTCTGTTCCCCCACTTGCTGGAGGTGCAGCAGGAGCGTGCTCCTGTGCAGGGGTGTGACAGATGTGCACTGTCCTCCTGCTCTCAACCAGATGTTGTGGCCAGGTGGTCCCGAGGCCCCCAGCCCCTTCTGAGCAGGGCTCCCACGCTGCTGCAGTTGGGTTTTTCCCTCTCCCATGGGAGCAGTGCGGGATGCTGGGGCGGACAGACGGACACGGACGCTCCCGCACAGCTCCCACACTTCTCCTCATCTAGGCAAATGTGCCTGGTGCCTGGGGAGCTGCTGCCCCGCCCCACTAACACGCTGTTTGTCTCTTCAGCCGGTGCTAATTGCTCGCAGACTTTCAGGAAAATGATACAAAAAGGTCCCAAATAGGCTGGTGGCGCCGGGCCAAGCGCCGCGGTGGATGGAGCGGGGTGGGATGCAGGGAGAGGACTCTGCTGGAGCCATGCAGGGAAATATTCACTTGTGTCGAGCCTCAGAGGAGAACTTTTGGAGTGTGGGCACCCTCTCCAAGCACGGGGAGCTGCTCCTGCTCCGTGCCTGGCTGGCTCTGCAGCCTCTCTCGTTGGGTTTGCCTCGAACGTAGCAATCATTAATTTCACTGAGTGGCTTTTTAAATGCCTTGGATGTCTCTTGCCTGGCTCTTCTTCCTGCCTGGGTTAAACACATCCCAGCTCCCACGGGCTCTCCCTGGCTGCCTCTCCTGGCCCTGTCTCTGGGGATGTTTCTGTGCCCATCCCTGCTCTTGCCTTGCCAGCGTGCCCAGCCTCACTGGGCTGGGGTCACTCCATGCTTTCCCTTTTCCCATGCTCATGGTGGGCACTGAGGTGTCTTCTCTTGCCCGTGGGCTCAGGGGCACTGGTTGAAAGCATTTCACTGTAGTCAGTGGCCAAAAGATGAGATTGGAAAAGAAAATCACCCCTTTTCCCAGAGCTGTTGGACACCTCCTTGCCTGAAACATGCCAGCCTGAGGGTGTTGTGTGTGGAGAAGCTTTGGTGTGGTGGGGAAGGGCTTGGCCAGCTTGGGATGGTGGGAGTGTGGATGATTCCTTTATGGGCAAATCCATGCCCATAAAGGGGATCACATCCCCTTTGCACAGGGGAAGGTGGCTGTCCTCTGCCTGGGTGGCTGCTGGTGCCAGTGGTGACAGTAATAGAGCTGTTTTGGCAAGGAGGGAGCAGAATCAGGGGTGTATTGCTCCACATTCAGTTATTGAGGACAACAGGGCTTTTATTGTGGAGAATTGGGAAAGATGGATGGGAAGTTGGAAAGATATGGCCACCCTGTCATTTGGAAGTGCTTTGTTTTCAGAGCTCGGCCCTGGGCCAGGCAGGAGAGAGCTCCGTGTCCCTGCCTCGATCCCATGAATCAAAAGGCAGGAAGAAGCTGAGTTTGGGGTGTTTTCCTGGGCATCAGCCTGCCCTTTCCTTCCTCAGCTCCTCAGACACCAGCTCCTGCTGCCACTTCTCAGGGGGGCTCCTGGAGAAGGGTTGGGTAGGACCTAGACGTGGTTGAAGGATTTAGGATTGCTCATAAGGGTCCAACCAGGTCCTAGACGTGGATGAAGGATTTAGGATTGCTCATAAGTGTCCAACCAGGGCCTAGACGTGGATGTAGTGTTTAGGATTGCTCATAAGGGTCCAACCAGGTCCTTTTGACAAGGTGCTGCTGCCCCTTGGGGTCTTGCTGGCTTGTGGCTGAGCTGGGATATCTCCACAGGGAGTTTCCACCCTGCTCAGACCCAGGTGCCATCAGAGCTGTGAATGCTCAGCCAAGTGCTCTGCAGCTCCCAGTGCCACCTGGGCTCATCCTGCTGCCCTCAGGGTGCTTGGCAAGGGCACAGGGTGGGCTGATCCAGGTCAGAGCCCCAGGACTTGCAAGGCATGCTCCATCCTCCTCAGGCTGTGCAGGTGCTGCATCCCATGGGGGTGTTTTAGGACAAGGGCTGCCCATGCCTTGTGACACCTCCCCTTTCTGAGCCCCATCTCCTGCTGATGGGTGGTGGAAAAGAGAAGGAAAAAGGGACATGCCAGCCCTAGCATGCCAGGGAGAGTGTGCCATGCCAGGGAGAGCCTCCCTGATCCTGCCAAGGACCATGCCAAACCCTCTTCCAGGCAAAGCCCAGCCTGGTTGTCCTGCTCCAAACCTTGTGTGCACCTTCTGGGCTCCTTGCACAAGAAGCATCTCTCCCATGGGAGTTTTCATCCCAGCAAAGGTGTCCTGTGAGCTTGGGGAGGAGGCCCAGCAGGTCTGCAGGGAGGAAGGTCTTGGGGGGCTCTCACTCCTCTCATTTCCAAACAACACCGGGGTGGCTTCACATGGATGTTCCTGTGGGGAAAACAGCTCCAGTGGCTGAGCAGGTGAAACCAAGGGTGGGCTGGGGGGTTGGGGGTGTCACCCAGCTCTTCTGTGCTCCTTAACTCCCCTGCACTCCCTTCGAGTACATGATCCTGGCCACCATCATTGCCAACTGCATCGTGCTGGCCCTGGAGCAGCACCTCCCCGAGGATGACAAGACGCCCATGTCACGGAGATTAGTGAGTACCCCGTGTCCATCCTTCCCTGCTGGGCTGGGGGCTGGCCCAAGGGCACCCACCCAACCCTACCAGGCAATTGCTTCTGATTTTGGGGTGGCCAGACAGGAGGCTTGCTCTGGGACTAGCTCCTCCAGCCTGCCTGGGGCTGGTGTAGCATATTCCTTCTCCATGGAAAGGGGTCAGGAAAATTTAAGCCCCTTAAAAATGGGTAGGGGAAACTGGGCAACTTGAGCATGTCATAGCCACCCTCTGTTTATTTCTGAGGGTGCTGCTGGCTGAGAAGGGGCTGGGAAAGCTCCCAGAGGAGATGATGGGTCTGGGGGAGGTGGGATGGGACACGAGTTGGGTGGGTCAGTGTGAAATGCCTGCTGCTGTGTTTGCTCAGTCTCCCCCTCTCACTGGGTCACTGATTTCACCCTGGCAGGAGAAGACAGAGCCCTACTTCATTGGGATTTTCTGCTTCGAGGCTGGGATTAAGATCGTGGCCCTGGGGTTCGTGTTCCACAAGGGCTCGTACCTGCGCAATGGCTGGAACGTCATGGACTTCATCGTGGTCCTCAGTGGGTGAGTGCTGCTGCTGGGGGGCCCTGCTGGGCTGGCCTGGGCTTGGGGGCTCATCCTGGTGAGGACATGAGCTCCAGGACGTGGGGAGAGCCCCTGGTTTGCTGTTGTCAGTGGTGTTCTGTTGTCCTGATGAGGGAGGGGAGGATGTGCTGGAGGTGCTGTGTTGGCTTTGCTGTGGGTGCTGATGGTGGGACAAGCAGTGAGGCTGGCTCTGAGGCCACCATGCCCAGCTTTCCTCACTTGGTGGCTTGTCACCCACCTGAATACAGGGTAAGGTGGTGGCATGACCTGATAAGCAGCTGGATGTGATCTGGGAGAGATTCTGGTCAAACCCTCCATGGGGAGGGGGGAAACCTCTTCTCCTCTTGCCTTCCCAAGCACTTTCCAGGCTGGTGCTGGAGGTTTGGGAATGAGGTCTGGGTAGGGTAACGCTCCCAGGTGGTGCTGCTCACCATCCCAGCATGCAGCAGTGATGCTGCTGGGGGTGGTAGCACACGTGTGCTGCTTGTGTCACTGGTGGTGCCACCTGCCAGGGACATG
This sequence comes from Agelaius phoeniceus, assembly GCF_051311805.1. NCBI lineage: Eukaryota > Metazoa > Chordata > Aves > Passeriformes > Icteridae > Agelaius > Agelaius phoeniceus. The sequence continues at coordinate 10,110,047 of NC_135272.1, read as the reverse complement.
GCCCAGATTTGAGTCCTGCTTGCCGTGTGCTGGGCTGTCCTGGTGACACAGAAACAGGCAGGGGCATTTGGGCTTGTGTTAGCCAGCACTGGAAGTCAGCTTGAGCAGAAGCCCAGCCAGGGTGACCCCTGGGCCCCTTTCTGTGTGCAGGGAAGGTTGTACCTGCATTGTGGGTGTTTCTTTTTGCCTGCTGATGGAAACATCACGCTCAGAGGAACTGGTTTGATGTGTACAAACAGAGAGAGCCTGGGGGTCTGAGTGCTCTGTGAGCTTTGCTGGGTGCAGAGCAGCTGCAGGGCTGGCTGGGAAACTGAGGCACGCGGCCAGGGGGTCTCTACAGAGCTTCCTGCTGCACAGTCCCGACTCTTGGTGGCACCATGTGGGATGTGACACCTGGTTGGGTGTTTGGAGGAGGAGGGGGAATGCAGAGCCTGCTTCTGCTGGGGTGTGGTGGTGGGAGCTGCTGTCCATGGTGGTGGGACTGTGCACCAGAGGAGGCCTGAGGAGAGCATGGCTGGGGACATTTTGATTCCCTTGGTCCAGTGGGGATCTCCATGGCCTTGCTGGGGAGCGGGACCACGTCACCTGGGAATGGAGGGCGTGCTGGTGGGTGTCTGATGGGCAGCAAGCAGGCGGCCTGTGGGAGGTGCAGCCCTCACATGGGAGGCTGCTGCTCTCCCACATCTGCAGAGTGACTCATGGAGAGGGTTCTGTGGCTCCTGGGCTGGGCAAAGGGGCTCAGATCCCTGGGGACAGGTGCTCACACTTCTGGGGACAGCACGGGACACATATTGGTAGCAACAAGAGGGGCTCTTGGTGTCACTGGGTTGGATGTGCAGGAAGCAGCCGGGGGGCTGAGAAATTCCCATCACCTGCATCCTGACCTGGGCATCCTCTGGGGTGTGGGCCAAGGTGCAGCACTGGGCTGGGGAAAGAGCTTCCCCAGGGCCCTGTTCCTGCTCTCCCCACGGCTCTGGGCTGGCTGCTGTGCCCGGCAGGTGCTGAGTCAGCGCCCAGCAATCACTCACTGGCAGAGCCTCGCCAGCTCCTCTCACTGCCGGGCTGAGCCAGGCCCCGTGCCAGGGAATCAACTGTCCATGAAGGGCTGCCAGCACCGTGCTGCCCACCCCAACAGGAGGGGCTGTGTGCCCCCCAGCACTGCCAGTCACGGGCTGCAGCTCTCCAGTGTCTGCTTCCCCACCATTATACCCGCCCTGGGATCCTGGTGTTCGCTCAGCTGAGTGGAACCCAAGGGATGCCCCTTCACCTGCTGGCTTTGCCCCAGGTGAAGGGCATTTTTCTGCCTCACCGACCTGTTGGGGCAAATTCTATATCGTGGTGGAGGGTGGAGGAGGCAACCCATGGATTTTTACCCTGGGCTGGCTTTGGGGTCACTGGGATCAGCTGCAGCAGGTCAGGGGCTCCTTCTCCCTGCCCATCTCCCTGCCCATCTGCCCTGCGGTGCTGCCAACGCTGCTGCTCCTCAGCGCTGTGCCTCCCATGCAGGAAACTCTCAGCCTGTTTAATCCGCTGAATTATTGGCAAATTCCTGCAGCAAATAATCCTTGGCTGGCAAATGACTTGCAAACAGCTTGTGGGAGAAGGTTTGCACTTGGCGGCTCGTTCTGTGTCGGTTGCGTAAGGCGGGCGGGCGGCGGAGCCTCGGGATCGCCTCTGCGGCTCCGGCTCGGTGAATGTAAAAGTGTCTGGATGGAGACTGGGGAGATTTGGCGGTCGTGGGGATCGTGTTGTGGCTTACTGAAAGGTTGTGGCTGTGGTGGAGGGGATGCTGTGATCAGAAGTGCAGGGTGGTGCTTGTGGGTTTGGATGCTGGTGCATCCAGAGAAAACATCCATGTGAGCAGCACCCATCCCAGGATCCGACCCACAGGGAGCCAGTGTCACACTCACTGCCCTCGTCCCTCCAGTTGTGACACAGGGTGTTACTGCTCCTTTCTGGAGTTATTTTTTGCTGTGCATCTGATTGGAGAGGTCCTTGGTGCAGGTGGAATCATTATTTTGCTGTGCATCTGATGGGAGAGGTCCTTGGTGCAGGTGGAATCATTATTTTGCTGTGCATCTGATGGGAGAGGTCCTCAGTGCAGGTGGAATCATTTTTTTGCCATATATCTGGTGGGAGAGGTCCTTTGTGCAAGTGGAATCACTTTTTGCTGTATATCTGATTGGAGAGTTTCTCAGTGCAGGTGGAATCATTTTTTGCCATGTGTCTGATCGGAGAGAGAGGTCCTTGGTGCAGGTGGAATAATTTTTTTGCTGTGTATCTAATGGGAGAGGTCCTCAGTGCTGGTGGAATTATTTTTTGCCATATATCTGATGGGAGAGGTCCTTAGTGCAGGTGGAATCATTTTTTTGCCGTGTATCTGATGGTAGAGGTCCTCAGTGCAGGTGGAATCATTTTTTGCTGTGTATCTGATGGGAAAGGTCCTCAGTGCTTGTGGAATCATTTTTTGCCATATATCTGGTGGGAGAGGTCCTTAGTTCAGGTGGAATAAATTTTTGCCATGTATCTGATGGAGGTCCTTAATGCAGGTGGAATCATTTTTTGCCATGTGTCTGATGGGAGAGAGAGGTCCTCAGGGCAGGTGGCATCATGGTCACAGACACCACGCTGGGATTTCTGTGAGCAGTGGGATTTTCTTCACCCTCTCCCTGCTGGAAATGAGCCTAATGAGGGATTTCTCCCATGAGTGGCCTCCTGGGACCTTGTGCAGGAGCGGATGGCACTGACTAGAGTTCAACTGGTGTTTGCTTCTTCTGTCAATAAATCATTTTTTTTTCCATCTCAGTGGAAATCAACACCCACCTAAAACTCCCTGATGCTAAAGCTTCCACTGGGGAACTAATAGTCACATTTGTAAACCTGTTCTCTTTGTAACCTGTGGTTTCCAAATCATCATTGCTGCCTGAAAAAACAGCCTGTTCTCCTCCAGCTAAAAATAATTTTATATGAAAGTGTGCATAAAATATCTTTACTCGTTCTGAGGCAGAACCAGTGAGGGGGAACATCTGCATTTCCCCTGGGGTTTGGGGATGCTCACCCTGTCTCTGTGAGAACCAGAGCCAGCCGGGTGCTGAGGCTGGATTTGGGACCTCAGTGTGACCTGGACCAAAAGGGAAAATGGCTCAGAAAAGGTCAGAAAGGGCAGGGGAAGGTTGGTGACCTCTTAATTGATGGTTCTGAGAAAGTGAGGCTGAAAGAGCTTCAGCCACCAGCAACTGGAGCATGAGCTCCCTGGATGCCATTGGGAATAGAGCACAAGGACCCTACAGCTGCCTGCTTTGTCCTGCCCCCTACTAGATGGAACAGGAAGGGTTAAACTCCCTCTGCAAATATCCAGGTGGGTGTGTGCTTCACACACTCCAGTGCCTGAGCATTATCAAAGCACCATTGGCTTTTTTTTGTTATAGCAGCAATACAATAACACGTGAGAGGTGAAGGGGTGGGGGAACACTGCTCACAATGGGTGGAAAAAAAATCCAAATGTGAATCAAAAGGCCCTTGTGAAGTTGTTCTGCTCAGGAGCTGGGGAAGCAGCCACTGTAAAAGCTGGATAAAAACCCCAGAGTCACTAAAAGGAAGCTCTGCTGTCAGGGTTTTTGGGAGGCTTTAACAACCCTCTACACCTGGGTGCCTTTTGTGAAGCCCTTGGGCACGGTGGTTTTCATTAAAGGGTTTTGTGGGGTGGAGCGTGGCCAAGGGAAAGCAGGAGTGAAGGATTGCTGGCACTGCCTGCCATGCCCTCAGCAAAGCCAGGGCAGGAAAGCCTGGCTCTCCAAGTCCTGTCCCAAAGCCCAGGCAGCAGCTGTGAGCCTGGTGTCTCTCCCTGACCTCCCAGGGAAATCCTGTGCATGCTTGTGCATCCCTGATTTCCTGCTGTGCCTGGTGGGAAGCAGGATGGAAGCATTCCAAGGCTGCAAGGTGAGCCCAGGGATGAGGAGGGCAGCTTGGCTTTTCTGCTGGTTTTGATGCTGCCTGGATTTTCAGATGACTGTCCTGGGAAGTTCCCTTTTCATGGTTCCCCCTGAGCTCCCCCGTGGGAGAGGCAGGGATGTTTTGCCCTCAGGGATTTAGTGCACCTCGCACAACCCCAGTTCTGTGTGTTTGGAGGCTCTTTTCAGTCCTGGAGTTCCAGAGATGGAAGGGGGATCCTTGACCAGGTGCTGGCAGCAGCTGCATTGGGGAATATTGAGGTGCTGCATGCCCTGGTGGTTTGTTTGGGGGTGCTGGCCCCACGGGTGTGGGAGCACACCTGGGCTGGGAACAGGCTCTTCCCACAGCCCCACACCTGCATTTCCCTGACTCAGGGAGTGGATAAGAGCTTTGGAGAACTTGGGGAGTGGATAAGAGCTTTGGAGAACAGGTGTGGAATGAGGGCACAAGTGCAGCACCTGATGTGGTTGTCCTGCTGGAGCCTGAGCCCCTGCAAGGAGTGCTGTGCTCTAGGGATAAACCAACAAAAAAACAACCCCAGGTCCAACCCCAGCAATACTTTGATCACACCAAACGAGACTTTCCCCCCCCCCCAACTCTTTCCTTTTTATTTCATGAATGTTGGCAGTACCCAACCTGATGCCTGCCCCCTTTCCCAGCTCTTTCCTTTCAGGACAATTAGTAAAATGTTTGGTCTTTCGTTTGGATGAATAATTAATCTCCCAGCTTGGTGAATGATTCATGTGCCATATGCCATGGCCCTGGGACCAGCACCTTGCACAAAGGGCAGCACAGCTTCCCTGGCTGGGTCAGGGGACAGGCTGGGGAGGAGGGAAAAGCTTTCCCCTTGCTGTGGATGGGGGGTGGAGATCCCTGTGATGCCTTGTGAAGGCTGACCTAGAACAGGGACTAGACAGAGCTGAAGAATAAAGTAGGGATTTATTAGGAGGCTTCAACAGATCCACCTTGGGCAGCCCAACCCAAAATGGCCACAAAAAGGACAACAAGTCATGGGGTTTTATACTTTTGTAAGTTCTAGTCTATTAGCATATTGGAGAGTTTTATTGTAGCTATATATATATATATATATACATATATATAAATAATATATAGCTGTAATTATTGGTTTAATTACAGCTTTAGTCCATGAAGTCCCATTTTTCTTGTTTTTCTCTCTTCAGCCCATGTCGTTTGTGCTCTTGGTGCTGAGATTTGGATCATTTGTCCTTGGTCCCCAGCTGGAGCAGGAATTGTTTTGTCTCCTTGCTCTGTGCAGAGAGCTCATAGGAAGCCCAGATTCACACACTAAAGCAGCCCAGAATCTGAAAACCATAAAAGCTCAAACCTGAGGCACCACCTGGGCAGGCAGAGCTGTGGCTGTGGCTCTGGGGGAGCCAAGCACCCCCTTTTCCCAGCACAGCATCCGTCCCGCGTGCCGCTCACGCGATCCCGGCTCCATCCTCCCCACCCCGCTGCTTCCCTGAAGCTGCAGAGTGAGTCAGCCCCTCCCACGTGGCTGCTGGTCCCCGGGGGCACTGCCTCCCCTGCCAGGCACCCCTGAGCTCCCCAGGGGCTCCTGCTGCACCCCGACACCCTGGCAGAGCTCCTGCTCTGGGGGACGCCCTCATTGTCCCTCTTTGCGCTGCCATGCGCCTTCCTCTGGGAGATGGGGTGGGGGGCATGGCCTGAGGAAAGGGGGTTGTTCCCTCCTCATCCTCGGCGAGAAGGTGGGCTCACACAGGGGGGTGCTCTGGGGTCTCCTCCCCCTCATTTGGCACGAGCTCAGACAGGCCCTGCTGTGGTCAGCCCTTCTCTGTTTCTCCGTGGAGCCAGCTCTCGTCTGCTCTCAGTGGCTTTAGCTTTCCACCAGGTCCTGTGTGTGTGCAAATGCACTTTTATCAGCACCCTCTCACCCTGCCAAATCCTCTGTCTGCTGAGAGGCAGTGTGGGGATGGAGGAAGGAGGGAGATGTGGGGTTTAGCCAACCCACAGGGTCCAGGACAGTCATGCCCCAAATCCTGGGGGCTTCTCTGGGAAGATGGTGGCCTTGGGGGATGATCTCACCCCCCAGATCAAAGGCTGGTAAAGGCAGATTTTGTCCTTCAGCCTCATCACACCGCTCAGGGAGTCACTTGTGCCCATCCAGAGCTCTCCAAGCTGCTGGGAGGGGCAGGAGCAGGAGCTGTGCAGCAGCAGCTCAATCCACCTGGGTCACAGCCCCGAAACCTAGAAAGAGCAAGAGAAGGTGGTGGAGGCTTTGACGCTGCTCTGAACTGTGCCAAGGGCGGGACTTGGCCCTGGTGTCCCTGTCCCTTGGTGTCCCCAAGGCTGTGCTCTGCTGTGGCACCCTCAGAGTGGGTGACCTGACCCTGCTGGCCCTGCCTCGAGCCAGGTTGGCACCCAAGAACTGTGAGGATGTCCTGCTGCACAGGATGCTGCCTGCAGAGAGGGCAGGGATGGATTCACCCCATTGATTCACCCCAAACAGGGCAGGAATGGGGTGAGCTCATCAGGTAACTCACTTTCTGTGAGCTGTTTGACCAGTGTATTAATTATGAAGTAGTCTCCCTCCTAGAGTCAGGTGGCAGTTCAAGCCTTCAGGGGCCTTTCCACTTAATTATAAATATTAATTTGCATGCCAGCCAGCACCCTGCCTGCCCCAGATTTTGGGCTGAGATTAGTCTGTCTCAGCCTATGCCTTTCTCCACCCAGCACACCCTTTGCTGGGACAGTTTGTGTGAGTTTCAGCAGTGCTCCCCGAAGGGAATGCTCGAGGGGGGCTCACTTTGGGGTTGGGGGGGTGAATAGAGGGTCAATCTGATAATTTGGGGTTCAGACTTTGCTGGGAGTCTCTGATGTGAAGCTCTTTGCAGTGTGGCCTGAGCTGTGTGTGCTGTTCCTTAGGGCTGAGAGCAGGATGGGATGGGGATGGGATCAATGGGATGGGATAAAATAGGATGATGATGGGGATGGGATGATGATGGAGATGGGATTAGATGGGATGGAATGGGATGATGATGGGGATGGGATGATGATGGGATGGGATGGGATGATGATGGGATGGGATGGGATGGGATGATGATGGGGATGGGATGATGATGGGGATGGGATGATGATGGAGATGGGATGATGATGGGGATGGGAGCCCAGCAATGCACAGGCACAGGGGCTGCTGCAGAGTGGGATAGTGCCCAAGTTCAGTGTTGACTTTGCGTGGGCACCGTTGTCGAGCATCGCTTGTTCTTTATTCTTCACGGTCCCAAAGAGCAGGGAATCCTTTAAAATGAGATTATTCTTGGGGTTTTTTTCCTTCTTTTGAGCCCTGGGGGAAGAGATCTAAAGGTGCAGGTCCTCAGCTGGAGGCGAGGGCGTGTTCTCTGCTCAGATGGGGGCTGATCCCGGCTCTGCCCAGCCCCAAAGCCCACGGGTGTGGTGGCCCCAGCGGGAGCTCGCCCTCCTCCCCAGAGCCTCCAAATAAATAAAATCAAATCATCATCCTGGTTGCAAACACAAAGCAATGGATTATTATTTTTTTTCCTCTCCTGAAAGAGTGTTTTTGTCTGCTGGTGATTGCTCACTATTCAATTATACTTTGGGGGATTAGCATATATTTCCCATCCTGCCTCCTCTCTCATTTGCATCCTTCCAAAAGCTCCTCTCTGCTCTTTTCTCCACCTGAAGTCTCTCTTCCCCCTTTCCTCAGAAGTAAAACTAACCCCTTTGCCTGGGTGACCTATAAAAACGCCTTCACTTTTTTTTTTTCCCCTTCTTTTTTTCCTCCAGTACATATGATGAAAAGCATGAGATCATTGGGATTTTTATAGCCTAAATCTGGCAGCTTTTTTCAAATAACTTGGATGGTGAGATGTAATTTTAGTTTGGGTCCTTGCCTAAAAATAAAGAATAATTATTAGCACATCAGACGTGGATATTGTGAGTGATCGAAAAGGGTTTAAATTGTTCTACAGATACCAGAGCTGCTGCCCTGTGGCAGCACAAAGGTCTGTCACAGCCCGAGTCACATCTCAGGAGCTGTGAGAAACCTTAATTCAGAAAGTTCTGGCTGATAAGGTTTATAAAAAAAAAAATTACTAAAAAAAGGCATGGCTAGAGGGTTAATAAACAATTGCCAGGTGAGATATGCTGAAGTCCCAACCAGCAAGATGTGTTTGGAGCATTGGATTTATAATCAGCAGTGCTGCCTGTGCCTACCAGAAAAGTCTGGTTATGCAGGAAAAGGGATGTGTGTAACTTCCAGCCACAGAAGGGCTTGGGAAAAGTTATCCATGAGAGGGGATGTGTGTAACTTCCAGCCACAGAAGGGCTTGGGAAAAGTTATCCATGAGAGGGGATGTGTGTAACTTCCAGCCACAGAAGGGCTTGGGAAAAGCAGCCAGCAGCCAGGCTGGTGTGCCTGGAAGCTTGGTTTGCTTTTCCCAGCTGCTTTATTAGGTGTGAGGGTGGTGTAGGGCTGCTCAGCCCGTGCCCAGAGGCTCTGGGCTGGCTGGCATCAGAGTGCTCTCTGCCCTGGCTGCCTGCAGGAGGATGTGCAGGCACCTGTGTCACACCTGGGTCAGCTTTTTGTCACCGCCCGGGTGACAGCGCCGAGTGCCACCACCTCGGTCTGGTGATCTGTCCAAACCTCCTTCCCAAAGCGCTCGTGATGTCCCCTGTCCCCCGGAGAGGACAAGGAGCATGTCACCTTGCCTGTCACAGAGGAGTCCCATTCTTAGCAGCTAATTTAGAGCGCGGGGAAGGAGTGCCCTGGAATCGCCCGAGCCTTGCCTGGAGGCTCAGCACGGGCTCTGGAGCCCTTCACACAAATCTGGGTTAGCTGAGGACTTTGCAGCCAGGTGCTGCTCCTGCCCCGGAGGCTGGAGGGCTCCACCCCTGTTGGTGTCACCAATATTGTGGGTGGGATGTGCCTTGGCTTGTCTGGCTCTTGGTGCTGAACCAAACAGCAGCACTGTGGTGTTTCACCCCAGAGACACTTTTGGCTGGCTGGGTGTGTGGTGTTTCACCCCAGAGACACTTTTGGCTGGCTGGGTGTGTGGTGTTTCACCCACAGACACTTTTGGCTGCCTGGGTGTGTGGTGTTTGACCCCAGAGACACTTTTGGCTGGCTGGGTGTGTGGTGTTTGACCCCAGAGACACTTTTGGCTGCCTGGGTGTGTGGTGTTTGACCCCAGAGACACTTTTGGCTGCCTGGGTGTGTGGTGTTTCACCCCACAGACACTTTTGGCTGGCTGGGTGTGTGGTGTTTCACCCCACAGACACTTTTGGCTGGCTGGGTGCTGTAGCTGGGCACTAGGGACAAGTCCAGGCCTGCAGGAGCTCTGGTGGTGCTTCCCCCCATAACAGGGGCTGCTCCTCAGTTTTCCCTCTGTGGAGAAGCTTTAAGGTGATGGTGAAGGAAAGGAGTTGGTTCTGATGGAGGGTTTGGATCCAGAGCTTTATTCTGGCCCACAGGCCTCTGAATGCAGCACCAGCTCCAGCAGAACTCCTGAACCACGGGATTGCTGCTCCTTTGAACCCCGGGGAGAGGGGCAGGGAAGGGGCAGGGAGCCACCAAGCAGGTACAAGGGACAAAGGACACCTGGATGGCCCAATGGCCCCCAGGGGTAGAGGGCATCTTTTGAATCTGCCCAATCACTCGATGCCCTTCTGGAATGCCAGGATTGACAGACAGTGCTGGGAGGGGTCAGGGTGGGGAAAACAAGGGTGATTGACACACCTGGGAGGGAATCTTCAGGGGAGAGACCCGGGGTTCTGGGGTAAACCCTGAAATCACAACGCAGCACACCTCCATCCATGTGGCACCATGGCTCTGTGCTGAGGGGAGAGAGCTGCCCACCCCAGTGCTGCTCTGCTGCAGGAGCTGGGCTGGGCTGCAGCCTGCATCCTGCCTGGGAGCATCCCCAGCCCCCTGGAGCTCCTCAGCTGCTGAGGAACGTTTGAAGGAGCTGGGGTTGTTTAGCCTGGAGAAGAGGAGGCTCAGAGGTGACCTTATTGCTCTCTACAACTCCCTGAAGGGAGGCTGGAGACAGCTGGGGTTGGGCTCTTTCTCCAGGCAGCATTGACAGAGACACAGGATGCAGTCTCACGCTATGGCAGGGAAGGGATAGGTTGGATATAAGGAAAAAATTTTTCACCGAAAGAATAATAAAGTCCTGGAATGCTCTTCCCAGGGAGGTGGTAGAATCACCATCTCTGGATGTGTTTAAAAACAGACTGCACATGGCACTTGGTGCTACAGTCTGGTTGAGGTGTTGGGGCATGGGTTGGACTCAATGATCTTGGAGGTCTCTTCCAACCTCATCATTCTGCGATTCTGGGATTCTGCGATTCTGGGATTCTGCGATTCTGGGATTCTGTGATTCTGGGACTTTGTCCTGGCTGGAGTCAGCACTGGGGCTGCTCCTGCCCCTTTGGGAGGTTGGTGCCACTCCAGGGGCTGGGACATGAGGAGCAAAAGCTGAAGGAGGGTTTCCAGCATGGTGTTGGCACAGTGTGTCCCCTGGGCTGGCATTTTGGGGAGCACTGGGGTACCCTGCTGTCACTGGCAGGGTGGGTGAAGGGGTGGGAAGTGATGAGGCTTTTGTCCCTCCCTCGTGCTGCTGAGTGGCCGTGCTTTATCATATTTATTGATTTTGATCTTACAACCAATTTAACAGCACAGCTCTCCCCAGACTCTGGCTGCTCCTGACTTAATTAAGTCCCTTTTCTGCTCTCCTGTCAGTGCTGTGGGCAGCAGGGGCTGGGCACAGGCTGGGGCACGGAGACTGGGTGTGCAAAGGGAAAGTGCCAGCAAGGGTAAAAGATCCCTGTAAATATCAGGGGTGAGCAGTGTGATACCCAGGGGGTTGTGGGTGATGCATGCCACTGCTGCTGGGGCCTTGCAGTGGGGCAGGGAGGAAGAGGAGGCTGGGGAAAGGAGCTGAAGCAACCCTGTTTGCAGATGTGAGAGCTGCCAGGGTATCCTAGGAAACCCAGCCGCCTTTCTGGAGGGACAGGTTGGTACCTGCTGTACCTCAGGGAGAGGGTGAGAGAAAGAGTGCTAATTGCTCAGCACGCCAGAGAGCTGCTCTGGCCTGTAATTAGATGAATTAGTGGAACAATGACCCAATTTCCCTCGGTTTTTGGATTGCTGCAAACAGCCCTGAGGTTGCTGCCTCCCTCTGTCCCGTTCTCCTCCCCATCCCCTCCTCTCCCACTCCCTGCTGCTCTACTGCAACTTCTCTGCTCCTCTCCCAGCCCCTGGGGACCAAGCCTGGATGGGAGAGGATTCTGCCAGCATCCCTGAGGTGCAGCATCCCTCAGCATCCCAGAGCAGGTGCAGGAGCCCTGAGTGTTCCCACTGCTGCACTCAGTGTGCACCAGCCTCCCTCCTTGCCCCAGTTTGTTTTCCAGAGAGGGGCTTGGGAAAAAAATTAAAAAAATCTTTGTGTTTTAAAAGAAAACCTCTGGAGTCCTTCCTGTGCCTGCTGGTTGCCTTCCAAGGTCATCAAACTTTCATTACTATAGATTTTGGAATGTGTGCGAGGTTCTGGGCTCCTTCTCAGCAATCCCAGAGGTGGGACTCTGAGGAAGCTCCATGTGTGGAAAAAGCCAGGGCAGCTGATGCCTGGAGGTGCTGCCACAGGAGCACGGAGGGGAGGGACTCACATCCCTGAGGTGCTGCTCCTGGCCCATGTGCCACCTTCCTGGGAGGGATCCTGCACGATCCTTGAGACCCCAGATGGGATCCGTGGGTGATGTGGGGCTGTCCCCAGCCATCCTGGGATGTGGGGGCTCATGGGGGGGTCCCTGTGTGGCTTTGTCTCATCATAGCTGCCCATGAATTTGGGTGTGAGCATCAAAGGAGGCTCGCTGACCTTTGGGAGGAGTTAATCTCTGTCTCTGCCTAGGGACATGGCTTGAGAAGCTTCATGGCTTCCCCAGCTGGTTTAGGAAAAGATTTCCTTGGAGAAAAGTGGGGAAAACTTGTTTATTTAACAGGCACAAGCACAAAAAATGAACAATATTACACAATAAAACCTCTTGGTGCTCCCAAGAGATGACAAACCCAGGAAGTCCCCTTGGTGGGCTGTAGCCTGGCTAGCTCAGCCAGCAGAGCACGGCACTCTCAATCTCAGGCTCGTGGCTTCCCCCTGGCCTGCTTTGACAACATGGCACTGAAGTGGCCAAGAGCTTTCCCTGGGCTAACTGTGCTCTGTCCCTGTGTGCCCACAGCATCCTCGCCACGGCTGGGACACACTTCAACACCCACGTGGACCTGCGGACGCTGCGGGCCGTGCGCGTGCTCCGGCCGCTGAAGCTCGTCTCGGGCATTCCCAGTAAGTTGGATCCTCCTGATTCCCTCCCTGGGGGTCTGCATCCATCCCTGATGGCCCTGAGGGGAGAGGGGTCCTTGTGCCACCTTGTCCTGATGCCTTGTGCAGGCTGACCTAGAACAGAGGCTGGACAGAGCTAAAGAATAAAGCAGGGATTTATTAAGAGGCCTCAATGGATGCACCTTGGGCAGCACAAGAGCCCAGCCAGGGCTGCACCCAAGATGAACCCAAAATGGTCACAAAATGGACAACAGGTCACGGGTTTTCTCCCTTTTATAAGTTCTGCTCCATTTGCATATTGGAGTTAATTGTCCAATTACAGCTCCAGCCCATGCAGTCCCATCCTCCTTGGTTTTCTCTCTTCAGCCCACATTGTTTGTGCTCTTGGGGCTGAGATTTGGATCATTTGTCCTTGGTCCCCAGCTAGAGCAGGAATTGTTTTGTCTCCCTGCTCTGTGCACAGAGCTCACCATCCCCTAATGTGAAGCCCAGACCCACACACTAAAGCAGCACACAGTCTGAAAAATATAAAATCCTCAAACCTGAGGCATCAATCCCACCTTTCCATCTAGTGAGAGCTCAAAGGTGGCAGCACTTGGTGTCCCTGGGTGGCACTGTCCTCTGCAGAGCTCACTGGCAGCTCCTCTTCCCTGGCCAGAAGGCAGTGGGTGGATCCTTTCAGGACTGGGGTTTGTTCAGGGGAGATTTCTTAGTTTTTTCGTTTTTTTTTTTTTCCCCTTTTTGTTGCAACATTTCATCTGTTGGCACAGGGATAAATAAAGAAACTAGGCTGCTGCTGGCACCAGTGCTCCTGTCCCTCCTGCCCTGGGCACTGGCAGGGCTGGATCCATGCCCTGGGGGCAACAAGGGGGACAGAGATGCACAAGCCATGTCCCACCAAGTCCAGGTGGGGCAAGGACAGGCTGGACATTGGAGTGGTGACCAGAAACAACCTCTGCTGGAGGCTGCTCTGTAGCTTGGCTTTCCTTCCCCTGCTTTCCTCCAGGATCCTCCTGCCCAGAGGGCTCCTCCAGGCTGTGCTTTTGCATTTCTCTGTTGGCTGTCCATCCTCTCTGCTCCCTGTCTTCCTCCTGCCAGATTTGGGATGGATGAGTCTCTGGAAGGGGCTTTGCACTGCTGCTCTGAGCTGTGCCCTTTCTCTCATCTCCTCTCCTCTCCCAGGCTTGCAGATTGTCCTGAAATCCATCATGAAGGCCATGGTGCCTCTCCTGCAGATTGGCCTGCTGCTCTTTTTTGCCATCCTCATGTTTGCCATCATCGGCCTGGAGTTCTACAGCGGGAAGCTGCATCGAGCCTGCTACACAAACAATTCAGGTGGGGGCAAGGGCTGGGCACCTGTTGTGTTTGTGGGGTGCCCTCATGGCAGGAGGGAATGATAAATCTCACTTTATGTCCTCAGAAGGCTAATTTATATCAAGATACTATTATATTTATTTATTTAAGATATTATATTATATTAAAGATACAATATCATAGTTTTATATTATATTACAATATTTAAGTATTACAATATTTAAGTATATAATAATATTTAGTATATTATAATATTTAAGATACTCTATTATATTAAAGAATATGAAACTAAACTATACTAAAGAATATTTAAGTATATTATAATATTTAAGATACTATATTATATTAAAGAATATGAAACTAAACTATACTAAAGAATACAGAAAGGCTAGTTACAGAAGGCTAAAAAAGATAATAATGAAAACTCCTGACTCCTTCCAGAGTCTCGATACAGCTTGACCCTGATTGGCCAATGAGTTAAAACAATTCACATGAAACCAATGAAACAATCACCTGTTGGATAAACAATCTCCAACCCACATCCCAAAGCAGCAAGACATAGGAGAAGCAAATGAGATCATATTGTTTTCCTTTTCCTCTGAGGCTTCTGAGCTTCCCAGGAGAAAAATCCTGGGTGAAGGGAAAATATGAATGTGACAGGCACTCTCTCCACATCCCACAAGTGGGAAAAGATCTGGGATGAGCTGTCCCTCACCTCTGCCTCCTTTGTCTCTCTGCTGCAGGTGAACTAGAGGAGCTGGACCCTCCCCATCCCTGCGGGGTGCAGGGTTGCCCCCCGGGCTATGAGTGCCGGGAGTGGATCGGTCCCAACGACGGGATCACGCAGTTCGACAACATCCTCTTTGCTGTGCTGACTGTCTTCCAGTGCATCACCATGGAAGGGTGGACCACAGTCCTGTACAACGTGAGTACTGCTGCTCTGGGTGGGCAGCTGGAGGCTCTTTCTGTGTGCTGGAAGCTCAGAAGATCCAGGGTTTGCTTCGTGATGGAAATGGTTTTAATCTTGCCAGAGTCTGGGTGTGTTCCTTGCCTCCGGGCAAAGGGAGCTCTAAGGGCCTGGTCCTTATCTCTGACATGGAAATGGGGTTAAATCTTTCCAGAATTTGAGTGTGTTCCATGCCTCCAGGCAAAGGGAGCTCTAAGGGCCTGGTCCTTATCTCTGACATGGAAATGGGGTTAATCTTTCCAGAATCTGGGTGTGTTCCATGTGTGTTCTATGCCTCCAGGCAAAGGGAGCTCTAAGGGCCTGGTCCTTATCTCTGACATGGAAATGGGGTTAATCTTTCCAGAATCTGGGTGTGTTCCATGTGTGTTCTATGCCTCTGGGCAAAGGGAGTTCTAAGGGCCTGGTCCCTATCTTTGACATGGAAATGGGGTTAAATCTTTACAGAATTTGGATGTGTTCCATGCCTTCAGGCAAAGGAAGCTCTAAGGGCCTGGTCCCTATCTCTGACCAAATTCTCAGAGCAAAACCTCATGGGCATGTCCTGCAGTGATCCTCCTGCCTGAAGGCTGAGCTGGAGGCTGTTTCTGTGTGCTGGAAGCTCAGAAGACCCAGGGTTTCCTTTGTGATGGAAATGGGGGTTAATCTTTCCAGAGTCTGGGTGTGTTCCATGTGTGTTCCTTTCTCCAGGCAAAGGGAGCTCTAAGGGCCTGGTCCCCATTTCTAACTCATTCCAGAGAGCAAAACCTCATGGGCATGTCCTGCAGTGATCCTCCTGCCTGAAGGCTGAGCTGGAGGCTGTTTCTGTGTGCTGAAAGCTCAGAAGATCCAGAGTTTCCTTTGTGATGAAATGGGGATAATCATTCCAGAATTTGGCTGTGTTCCTTGCCTCCAGGCAAAGGAAGCTCTAAGGGCCTGGTCCCTATCTCTGACCCATTTCTGAGAGCAAAAACTCATGGGCAGGTCCTGCAGTGATCCTCCTGCTTGAAGGCTGAGCTGGAGGTTCAGAAAATCCAGAGTTTCCTTCGTGATGGAAATGGAGTCAATCTTTCCAGAATTTGAGTGTCTTCCATGCCTCCAGACAAAGGGAGCTCTAAGGGTCTGGTCCCTATCTCTGACCCATTTCTGAGAGCAAAACCCCATGGGCAGGTCCTGCAGTGATCCTCCTGCCTGAAGGCTGTGCCTGGGGAGGCTTCCTTCCTTGTCTGTGCTCCCCAGGGCAGCTCTGTGACAGTGGACATGTTTTCTGGGCATTGTAGAGGATGTCTGGTGGCCTGGGAAAGCTTCAGAGCTGTTCTCAGACCCCTTGTGTGGGGCAGGGCCAGCATTTCAGCATCCAGCAGGGAGCTGAGATCTTTGTGCTGATGGAGCAGGGAGTGCCTGGGCTGAGTTCTTGTGGTTTGGAGCTGCTGATGCCCAAGCCCTTGGGGTGCCCAGAGAGCAGCTTGAGGGCAAAAGCTCCAGGAGATCCCAGAGTGCCATGTCACCATGGGTGACTGGCCATACAAACATGTTGGAGTTTGTGGGCTGGAAGGATCTGTGCCTGTTCTGTTCCCAGCCTCATTTCAGCTGCAATTTTGGCGTCACTGCACCAGGAATGTTTTTATACCCTGGTTCCCATAACGCCCGGGGATTTGCAGAGTGGCATTGCTCTGCAGGAGGCAAATTGATGGCATGAGGTGGGGAAATGCTGCAGGAGGGACTCTGGCACTGGGGGAAAGGCTGGTTTTAAACCCCAGGCTGTCAGCATTGGGGCCCCCCTTCTTGCTGAATCTGTTCCTCTGGGGGTGCAGGATGGCCTGTGTGGACAGATGGATTGTGAAACCAAGACTGGAGTAGAAAGGGGAGAGTTCATTGCAAAGGCTTGACCTTTCCATGAGGATTTGGTTTTCCTCTTCCTGAAGAAGAAGGCAGTGTCAGGATCTTGCTGTGTCAGTGTGGGAATTAAGCAGGATTGAACCACCTGAGAGTTCAAACCAAAAAACTTCAATTTTGTGTCTGTTTCTGGTGTGTCAGTGGGATTAGAGACTCACCCACAGCACCTGTTGCCCAGGTATAATTAAGTATGTATGTATATATATATATATATATATAATTGAGTTTATTGAGTGGTTTGCCAGTGTATCATGTGTAGCCTGTGCATGCCTGGGGCTGGTGCCAGCCACCTGCCCTGAGCCTTGCTCTTGTGTTAATGTCTCCCTACAAAAACTGCTTCCTGCTTAATTAAGTCCCTTTTCTGCTCTCCTGTCAGTCCTGTGGGCACCAGGGGCTGGGCACAGGCTGGGACACAGAGACTGAGTGTGAAAAGGGCTCTAGGGAAAGGGAAAGTACCAGCAAGGGTAAAATATCTCAAAGGTAAATATCAGGGATAAGCAGTTTGGTTTTCCTCTTCCTGAAGGAGAAGGCAGTGTCAGGATCTTGCTGTGTCAGTGGGGGAATGAAGCAGGATTGAACCATCTGAGAGTTCTGACCAAAAAACTT
Organism: Agelaius phoeniceus; assembly: GCF_051311805.1. Taxonomy (NCBI): domain Eukaryota; kingdom Metazoa; phylum Chordata; class Aves; order Passeriformes; family Icteridae; genus Agelaius; species Agelaius phoeniceus. The sequence continues at coordinate 10,093,004 of NC_135272.1, read as the reverse complement.
CAATTTTGTGTCTGTTTCAGTGCTCCCTGTGTCTCCCCCTTCCCAGCAATCAGCAGCAGCACTGCCCATGCTGGAGTCCTGCTGGTGGGGGTGTGAGGCCATGGGGAACAGATGGGCAGTTTCTGGTCTGATGGACCTCAGGGGTTTGTTTGAGTGAGTGTGGTCCCCTGCTGGTTGGGGTGTCCTTGCTGGGAAGGCTGGAGCTGATCCCTTCAGTGTCTGGGACTTGCTGATTCATCACCTGGGTCTGAAAACTCAGGGGCTGGGAGCCCTGAAAACTGTGCCTCCCCTACAGGAACCCCTATATATAAATATATATATATATAAAATAAATAAATATATATTAAAATATATATAAAAATATAAATATACATAAATATATAAATATATAAAATATATATAATATTTATATATATAAAATATATCAGGAGGCTCCTATATATAAATATTTATATTATATTATATTATATTAATATAAAATATACATATACATATACACACAATATATAATATACATTATATATAAAATAGGGGTTTACTACCCTAGCTGCTATATTGGGGGGCTCTCTGGGACCTCTGTGGGGATCCAAATCATCTTCCCAGCCCTATCAGCAAAGCTGGGCAGAGGTGCTCTGTCACCAATGTCACTGTCACGCTCTGTCACCATGTTCCCAACAGCCAGGACCATAAATAAGGTGCCTCCCATCCCCGTTGCTCTGCAAAGAACCAGCTGTTAGTGCTGGGAAGGAGCAGGGACCTTCCTTGGCTTTTCATTTAATGAGAGTTTGTGGCCTTGGAATCATTAAATGCTGCTGATTCACCTCGGAGGGAGGCCAGAACTGGAGTTCCCAGCACTGCTGGGCTGCACCTCCTGCCCTCCCCAGGAATTTTCCAGGGGCCTCGTGGTGCTCGGTCCTTTTGCTACTTGAAGCCACAAAAATGGATTTTTGTCTTTCTTTTTTTTTAATAAGAAGATGAGGGATGCAGTTTTTGGGGGATGCAGGAGGACAGGGGTGGCCAGAGCTGGAGTTCCCAGCACTGCTGGGCTGCACCTCCCATCCTCCCCAGGGACTCTCAGGGGCCTCATGGTGCACAGGATGTGGGTGCTTGGTCCTTTTGCTGCTTGGAGACAGAACAATGGATTTCTGTCTTTTTTTTAATAAGAGGATGAGGGATGCAGTCCCTGGGGGAGGCAGGAGGAGGGCTGGGAAACCACAGGGGTGCTCTGCCATCACCTTCATCACTTGGGGCAGCAAGGCAGAGCAGGCTCCTGCTGCTAACCATGCCCAGGCCATGCCCCACGTTTGGGGGGCTCCATTTTCCCACTGGGATAAAGCAATGGGGGGCTGTGTCCTTGTGGATTAACACTGCAGGGGAGAGGGAGATGGCAGGAAAACCACTTTAGCAATCTCTCAAAGAAATTGCTTACTCTAGAATTCCCCTGTGTGACTGTTATCATGATTTTAAGATCTGTTTTTCCACCATTCTACCAGGTCTACAAGTGTGGCTCCTGGAATTTGCAGGCAGCATTAAAATAAGCTAATTTCCACATGGGTTATTTCATCCCTGTGGGTTAACAACAAGCTAATTTCCACATGGGTTATTTCATCCCTGCGCTTGCTTTTTGCTTTCTTCGTGTCAGCTTTGCCTTCATGAAGTAGAAATCACAGCATGGGTTGAAATAAAAGAATTGTGGGGTGTTGGTGCTTTTCCTGTCCCTGGGAGCTCCTGTCCCTGGGAGCTTGGAGGACTTTGATTTCTTTTGGAGGGGAGTTTGGCTTTGGGATTGCCTCTGTGGTCTGAAACAGGGGCTAAGAAGTATTTTGGTTTTTTTCTTGTCCTGGAGCAGATGTCCCTTCCCTGGGCTGGCTCCAGACCAAGCCTGATTTCTGTGGGGAGCAGAGGGAAGCACAGACACTCACTGTCCTGCTCCTCTGCCTCTGGGCTGGCCTGGGGCAGGGACAGGGATGCATTTTTCATCAAACAGTGCTGCTGGGGCCTGGGGGATGGCAGGGCTGCAGCAGTGGGGCACAGGTGACTCTGGTGGCTTTGGATGCTCAGCCCAACTCCCACAATCCCAGGAAGCAAAGGGGAGAGGGGTTTGAAATTTGTATTTCCTGAGGGAGCTGGGAGGGCTCACCTTTGGAGAAAAGGAAGCTCAAGGGGGACTTTCTCACTTCCCTACTGTCATGGGAGGATGGTAGTGCATCCATCTATTTTTTGCCTCTTCTAAAAAAGTCTCCATAACCTTAACGAAAAAGTTTCTCTTCCTAACTAAACTAAAAAACCCCTTTTTAAAATATAAACTAACTAAAAATTTTAAGGTTTATTTCTTTACATTATCAATCTGCAGCAGGAGGGGAGCGTTTGCTGGGGGAAAGAACACCGAGCTGCTGGTGGCTTCCATAAACACCTCCCAAAATGCAGCAGTGATGGGCAGAGCTGTGTCCATGTCCTCTGGGGAGCTGGGTCTGGGTCTTGCAGCCCCATGCAGAGCTGGGCAGCTTCAGCAGAGAGCCAGGGGGATGCAAGGCTGTGGGTCAGGTGCCAGTGTGAGCTGTGAGTGCGGGCACGCTGCAGGAGTGGCTGGGGAGCAGGAGCTGCTGCAAGGATGGGGGTTTGCAGCATGTGTGACTCAACCCCCACGTGCTTCCAGCATGCTGAGGGTGCTGGGGCCAGGAGGGGAGGATCCCTCCAGTGCCTGGGATCTCCTCTAGGCTGGGTGCAGAAGGGTTTGGGTGAATCCCACTGTGTGCAGAAGTCAGTTCAGGCTGGGTTTGCACAAGATGGCCCAGACTGGTTTTGTTTGTGAAGCACCAAACTCGAGATCACAGGATCACAGAATGGTTTGGGTTGGAAGGGGCCTTTTAAACATCATCCAGTCCAACCCCTCTGCCAGGGCAGGGACACCTTCCCCTCATCCAGGTTTCTTAGAGCCCCATCCAACCTGGCCTTGAACACTTCCAGGGATGGGGCAGCCACCACCTCTCTGGGCAGCCTGTGCCAGGGTGTGACCACCCTCCTTGGAAAGAAATTCACAGAATTCACAGAATCACTGGGTTGGAAGAGACCTTCAAGATCATCGCGTTCAACCCAGCCCCAGCACCTCAACTCAACCCTGGCACCCAGTGCCACATCCAGGCTTTGTTAAACACACCCAGGGATGGGGACTCCACCTCCTCCCTGGGCAGCCATTCCAGAACTTTAAGTTCTTCCCTATATCTAATTTAAATCAATCCTCTTTCAAACTGAAACCACTACCCCTTCTCCTGTGACAACAGGCCCTGACAAAATGTTTGTCCTCATCTTTCTTACAATTAAAGTACTGAAGGTCTTTTGCTGGAGGCTGCCTTTGGAATGCAGAGGCACATCCACCCTTTTTGAAACAGGGGCTGCTCAGGCCAGCCTGGTCTGGGATGCTGGGGAAGGGAGGTGTGTTGATATCATGGTCATGCCAAGCACAAGGGTCAGAGATGTGAGCAAGGCTTGGCTCTTCTGCTTCCTGCCCCATCCACATTTGCCCGTTGGAGGGGGTCAGAGGAGGAATCTGTTGCAGAACAGTTGTTTTGCCGTGTGTGTGTGTGTACAAAATTGCTCAATGCATGTTGGCATTGATTCCTGGGGTTTCACAGGTGTCCCTTGGGGTGCTCAGCGCTCACCTGCCCTCCCTGAAACACTTTTGTGTGAGCAGTGTGGCACCTGAGCATAGTGCAGCTCTGGGGGATTCCTCCTCAACCTTTTGGAGAGTGGGGACAGTGCCTGGCTTTCCATAGAGGCAGCAAACTTAATGACTTGAGCAGAGAGGATTTTCCTCTTTTTGGGGGGTTTGCTCAGATCTGGGATGAGCCTGGAAACCTCCCTGAGCCCCAGCACTTCCAGGAGCTGCTGCAGATCCTCTGGACACTGCAGTCTGTCTCCTGGGGTCCCAGGGTGTAAGACCCTAAATGAGAGATGCAGGACTCCAGGGACTCTCCAAAATGCAGTTTATTCCATCCAAGATGTTACAGCAGTCCAGGGTGGTGGGTGACAGAGCTGTGCCCACAGCTGTCAGCTCCAGTGCAGGCAGGCCTGGAAACCCTTTGGTTTAGGTTACAATGCATTCTATACTTTGCTGAGCATCTTAATACAGTAGAACCAATCTATACCTTAACTATTATCTATAGCCTATCATAACTGCTATAATTACCATATTCATGTCACTATTCTCCAATCACTCAAAGTTAGTACATTACTGTTTAAGTTATAAGTTGTTTTTCAGTTTTCTTGCAATAGAAACTCCTGAGACCTTTTTGCTGCACCATTTGCTGCCTTGTTTGCCTGTGCTGTCTTTCTGCTTGGTAAAAACATCTTCTTGTTTGGGGTGGGTTTATCCTTTGCGCTAAGCCATAAAAACCCCTTCTAACTAATACACCCTTTGCCTCCTTGGTTATCCAGTGAGACTGGCTCAGCAATTCTTTTCTTCTGTATCAAAACTTGCTTCCATCTCTATTCCTTCTTCAGACTTTACATTCAAAAATCTTTCTGCCAAGCACACATATCTGTGAGACTTTCTTGTCAAACTTTCATCCTTCCAACACCAGGGCAAGAGCTGCAGCCATGCCAGCTGTGCACCAAGGGTTGTGGGAGCTCTGCTGGTGGTGCAAGGATCCCAAAACCAGTGATGGGCTGGAGGATCTCGGTACAGCAGGAGGCTGATGCATAACGGTGGCTCCCAGCAAGGAGCTGGGAAGAGGAGAAGGAGGAGGAGGAGGGAGAGGTGGGAGGGATGGCAAAAAGAGGGAAACCACCTGGTTTTTTAGCCCTCTGTGCTCTGGGATAGCACCAGGGTCTCCAGCCTGCGAGGAGAGCAGGAGTCCCTTCTTATGTGTTTGAAATTAAACCACAAAGCACACAGAATCTCCTGGAGGGGAGGAATGAAAATGTGATCAGCAGGCAGAGCTCGGAGCAGCTCGGCAGCGAGCAGGGCCCGCGGTGCCTCTGCAGCGACTCCCGGCGCTCCCGGCCCGGCGGGACGGGCTGGGCTGAGGGAACAGAGGCTGCCAAAAACTCCCCAGTGCCTGTGACACCCCGGGACACCATCGGAATAACACCAATACGGCCGGATGGGGCGTGTCTGAGCTTGTCTGGTCCTTGCTGCCGAACCAAACAGCGGCCCCGTGGCGTTTCACCCCACAGACACTTTTGGCTGGCTGGGTGTGTGGTGTTTCACCCCACAGACACTTTTGGCTGGCTGGGTGTGTGGTGTTTCACCCCACAGACACTTTTGGCTGGCTGGGTGTGTGGTGTTTCACCCCACAGACACTTTTGGCTGGCTGGGTGTGTGGTGTTTCACCCCAAGGACACTTTTGGCTGGCTGGGTGTGTGGTGTTTCACCCCAAGGACACTTTTGGCTGGCTGGGTGTGTGGTGTTTCACCCCACAGACACTTTTGGCTGGCTGGGTGCTGCAGCTGGGCACGTGGGGACGAGTCCAGGCCTGCAGGAGCTCTGGTGGTGGTGGGATGGAGCTTCCCCCCATAAGAGGGGCTGCTCCTCAGGTTTCCCTCTGTGGAGAAGCTTTAAGGTGATGGTGAAGGAAAGGAGTCGGTTCTGATGAAGGGTTTGGATCCAGAGCTTTATTCTGGCCCTCAGGCCTCTGAATGCAGCACCAGCTCCAGCAGAACTCCCTGAGCCCGTGGCTGCTGCTCCTTTGAACCCGGGGAGAGGGGCAGGGAAGGGGCAGGGAGCCACCAAGCAGGTACAAGGGACAAAGGACACCAGGATGGCCCAATGCTCCCCAGGGGTAGAGGGCATCATTTGGATCTGCCAATCACTCAATGCCCTTCTGGAATTCCAGGATTGCTGGGAGGAAAAGGAGAGGTGATTGACACACCTGGGAGGGAATTATCAGGGGAGGGACCCGAGGTTCTGAGGTAAACCCTGAAATCACAACACAACAGGACAGAGCCCTTTCCTCCTCCCTCCTCTGAAATGCTGCTTTAAGCACGGTTGGAGCAGATTCAGAAAGGAGAGTGCAGGTTCCAACCCAAAGGTTCAAGCCCTTCCCAGCTCACAAAATGAGCTGTTTTGCCCCAAATGGCTCCAGTTGGTGCCCGTGCTACCAGGCACATGTGTGGCAGCCAGCCTGCTCTCCCCTCTCCTCCTCCCTTTGGAAAAACAGAGCACTTTCTTTCTCCACACTCAGCAAAGCCAGACCCTCACCAGCTTGCCAAATGTTCCTGCCTTTTTTTTTTTTTTTTCTTTTTCTCCCTTTCTTCCCCTTTTTCCCTGTGTGTGTGTGTGTGTGTGTGTGTATGCAATGAAATGACACAGCAAGAAACAAACTGTGTCTGCTGGATCCCATCTTCCAGGCATGTTCCATCAAAAGCTGCCTGCCCACACCCTCCTCCCTGCCCACACTGGGGGAGCTCAGGGGGGCTCCTGGGGGTACCAGGGGGGCTCTGGCATCACCCAGCAGCTCCAGGCTTAAGGGTGGCAGGTGGCAGGGGAGTCTCAGGGCTGCCTTGCTCATCTTTGTTAAGCCCAGGATTTGTAATTCCATTAGCAGGTTGGTGCTGGTGTTGGTGAGGTGCTGTATTTGCAGCGTCCCTCATGGCAGGGAGGATGAATCTGATTCTATGTTCTCAGAAGGCTAATTTATTATTTTATGATACTATTATATTAAAGACTGTTATACTAAACTATACTAAAGAATGCAGAAAGGATACAGACAGAAGGCTAAAAAGATAATAATGAAAACTCGTGACTCTCTCCAGAGTCCTGACACAGCTTGGCCCTGATTGGCCAAAGAGTGAAAACAACTCACAGCAGAACCCAATGAGACAATCACCTGTTGGTAAACAATCTCCAAACACATTCCAAAGCAGCAAAACACAGGAGAAGCAAATGAGATAATATTGTTTTCCTTTTCTCTGAGGCTTGTCAGTTTCCCAGGAGCAAATCCTGGGCGAAGGGATTTTTCAGAAAATATGAATGTGACAGTGAGGTGTTGGAAAGATGGTTCCACACCTCTTGGTGGATGTGCTCCTGTGCTCCAAGGCTGGGTTGTGGGGCTGTTGGGGTCTGTGAGTGAGGTTGTGCAGGGGTCTGTTGCCCCAGGGCAGCACAGCTGAAGCTGGGGATGTTCCTCCATGGAGGAGCATCATAAAACAATGAACAAATCCTATTGTGGGGCCCAAGCTGCCTCTCTGGGCTTGCAGCATGCCCAAAACAAAGCAGGGATCCAGGTCCCATGAGGAAACAGCCCCAAAGGTGATCCTGTGGAAGCCAGGCCCTGCTGCAGAGCCCAGCTGGAGAGGCAGCAGTGCTGGCACTGGAGAGAACTGTGAAGCTTTGCAAATGCTCCATCAGGAAAAGCTCATTCTGCATTTCCCAAAGGAATATAAAAAGCCTGGCCCAAAGTGCTTGGGTGAGTGATGGGACCTGCTCAGCTGTGCAGGGAGCAAGGCAGGAACCTGGAATTTCTTCATTAAAGGAGTTGGTGTAATTTAGGGATTAAAATTCCTGTGGCTACCCTGAATTCTGCAAACAACAACCTCCTGATACCTTCAACAAAGGGGAAAAAAACCCTATGGGAAGGCACAGTGGACCAAGATGATGAAGTACAGAGGGATATCAAGGACAAATGATGCCCCAAAGGAATGGAAAAAGAGGCTGCTCCATCAAGACAATGACATCTTGGTGCCAAAAAAGCCTGAGGAGTGGTTGGGAGAGTGCTGGGGAAGGTGCAGGAGGGGTCTGGGCAGGGGGGAAAGGGAAATTTTAGGAGCAATAGCAGAGGGATCACAGTGAGGGATGGCTGTGGGGAGAGGCAGAGCAGGGGGCACACACAAGGACTGGGTTTGTGCATCGATGCTGGGGCATCTGGGTGCAATTCCTTGGTGGGCTGGGGGAGAGCAGCAGCAAAATTGCTCTCAGTGCCTGTTTCAAATATTTTGAAAACGTTGGATTTTTAGTAATGCTTCTAGCAACACATTTTTTGCATTCCATTTAGGAAACAGAAAAATGAAATGCATGGTGTCCTTTTCCTGCTTCCCCACTCTGTCCCTCCCTGCACACACTCAGAGAGAAGATTATGCTGAGCTGTGTGTCCTCCTCTGGCATTATTCCTGCCTGTCCCTGGCACCCCAGAGCTTCCCAGGGCCAGTGGAGGGCAGTGCTGGGGTGCCCACCCTGCTGGAGCCCCCAACACCTGGCCATGGCAGCATGTGTCCCACCCCAGGCCAGTCCTGGCCTTGGAGAGGAAATGCTCCCATTTCCTCATTAACCTGATTTGGGAGAGCAAAGCATTTCCATTCAGATCTTGTCCAGTGCCAGGGTCACTGATGGATCCCAGGCAGGGAGTGAAGCATGGCCCTGCATGCAGGAGATTCAATTACTGCCATTAAAGGGAACAAGGAGATCTGTTACTGTGCTGGGGAGAGCAGCAGCGGGTGGCAGGGGCTGCAGGGAGCTGCTTAGGCCAGGGAATCTGCTCAGAGGTATTTTTATAGCTCATTTTCTCCCCCTTTTGCTGGGCTGTGAGGCTGTGGCTGCTGGCCTGTGTGTGATTCTCAGCTGGATGCAGCTGTGGTTTGCAGGGAGGAGCAGGTCAGGGGCTGGGGAGGTGATGCTGGGGGACACCATCAGCCATGGCAGGGGCACAATTTGCTGTCACCACCAGGCAAAGACCATCAGAAATTGCCAAGCCAAGGATTTGAAGCACAAATCATAGAAGCTGTGGTGGTTTTGCACCACCTGTCCTGCTCTGCAAGCACCTGAGAAGTGCTGGGGAAGGCAGGCACAGCTCCCAGGGCAAAGGCCCTTGAGATCCATGGCTTTCCCCATCATCCCCAAACTGTGTGAAGGCAATCCACACCCTGCTGCTCCCTGAAAGCTTTGGGTGCCCAGAGGTCCCCAGTTCCCCTCCTCAGTGAGGGAATTGCTCCCTGGTGAGCAGTGGAGTGGCCATGAAGGCAGAGGCACAATTTGCTGCCAGCACCAGGCAAAAACCATCGGAAGTTGCCAAGCCAAGGATTTGGAACACAAATCCTGGAAACTGTGGTGGTTTTGTACCAGCTGTCCTGCTCTGCAAGCACCTGAGAAGTGCTGGGGAAGGCAGGCACAGCTCCCAGGGCAAAGGCCCTTGAGATCCATGGCTTTCCCCATCATCCCCAACCCTCTGTGTGAATGCAAGCCACACCCTGCTGCTCCCTGAAAGCTTTGGGTGCCCAGAGGTCCCCAATTCCCCTCCCCAGTTCCCCTCCCAATGGAGGGGCCACGAAGGCTCCCTGCACAGCCTGAACCTGCTCTCTGTGTATTTTTAGCCAGGAGAGACTGACTTTAAGGGGTTTATTGAGGTTTTCCCCCCTCCCTTCCCCTATAGCAAAGAAATCCTGAAGGTTCCCATGCGCCGCAGCCCGAGGGAGGGGACGTGTGGGCTGTGAGCTTGTGCTGTGCATTCAACTTGAGGATATATTTAGATTTCTTTAGATTTCTGGCCCCCCGAGTGAGACCTGCTTTTGCAGCTTCCCGCGCCTTTTCCTGCCCTTTGGGGGGGAAAAAAAAAAGAAAAACCAAAAAAAACCAAACAAACACCACAAGAGCTGCCTAAAGAATAACCTTGTGCCTCGGGGTTGAGAAGCAGGAGCTGCTGGGGGCTCTCTCCCTCAGGAGGGTCCTGCTCCCACATCTTGCTGGTGTCATTTGTAGGCTCAGAGGGCTTTCCTGGCAGCAGGAGGGGGCATGGCAAGGTGTGAGCGTGGTGGTTTTTGGTCTGGTGGCCACAGAAGGGTTTGGGGGATGGTGGGGTGCGTAGTGAGGAGGAAGCATCTCAAAGGGAAGGGCGGAAGGAGCAAAGATTTGGCACCAAGCAGCTCCTCCATTTCCCAAAGGAATATAAAAAGCCTGTCCCAAAGTGCTTGGGTGAGTGATGGGACCTGCTCAGCTGTGCAGGGAGCAAGGCAGGAACCTGGAATTTCTTCATTAAAGGAGTTGGTGTAATTTAGGGATTAAAATTCCCGTGTCTGCCCTGAATTCTGCAAACAACAACCTCCTGATACCTTCAACAAAGGGGAAAAAAACCCTATGGGAAGGCACAGTGGACCAAGATGATGAAGTACAGAGGGATATCAAGGACAAATGATGCCCCAAAGGAATGGAAAAAGAGGCTGCTCCATCAAGACAACGACATCTTGGTGCCAAAAAAGCCTGAGGAGTGCTATGATGACCATGGCAAAGTTGTGTTGACACAGACCTCCTGCAGGAGCAGCAAGCAGTTCCCCAGCTCTGCAGGTGGAAGCAAGGCCCAGTGAAATGACACCTGGAGAGATTTGGGCACGGATGGACATTTCAGCCCCACTTTTGGTCAACACAAAGCAGCAGAAGGAGCGATACCAGCAACGAGGGCATGGCCAACGTGGAAACCATGGAAGCCCAGCACTGAGACCACCGTGCCCACCAGCCTGGCTGCTTGGGATGGCTTCCCCCCTGAGCTCAGAGGGAGCTGGCACATGAAATGGCAGGTCTGGTAACAAGTATTTTTAACAGCTCCATCGAGTTGGGGGAGGCACCATCTGACTGGAGAATAGCGAATGCGGTGCCTATATTTAAAATCTGGGGGGAGGAGGGGAGGAAAAGTAAGGCAGGCAGGAATAGGACTGTGAGGATGACCTCGATCTCATGCCATTTCAGAACAGGTTTGGGAGGCAAGGGAGGAAAGTGAATCATGGGTTTCTCAAAGGTAGGTCACACCAGGCTAACCTGGCATCTCAGGCCTGGAGACGTCCCAGGGCTGCTCCTTGTAGTAAAGGGTTTGCTGTGGGAGAGGGGGAATGGGGAGGGGAAGAGGGGAAGGGGATGTGTTGGAACCCTGGTCGCTGAGAATTTTAGATTTTCTGTGCTGACAGGCACTGACCCCCAAGAGAACACTGCATTTGACCTGAGGCTGTGGAGAAGGCATCCAAAATTGAATGACAGAACTGAGATTATAGATGTGTAGTTTAAATAGAAGTGTGTAATATCACATGGTGGAAAACCTAGAGTTTAAGGTTTTAGAATATAGTAATGTATATAATGCAAGATGGAGGTTTTGAGCAGAGGCTGGTCCTTCTTCTTCATCTTCTTCTCCATGGGTTTGGGTGGTATTGGATAAAATACCTTTTTCTCCATAGATTTGGGTGGTATTAGATAAAATACCTTCTTCTCCATGGGTTTGGGTGGTTTTGGATAAAATACCTTCTTCTCCATGGGTTTGGGTGGTTTTGGATAAAATACCTTCTTCTCCATGGGTTTGGGTGGTACTGGATAAAATACCTTCTTCTCCATGGGTTTGGGTGGTATTGGATAAAATACCTTCTTCTTCATGGGTTTGGGTGGTTTTGGATAAAATATCTTCTTCTCCATGGGTTTGGGTGGTATTTGGGTGTAATTGGATAAAAAAGTCTGCATTGCAGGCCACAGGTGGTTGATTATGGGGTTAAAAGTAAAAATAATTCAGGTGTCATTTCTTAATTGGACAGTTTATCCTTAAAAAGCCTTGTAGAGAGAGAGAGATCGGGCTCCATTTTTAGTTTGTTAGAGTGAAGTGCTGTAGAGCTTGCAGTTTGTGATTCTGTAACAGAGATAAGAACTAATAAACATCTGAGTCCCAACAAGACACACCACCCCATGAGGGGCTCTGTGAGGCTGACGGGGAAGTGAGCAGTGCTCACTCAACAGGGATGGTGTTGAGGGGACAGAGGGGATGTCATCAACTCATGGAGTCCTTGGGGATGTGTCCTGGGCTTTCCTGCCCCCAGAATCCACTGGCTTCCCAGAGCTGGAGGGACAGAGGCTGCCATCCTGGGCCTTTGAGATGTTGGATGCAGTGAGAAATGGAAATCCAAAGCAGCAAAGGTGTCCCCTTGGAGCTCAGGTGGTGTTGGCTGGGAAGCAGTGGCTGGAGGAGGAAAGGGTGCATGGGTGACATTGGGGTGGCCACGAGGTGGCTGCAGGGCAGGGGTGGCACAAAGGAGGAGGGAGGATGGTGGGATGCAGGTGAGGTGGTGAATTCTCTGGGGCATCACAAAGGGATGGAGTGTGACCCATCAAATTGCTCACTCCTGTGTCCAGGAAGGATGAACTGAGCCTGGAGTGGAGCAGGGAAGGGGCTGCTGGATAAAATAGGGCAGGAGAGCCAGTTGGGCAAGAGAGAACTGGAAGAACTTTGCTTTGGCCAACAAAGCAGAGGCTGGAGATGGCTGTGATTGCTGTCTAGAAATAGATCAGGGTGGAAAGAGGAAGGAAAAGAGCTATTTCAGCCAAAGGCCAGTGCTGGCAAAAGAACAGAGCGGTGTAGAAAATGACCACAAATAAATTTAGGCTGGAAATTGCGGCAGCCACTGGAGCATCTACTTGAGGAGGCTTCCAGTGGGGACAGTGAGTTTTTGGCAGCCTGAGTGGCTGAGCAAGTACCAGATGATGGTGTGGAGCCACTGCATCCAGACTGGGCATCACCAGTTCCTGGGTTTGTGGGGAGCATTGGGATGTCCCCTGAGAGATTTCATGTTCAAAGCTGGCACAGCCAGGGGGACCCGTGTGGCTGCTGGTGGCAGCCTGGGTGGTTGGGACCATCCCTGAGCTCACTGTGGCCAGTGCTGTGTCCTTGAGTATGGGCACAGCTCCTCATCTCCTCCTCTGCCCTAGAAGTGCCCCTCCTGCAGCTGCTGGGTGCAAGTGGTGCTGTGACCTCCCAAATCCCCTGAAAAATCTCTCCAACCCCCTTTGCCTCCACTCCCAGGGGAGCCAGGCACTCAAATGCACAGAGGTTGGGATCACAGTCAGCCCACACCATCAGAGCCCTGCCAGACCCCTGCCTCAGCTGTCCCTGCTGCAGGTCCCCAGTACCACCAGCTTTGCTGTGCCTGAAAAATGGAGAGGGAAGAGGTCTGGGCACTGATAACCCTGGGAAAACTGCCTATTTCCCCCCCCCCCCACTCCTGCTGGGATGGCTAAAGAAGGGATGGTGATAGCCCAGCTCTGGGGAAAGATGTCTTGTTCTTCTGTAGGAAAGGAGCTCCTGTGTTTTGTATTCCCTGTGACAGAGAGCTCGGGGAAAGCCTGTGTTTTTTGGGCAGGAGCCAGTTTCAGAGGCAAGCAATCCTGACATGAGTGGCAGGTACCCAGTGGCATCTTGGCAGGGAGCTGAAGCCCTGTCAAGCTTGGGCAGAGGGCTGCAGGATGCCTTGAAGGCTGGTGCCATGGGAGATGGTGCTGGCAGAGCAGAGCACAGTGCCCTGGGTGTCTCTGGAGGGCTGTGGTGAACATCGGCTGTCAGGAATTCCCGTGCATTGTTCCTTCCTCCCTCTGCCTGCTTCTCCCATGGCCCTAAAGAAAAGGGCTGGAGGTGAACTGGAGCTTTTGGAAGAGCAGGATCTTGAGAGGATATGTGTGGTTTCCCTAGGGCCAAAGGGGGAGAGCAGTGAGTCCTTCCAGCTGCTTTCAGAGCCCTTACGGCTGCTGCGTGCCTTGTCGCTGCCCACATCCCCTGCCCCAGTGCTCTGGTCAGCGGTGCTGGGCTGTGCTGGTGTCACCCTGCCTGCCTTGGGTGTCAGGGTGATGGGGACACCCAGCTCAAGTCCTCTCTTCAGGAGGAAGGCTCCAGCCCTCACTCTCTTTGCTCCTCGGAGCCGCGTTCCTCCCGCCGCAGAGCCTTCCTCAGCTCCTGCACTGGCCGAGCAGGAGATGTGGTGCCAATGACTCAGATGAAGATGAGGGCTTAATTAGCACAGGGAGAAGGGGGAAGACAGAGAAAAGAGAAAGAGTCTTTCATTGCAAGAAGATTGATACCACCTCCCCCAGACAGTCACGTTCTGCCACATCACCCTCAGCCCGGCGTCATGCGCACCGTGCCTGACACCAGAGGACAAATGGGGCCTGGGAGGGACACAGGGGCACTGCTTTATTAAAACCTCTGGTGAATTCATGTCTGGAGGGACTGAGCAGGGCTCATCAGGAGCCTTTGCAGCTGTCAGGCTGTGCCCTGAGCTCACAGCTCCCGTCTGGTCTTGGCTCTGTGGCTTTGGGGGATGTGCCTGTGGTAGGAGGGTGTCTGCAAGGTCTTAGTGATGATGCCAGCAGCAAAATGCATGTTTGGAGGTTTCCTACCATGCATGAAGGGACAAACACTGGCTGCCTCTTCTTTAGATGCCACCTTAAGGCACCCTATCAATCTGTGCTGCTGAGAGGCTGCTTTGCCCCATCCTGGTGGATGTGCATGGGAGCTCTGAACCAAAATGCTGGGGAAAACATGCTCAGGGTGAGCCCTTGCCCTCAGCACCCCAGTTTTGGGCTGCAGGACCTTGCACCTCCAGCTATACCCATCTCTTACAGTCTCTGCAGGATGGTTGGAGGGGGTGGAGGAGAGCGGTCCTGCCTGATGAGGGCCGGGGCAGGGTGCTGAGGGATTCCAGGGTCTTCTGGTGGGGAAGGGTGCCCACCAAGGCTTGGCAGGCATGGCCAGGTCACCCTGAGGAGCCTGGTGTGGTCAGCCTGGAGCGCTGGAGTTAACACACCCTCCCTCTGCCCCGTTGATGGTGTTGGAGGTGATGTCACACATGATTTTTTTTCTTTCTTCTCCAGACCAATGATGCCTTAGGAGCCACCTGGAACTGGCTGTACTTCATCCCCCTCATCATCATTGGATCCTTCTTCGTCCTCAACCTTGTCCTGGGAGTGCTGTCAGGGTAAGCAGAGTGGTCATTCCCTCTGGGCTGTGGCTGTCACACATTCCTGGCACCTCAGGCTGGTCCCTGTGTCCCTCCATGCCCTCCAAACCTGCCTGCCCCACAGCAAGGGATTGCTCCCTGCCTGTGCTTGGTTCTTCCTCAACATGGGGAGCTGGGAAAGGGACAGCCTTGAAGATATTTATTATTACTGTCATTTCACCTTGCTGAAGATCTTCTGCTTTTGGTTCCTTGTGAGAAATGGTCACTGGGGATCTTCTGGCTGCTTGGGACTTGCAAGAGGGGAGAGATATGGGGGGTCTGTGAAAATGTGTTTGACTCCAGGCTGTTGGTGGTGGGGTGGGATGGGTTTGGGGAGTGATACAGAGCACCAGGAGGATGTGCCCTGCACTGGTGGGGTGCAAGCTGGTGAGGACAGGGATGCTTGGGGTGCACGTGGATAAGCCCAGAAGATAAGATAAGGATATAAGATAAGGAAGTAGGGACAAAGCAACTGTCCCTGTCCTGCACTTCCCAAGGGAAAGGCAGTTTTAATCCAAGCCTTTAAGCTGGGTTTGGAGACAAAAACTCTACTTGTCTCCATGACAATGAACTGTGGTTGCACCAGCACATCCTCAGCTGCTGGCAGGGGCTGGTGAACAGTGAGAGTGTGCCCTTTCCTGCACTGGGGGAAGGTGTGGGCTCCTCTGTTCTGACTGAAGCAGGTCATATTTTAGCTAATTATGCATCATGGCAAAATGCAGAAGTCATTGTAGCATTGGTTTGGCCAGATGGAAAGCCCTCAGGTGCAAGGGCCAGGGTGGAGAATGGCCTTGGTCGTCTCTGTCCCTTTCCTGAGTGTCCCTGGAAGTCCCAGTGTGATGATGGTGGTTTCAGGAGTTTCTAGTGTGACAGGTTGGGGTCTGTTATTGGGCTGAACTTTCCCAGCTCTCATTCTGGGGTCTGACTGGGTCCAGGGGCTTCACTTTGCCTTGCAGAGAGGCAATTCTTACGGGGGATGAAGATATCCAAGCAGCCTTGGGTGGAATTTCTACTTCTTATGCCACATCCAGCTTGGGCATTTGGGCAAAGTCCAGCTGGGTCTCGATGTCAAGCAGGAGCTTTCCTACAAAAGCCTGGCTGAAGGAAAGTTAGGAAGATGGGAACAACGTTATTGCAATGTTAGAGAATGTCAGTGCAGCGTGTTGTGTGGACACCGAGGCTTTTGGTGCTGGGGTGATGCTGAAAGCAGCTTGGGGACACAAACCAGACACTGGCCAGAGGACCACAGTGGGGTTGGTGGGATGCCTGGCCATGCCCTGGCCCACCTGGGTGTTTCCCTGCCCGAGGCAGCCGTTCCCATGCCTGCTGGGTTGGATGCAGTTATCCAGGACTCTTCCCAGGCACCGGCTGGCATTTCCACTGTTTGTTTATTGCTAGTAGGGTTTGTACTGGGGAAAGATGCAAGTGGGTGGGTGGCCTAATTGGCAGCAGAGATGCTCTTGTGGCGTGGCAGATATCCAGGGTAAAGCAGGACTGCTCAGCTCCCTGGAGGGCTGAGGGAGGTGAGCTCAGGTGGCCAGCTGGGCTCTGCCACTCCATGGCAAGGCCACTGTCAGTGTCCCCCTGCCTGGGCACAGCCACATCCTCTGTGGCTCTGTGGATGCAGCACCTTGGCTGGGTGAATCATCCAAAGGTGCTGCTGGAGCCCTGGAGGAGCAGGACCTAAGGGCAGGAGAAGGTGCTTGTGCACACAAATGCTGAGTGCCCTTGAGTGGAGCAGGGAGGGCCTCGCTCCTTTATCTGTTTGCTGAGCTCTTCTTGTTTTTAGCATTCACCACAATCCTCTTGTGCTGGAAGAGAGTTCTTGGCTCTGCTGGGGGATGGGAGGTGTGACCTTTCCATTGCCCAGCTCTCAGCTGGATGAAAGGCAGGGCCTGGCCAGATACCCCCACTTGTGGCTGTGCTGAACTGAGAAGAGCTGGTCACTTTGGGCACGAGCTCCACAGAAACACCTCCACTGAAGGAATCCTTTCCCTGACTGTTACACCAGAGCTTTTGGGGAAGCCAGGCCATGCTCAGCTGAAATCATGGCCTCTGGGAGCCTCCTTGCAGCAAGCTGGCCCCACCTAGCTTGCAAACTGCACCATCTGCATCACTGGATAACAAGGTCCGCTCGGGATTTCCAGCATTCTCCTCAAGGTTCTCCTCAGGAGCTGCTGCTGAGCTGCCTCTGCCCTCGCCTCATCTCAGCAGAGGCTCCCTTTGGGGAAACAGCCCAACAGCCAGGGTGGGCCCCCAACGAGAAGAGGCTGCAGGAGGACATTTGTGTGTTTCACTTGCCACCAGCAGAAGTTTGCCGGAGCCCAGATTTAGCAGCCTCCTGGTTGCGATGAGCATCTCTCCCAACAGTCAGTTCCCCAACTGTTAGGCTGAGGCATGACCTCTGTGATGTAAACAGCCTGGATCCATCTGCTCCTTAAGCACAAAGTATGTGGGAGAGGAAAAGAAATGATTTTCATCACAGGCAGGCTCCTCAGTTTTTCTCCCTAAATACGAACAGGCACACATGCACTGGAGTCGCATGCAGGCTCTGTTAAGGGGAGATGGAGCTCCTCCAGGCAGGGTCTTGGAGAGCCAGTTCTGCTGTGGCTTTGGCATTTATTGCCGTGTCTATTAACTTCTCCCCTCCATGGGTGCAATTATGGATCAATTAATTCTGACTGAAAGCAGGAAAAGATAAAAAAATTGGCCCCGTTCCTCTTTGGGAGCAGGTACGGAGCCCAAGGAGATGTGACTGCTCAGCTTTTAAAGCTACACGAGCTGCTGAGATAATCCTGGCAGAGGAGAGTCAGTGGGAGCCAGTGAGGATGGAGCATCCACTGAAATGCCATTTTTTACCTGAGGCTGCCTTGTGGCCTGAGGAATTGCATCTGCTGGAGATTTGCAAAGACCTGCTCTCCCTTTTTTTTGTGAAATTGTTGAGTTTTGGCTTTTTTTTTTTAACTCAGCTATTTCTCACATAAAACAATTTGAAGGTGTTTGTTTGGGCTCTGTCTCTGGAGCAGCAGAGACCTGACAAGAGCCACACTGCCCTGTCCCTGCTGCTGGTGTCGTGTGCCAGCAGTGGCCACAGCCTGAGGACTCATACAGAGCTTCAGTACAGAACAGGCTGCATTTTGACTGCTTCCCACATCCCTTTCCACAGCCTCTGCAGAAAAAATTTGGTTTGCAATCACCCTCCTCCATTCATTGCAGCATCATCCTTCTGCTGAGAGCTGGGAGACTCCATCCCCATACCCAGTCTTGTGCATCCAGCCCCTTTCCAGGGTGTCAGAGCTGTTATAGCCACTGATCTGCAGAGACAGCAGAGTGGGTGGAAGGAGATGCTGCCTGGCCTGGGAAGACTGAGCCCTCAAGCCAGCCAAGGAGACCTCTGGAAGCTAACAGCAGAGCAAGAAGTCAAGCACAATGGCAAGAAAAATGAAATCTATCTGCCTTGTACCAAACAAGAGAGTAATTTAAATCCTCCTAATTGCTTCCACTCATCCTGGTGATGTTAAGTCTTTTCTCCCTTTAAGTCTTTTCTGCCCCCCACCCCCAGCTCTTACACTAAGCCTTTGAAAGAAACGACTAATGTTATAATTAAAGGATCAAATTGGCAAGATTTCTTTGTCTTAAGATCTTTCTTTCAGGTTGGGTTAGCACTGCGTTCGCAGTCTCCGGAGAGTTTTCTTCAGTTCCTTCAGGAGCCTTCTGCACCATCTTCTGAAATCTTTTCACTTCAGTTAATTTGAATTTTTTTCCCCATCCAATTTGGATGCATAACAAACGATGAATAAAATTAAGTTTTGTAGCAATTAATAATAAGGGTGTTGAGGGAACAAGTGTACATTTTCAATGGAGAGAGGGTTCTTTTTGCCAGCTCCACACAAAAACCTGGACCCCACACGTCTGAGCAGGATCTGGTGCTTTGAAGCCAAAAACATTGGGAGGAGGATTAATGTCTCAAAGATTCCTGGAAGGAGAAGTGGTGAACATGCAGGAAATACAGGAAAGCTTGTGGGGAGACCATAAATTACCAGCAAGACATCAACAAACAAAATTCTTTGCCACAAGAATGGTCAGGCATTGGACCACGCTGCCCAGGGAAGTAGTGGGATCACCATCCTTGGAAGTGTTCAAAAAACATGTGGATGTGACATTTAGGGACATTCTGTAGTGGTCAACATGGTGGATTTGAGGATCTTCAGCTTTTCCAACCTGAATGACTCTGTGTTTCTACACCCAAGAAATATGGATTTGGAAGTATGAAAGCTTGGAAGCATCACATTGGCTTTCTCCTGGAATGGTTGTAGGATCTCAGGGCGTGGCTGGGATGAGATGTGAGATGTCTGCACTTGTGTTGTGCTTGGGAACTCGGTGGCTGAGACCCCTTTTGAAGGGAAGAGTGGGTGTCACACGGGGAGGGGGCAGTGATGCCCCTCCCAGGCCCCCCAGCACCACCATCAGCGGCGCCCACGCTCCTCACTTGGTTCTGGGGAAGCTCCTTGTCATCACTGTGGTCTTTGGGCACAGGCCAGGCAGAGGAGTCTGGGGGGACCTTCATCTCTATTCAGCAGGCAGGTGGGCATCCATATTCATGCCTCTCTGCCGTGCTCTGCTGGGCCACCTTTCTGCCAAGGGCTCCAAGCCCCGTGCAAACAAGCTGCCTGACAAGAGGCGTGCGTGGCTGCTGTGCTGGATCCTCTGCTGTTACAGGGAATAATGACTCCTCTTACAGCCAGCTGGGTGAGAAGGGAAAAAAAACCAGAAAAAAAATCCACAACAAAAAGATGACTTGCTGACTTTCCCCTTTGATTTCTCCTGGCAAATTATTTGCCAGCATGTCTCCGCTGCTTCAAAATTGCTCTTATTCCTGCCTCCTTGCAAATCTGCTCCATGGACTGCCTGTGGTCTGCGGGCTGTGGGGGAAAAGGCTCTGTTTTGATCCTCTCAACAAGGCACTCAGCAGATAGTGCTTGCTTACAGATTGCTTTGGGAGTTGTTTGTTCCAGATTATGGTAATTTCTGTCCTCCTGGTTGATGGCAGCAATTGTGTGGCTCCAGAGATTTGAGCCGGCGGATGGCTTTGGAGATGCCCAGTTCCTCCAGCAGCAGCTCCACCCTGGCAAGGGGGTGCTGGGCACTGCTGTTGGGTGAAGAAGGTGTTGACTGGAGTGCTGGAAGCTCCTGGGAAGTTTAAAGTGATGAAAGGTTGAAAATTGAAGTGGGGTTTTCTTTCCATACTACATCTCACCTGCAGCACTGACCACACACCTTTCATCTGTGGATTGCTGTCACATGCAAAAAGAGACTATAAAGATCTTCCCTGCTTACAGAGGGGATAAAAACTGGAGCATAGGAGGGAAAGGGAGGAGTGACATTTTCCCAGCACTGCATGAGCCAGTGGGAGTGATTGTGAACAAAGCCCGGGGCTCTTGAAGCATTGAAGCTGCGCTGCTTATGCCAGCCCTGCCTGATAAGAGTGAGGCACAATCTCGAGCTCCCATCTCTGCTCCTTGCTGCTGGGGCTGCCAGGCCCTCTGCCACCCTTCTGCAGCTTCTTTGCAGCGTGGGCTGAGCGTGCTATTGCTGCCTTTGGTGCAGCATTGCAGAGTTGTCTGGGCAGTGGGACAACGATGCAAACCTCAGCGGTGTTATCCTTGGAAAAATGATGAAACTGAGAGTCTACAGCTAGAATGTTTGTGCATCTCTTCTCTGCCGTGGTTGATGCAGCCCAGAACCCTGCTGGCTTTCTTTGCTGCAGCAGCACACTGCTCACTCATACTGAGCTCATCCCTGGCACCTGCAGGTCCCTTTCCACAGAGCTGCTCCCCAGCTGGGTAGGTCCCATCCTGTGCTGCCCTCCTGGATTTTGTTTTCCCATGTCCAAGACCTTACATTTGAATCAGAGAATGGCCTGGGTTGGAAAGGACCTTGTAAAGATCATTTCATTCCAGCCCTGCCATGGAGAGGGACACTTTCCCTAGAGCAGGTTGTTCCAAGCCCCATCCAGCCTTGAACACTTCCAGGGATGGGGCAGCCACAGCTTCTCTTCATGAGATTCTCGTTAGCCCACCCTTCCGGCCTGCCCAGGTCTTCCTGCAGGATTGTTCTCCCTTCTGAATTCCCCACTTCCCCACTCAGTTTGTTATCAGCACACTTGGCCTTGGAGAAATCCAGGTGGACAGCCACAAGCTTTCCACAAGGTAGAAGGTATCAGCATCTGCCCCTTCTTAACAGGGACAGTGATGTAATGGGTCATCTCAGGGCTGGCATCTCCCAGCTCTTTCCCATTTTACCCTTCCATGTCACCAACAGCTTGTCACCTTTCTCCTCCCCAGCTTGTGTGACAGCCAGTGCTGTATAAATGTGCTCTCCTCAGCAGCTCTGTCACACCCTGGTGACACAGAGCTCCTGCCCCACTGCATGAGGCTGATCAGAGCTCATGCACAGGCAGTACAAGAAATGGGCTGCTGCTGGTTGCCTTTCTTTTTGTGTCCCTTCAAGTTCAGAGAAGACCTTCTTGAGATGGCACAGCTTTGTTATGGAATCAGAGAAAGGTTTGGGTTGGAAGGGACCTTTAAAGGCCATCAGGTCCTGTGGCCATGTTCACAGGGGTCTTAGGAGGAGGGAAGAGATGAGGATCTGACTCCATGTTTCAGAAGGCTTGATTTATTATTTTATGATATATATCTTATATTAAAATGATATATATCTTATATTCTAAAAGAATAGAAGAAAGGATTTCATCAGAAGGCTGGCTAAGAATAGAACAGCAAAGAATGATAACAAAGGTTTGTGGCTTGGACTCTCTGTCTGAGCCAGCTGACTGTGATTGGCCATTAATTAGAAACATCCAACATGGGCCAATCCCAGATGCACCTGTTGCATTCCACAGCAGCAGATAACCATTGGTTACATTTTGTTCCTGAGGCCTCTCAGCTTCTCAGGAGGAAAAATCCTAAGGAAAGGATTTTCCATAAAAGATGTCTGTGACATGGTCCAGCCCCCTGCCATGAGCAGGGACATCTTCAACCAGACCAGGTTGCTCAGAGCTCCACCCAGCCTGGCCTTCGATCTTCTCTGACTCTGGCACTTCAAGTGAACTTAAATCAAGCAATTACCCTCGCTGAAAAACCTGTTGTCTCCTTCAAAGCAGGCACCCTTCCCCTGCAGAGGTTTTGGTGCCTTTTGGATACTCTGCTGCTGCCTCTGCCGTGGGTTCAGTGCAATAATCCCAGTCTGCAGTGCCAGTGCTGCTGTCACTGTCTGTTTAAGCTCAGGTTACAGGCTGCTCAGTCAGTTCAACACTCTCACTTCAGTTCCTGTACACCTTCTGGGTAAATACCATCTGATCTCCCCCTTGCAACTGCCTCAGCTGTGTTTGCCACACTGTCTGTTGTCACTTCTGTCCCATAAGCACCTCTGACACCCTCCTGGAGGCTCTGAGGCAGTTTTTCCTCAGACTGTGGTGCTCAGACCTGAAGTGGAGCCATGAGCCAAGACCTGAGGAGAGCAGTGGTGTTACCTGATGTCTTACAGATGGTCTCTCTTGTTATGCATCCCATTATAACTGGGTTTTTTTCATAGCAGAGTGGTGCTGCTGCCTCACCCTCAGTGTGTAATCCAGTATTTCTCTGATTCCCATCCTGTCCTTTCTGCTGCCTCAAGCTGTTTTAAGGCTGATTTGATAACTGGTTTGCTGGAATCATCTTTATAATAGAGGCAAGAGGTGATGAATTGATGGGTTTGAAGATAGATGGTTTGTTGTTTCAAAGCATGGAGGCCACAACATTGATGTGACCAGCACTATTTACCTGCTTTGAACTCAAAAATGGTCTAAAATGTAGAAAAGAAATGGATTGCAGTGGTTATTTTCTCTTAACTTGTTTTTAGTGGCGCTCTTTTCTCTTAACTTGTTTTTGGTTCTTGGTTTTCCTGTAACTGGTTGTTTTGGTTTTTTCCCTGTTTTCTTGTGTTTTGTTTTTTTCAAGAGGGGACCCATTTTTATGCTGGATGCTTCCATGAGTGGTTCTCCCATTGAAAGCAGACTTGGGTTTTCCAGTCCTTAGAGCAGATAACATTGGACTAAAACAATCTCTTTCCTGGTGTGAGGGTGGCTGGGGGGCCCTGGAGAGGGATGTGGCTGAGCATGGTGGTGTCCCCCAGGGTCTCCTGCCAGGAGCAGAGATGCTCTCAGGCCACGCGAGGGAAATGCTGGGGCTGTGGAGGAGAATTTGCAGGCAGAGGAAGAGTGAAGCACCTGTGCTCCCATTGCCCCAACAGGCTGGGCAGGGGGTGTGGGGGAATGATGCCCTTGGGAGCAGAAGGACAGATGGCACATGGACCCCCAAAGCCCACCAGGGCCTTCAGCAATTCCCTCTAGAGCTCTCTGGGTGGGCAGTGAGGGGTGCAGTGACACCAGGCTGGCATCACAGATCTTGGCTGCCAGAGGTGGATGTTTTTGAGCTGGAGCCATCAGGGTTTGGGGCCAGAAGACCCAGGTGGACAAGCAGAGGTGGAGACTGTGCAATCTGCTGGGGTGCTCTGAGCCCCCTTGCAGGGACCCCACGGGGCAGCACCGCCCTGGGCTCTTTGCAGGGCAGAATTTGGCCATCCCTGGTGATGTAACCCCAAGAGAGCAGGAGCAGACCCTTCAATGGGAGACAGCACCCGCTCTCTGGGCGATGCCAGGCTGCCCTGCCTGTGACTTGGAGCCTTCCCAAGCGTTGTCAGTCACCATGGCTGGCCCTGTTCTCACTCACACACAGTATTATCTCTACCCATTTGCTGCTGCAAATTGGCTCTGAGCAATCCTTGATCTGTCAGCATCGCCTACCCACTCTCAGATGTCACCAGCCCCCGCTGCTGCCCTGCTTGGGAACGTGTCTCTCTGAAATGTAATAATTCATTAACTGAGATTAACTTTTTTTTTATTCTCCCCCCCTCCCCTTTCTGCCACCCTTTCCTCCTTCTAATGGACAAAAGCAATTAAGCTCCATTAGGGATCAAGTGAGTGGGAAGTGGCTCCCTCGGAGACACTGCCACAGCTGCATGAGCCCTGTCCCTGAGTGTGTGTGGCACCAGCCTCCTGTAAATTAGTGCTCCAAGAGGAGAAGGGCTGCCTCAGGAAAAGGGGGAAAGTGTTGCTTGATGAGCACCTTTTCCAATGCCCCCATTCCCCTCTGCAGGAAGAGGTGGCCTGAGGCTCCTCTTGGGTCCTTCTGGGTGGCTTCCACTGGGGGCACACGATGGTGGTTTCTCTTGCCATGCAGCAGAAGGAGCTGGAGGACAGAGGGATGAGCAAGCAGGAGGCAGCAGAGAGTGGCCAGGTTCCCAGCTGACACACATCAGGAGGAGCTTCCCAAGTTCTCCCAGTTGCACACAAGCTGAGAAAGCTGGGGTGTGACCGTGTTCACAGGGGTCTCAGGTTGAGGGAAGAGATGAGGATCTGACTCCATGTTTCAGAAGGCTGATTTATTATTTTATGATATATAGTACATTAAAACTATACTAAAAGAATAGAAGAAAGGATTTCATCAGAAGGCTAGCTAAGAATAGAATCAGAAGGAATGATAACAAAGGCTTGTGACTCTCTGCCCAAGCCAGCTCACTGTGATTGGCCATTAATTAGAAACATCCAACATGGGCCAATCACAGATGCACCTGTTGCATTCCACAGCAGCAGATAATCAATGTTTACATTTTGTTCCTGAGGCCTCTCAGCTTCTCAGGAGGAAAAATCCTAAGGAAAGGATTTTTCATAAAAGATGTCTGTGGCACTGGGGTTGTTCAGCCTGGAATGGAGAAAGATCTGGGGAGACCTTAGAGCTCCTTACAGGACCTAAAGAGGCTTCAAGAGAGCTGGAGAGGGACTTTAGACAAGGCCATGTAGCTATAAGACAAGGGGGAATGGCTGCCCAGTGACACAGAGCAGGGTTGGATTAGATATTGGGGATAAATTCCTGCCTGTGAGGGTGGTGGGGCCCTGGCACAGGGTGCCCAGAGAAGCTGTGGCTTCCCCATCCTTGGAATGTTCAAGGCCAGGTTGGATGGGAGTCTCAGCAGCCTGGGGTAGTGGAAGGTGTCCCTGTCCATGGCAAGGAATGAGATGGTCTTTAAGGCCCCTTCCAACCCAAGTCATTCTAGGATTTGGTATTTATGGGGTCTGGGAAAAGTGCTGCCAAGGCTGCGTGGAATTATGGCCTGTGGGGCAGAGCTGGTAGGATCAGAGGACAGGAAACTTCCCCATTGACTCTGCCTCCAAACAGCATTTTCTCATTCCTTGACATCCCAAATTTGCAAACAAAGGGTGGTGAGGGGTGATTGCACAGCCAAAATACTCCTGCTTTTCCTCCAGCTAGAGCAAGGAGGTGCTTTGGCATGGCATGCCCAAAACTGCGAGTGCATTTCACTCCTGGCTGGGGAGGTCCTTCCTTCTCCCCCATCTCCTCCCACCCCCCTTCCCTTCACTTAGGCTGCTTTTCTCTGCCTTGCCTTTTGTTTCCCTGCCCCGCTTCCCTGCCCCAGGAAGAAAGTCTCATTTCAGTCTGAAAGGCAGTGCTGGAGGGGGAGTCATTCGTCACTTAATGCCGGAGCGGCAGGAAACTGCACCTTCCTGGGGTGGAATGAAAAGCGCTTGGATTGTCTGGGGATCTTAAACAAGAGATGCAGGGAACATTCCGGGCTTTCCACACAAACACACTCACACACACACACATGCAAAAGCCCACACTGCATCAGGGTGTAATAGCTCAGCTGGGGTAATGCACTTGAACGCTCTCCGCAGCAGACAGAGCAGCTCCTTCCGTTCTTTGGAATAGTTTTTATTTTTCTGAGGCCTGAGATTGCTGCTGGTCTCTGGGGAGAGAGATGTTCCTCTCACAGAGAGAACAGTGCCATTTGCTCTTTGTAATCACGCTTCCCTCGGAGCATCCTGGGACTGGGAAGGGGCTGAGGGCGTGGGATGGAGTTCTGTAGGTGCAGGGAGTCTGTGCTGGTGATCACACCTGGACAGCTCTTGTGAGACCCTGACATCCAGAGGAGGACAGCCATGTCTCAAGTCCCAGGAAAATACTCCAAGGAGAGGCTGGAAACAAAAGGGGTTCAGAGAAGGAGGTGAAAGGAAGGGACGGGACCTTCCCTTCTCCATCCCCTCAGTGCCTCCTCACAGTGCCCAGCTTTTGTTCCCTGAAGGGACACACAGAAGATGAGCTGGCTCTGGAGTTGGGTGGCACTGGGATCATCCTCCCTGAGTGGCAGCAGCTCCCAGCTGGAGCATGCAGGACTGAGCAACCAAGCAGGGTGTTTGCTCACATCCACCCAGTGCTGCTTTTCTCCTCCCTGATCATTCACCCATCCTCTGGCCACACATTGGCTGGGGATACCCCTGCCTGTCCCCAACACCCACCTTGGTCCCTGCTTCCTGTGCCATGGCTCCCCAGCCCCCTGGGCATCCTGCTGCCCCTCGGGCCTGCTCTCAGCCTTCCCTTCTGCCCTTCCCCAGGGAGTTTGCCAAAGAGAGAGAGCGCGTGGAGAACCGCCGAGCCTTCATGAAGCTGCGGCGGCAGCAGCAGATCGAGCGGGAGCTCAACGGCTACCGGGCGTGGATAGACAAAGCGGGTAAAGGACGGTGCCCAGGGGACATCTGGGGGGGCAGCACACTGCTGCTCATGTGGGGTGGTGGGGATGGAAAGGAATCCCTGAGCCCTGAAGTGTCCAGGGTGCTCAAGGTGATGCTGAGTGCATGGGTGAGCTTGGTCCCACCAGGCTGCAGGCAAGGACATCACCAGCCTCCGGTGAGTCCTCATGCTCTGTGGCATGAAATTGTCACATTCTGTGCATGAAGCACGCTGCATCTGCAGGGAGGCTGTGAGCAACAGGGCTGTCAGCTGTGCTCTGCCATGGTTTCCTCTCTCCTGGCGTTTGCTGGAGTCCCCTGCAGTGGTGGGCAGTGGGAAAGAAGAGCAGTCAGCAGGGAGAAGGGTTTTCCAGTTAAATCTCCTCCTGGAGCCATCTGGAGGGGATGAACTTACTGGTTCCTACCTCAGGGCTCCTGGACCTGGGCTGGGGGTGGTGGAAGTTCCAGGCTTCCTCCTGACACCAGGCATGACAGCCCGTGGGTGTTAGTTCCCAAACTGCCACAGTCCATGTCCTTGCTTGCTCCTCCTAGGAATGAGGCCAGTGCATACAGCTCTGGGAAGGGAAGATTTACACTTTCATCCAGCGTTCAGACTTGTAAAAGATGGGTGTCTTCAAAGGGCTCCTGAGCACCAGACCTCAGTTTTAGCCCTGGGCTGGGTTGCTTGAGCCCCAGACCTGCCTACAATTTTCAACTTCCTTCATGAGCTTAATGGCAGTGGAGGGAGAAGGGCTGATCACAAGTAATTCTCTTTTCTGATATGATGTTTGGTAGCAGACACTTGTCACTCTCCAGAATTTGCTTTTGGGCCCTTAACCAATACTTGGTAAGAGTTTGCAGAGCCAGCCTCTGGGCTGGGGGAAGTTCTTAAGTACCAGGCAGTGATGTGTGACAGTGCCTTGTCTCCTGATGCTGAACTGTGTGTTTTGCGTAGAGGAAGTCATGCTGGCTGAAGAGAACAAAAATTCGGGGACCTCAGCCTTAGAAGGTAAGACCAGCAATGCCCTTAAAATCTGCCTGCCCTTCCTTCTGCCTACCTGGAGCTGGAGGCTCAGACCCTCCAGCTGTGATGGGGAGGCCCCAGTGGGATCTGCAGCCCAAGAGAGGGGTGAGGGGAGGTGGATTGGCACCGTAACTCCTGAGAGAGTGCGGATGCCGTGTCTGATCCCACACAAGGGATAGCTCTGGACTAGCATCACTGGGTCTCTTTGTCCTGTTACCAGACCTGAGTTCTGACCACCAGGTCCTGATCCAACAGTCTGGCTACGGTCAGAGTTGGGCCACTGAGACTCCAACACTTGTTCCTCTTGCCTTGCCAGTGCTCAGGAGAGCCACCATCAAGCGGAACCGCACGGATGCCATGTCGGGTGACGAGCACTGTGTCGACATCTCCTCCGTGGGTGAGCGGAGGCTGGCGCAGAGGAGACGTCTCCATCCAACCTTGGGTCAGTGCAGTCTGCAGCTTGCTCCCCCCAAACCTCTGCCAGCAGCTTGGGTTCCCAGAGTCCCACCCATCACGTGTAGAGTGTCACAAACCAGACATCTCTGCTAGCTTAGCAGCAGAGATGCTGCTAAAGATGCTGCCACATAAAAATTCCCCGGATGAGTTGTGCCCCATAAGAGCAATGTCTGTGAGCAATGTCCTATCTCATATCACAGGAGAGGCTGGAGCATCCAACTCCTTGTTCCCTTTCTTTTTTCCTTTAGGCAACCCCTCGAGTCACTCTGGCCTCAAAGGTGCCAGGGTGGACGGTGCCTCCTACTTACGGCACAAGGAGCGGCTGCTGCGCATCTCCGTGCGCCACATGGTCAAATCCCAGGTCTTCTACTGGATCGTCCTGAGCCTGGTGGCTCTCAACACTGCCTGCGTGGCCATCGTCCATCACAACCAGCCAGCCTGGCTCACCCACTTCCTCTGTGAGTGCCTGGCCTTGGTGTGGGTGGGAGAGCGTTGCAGCACGCCCTCACTGCTTGCCTTGAGGCACACAGGGATGAGTCCCGCCACAGTCATGCTGGTGGGGAGCTGGGTGGGGAATAACCTCAGCTCCATCCATTGTTGATAACAAATGACCATGTAGAAGTGTTTAATTCAGCTTTGCCCTTGGCTCCATGGCCACTGAGGGATGTCTCAGCCTTGTGAGCAAACACGGAGGAGTTGTGCTGGCTCTGTGTCCTTCAGGTCTGATGTGTTTGTCATGAGAGAGAAACACTGCCAGTCTCAGTGGAGATTATCCCAAAATTGTGAACAGTGGTGATGGAAAGCTTGCTGGAGAAACACCTTTGAATGTGCACAAGCCATTGCTGGAAAGGTGTAAAATTATTGTAAATTTGCAGGGATGGGACCGGTCATGGCAGGACACCCTGGTTACAATCCTTGTGGCAGAGCACGGTGAGGGAATCCCAGGCTTGGAGATTCCCAGTTGTGGAGCCTCCCTGAGCCCAGCATGGGCCAGGGCACAAGGTCAGGTCTCGGAAGCACTGCATCTTTAAGGACACTACATCTTTAAGGTGTAGTGTCTTTAAAGGACACTGCAGTGTGGGCTACTGCAGAGCAGCATGGTCAGCCCCCATGTCACTCAGGAGTGACATGTGTCACTCCTGAGCTGCTGCACTGGGGACAATGCTGCTTTCTCAGATGTGTTATTCTTCCTCACCTTGAAAATGGCCCTGACAAGCCCCAGCTCTATGCAAATCTGCAGCAGTAGGCTCAGGCCTGCCGGGCTTCCAGCACGCTGCAGTGTGGTGTGGCAGCTGGTCATGGTGAGAAGCATCTTCTGGGAAAAGTGAAGAGCCAGGCTCTTGCCTGCTAAATGTTCATGAAATAGCTGGAAAGGCTTTTCACTGGCTCTTGGCTGTTTGGCTCTGTTTCCCTGGCCAAATTCCAGCCATGCAATGATTTTAATCCAGGTTGATAATATTCCCCTCCAGTCTCATGTCATTGATGCCTTTGTAGGTTTAATGCCAAAGAGCTGCACTGCTCTGTGCTGGCTGTGTTTGGTCCTCTCAATCCCCTGGGACACTGGTGCCTCTTCTCTGAATGATTAACTCATGTGCCTGATGCTCTGTTACATACAGAGGTTTTGCTCCTCACAGGTCAAATTCCCTCATCCCAAACCCTGAGAGTTTGGGGATGCAGCCTGGTCCTTGACTTGTCCCATCTCTGTGGTGTGCTGGATGCTCAGCTGGTGGGTGCAAGCAGCATGCTCCACACACCTCAGTGCCTCCAGCATGCTTGGGTTTTGTCTTCCAGACTATGCAGAGTTCCTGTTTCTTGGGCTCTTCCTTCTGGAGATGTCCTTAAAGATGTACGGGATGGGGCCACGCCTTTACTTCCATTCTTCCTTCAACTGCTTCGACTGTGGGGTGAGCGGCCCCAAGGATGCTGGGGGTGTGGGGAAAGATGTTTGGCAGGGCTCTGCAATGTAAGACTCCAAGGGGGAGATTGGGATGACCCTCACAGTGGGCAGGGAGCACTTTCTGCCAGGACAGCCTGAGACACCAGGTCCTGGATGGGGTGGTGGGTGCCTCATCTTTGGGGATGTTAAGATTCCCTGCAGCAGCTCATCCTGAGTCTTTGACTTGTGGCTGTGTCTGCTTCTCAGGTCACAGTGGGAAGCATCTTCGAAGTGGTTTGGGCTATATTCAGACCAGGAACCTCTTTTGGGATCAGTGTCCTACGAGCTCTTCGTCTCCTGAGGATATTTAAAATAACCAAGTGCGTACCCACCATCAGTGCCTGTTACCCTCAGACTGTGGCTGCAGCCCAGATCCAGTCCCTCCTGCTCTCCAGCATCACTGGCAGTGCTCCAGCAATATCTGTTTTCTAGGTACTGGGCATCCCTGAGGAATTTAGTGGTCTCGCTGATGAGCTCCATGAAATCTATTATCAGTCTGCTCTTCCTCCTCTTCCTCTTCATTGTAGTCTTTGCCCTGCTGGGAATGCAGCTGTTCGGAGGCAGGTATGTCATTTCAAGGCTGAGAAACAGGAGTTTCTTGGTGTTAAAGGCAAGTGATGACACCCTCCACAGGGGCCCAGCAAGACTGTACCTTCCCCCTCAGTGTCCTCCCACACAAAAATCCCTGCTCGAGGGCTGCCTTTGGGCCCTGTGGGTTCTTCTAGCCAGGAGACCTTCTGGCTTCTGGTACCAAATGCTCAGGAGACCTTCCTAGAGTGGGGAAAGGTCCTCCTAAACACAAGAGAACTGGTAACACAGCAGCAGTCAGGGGTTTGGTGACCTTGGTATTTCACCCACCTGGTTCCCTTTGCAGATTTAACTTCATGGATGGGACTCCCTCGGCCAACTTTGACACCTTCCCTGCAGCCATCATGACAGTGTTTCAGGTAGGAGCTGGGCTGCCAGGAGACCCAAGCAAAGGGACTTGGCACCACCTGGTTTCTCCCCCATGGCTGGGAAGGGCTCTTTACACCAAACAAGCTCCCCTCTATCAGCTGTTGCTTCCTCCCTCTTCTGCACAACAAAGTGGATGGAAGGAGGTGGAAACTCTTCCACCTCTGTTACAGAAGGTGAAGAGTTCCAAAACTCTTCCGAGGAGGCTTTGAATCCCCATCAGTGTGCAGTGGGATGTCCCTCAGGTGCTGCAGAGCTGGGTTATCCAGTGCAGGGGGTCCCTGTACCTGGTGGCACAGATGTGCAGGGGATGGGCAGTGCAGGTGACAGAGCTGCTGCCTGGTGTCCCCGCAGATCCTGACGGGCGAGGACTGGAACGAGGTGATGTACAACGGCATCCGCTCCCAGGGAGGCGTGCGCTCAGGGATGTGGTCCTCCATCTACTTCATTGTCCTCACCTTGTTTGGGAACTGTATCCACTACTGGCTGCTGGGCTTTCCATGCTGACAACCCCACCTCCTCACCCTCTCTGGGGGCATCCCCTTCACAGAATCACACAGAATCACAGAATAATGAGGTTGGAAGAGACCTCCAAGATCATGGAGTCCAACCTATGCCCCAACACCTCAACCAGACTGTAGCACCAAGTGCCATGTCCAGTCTGTTTTTAAACACATCCAGAGATGGTGATTCTACCACCTCCCTGGGAAGAGCATTCCAGTACTTTATTATTCTTTCTGTGAAAACCTTTTTCCTTATATCCAACCTATCCCTTCCCTGCCATAGCTTGAGCCTGTGTCCTCTGGTTCTGTGAGTGCTGCCTGGAGAAAGAGACCAACCCCAGCTGTCTCCAGCCTCCCTTCAGGAAGGTGTAGAGAGCAATAAGGTCACCTCTGAGCCTCCTCTTCTCCAGGTTTATAGCCAGCTCCTTCAAACGTTCCTCATAGAAACGTCCTTCCCCTCCCAGCTGAGGGACACCCACCACACCCCTGTGGGTGCCCCAAGGGCAGAGAAGGAGCTGTGGGGAGGGGCACTGGGGGCTGTGGGATGGGTGAGGAGTTGTGCCTTTGGCTGGGCTCCTTGGGAGCTGCAGATACACATGTCCTTAACACACGGCTTGTGCATCCTTAGCTGCTCTCAGATACTCTGCTGAACGTCTTCTTGGCCATCGCCGTGGACAACCTGGCCAACGCCCAGGAGCTCACCAAGGTACGTTCCTGCTGCTCCTTCTTCTTCTCCTGGGGACAGAGTGGGGGCAAAGCCATTTAGGCTTTGATTTAGGAGAATGTTTAAACCTGCTGCTCTTTCCAGGAACACCCACACTTTAAGTATGGCTTTATTTCTCCATTTAAACTCCCCAGTCCTGTTTGCCATCAGTCAGATGGAGATAACCCCCATCTCTTGGGTGAGACCTGATGTGGGGACTCTTACCTGCCCGAGCACTCTGGACATGTGGAATGGGAAGCATTTTCCAGTGGTGTCAATATTTATTCCCCATTTGCCCACAGATGTGGGCAGCAGATGTGGTTTAAGATGCAATTTAGGCTGCTGCTCAGCTGCTTTTAAGACCATGCTGGGGAATATTTGTGGAACTCAAAATTGTTGGGTCACCATCTGGATAGTGGTGAGCAGGAGGGAGCTGCAAGTGTCGTGTCCACTCTTTGGAGCAAACCAGTGATCCTGTGTTGCCCAGACTTTTGTGGAGCCCGTGCTATTGCTCACGTCCCTGGGGCTCACTGGGAGGCTTCCATGCAGGTGTAAATCTGACCCCAAAGGGGGCATGGTTTGCCTGAGGGCTGTGTGCAGGGGTCCTCCCACGGTGGGAGGGTGCAGATGGCACCTCCAGGGGAGCCCCACGGGTATCAGCAGCATCAATTAAGAGAGCGCTGAGTTTTTGAAAAGGCTGAATGCTCGCTAATGACTCCTAATGACATTCCTTGCTCAGGAGACACAACCGTACTCATTAAAGCAATCCGGGCTCTGCCGGGGTCATTCATGGATGCCTTACCTCCCACTCCGTTTGAGGGATGCCTGTCTGGCCCCTGTGGCTGTGAAGGAGGGAGGGCTGAGCTGGTCTGTGCTGTCTGGGGTTGTTCCACCGTGCTCAGCCCAGCTCTTGCCTGGAGTGGGCTGGGTTCACTTTTTTGAGCAGCCCTGATGCCTTGGGGAAGATCTGGTGTAGAGGGGAACCTGCATCTCCACAGCACAAGGGAAATAAAGTGTCTTTGGAAGTAATGCCTTAAAATTTTATATTTTTCAAATCCTGTACTGCTTTAGTGTATAACTCTAAACTCCATACAGAGTGTCAGCTGCTGTCTTCACATTTTGGTCAGACAAAACAATCCCTCTGGGCCTGAAACTCAAGGACACCCCACAACCTCAGGCTCCAAAAAGTGTAAACAAAAGTGAACTGGAGGGGAGCAAACTGGGGGAATATGACTTCATTACCTGAAGCTGTCATTGGAGGATTAACCCCTGATATGTGAATGGACCAAACTTATAATTGTCTGAAAAATGGCTGGACCATTGTCCATCCTGGGTGTAGCTGCTCTGTGAGGCCTTTGGCTGCCCAAAGTGTACCTATTGAGGGCCTTTAATAAATTCCCACTTTATCCTCTTAACCTTGTTCTAGGCAGCCACTCCAAGGCATCAGAAGTACAGATCCCGCTCAATCCCTCAAGCCTTGGCATCAAGGGTTGCCCTGCACATCCCTCACTGCTCCCAGTGGCTGAGCTTTCCCTCAGAACCCCAACACCCCACTGAGCAATGCCCCTCTTGTCTCTGCAGGACGAGCAGGAGGAAGAGGAGGCCTTTAACCAGAAGCACGCCTTGCAGAAAGCCAAAGAAGTCAGCCCCATGTCTGCCCCAAACATGCCTGCTATCGAGTGAGTGACTCCCCAACACCCTCCTGGTGACCCCCACTGAGCCCAGCAAGGCTCAGGAGGGCACAGAGCTGCAGCACAGCCTGGTCTGCCTGGTTGGGGGGGCTGCCAATAAGAAAAAAGGGGTCCCCACATGGGTGAGTCCCTCTCTGGGCATCTTCCTGAAGATGGATGGTGGTCTAGGAGTGTGCTCCCCATGAGCAGCAGTGCTTTTGGAGAGGTGACAGCTCTCCAGGGAGCTCCTGAAGTTGCCACCCTCTACACCAAGCTGCAGCCTCAGTGCTTGGGCATGGCAAAAATATGCTAAAAGAGGCTTTCTGCCCCAAATATAGAGCTCAAGCACTCAGGGCTGATGGTAGGAGGCTGGGGGAGGAGGACGGTATCTCAAGTTATTCTTGAGGAGGGGTGATATTTGTTCCTGGGGAGTGTTTCTTCATGGCAGAGCTGCAGGAGAGCAGCCAGGGCTGGGGGAGAAGGGAGCAGTGGTGTCACAAATCTCCCTCGGGCTCCTTCCTTGGGAGCCAATGCAGTTAGGAAAGATGGAACGGGTCTGTGAAACCATGTTTGATTGTTCAAAAATTTGATTTGGGTGAGAAAAAAAAAGCCCCAAACCACATAAACCTCCAGCATGGTGTTAAGAAGCCTTGTCTCTGCATTTCAGCAGGAGAAATTTCTGTTTTTTCCTTCCTAGCTGCCTTTTTTCTCTTTATTTTGCGGTGTCATATGGTCTAAATCACATAAAACTTTCAAAGTCAACATTGGAACGAGGCGTTTTGATTTGTTTCCCAAAACAGTACATTTCAGTACAGCTGAAGGGATTATTTTATTTTTTTCCCCCTCTTTTTTTTTCTTTTTTTTTATAGAATCCCTTCCCAAGGAATTTTAGGTTTCGTTATGCCTTGAAACCCAGCCAAGCTTGTACAAGGCAGAATCTCTTGCAGATTTGCTGAGAGAAACTGCTATCTTCAGAAGAGTGCTGATCTGGGGGGGGGGGTCAGAGGCAGCCTCCCTGGTTTGGCAGAGGTGGGATGCTGTGGGATGCTGGTTTTAGGGGCAGCAGGAATGGGGTGTGCTTGTAAGACCTGCCTGATCCCCCCAGCAGCCACAGATTTTACCCTGGACTGGGGCTGGTGGGGTGTTTGTAATAAATCTGTCTGCCCAAGTACTAGGGGGTTTAGGGGAGAGGTGGTGGAGTCTGTATGCTGGCTCTGTTTCTGGATACCAGTGGGAATGTGTTGGATAAAGTGAGGGAATAGAGAGCTTTAGGCTGCGGGAGAGGCTGAGGAATGGACAGATAGGAGAGAGGAAGAGGGGGAGATGGAATATATTAGGGCAGTAAAGGATTTGCCCACACTGCACATCCCTGATAGAGCTCTCTAGTCATTGCCAGACAGAGCTGGTTGGGAAAAAAAATCTTTTCAACCTTTCCTTGTTGTTCTGGTGGCATTGAAGGGGAGCTATTGATATTCATGGGGCTTTTCTCCAGCTCCTTCCACTCACCAGGATGGATTGGGGTCAGGCCCAGGCAGTAGATGCCACGGGTTAGGCTTGATGATGTAGTCAGCCTCAAGTTTGGTGTGCTTTTGGTGGTGCTGAGCTTGTGGAGGGACCACAGAGTGGTGGCCAGGGCAGAGCAGAGCTGGCCCAGATGGGAGCTCAGAGCCGGGCCCTGCCTTTGGTGGCTCCATTTCCCCGTGGGTACCTGCTGCATGCAGGCTGGCACGGGCATTCCTGCTGGCAGTGTGGGCATGGATGGGTGTTCCCTCATGACCAGGGATGGTGTGGGAGCTCTGTGTTTTCACAGCTGGGTGCAGCTGGCTCGGGGCTGCCAGGTGGGCACTGCGTGTGTTGAACAATGCACTGGCATGCATTGGTGCCGGACGTGCTGCGTGGGTGTGTCTGGAGGCTCTGCAGCTCATGGTGGGGATGCTGTGGGTGCTGGCAGCTCCAGCCCTGCCTCCAGCGTGGCACTGAGGCCTTCCCATGCACGGGGGTCCACAGAGACCATAAGCACTGGCATGACTGGAGCAGTTCTGCTGTGAACTGGGAGGGCTGAGGTTGTTAAGCCTGGAGAGCTTGGAGCACCTTGAGAGGGCTGAAGAGGGATTTCTGACAAGGTGGTTTTTTGATAAATG
This sequence comes from Agelaius phoeniceus, assembly GCF_051311805.1. NCBI lineage: Eukaryota > Metazoa > Chordata > Aves > Passeriformes > Icteridae > Agelaius > Agelaius phoeniceus. The sequence goes on along the minus strand of NC_135272.1, from coordinate 10,057,273 downwards.
ATAGGACAAGGGGGAATGCCTTCAAACTGTTGGGAAGTGAGCCTGCCAGAGCTCAAGAAGCACTTGGACAGTGCTCTCAGGCACATGGTGGCATTCCTGGGGTTGTCCTGTGCAGGGCTGGGAGCTGCATTGAATGATCCTTGTGGGTCCCTTTGAGCTCAGGATGTTTGTTCTGTGTTTCTATGATTGCATATTCTCAGGGCAGAGTTCTTGGAGCTGTGTGTATCTGAATCCTTTCTATGCTGAGGCAAAGGTTAAAGCCTGGAATCTCACCCTGCCAGCCTTGTTAACTTACTCTGTGTGGGGGCTGCTCAGGTGACAGCAGCTCTGTGGCATCTCAACCTGGCCTTGTGCCTTGTGTTTGCTGGGGAAGTTCACATTCCCCTCTGTGCTCCCAGGGCAGCAGCAGCTCATGGTGGTGGCTCTGAACATCTCAGGGCTGGCCTGATGCATTGCTCCCTCTTTCCAATTGCTTCATGTTTCTTGGGAGAAGTGAATTTGGAGCAGTTTGAGACAGCGGTCATGTACCCAAGGATGTCTCGGAGGTTCTGAAGGACTGCAGCCTGCACTGGCACGGGGAAGGCTCCCAGGGAGCAGAGTGCCAGCGTGAGTGTGCCAGCCCCTGCCCAGCGTGCCCGTAGGGGCTCACCATGGACGCCCAGGGCCAGGATGAGCCCTGCCCAGGGAGGGGGGACAGCTCTGTGCGCTGCCCACACGAGCGGAAGGAGGGGATTGAACCCGTTTGTTTTTCCTCCGCAGAAGAGACAGGCGGAGGAGACACCACATGTCGATGTGGGAGCCACGCAGCAGCCACCTGTATGTGGGCGGCGGGGGCGCGTGTCCGTCTGTGCCTCCTGTGCTGTCTGTGCGTCCGTCCGCGGGGCCGGGGCACGCCCTGCTCCCCTCGGGAGTGGGGATTCATTGTGTGTGTGTGTGTGCTGTATCCGTGTGCCCCGTTTTCCCCGCTGTGTGCGGATCCCCGTGTGCGGATCCCCGTGCGCGGTGCCGGTGCCCGCCCGTGGCTCTCTGCCCGTGGCTCGCTGCCCGTGGGTTTGCAGTGGGGTGTGAGCAGTGCCCGTGCCCGTCTGTGCTCCTGGGTGTTCTCCCTGTGCCACGGGGGTGTCGGGAAGGGCACGTCTTGTCTTCTCCAGGCTGTTGTTGCACCACGCTGCAAAGGTTTGGTGGTGTAGCCCAGAAGCCCAGTGCAGCTCCTTCCCCTCAAAATCACTGCTCCTCCAGACTCAGGGCTGGCTTTCTACCTGGGATGTGCTGGGAGAGAGGCGAGGAAAGGTCCCTGTGTGCAGCAAGAGGGCTTGGCCCATATTTAAGGTGTCCCCAGGCAGTCACTCAAGGGGAAGGTGGTCTCTGCCTGTCTGGGATGGGCAAACCAGGATGCTGGCTGCTCCCAGAAGCTGGACGTGCTGCCTGAAAGCTTCAGGGCAGCAGCGAGGCTGCTGGGGCTGGTCATCCATCAGTCTGATGCTTTCTGAAGGGACACAAGCACACTCCCAGCACCAGAGGGACACTGATGAACCACCCAACTATCTATAAACTTGGCCCTAACCTTCCCCCTATGACTAGCCACCCTCCTAACAGGACTGCGAAACCAACCCTCTGCTTCACTAGGCCACCTCCTACCAGAAGGCACCCCCACCTCACTAATCCCCGCCCTAATCCTAATTGAGACAAGTCTACTTATTCGCCCATTAGTGCTGGGTGTACGCCTAACAGCCAACCTCACAGCAGGCCACCTTCTTATCCAACTCATATCTACAGCCACAACAGCCCTGTTCTCCACAATACCAGCAGTTTCACTCCTAACCTTACTAGTTCTCTTCTTACTAACTATCCTAGAGGTAGCAGTAGCGATAATCCAAGACTATGTTTTCGTACTCCTACTGAGCCTCTACCTACAAGAAAATATCTAATTCTCAATGGCACACCACTGAGCCTGTAAGCCCGGCGGTGGTGCTTCCTTGTGCCTGGGATTCCCAGATGAGCTCCAGGGTGGGTGTTTCAGCGGGGGGACGCTGAGGGCAGCCGGGATGGTGACCCCTGGCCGTGCCCCGTTGCAGGCGGGAGCGGCGGCGGAGGCACCACATGTCGGTGTGGGAGCAGCGCACCAGCCAGCTGCGCCGGCACATGCAGATGTCCAGCCAGGAAGGCATCAACAAGGATGAGCCGCCCCTCATCAACCCCCACGCCAGCATCTTCCGCAGGAAGAGACCCGGGGAAGGTGTCACCTTGGAGAAATGCGCTGAGGAGCAGGGCAAAGCAGAGCGCGAGGGACCCGAGCAGCCGGTGCCAGGGGCCAACCCTGGCGGTGGGGAGGAGAGGACATCGCCCCGGGCCAAGCGGGACATGTGGCAGCAGAAATCTTGCCACGGGAACTGTGAGCCAGGAGAACAGGACGGGGCAGGAGGCAGCATGGAGGATAGGGCGAGGATGAGGCAGAGCCAGCGGCGCAGCCGGCACCGCAGAGCCCGCATGGAGGGCAAGGACACGGCTGGCATCTTGGGGAGCCGCTCAGCCAGCCAGGAGATGGGGCTGGAGGAGGCCAGCACTGCCGAGGGGACACAGGATGGGGACCGGCGCGGGGACGTGGCTGCGGCAGAGGCGCTGATTCCAGGGGAGCCAGAGGCGAGCGGAGAGTCCATCAGGTTGGTACCTGCAGAGGGCATCTTGCACAGCTCCTCAGAGGGCATCCCCACAGCTCCTTGTATTCTCTCCATCTCCTGCCCCCATATCTTCTCACACCTCCTTTTTTGCCCTGTCCCTTCTGCAGGACAAACGGGGTCCCTGCTGGCGACGCCGATCTGATTGGCACCACCAAGAGGGGCAGCCCCCCACACGTGGCAGCCGAGCTGTCCCAGGGGAGGACGGGCACGCTGACAGAGCAGGAGTGCAGCAGCCCGGACACGAGCGAGCAGGCGCTGCTGGAGCCCAGCCGCAGCGTGAGCCGCAGCGAGCCCGACCTGTCCTCCATCACCCCCAACACCGAGAAGGCCACCGAGAGCACGGCCATCATGATCGATGTGCACGACTCCGCTGTGGTACAGAGTGAGGACCCCTCTCTCTTTCCTGAGCCCCTCTCCCAGCCCTTGGGGACCCTGTGGGGGTGGAAAGCCGCTTGTGTGGCTTTTCCTGTCCACATCCATCAGCTGGGGGATCTCCGTGCTGCTCCTTGCAGCACCTCACCCCAGTTTTGCAGGGGAGCCCAAACCCGGATGCGCCAGCATCCCTTGGGGCCCGTGTCCCTTTCTCACCTCTTCCCATCCACCCCTTCATCCTATCCATCACTTCCCCTTCCTCTCTGCCTGGGCAAAACTCTGGCATTCCCTGTTTTTCCTGGAACATCTGTAGCCTCCGGCAGCTCACTGTCACTCAAACCCCTTAGCAGCATCCTGGCTGTCAAGGTGAGCTGCTTTAAACAGCGTTATTAATTACCCAGCAAGGTGAAAACTGGCCTTGTTAAACCCATTTTATCTGCTCCATGCCAGCAGCTGGTGTGTTTGCTTCCTGCCTAGTCCCTCTCCCTGTGACAGCACAGGGATTCAGAGCAGGAATTCAGAGGGGGGGTGGCAGGGACACCCCGGGTGTTGTCTGGGTGCAAGGTCGGGCAAAGGCTCTCGCTTTCCTGCAGTTAGCAACAAGACAGACGGCGAAGCCAGCCCCTTAAAGGAGGCTGAGACCAAAGAGGATGAGGAAGAAATGGAGAAGAAGAAGAGGAAGAAGGAAAAGAGCGAGACGGGCAAAGCCATGGTGCCACACAGCTCCATGTTTATCTTCAGCACCACCAACCCGTGAGACGTTTTTCACTCTGGGGCTGGGGAGGGCTGCAAGGGGAAGGACCCCCAGACATCACCAAAACCAGGGAATCCCTGTGAGAAGGGAGCTGAGTGTCTCCCAAACAGGCTTGATAAGCATGGAGTTCCCCAAGCCCCATATAGCTCTCCCTCTGTGGCATGGCTCATGGCTCTCTCCCAACTGCAGATTTCTAAACTGGGAACTTTTATTCATTGTTTGTTATATTTACCTGCAGTTTCTGCTGCTCTGTAGCTCTTCCCCAGACCCAGCAGCCTGGAAGAGTAAGCACCCCAATTTCCTGGGGACTCTCCCTGCCAGGCTGTGGGCTGAGACAGCTGAGAAGAGGGACCAACAAGTCCAAACACCCCTTGGGCTCCCTTCTTCTGCTCCTCAGGCTTTGTTGCCCATCTCCCCACCCTGGAAGACGGCATCATGGGGCGGGTTTGCACAAGGGCTGTGGCTGTGTCCTGCCAGGGGCTCACAGCTGGGGTGTGGGCTGTGTCCCTGCAGGGTGAGGAGGGCCTGCCACTACATCGTGAACCTGCGCTACTTCGAGATGTGCATCCTGCTGGTGATCGCTGCCAGCAGCATCGCCCTCGCCGCCGAGGATCCCGTCCTCACCAACTCCGACCGTAACAAAGTGATTGCAACCCCCTCCTGCCCCCCAACCAGCGCAGGCAGAGCTCCTGCAGGGTTTGAGCTCTGTAGGATCAGGGCAGCCCATGGTGGCACATGCATTGTGCTGTGGAATCTGATTTCTGCCCCATCACCTTCCATTGTGAACTGTGGGGGTCACTCCCAGCTTCCCCCATGTGGGGTTTAGAGCCTGAGGGGAGACCAGGATGCCTGGTCAGCTGTAAAGTGGAATGGACTGAGGAGATGCTGGTACTGGTGTGGGGCAGGTGATCCTGGCTAGCAGCATAATTTCCAACCCATTTGCATGGGGAATGGTTCCCTCCTGCCTGCACAAGCTGGGTTTGGGGCTGTCCTGAACTCTTAGGGACGAGGCTGGGTTTGGGAGAAGCAAACCAACCCCATTTTGCCCCTGAGCCAGGCAAGCTGCTGTAGCTGGGTGTCTGGGTGGGCACAGTTTGCTCAGCAGCAGCTGCAGAGCACCTGTGCCCTCTGTCTGCAGGTGCTGAGGTATTTTGACTACGTCTTCACCGGTGTCTTCACCTTCGAGATGGTGATCAAGGTAAGAGCCCTGACAGGATGCAGCATCCCTGGGAAATAGCTCAGTCCTGCAGTTCTGGTCCTCAGTTTAGAAGGTGGTGACCTTAAAGTCTGGTTCTCAGCAGTGCTGGTCCAGAGTGCTCAGCACCTCCTTTATCAGCCCTGAGGCTTCCACAAAATACCAAGTCCTACACCCAGGACACTGGGATGTGTCTGCAGTGTCCCTGTCCCCCAGCTTGGAGTCTGAGCTGCTCATCCCCTGCCTGTTCTTCTCTCTGTATCTCCCCTCCAGATGATTGATCAGGGCTTGATCCTGCAGGATGGCTCCTACTTCCGAGACCTCTGGAACATCCTGGATTTCATCGTGGTGGTGGGAGCGCTGGTGGCTTTTGCCTTGGCGTAAGTGGCCCTTGTCCCTGTCAGCTCCGTGCCTCCCCTGGGGTGGGAGAAGGGTGAAACTGTGTGTTATGGCTACTAGACTCTGATTTTGTTTTATATTTTATTTCTCTGCACCCTTCTGGTCTGGCTCCTGGCAGTGGTGTGTGGCTGCTCCAGAGATGTTTCTCCTGGTTTGGCAGAAGCTGGTGAGAAAGCAGGCAGGGAGCAAGGCAAGGCAAGCTGGAGATGCTAGGAAGAAGTTTCTGGTGCAAGTGGATTTGAAACAGAGCAGAAAGGATTGTTAGAGAGGGGGGAAATGGCCTAAAGGTGCCAGAGCTGGAGTTACACTCCTGCTATGCATCTTGGGGTGCACAGAGACAGCAAAAGCACAGCCTGCCAGGTGGAGCTGCCCTCTGAACACATTTGTGCTGGACATGGTACCCCTGGCTGGTGAGTTTTCCTCTGGTCTGAGGAGGACATTGGTCTGGAGCCCTGCAGGAGTGGGGATGAGGCTGGTGGGGTTTGTGCCAGCATCCTCTGAGGCATCACAGAGAGGGCTGTGTGCTTGCCCTGCAGCATCCCCACTGAGCATTGCTTGGACATTGGGCCCTGGCACTGAGCTTGTGGCACCTGTGGCTACTGGGATGTGCCATGGAGGGCAGGAGCACGCAGGGATGAGTTTCCTGCTGCTCTGATGTGCCCTGTGCTGCTGGCTGGGGCAGGGGGTGCTGTGACCGTGTTCACAGGGGTCTCAGGTTGAGGGAAGAGATGAGGATCTGACTCCATGTTTCAGAAGGCTTGATTTATTATTTTATGATGTATATTACATTAAAACTATACTAAAAGAATAGAAGAAAGGATTTTGTCAGAAGGCTGGCTAAGAATAGAATCAGAAGGAATGATAACAAAGGCTTGTGGCTCAGACTCTCTGCTTGAGATAGCTGGGCTGTGATTGGCCATTAATTAGAAACATCTAACATGGACTAATCACAGATCTACTTGTTGCATTCCACAGCAGCAGATAATCAATGTTTACATTTTGTTCCTGAGGCCTCTCAGCTTCTCAAGAAGAAAAATCCTAAAGAAAAGATTTTTCATAAAAGATGTCTGTGACAGGGTGCAGAGAGCTTAGGGAGGGATGTGTGGTGCCAAGGTGGTGCTGGCAGGGAAGGAGCATCCCCTGGTCCATCCCCAGGGCTGTGTTGCCCCACTGGAGGGAGAGGAGCAGAGAGGAGAGGCTCAGGCTCCTTTGCCACGCTGTTGTTCTCTCTTTGTGCCTGTGACACGGGCAGCAGTGGCTGCTGACAGGGGAGGACGGGAGCCTTGGCCACAGCTCAGGTACCGTGCGGGGCTCTCGGGGTGCCCACGAGGTCCCTGAATGGATTACAGCCCATAATCCATCCCTCCCACCTCACCCCACACTGGGCAGCAGCTCCTTCTCCTGGTTCCCACCCATTTGTGCCCCTCTGGCTCGTTGCTTGTGCCTTCCTCACCCTCCTCACCCCATTCCTCACTTGGCGCTTCCAGCCCCTGCTCTGTCCTTGGGAAGAGCACGGGAGAATTCAGCTGGCCCAGCACAGGGATGGAGCAGCCCCTGGGCAGGGCAGGGGGCTGAGCACAGACCCCAGCATGGGGAAGGGGCTTGGGGCAGGTTTGCTGCCTGGGGACAATGATCTGAGCCTCTGGGAGGCCACACGGGCCACCACGAGGGCGGATGGAGCATCTCCAGGGTGTGGCTGATCCCTGCTCTCCAGGACAGCCCTCAGTGTGTCCAGCAGGGCTCAAGGGCATCAGCAGCCTGAAGATGGTTTGAGGAGGAGGGAAAGGGAGCATTTTCCTTCCAAGGCAACTTCCATCAAGAGTTTTGATGGCTGAAGGAGCACAGGTTGTTGGCTCAGCCTGCTCCTGGGTGGAGGGCAGTCCTCACCTGTGGTGTTTGTGAGGGTTCCCAGGACGAGGTGAGAGATGAGGATTTGACTCCATGTTCTCAGAAGGCTGATTTATATTATATTATATTATATTATATTATATTATATTATATTATATTATATTATATTATATTATATTATATTATATTATATTATATTATATTATATTATATTATATTATATTATATTATATCATATCATATCATATCATATCATGCTATACTAAAACTATACTAAAGAAGGAGAAAGGATACATCAGAAGGCTTCACAAGAAAAATCATAATGAAAGCTCCTGATTGACTCAGAGAGTCCAATACAGCTGATGGTGATTGGTCATTAATTAAAAACAATTCACATGGAACCAACCAAACATGCACCTGTTGGTAAACAATGTCCAAGCTACATTCCAAAGCAGCAAAACACAGGAGCAGCAATCAGATAATTATTGGTTTCATTCCCCTCTGAGACTTCTCAGCTTCCCAGGAGAAAATCCTGGACAAAGAGAATATATCCTTAATATAATATAATTTTTCAGAAAATATCGTGGTGACACTCACCAGTGCACAGGAATTGCTTACTGTCCCCTTGGCCTCGCCCCACAGGGGTGGCACAATTCCTGTGGTGGCCCTGCAGCTGGCAGGGCATGTGGGGGAGCTGCCTGGCACCTTCCAGCCCTGCTTGGCACCTGCCTGCCGAGGGAAGGATGTTCCCTCTGCTGAATTCTCGAGGATGAAGGTATGTGGAGAAGGCCTTGGCATCTCCACACACACACACACGTTTGCAGCGAGCACTGGTGTCCCCTGCTCTCTCCTGCAGCTGTAGCTGGGTACATCCTGAGCCGCTTGTGCCATGGATGGGGATTTTTGTCATGTAAACCCGCAGGATTGTCCGTCTGTCTGCCCCGCCTCCAGCCTGGCTCCTGCTGGAGGAGATGAGCTCATGGCTTCGGCAGTGAAGGGAACAAAGGCCCCACGGTGATTTCCGATGGGTTCATGCATTATAAAGCATTTCTAAGAACTCGGCAGCCCAGGGAGCTGCAGGATATTCACCAGCTCTCCTTGTCCCAGCCTGCTATCCTCCCTCTCAGTCTCCCTCCTGATCCCCAGGGGAAAACTCTGCTGCTGATGTTCCAATCCATCTCCTTTTCTTCTCCCTCTGTGAGCTCTTTGATGTGGGGCCAGGGCACGGGGAATGTTCTGAATGTTCTTCTCCTACTTCTCCTTTCTCCTTCTTTCTGCTTTTCCTTCTCCTCCCTCCTTCTCTTTACCTTCTCCTTTCTCCTTCTCTTCCTCCTCCTCTCCTCCTTCTCCTTCTCCTTCTCCTTTCTCATTTCTCCTTCTTTCTCCTTCTCCTTTCTCCTTCTCCTTTCTCATTTCTCCTTCTTTCTCCTTCTCCTTTCTCCTTCTCCCTCTCCTTCTCTTCTCCTTTCCCCTTCTCCTTCCTCCTTCTCCCTCTCCTTTCTCCTCCTTCTCCTTTCTCCTCCTTCTTCTTTCTCCTTCTTCTCCTCCTCCTTTCTCCTTCTCCTCCTTCTCCTTCTCCTTCTCCTTCTCCTTCTCCCTCTCCTTCTCTTCTCCTTTCCCCTTCTCCTTCCTCCTTCTCCCTCTCCTTTCTCCTCCTTCTCCTTTCTCCTCCTTCTTCTTTCTCCTTCTTCTCCTCCTCCTTTCTCCTTCTTCTCCTTCTCCTTCTCCTTCTCCTTCTCCTTCTCCTTCTCCTTCTCCTTCTCCTCCTCCTCCTCCTCCTCCTCCTCTCCTCCATGCTGCTGGGTGGGAGCAGCAGTGCCTGTGGAGTGTGGTGATTTTCTGGATGAGATCAGCTGGTGCCTGAGTCCTGCACATCCCAGCAGGAATTCTGGGGTGTGCCCTGCAGGTTTCCTGCCCCTCCTGCCTGCCCTCAGCGCTCTGGTTTTCCCACAGGGATGACCGTGGGCACAGCAGGAGCTTTGGAGCTGCTTCAGCAGTGCCACCATCACCCACAGGCTGTGTGTGCCACATCCAAATCACTGGCCACCAAGTGTCCCCCCACAAAGCCATCTCTCTGTGAGCCACTGTGATGTGTCCACTGCTCCCTCAGAGCCACAAATCCTGGGAGAGTCTGTCTCCATTCATCTCTGGCTCTCCACGTGGAAAGCTAATCCATCAATCCATGCACAGCCTAAATAAAAAGCTGTAAATCTCCAAGGAGTTCAAATTAAATTAGCTGAAATAACCAGAACCACAAGTAAAGACCCTGCTGGCCTTTGCCTCCCTCTGAGGCTGCAGTTCACAGCAGTTCTGCAGAGCTGTCCAGGGCTGGTGGAAAGGTTGGTGCAGAGGTTGAGTGGCCAGTGTGGAGCCCTGGGTGTGCAGGGGCTGATTACCCAGCAGAGAGGCTTCTTTCCTTGCAGCATCTCCTTGTGCCCACTGGGTCTGGAAGAGAGAAGGACCCCTAGGTACTGCAAAATAACCTGGTGTGAGGCAGGTCAGGGCACCACAGAAGTGCTGCAAAGTTAAATTGTCACCTTTTCAGCACGCCTCCCTCTCGTTGGACTGACACACAGCCAGGGGCTGGGGTGAGTTTGATGTGTTTTAGGAAATGTTTTACTTACAGGCTTAGCCCCCAGTGCTGAGCACTCTTTGTGCACGTGGCAGGGACTTGGCTCAGACAGGGACAGAGGCTTGGTTACAGCCAGGGACCTTGGAGCCCACCTTGGCTTGTCCAATTGGAGCATCCTGCTGGCTTGCAGGAGACCCTGCACTGCAGCTCAGGCTCAGTGGAGCTCTCAGTGGAGGTGATTTAGCAGAATTTGGATGGGAACTATTGTGGCTTGCAGGTGGCTTCCCTTGGAGGCACCTGCCTTTGGCTCCCTGACCCCACAGCTCCTGGCTGAGGAGGACTGTGCCTTCCTGCTGCTGCCCCCTGTCCCACTCCATGCGGGTTCCTCGTGTAGCAGAGCTTTCACCACGTGCCCCCCACCCAAAACCTCCAGCAGGAAGGGCAGGAGGGGCTTCTGGAGGGGTCCCTCCCTGGAGATGTGCCCCATCCTGAGGGCTACATGGTCTACACACTGTGCCTTTCTCCCAAGGTCTGGGGTGGTGGGCAGCTGCTGCAGGGTCCCCATGCAGCTCCCCTGACCCTTTTCTCACCTTCCTCCTCTCTTTCTTTCTTTTTCCACCTCTCTGCTGGTGCTGCTCGCTGGCTGCTGGGCTGGATCGCCGACAGGAATGCTTTGGGGTAACTATGGTGCTCGAGGCCTTGTGGCATGCTGCTCCTGGGAGTGCAGGGGGGTGGCTGCAGGTGGAGCTCAGTCTGTCCCACACCTGGACTCACCCTCAGCTGCATTTTCAGGGGCTGCAGCACGCTGCCCTGCAGGCACTCCTGAGGGCTGAAGGGATCCCCCCTCAGCAGGTGTCAGACACTGCACTTGGGGTGACCTTGGTGACAACTTGCACCAGCTGAGTGCTGCCCTCAAACCCTCACCCCAGCCCTCAGTCAGGTGCCCCAGGCCTTTATCCAGGCCCTATTTCTGAGCAAAAGAGGAGCAAAGTGAGTCCTAGGTCCGTCTGTGCAGTTGCTTCCCATGCATGTGAAGGCTGTGCTCCTAGGGAGGGCTATTAATTAGTGGTTTTGTTTACATCTCATAATGATTAAGCCCATTATTGTACTCCCTGTTGCATTAACCCTCGCCAAGGAGCTGTGTAATTGGGAGCATCTGTTGTTGCAAGTAATTTCCTTGACGTTTTTCGAGGGTGCCTGGTGGATCCAAGCTGTGCCACCTTCACCAGGACCTCGAGATCCAGGCTTTGGTTAAAAAAGAAAGAAAAAAACCCCACCTGGTATTGTGGTTAGGGGAATAATCATCATATGCAAGAAATGAGGGTCATGAGGGGGCTTTTAAAGAATTCTCCTGGTAAGCTCTGCCTCCCTCAGCTGATTCGGGGTGAAGGCAAGAATAGCTCTGATCTGGAGAGACCTTTGAGACCCTCCCAAGGGTCCAACCCCTGTGCCTTGGTCAGGGACACCTTGGTCAGGGACACCTTGGTCAGGGACACCTTCCACTAGACCAGGCTGTTCAGGGCCCCTTCCAACTTTGCCTGGAACACTTCCAGGGATGAGGCACCCACAATTTCCCTGGCAATGTGGACCCCATTGAGCAAGCCTCCCTCATTTTATTCTGCATTTCTTGCAACGGGAAGGAAACAATTGCAGCGGTGGTGACCCTGCACAAGCCCTGTTTGCAAACAGCGTGTGCCTGTGCCCTGCAAACCTCCTGGCACTGCCTGCCCCAGCCCTGGCACTGCTTCCCACAGTGAGGGGTTTGTTGAGGTCACTGGAAGGGTGCTAATCCCAGGAAAAAGGGGATTGCCTTGTTTTCCACCTCTGCTGGCTGTCGGAGGAGCCGCATTGAGGTGGGCTGAGCGCCCAGCAGAGTTTGTGCCCCTCCTGTTCCCATCTTCACATGTGCTGGGTGGGTGTTGTTGGCAGTTCAGCTCCCCAGGGCACCCAGGTCTACAAGGTTATTGTCTCTCTGTTCCATTTTTGGGTGCGTGTGCCTCCCTCTGACGTGGCAGGACCAACAAGGGCCGGGATATCAAGACCATCAAGTCCCTCCGTGTGCTGCGGGTCTTGAGGCCCCTGAAAACCATCAAAAGGCTGCCCAAGCTGAAGGTAACGAGCTCCATCTCCTGCCTTACATCCTCTTCTCCTCTTCCCTGGGAGCAGGGACCACCCCAGTGATTTGGTTGTGAGCAATAAATAAGTTGTTTTCAAAGCTTTTGGGATGTTCTAGGAGCCCCTCGTGTCTGGAGGTGCAGTGAGTTTTTAAAAGCAAGCCTGGAGCACTGCAAGGTGTCCAGAAGTAGTTCCTCTGCCAGGGAAAGTGGGGCTTGAGTGGACAAAATGGAGCAAAGCCCAGATGTTCTCCTGAAAAATAGGCTGCCCTGGTTTTGGAGAGCTCAAATCTCTTTGGGAAGTTTTTCATCTTTCCCACCAGAGCAGGTTGCAAACAGCTTGGGGTTTTGTGTGCTGTGCTGTCATGGTGTTGCACTGGAGAGGTATTTCCCATCTCAATAATTGGATTATTTCTGCATCACAGGTAGGATTATGAATTTCCCTACCTTAGCTCATGGGGTACAGAGCCAAAAAAGAGTATGAGAACAAGGAAGCCCTTTTTTTTAAACTTGTAAGTGGTTTGGCTGATTGATGAGACCAGGGTGCCACCCCAGAAGCATGGGGGATGACCCCAGCTTTTCTTCCTGATCAGTGGATGGAGTCAGCTGTGTCAGCTCCTTTCTGGAAGTGCCTGTCTCCATCAGGGATACAGCGATAAGGAAAATGAAACCTGGTCCCATGAAACAGGGATCAGGACAATCCCCACTTGAAGTGCTGTGAGAGCCAGGGCTGAGAGCGCTGAGGAACGTGCTGCTGTGGCAGGCAGAGGTATTTGCTCTGCCTTGCTGTTGGGGTGATGCAAAATGATGAAGTGCTCGCTAATTAGTCTTGAGTGCTGCTAATTGCATCATTAGGATGGTCCCCCATCTGCTTCCCTGGTTGCAGAGAACACTGAGGACACAAATATCCATCCCTGGTGCTGTCTCAGGGGCTGCATGGTCCCTACACGTGTGCTGTAGGTGCTCTGGGTGTTAACTTCATTCACAAAACAACTTTTGGCCTTGGAGAAGGCCCAGCTCTTTCCTTCTTTTCCCAGCAAGTAACCTGGTCTTGGTTCAGGGTTGTGGGTTCCCCAGGGTGAGCTCTGCCCTCTCTTCCAGGCTGTTTTTGACTGTGTAGTGACATCTCTCAAGAACGTCTTCAACATCCTCATTGTCTACAAGCTCTTCATGTTCATCTTCGCCGTCATTGCTGTGCAGCTCTTCAAGGGGAAGTTCTTCTACTGCACTGACAGCTCCAAGGACACGCAGAAGGACTGCATGTAGGTGCCCTGGGGAGTAGCTCTGGTGCTTCTGACCCCTCTGGCAAGGGCAGGGCACTGGGTCGTGTCTGCTGTGGGTCCCTGTTAAGTCCTCGCTCCTGGGGACAGCATGGGCTGAGCCCCATCCCCAGTGCTGTGGCCCATCCTTCTCAGGGGTGCAGAGCCCTTAATTTGCTCCTGTTCTTTCCTCCTTTTCTTTTCTGTTTTACTTTCCCCTCCTCTCTACTCTTCCTCATGGCTGAAGGGAGGAGAAGTGACCCCCACCCACACCTGTGCTGCCCCCAGGATTCAAACCCACCATCCCACACTCTGGCAGCCCAAAAACCCAAGGTCACTGCTCCCTGTCCTCCTTGCAGAGGGAACTACGTGGACCACGAGAAGAACAAGATGGAGGTGAAATGCAGGGAGTGGAAGCGGCACGAGTTTCACTATGACAACATCATCTGGGCTCTGCTCACCCTGTTCACGGTGTCCACGGGCGAGGGGTGGCCCCAGTGAGTATTCTGCTCCTCTGTCCCCTCCCATAGGGGTGGTCACCCTGTTGGGGTGGTCAGGTTACACCCAGTGAGACTGAGAGAGGAGCTGCTGGGCAGAGAGGTGGAGAGAACAGCAAATTATACCACCACAAAAGGGGTTTTAGACCTGCTATGAGACAGGAGCTGTGGCTGGGATTAGCTTCTTCCTTAGGGACTGAATGATGGAAAATGCCTTTTCTGTGTGGCCTGGAGATATGTTTGAAGTCAATATTAGGAATAATGGTAGGACTGGACCTCTCTAAATGCCCATGTGAGCTCAGGCAATATTTTTTTCTCAGTGTGCAGAGCACGGGAAAATCCATTTTCCATCAGGGACGCGGCAAAGCACCATAAAACAAAGTGTAGCCATTTAAAAGGGTCATCCTTGGAAGCAGATTAGGACAGAGCTTTACCTTGTCATTACACAGGCGTGGACAGACAGAGCTGGGTCCCGTTGGAAGTGATGGATGTATCCCTGGTTGCTTTTCTCCACCTCTCTGCCCACAGGGTGCTGCAGCACTCGGTGGATGTGACGGAGGAGGACCGCGGGCCCAGCCGCAGCAACCGCATGGAGATGTCCATTTTTTATGTCGTCTACTTCGTGGTCTTCCCCTTCTTCTTCGTCAACATTTTCGTGGCTCTCATCATCATCACCTTCCAAGAGCAAGGAGACAAAATGATGGAGGAGTGCAGCCTGGAGAAGAACGAGGTATGGTCTGGGGAGGGGGAACGAGGACATTTCCATGGGGTTTTCAGCAATTTGGGAGCTTGGAACTCCCTTGCTATCAAAACGGTGAGAAACCCATGAGCCTGCTGCCTACCAAGATCATGAAGGAAGGAATTGTGGGAGCCACCAGCACCTCCCTGTGGTATTTTTTGGGGTCCCCTGTGGCAGGAAGGAATGATAAATCTGACCCCACGTTCTTAGAAGGCTGATCTGATATGACATTACATTATGTTATGTTATATATTATATTATATTATATTATATTATATTATATTATATTATATTATATTATATTATATTATATTATACTATTCTAAAACTATACTAAAAAATAGAGGAAGGATACTTACAGAAGTCTTAACAAGATACCAATCAAAAACTCGTGACTCTCTCCTCAGAGTCCTAACACAGCCTGACCGTGATTGGTCATTAAGTCAAAACAATTCACATGTTGGATAAACAATCTCCAAAGCAGCACAAACATTCCAAAGCATCAAAACACATTTCACATTTCACATTCCAAAGGAGCAAAACACAGGAGAAGCAAATGAGATGATATTGTTTTCCTTTTTCTCTGAGGCTTCTCAGCTTCCCAGGAGGAGAAATCCGGGGGAAGGGATTTTCCAGAAAATATGATGGTGACACTCCCAGGTGTCCATGGGGGTCTGATGGGGGTTATTTTGTTGCAGAGGGCCTGCATTGACTTTGCCATCAGCGCCAAGCCCCTGACGAGGTACATGCCCCAGAACAGACACACCTTCCAGTACCGCGTGTGGCACTTCGTGGTGTCCCCGTCCTTCGAGTACACCATCATGGCCATGATAGCCCTCAACACTGTGGTGCTCATGATGAAGGTGAGCTGGGGCTCAGAGGGAGGCTGTGCCCTTCATCTGGAGCAGTAGGAGCAGTCAGGATGGGAGCAGAGGGAATTTTGGTTGTGGAGATGCTTTGAGACAGTGTGTGAATTCCCTGGGCACATCCCCGTGAAACAGCACAGGACCCAGACTGGAGGTGGCACCTTTTCTAAAGGAAATGACCCAAATTATTTAGAGCTCTTAACTACTGCAGGCAGACCTGGATTTCCTCTGTGCTCCCTTCTTAGAAGGAGTGGCATCTGTCCTGGGAGAGGGGTGGAGAGAGTAAGGAGGAGATGTTCCTGATGCCTCCAAGGCAAGGAACAAACATGGACCACCACAGGCTTGTCCTGAGGGAGGGGCGAGGAAAAGATAGAATTCTGGAGGCAGCCAGGGCAGCAAACATAGGCCATGTCAGGTCTGTGCTGGGACAGTCACCAGCCACGAGGCTGGCAGGCCCCTCCTGGCTAGTGCTGTCTCTGTTTCCATCAGTACTATTCTGCTCCATACACCTATGAGCTGGCCCTGAAGTACCTGAACATTGCCTTCACCATGGTGTTCTCCCTGGAGTGCGTCCTCAAGATCATCGCCTTTGGCTTCCTGGTGAGTGCCTGCTCCTGTTCTTTAGGAGGGTGTTAATTTGCACTTTGGCAGTGCACAGATCACAGAGGGAGGGTATTAATAACGTGAGGTTGCTGCTACTTATTTTGGATCCTGGCCTGAGAGCTGCTTTTGGGCTGGAGTCCTTTGGTTCTCATTGCACTTCCCAGTGCTGGGGAAAGCCGCACTGCTGCTTTACTTCTTGCCTTGTGCTCTGTGCCTGGGCTGTGCATGTTCTGTGCTGCTGTACATGCTGGGGGCTGTGCTCCCTTGTTTCCCCAAGTCAGGAGGTGCTGCTGCACTTCTGTCCTTGTGCTGTACCCAAGCAGCAGTGAGACCTCCCTGATTGATTCACAGTGCTCAAGCTCCCAGCTGCTCATTTGGGATCTGAAACCATGGATTGCTCTTTCTTCAGCCATTCCTTGCTGCTTATGGGAGACAAAGCTCACTGCCAGGAGGGTTTCTAGCCACCCTCCTTGCTCCAAGTAGCACCAGTCATGGTCATGTTTGGTGTTGTGCTAGCTGCTGTGTATTTGGAGCTTTTCACAAATGGGACAGGACTGCTGGGTTACATTCCTTGAGCTTTATTGCAGCATCAGCTTCATTACATGGTTGAGACAATAGAAAGATGGCAAAAGCTCACGTCTTGCCAACAACAGCCAAAGATTTCTTTATTACAGAACATTTTAAAAACTTTCTAGCTAATAGCACATTGCTAAAGCTTACAGATGATTGTTCTATCCAATCACAAAAGCACACATACACCTGCTTCACACAGTGCTTGCTTGTCTGCTCTCTATTAACAAGACACAATACTTCATTATTAAGCTTAAAACCTTCTACTATCTCGCTAAGCATATTTTTCTGCAGTCTTAAGGTCCATCTTAGCCAAGCCTAAAACTCAAGCTATTGTTTCATGTCCTTGCTTGCTGTACTATTGTAACTTTTTCTACTTTCAGACTCTGCAGCTGTAGCTAGTTCTAATTTCTCTGTTCTGTTTCCAAGGCCTGCTTTTACATCTTTCTGAAAATCTTCTTACCTTTACTGTTTCCCACACTGCTGCACAAACAGCAGGGGCTGAGATGTGTCCAGGTGTCTGTGAAGAGGAAGGCAAAGCAGCCTCCTGGCTGTGAGGGTCAATATGCCGAGCTGTTGCAGCCTGACCTAGGCTGTGGCTGCTTTTCCTGCTCCCATTTGCCAGGGTGGTCTGTTGGAAGCATGAATCATCTCCCAGGAAGAGCTGCTTGCTGCAGGCATGCTCAGGTCTGCCAGTGTCTCAGACACAGGACGGTGTTCCAGACTGTTGCTGCATACAAATGGGCTCTGAGGTCTCCACCGCTGCCCATGAGCAGCTTTGGCCTGTGGCCCAGCACCCTTCAGGCCTGCCATCCCTGAGCTCAAATCCACGCTCCTTCTCTCCCTCTTTCTTTTGCAGAATTATTTCCGGGACACCTGGAACATCTTTGACTTCATCACGGTCATCGGCAGCATCACGGAGATCATCCTGACGGACACCAAGGTGAAGCAGGGGCTGGGAACAGCGGGCTGTGGGGTGGTGCTGGGAGCTCCCAGCTCCCTCTGACCCTCTCATCTCCCCCCAGCTGGTGAACACCAGCAGCTTCAACATGAGCTTCCTGAAGCTTTTCCGGGCTGCTCGGCTCATCAAGCTGCTCCGCCAGGGTTACACCATCCGCATCCTGCTCTGGACCTTTGTGCAGTCCTTCAAGGTCAGTCTCATGTGTCATGGCCTCTTCCCAGGTGTCCTGGTTTAGGGCAAATTTGGGAGAAAACCTCGAAAAGGGGGCCCCTTTCCCCTAACCCTAACCCTCCCCAACCGGTTCGGGAAGGATTCCTCAGAGAGAAGTGGAAAGAACCTGTTTATTTAACAGGCACAGCACCCCCAGCACACAGAATGAACAATACCAGGTGACACCACTCTGTCACCGCTCTGACAAAGATGACAAATCCAGAAAGTCTCTCCTGGGACTGGTCACTCTGTTATCAGTCCCTCGGGTGTTGGGACAGCTGCTGCAGCCACAAGGTGCAAACTCTCGGTGTTCCCAGGTCCCAGTCCAGAGCAGGTTCGAGTAGGTCCAAAAAAGGGAAAGGAGAAACAGTCCAGGAAAAATTTGGACTGTTTAGCTAAACTAACTAATGAGTAGAAGCAAGAGCAAGGGTAAAGCAAAAAGCAAAAGCAGCACCATGTACTGCCCTGTCTGTGTCCTGCCAGCCGTGGGGGAGCGGCTAATAGCAAAACCAAAACAAAACATTCACCCTTCAGAGCCAGTCTTGAAGGCACAGAACATAATATCCAACATAAACAGAACACATGAATGGGGATACAAGCATCAGAACATCACCCTAGGACACCAGGCTGCAGGGATGCGGTGCTGCTCCCAAACACAGGCTGTTCCCAAGGCCTTGTAGGAGAGTTGGACCAGCACATCTCACCTGTGTGTGCTGTACTCCTCTGGGGCTGGACCTGTGATAGATGAGGTGACTCATCTGCTTCTCTTGCAGGCACTCCCCTACGTCTGCCTGCTGATTGCCATGCTTTTCTTCATCTACGCCATCATTGGGATGCAGGTGAGACAGACGTGTCCGTGTGTCCCCCTGGCACAGACAGTGACACTGACACGTCCCCAGTGTTGCACACAGGAGCCAGCCTTATGCCTGCCTGTCATTGCTGCTCCCAGACACAGTGCCAGGAGGGTGCTGAGGGTGGAACAGCTTCTCTGGGAGCTGCAGGGCCCTGGGGACACTGCTGTGGCTTGTTCAGTCCAGCCCCACAGCTGCCTTGCCAACTGGTACCTTTGGAGATGTGGCCCTGGGGGCTCAGCTGGGTGCCTGCCATCCATTTGTCCCTGTAGCTGTGCTGCTGTCAGTCTGTTTGGGTGCTCACATTTGGGGCCCTGCCCTGATCTCCCAGCTGCTAGGGAGTCTGCAGAGCAGGGGGAGGCATCAGCTGGTGAATAAGAGGCACGTGAGCCAAACCCTTCAGCTCCACACGTGCTGCAGGGCTGGCTCGCCTCTGCTGTGACTAAATCCCACGCTGGAGATGTGACAAAGCATCCTCTGGGGATGTGGAGCTGCCCTATGAGCTGCCACAGTACCCAGTGCCTCATTTTGGGGTGACAGAGGCCCCTGGCTTGTGCTGCTTGGCAGCTCTGCTGTTTAGGATCTTCCCGTGGCTGATTTTTGCCAGCCTGTCCTACTCACCTGAGCATCAGCTCCAGGTGTTCTCCTAAACAGCCACCATCTGACTCAGCCCCCCTCCCTGCCGGGTGGTAGTATTAGATTTATTTTTTTTAATTTTTTTTTTTTTTAACACCATTGTGAACAAATCCCCAAGCAGTAAAGTCTGTGGGCGTTATTTGAGCAAAATAGCTGGAGGCAGAAAATATTCTACAATTACACATTCCAAAAAACCTGTACAGGGAAAAAATACTCTGCAGTTGGTGTATTTTTAGGTTCAGGGAAAGGGGAATAAATATTTAACAGTAATAACAGCACATATTTCCAATTTGAGGCACTTTACGAATGTCTTACCACAGCTTTGGCTGAGGTTGTTGTTAGATTATTGCCCATAGTTTGATCTTTGGTGCCTCTCCTGGCCCTGGGGATGGTGGGGTCTGTCCCTCCCTCCCTGAGCCCTTCCCCAGCCTGTTTGCAGAGCTGTGCCTGACCCCAGCATCACAGACCATTTCTCCAGCAAGGGAAAAGCTCCTGGGAGTGTCCAGGAGTGTGACCCAGCACCCACCCAGGATGGTGGGACCTTGTCCCTGCTCTTCCAGCGTGGTTGGGGTCACTGGGTGCTGTGTGGTGCTCAGATGGCATCGAGGGATGGATGGATGGATGTGGAATGGTTGGACTCAGCTGATCCCAGGCCCTCCATGCTCCTGTTTCCATGGCAGCTCAGCCTCTCGCAGCCTTTGCCACCCACAGCAAATCCCTGCCAAGGAGAGCAGAGTCTCCTTCCCCCATGGCTGCCTGGCACCAGCTCCTTGGCACGCTGGCTGTGCACCAGCCTGTGGTTGCTGGGGCACTTTTTGTGCAAGCACAGAGTCACAGGATGCTTTGGGTTGGAAGGGACTTGAAAGGCCACCTTGTCCAGCCCCATGGCAGGGACATCTCCAGCTAGATCAGGTTGCTCAGAGCCCTGTCCAACCCATCCTGGAATGTTCTCAAGTGTAGGAGCGATGGTGGGTGGGATGGTTGGGATGGATGGAGAGCAGAGATCTCTGCAGCCAGGTCGTGGAACTTGTGGGTTATTGCAAAGGGCCTGGGTGCAGGGCCCTGCTGGGAGCTGCCAGCCACAGCTCAGAGCAGGCCCCAGAGAAGAGAGGGGGAGAGAGGATGAGAGAGAGAGAGAGAGTAAAAGAGGATAAAAGCATAAGAGGGTAAGAGTGCAAGGTTCCCGTTACAATACCATAAATCTTCTTCTGTGCTGAATATTCTAATTCTCACTAACCAATCTAATACAAGATACAAATCCTATAGCATTTACATACAGCCTATAAGAATCATTACATTACCATACTGTGTTACATTTTAAACCCTAAAAACTCCTCTCTGGGACCCTTCTGCCAAGCTGTAGGGTCTGCTCTGACCCTTGGAGCTGTCTGCAAGCAGAGGGTGTTGTTTCATCAAAAGGGGATCACCTTCAGCTGGCCATGCCATTATTTTCCAGTTGTTCAGTAACTGAGGTATCTCAAAGCTTGCTTTCATTTCAATCTCACTTCTAGTTTCCATATTCTCAAAATCTTTTGCCAGGCAATCATATTTGTAAGGCTTTCCTGTTTCATCTTCCCCAACGCTCAAGGATGGCAATGCGAATGTGCAGCTACTTCCCTGGCTGATGAGCTCTTGCCTGAAGAGCTGAGCCCTTTTTCTCCCTTCTGCAGGTTTTTGGCAACATCAAACTCGATGAGGAAAGCCACATTAACAGGCACAACAACTTCCGCAGCTTCCTGGGCTCCCTCATGCTCCTCTTCAGGTGAGCAGCCGTGGAAAACACTCCTCTGCACGCCAGAGATGTTTAATTTGGGCAGGGCGTGGTGAGGTTTCTCCTGGGGGCACCCTGGCTCAGTCCCGTGCCAGCAGGAGCTGCTGACAGGGCTGTGTTGGGGACAGGAGTGCCACTGGAGAGGCGTGGCAGGAGATCATGCTGTCCTGCCTGGAGGGCAAGGGCTGCGAGCCAGACACCACGGCCACGTCCGGGCAGAACGAGAACGAGCGCTGCGGCACCGACCTAGCCTACGTTTACTTCGTGTCCTTCATCTTCTTCTGCTCCTTCCTGGTGAGTTGCCTTCTCCTCTGAAGGCTCTGGGGATCCCCCTTGTCAGCCATCATGTCATCTTCCATCACCTTCCCACAATCACTCTTTCTTCTCTTCCCTTTCTCTGCTCCCTCTCCCCCACTTTCCCCCCACTCTCTCCCTTCCCTTCTCTGCTCCCTCTCCCCTCACCTTCCTTTCTCTCTGCCTTTTCCCCCTTTGATTTAGATGCTCAACCTGTTTGTGGCAGTCATCATGGACAACTTTGAGTACCTGACACGGGACTCCTCCATCCTGGGCCCTCACCATCTGGATGAGTTTGTCCGGATCTGGGCAGAGTATGACCGAGCAGCGTGGTATGTAGCCAGCTCCTTCTCTCCCAGCCAACCTCTCAGAGCTGGTTTTAAATCAGGGTCTCTGTGTTCTCCTACTGGAACTGTAGTTCTCAGAGATGTCTGGGACAGTCAAGGATGTGCTGCTGTCACCTGTGGTCATTGCAAGGGCAGCAGCTGGTTCTTGTGCTGGTTGGTGGCACAGGCGTCTTGGGTGATGTTCAGTTTGCCATGGGGTGTTCATCCTGAGTGCTGGACGTTCCTGCTCTTCCTCTCCTCCCTGCCCTGCAGGCAGATCCCTCTCAGCCTCCTTTCCTGTCCCCAGCTGGGAGCCTTTGCCCTGAGACTGGCTCCATCCCTTGCTCCCCAGCTCCTGATAAGAGCAGGGCTGAGCGGGGCTTGTTCCCACCATGGGGATCTGCTGGGTTCCTGCCAAACCACCTGCACAGAACCTTGTTTGGGGGATGTTTGGGGAGCTGTGTCCTGTGCTGGCCAGCCCACTCACCCCTCTGAGGTGGGAGGGCTTTGGCTGCTGCACTCCTGCCCTTGCTGATGAGGACCTTGGAGAGCAGGGCTCCTGTTTGGAGGCAGCAGCAGCCTGTTCCATCAGTGGTGGGGGCTCACAGGGCCCATACACACCCTGGCTTGGTAGATTTTGGCTCTGCTCCTCCTGCTGCTGTTGCAGAGGCCTTGCTCTCCACTGCTCCTCCTCCTTGGATGGTCCCAAGCATCCCTGGAGCAATGGGGGACCTGTGGCAGCTCTGGGAATGTATTTGCCTCTCACTCAGCCCCAGCCCCACCAGGGTGTCTTGTGTGGCCCCTTCCAGAGCCCAGGGACTTCCTGGGGCCGTGATCCACCACTGCCAGGGAGCCTGTGCCATCTTAACTCTTGGCTTTGGCACCCCCACACACTCCCTTTGGAGACTCCTTGCCTCCATGTCCTGCCCTCAGGAGACCAGCCCCAGCCAAGGTATTTTTTTTATGCCCAATATCAGCTCCAAGCGGAGACAGGAGAGGAGGTGGAGCAGTGAAACACCCAGCTGCTTGCTGTGGGGTGGCTCTTGGGAAGGGTTTTCTCACACTGGGCACTTGATGGTGGCCCCTGGCCAGTTCATGATGGCCCATGATGGAGCCACTATAGAACAAGCCTGAGCTGTCCTGTCCATGCCATGTGCCCCTCTGATTCCTGAGCAAGCCATGCTTGTAGCCAGTGCTTAGGGGACACAGGAGACAGTTTTGGCAGCCCTGGCCCCTGTGCCAGGCCAGGAACGGGTGAGTACATCCCAACAGCTCCCAGCGCATCCCAACAGCACACGGAGCTCTCCTGGGGACAACATCCAGCACCAGGGGGGAGCAGGGATGGGGTTTGAGGTCTGGTTGGTTCTTCACCTCTGGCCAGCAATGGAGAGGGGATGGGAGAGGATGAGGAGAAAGAAACCAGAGGCAAAGGCGCCTGGGGGTCGGACGGTGACGCCGCTCTTTGCCTCCCCGCCTGGTTTCCCTCCCAGCTTGTCCAAGGATGCCCGGGAGGCTGCAGCAGCTGCACCTCAGCACTTCCACCCCACGCTTCCCCAAGGGCTCTGGGCTGGAGCAGAGTGGGGAGCTCAGCATCCTGCACCCCCTCCTGCCAGCTCTGTGCCTCGGCTGCTTCCTTGTCCCCGCGGTGCCGGAGGATACGGCCATATCCTGGGATGGCTGCATCTGGGCAGATGTGCTTCCCTGGGAGGAAAGGGGGGGTCTGTCTGTGTCTGGGGAGGTTTGCTTCTCATAATGTGCACCCTTGGCAGAGCTGGGCTGCTGGTCAGAGCACAGGAGTGGACTGGAGAGCCACAGCCAGGTGCCACAGCCAGCAGCTGGTCACATTATCCCTCCCTGTCTCAGGTTCCCCAGATCTTGGAGGCACGAGTGGCTCAGCTGCCAACCTCACTGGGACCTCGTGGCTCTCAGAGGGGTGGCTGTGTGAGGACAGGGGCTCTGGTGATGTGATGGGGCACAGCTCCATGGGTTAGAACTCCACCAAGCTGCAGGCTCACCCTGTGTAAAATCCCAGCCCTCTCCCACCAGGCCCAGGGGTCAGGGGCACAACGAGGAGGGGTCACCAACAGAACTGTCCTTCTCCAGAGTGAGAATGGGACAGTGTGAGGAGATAAGAGCCAGCTCTCATGGTGGAAAAGGCAGTAGCTGATGCTCACAGCTTTCTCCTCCTCTCTGGGTCTGACTGAGCCAGAAGGAGAAGAGCTGGGGGTCTTTTCCCTCAGACAGCCCCAGCATCCCCCCGTTAAGCTCTCCACCCTCCCCTCCACCCTCTCAGTGTCCTATTAACCCACCTGTGCTTCCTTTGCAGCGGCAGGATCTCGTATAAGGATATGTACAAATTAGTACGGGTGATCTCGCCTCCTCTGGGCCTAGGAGAGAACTGCCCCTACAGGGTGGCGTGCAAGGTTTGCCTCCCAGTCCTCCGCCACAGCCTGGCCACGGGACACACCATCCACCCTGCTCCCCGCTCCACTGCCACCGCGCCTCCCCAGGGAACCCTGACCTTGCTTTCCTCCGAGTTTAAAGAGGTCCACTGCCTCCCAGAGCCAGCAGCTGTTCCCCTCCAGGGGAGGCATCAGTGGGGCCAGGGGGCTCAGAGCCTCCTGGCGTGGGTTGTGACAAATTGTGCCCCCCGGCAAAGCCCCCCGGCCCCGGTTCCAGCGGCGCAGAGAGCCCCGAGGGGCGCCAGCCCAAATGCCACCGTCCCTGCTCGACTTCTGCAGGCACCTCACGGGGGACAACGAGGGGTTTGGGAGGGTTTTGTTGGGGACTTTGCTGTTGTTTTGGACAGGGAGGGCTGGGGGAGGGCGAGGAGGTGCCCCCTGTCCCTGGGGGATGCTGTGCTGTACCCAACAGCCCTGCCCTCGAGGGTGGCACTTGGCAGGACAAGCAGTCACATCTCTGAGGAGCAGGACTCTTGCTAGTCTTGCACACAGCTCGCTGGATTGGTCTGGGAGATGGTGACACCTCTGGAGCTTGGCAGCTCCTCTCCCTTGAGCTCAGCTCCTGGCTGCTGGCCTGTTGGGATCTTCAGCTGCTCAGAGTGAACTTGAGAAAAGTTCCAAAGTCTCTTTTCTTAGCTCGGCGCTTGAAGGAGTCAGGGCTCTTAATTTCTCAGTCTTAAGGTTGTTTATTTTATCTTATCTATAAAAATTTTTCTCTTGGCTTGCTGAGGTCAGCTCAGCAAGACAGTCCAGGCACTCTGCCTGCCCTTGGGGCAGTGTTATGTCTTTATGCTAAAAACTACGTATACAATGTTTACAATTACTTCCCAATACCTATCACCTACGTTAGACAGTGAGCTTCTATTTTAAACCAATCCAAAAGTGCCAACATCACAGCAGAAGATGGAGGCCAAGAAGAAGAAGGAAAAAGGCTGGACACACCTAGTTCTTTCCATCTTGCCTCTTGAACTTCCATACCAAAAACTCTAAAATCTACTTTTCTACTCTGTGATAACTTCACTAATATTCTACTTAAACTGTTGTGGCCTGCTGATCTTCATACAAGGTTGGTAATTTGCTCCACGGGTCATAATCAAACCCACAGGGGCATTTTGGGCTCTGTGCCAGGGTCTCTGAGCCCCCTGGCAGGGGTCTGGGCTGCTCAGGACAGACAGAGGGATGTCCTGGGTCCTGACACTGGCCCTGAGTCCAGGGCAGCGATTTGGTCTCCTTGTGTCTCTCTGACTTGAAGGGTTTGTTTTTTTTTTAATTTTTATTATGGGGTGACACTTGAGCAAAATCCCACATCTGCTGCGTTTCCTGAAGTGCCATGACACCTTTGTCTGTGCCTGTGGCACAAAAGGATGAATCACAGAGCTTGCTCTTCCTTCTGCATCCCTCACGGATCCTGAGGTGCACGAGGGAGCTCAGACAAGCCCAGCCCTTGCTCTTGCCTCTGCAGAGGAGGAGGGTTCCTTGCTGCAGTGTGGTGCAGCCACCACATCCTTCTGGAAACATCAGGAAGGCTTTCCTTACAGATGCCACCCTGGAACAGCTCTGCCACCCTCCACAGCTGGGTGTAAGGATGGTTTTGCCAGAGGCAAAGCAGCACAAAGAACACAAGGCCCGGATGATTGGTCACCTCATTTAGGAAGATGGATTTGGGAACAGGAGATTTCTTGCAAGAATCTCAGATGGGGTCATCTGTTCCAGGAAGGGCTTCTTGAAGTCTTTCCACTCTTCCCTGCTGCTGCATCCCTGGCAGAAGATGGCTGAGGAAACCTGCTCGGGTCCCTGCAGGCAGGAGACACCTTTGGGAGGGGCGCTGAGCCCTTCTCAACAGGGCTCCACTCTCAGGTGCTGCTCTGCCCAGCTGGATCACCTGGGACTCACAGGGGTACCTGCAGCGCTTCCTTGGAAGAGGGAATCTCAGAGCAATCTGATTTCTGCTGGCTGTGGATGGGCAGAGCAGTGAAGGTGGATAAACTCAGGGAGAGGAGGAAGCAAAGAGTGCTGAGAACAGCTTCTGTTGTCATGTGGGGGAGACATCCCCATCCCCATCTCTACCTTGTGTTACCTCGGTCTCCTCCTCCCTGTGCAGGAGATATTTCAAGAACAGGAGATTTTCAGGAGTTCCTATTGCCCTGGAACAATTCCCAAAAGATGAAAAAAAAAATAAATCCATGTGGATGTTGCATCTTGCCAAGATCCCAAAATGCCAAGTCAGCTTTCAGACACCTTTCAGTTCAGTGAGCCTGCCCTGCCTGCCAGGTGAATGCTCCACAGATTATATCCCTGTGAGGTGAAGATAACTTCACCCCTTCCTGAATCTACTCTCACAGCACTCCTGCTGCTCCCTTCCTAACAGCCTGTGGGGCACAGCACTTATTTCCTAACCACAGCAGGAAGATGTCCTGTCTCCCACATTTCCTCCTCTGCCACTCACAGGCTTCTCTCAGGACCAAGCCATTAATACCTGGTGGTTTTACAGGGTTTACAGAATCACAGAATAATGAATAATTTAATCCCTGGTGGCCACCTTGTGCTGTAGCCATGGGTCACATCTCTGTCCAGACACAGATGGATGGGTCAGATCCCCCATCCTGGGTGTGCACCAGCTCTTGGGAGTCATCCTGATGCCTCAGGTTTGAGCTTTTATATTTTTCAGATTCTGTGCTGCTTTAGTGTGTGGATCTGGGCTTCATATGAGGGGATGGTGAGCTCTGTGCACAGAGCAGGGAGACAAAACAATTCCTGCTCCAGCTGGGGACCAAGGACAAATGATCCAAATCTCAGCCCCAAGAGCACAAACAATGTGGAATGAAGAGAGAAAAACAAGAAGATGGGACTGCATGGGCTGGAGCTGTAACTGGACAATGAACTCCAATGTGCAAATGGAGCAGAACTTATGGAAGTGTGAGATCTCATGACCTGTTGTCCATTTTGTGACCATTTTGGTTCATCTTGGGTGCAGCCCTGGCTGGGCTCTTGTGCTGCCCAAGGTGGATCCATTGAGGCCTTTAATAAATCCCTGCTTTGTTCTTTAGCTCAGTCTCTGTTCCAGCTCAGCCTTCCCAAGGCATCAATCCTGCTCAGATGGATTTCATTCCCTGTGCCTGCCTGTGCTTCACTCCGTGGGGAAGTGGTGTCTGGGCACAGCTGTGCTGCTCAGAAAGCTCCAAGATCTCTGCTCTGAGGAGCAGCAAAGTGTGGAGTTCTCATGGGATCCCTCTTGGTCACTGATGCAAACTCTTCCTTTCCTGGACTCCACTCCTCCTTGGTTGTGTGGAGAATCTCAGTCTGAAAGGCAGGGCCTGTTTTGTGCTGGGTTCCCCAAAATTCCCCCTGCCAGGAAGGATGGCTGGAAGATCACTGTCTTGCTTCCTTTTTTGCACTGAGTTCATGCATGAAAATTGTAATGACCTTACCCTGAGCTGGTGCTCATCCAGCCCTGCCAAGGTGCTGCTTGTGGACTCCTGGATATTTCCTCTTGATCATCCTGCTCATCATTCTCCAGAGCTCTTATCAGCCATCTTTTGGGGTGCCTGCACCCCAAACAGCTCCTGTCACCAGTTCTGTTCACACCTGAAATGTCAGGACTTATCTTGGTAGGAGCCTTTTTGACCAGGAGGCTGCTTCCAAACCCTGAGAAGAGGAGACCTCATCTCCCCTTTCCACAATGCTCTCAGCACATTCTAGGCAAGAAGCCAAGATCCCGTGGGGACCCTTAATTTTTTTGGCAGTGCCCTCTCTCACAGGGCACCCCAGCTGAGATGGGCTCCTGTCTGGCACTGAGGGTTGATGCCTTTGGTGTCACGAGGTGATTTGACCATCCCAAGCCTCGCAGTGGCAGGGTGGGGTCCTGGCACGAGGGGATGAAGAGGTGAGCAAGCCCAGGATCCCTGGGAGATGTGAACGTGCAGAGAGAGGGAGGCACAGCCCAGCTACCCCAGCCTGGCAGAGGGCAGCCTGGGGTGGCCAATTTTTGGTGGCATTCCTTGCTCAGCAATCCCAGGCAGGTCCTTATGGAGCAGAGGAGGGGAGGAGGGAGGGCATCCCACCCTAACTGCTCCCGTGGGGAACCCAAACCAACCCCAATGTTGGAAGGCCCAAACAGCTGCCTCTGCTGAGACTCTTTAAACTCCAACCTGGTGGAACTTGCAGCCGCATGTGGGAGAGAGCCAGGGCGGGAGCATGGCATGCCCAACTTTTTCTCCCGTTTTTTTTGTTCCAGCCGATTCAGCATGCCTTTTTTTGCACTGCTGCATGGTGGGGAAGTGCTCCATCCGCAGAGCCAGACGGAAGCAACTGGGCATCTTCCTGTGACAAGTGACCCTGGCCCACTGCCTTCTATGCAAGATGCTGCCTCCCAATTGCATAGACCCCACCAGCTGGGGATACACAGCCTTTGGCTATGGGTTAGGTGGCCATGCCAAGCAAATACCAGGCACCCCCGCGGGAGGGAAGAGGCTCCGGAGGCCACGGAGCGCCGCGGTGCAAGGCACCCTTTATCTGCAATAACCCATGGCTCGAGTGCCGTGT
This sequence comes from Agelaius phoeniceus, assembly GCF_051311805.1. Taxonomy (NCBI): domain Eukaryota; kingdom Metazoa; phylum Chordata; class Aves; order Passeriformes; family Icteridae; genus Agelaius; species Agelaius phoeniceus. The sequence continues at coordinate 10,028,754 of NC_135272.1, read as the reverse complement.
ATCTGATTTATACCACTCGCACACAGCCCTGGAACCTGTGGGACGAGGTGGGGGCTCATGGAGGGCTTTAGGAGAGGGGTTCAGAGCACAGGACTCGTCCCAGGCTGGTAGCGAGACAGGCGCTTGAGGCCAGCAGCAGAGAGGAGAGGGGTGAGTCGCTTTCTGCCAGCATTCCTGGGTCTGTGTGAGCAGTGCTATAAATCCACATCAGGACAGTCTCTCATGTATGATTTGCCTTGATTAACGGGTTTCCTGTTCTTTTCCTGTTTGTCCGTTTGTTTTTTTCTTTTTTTTTTGTTTGTTTATTTTTTTCTTCTCTCCTGTTTTTTCCTGTACTATTTTTCCGTTCGTACGTTTTGTTTTTGTTTTTTTTTTTTTTCCGCTCTCTGGGAATGCCTCCTCTCTCTGCATCTCCCTCCCTCCCCTTCCCCCTCCATGAGCAGTGGCCGAATCCATTACACTGAGATGTATGAAATGCTGACTCTTATGTCACCACCGCTAGGCCTCGGCAAGAGATGTCCTTCCAAAGTGGCCTATAAGGTAGATCAACCCTTCCTTCTCTGGGGGTCAGAGCCCTGCAGGAGCCGGGCCACCTGCGGGAGGTGGGGAGCTGGGGACTTGTTGGGGTGTCCAACGTGTGTTTGGCTCACTGCTGGGGAGCCTGGTGTGCCCACAGGAGCCCTGGCCACGCTGGCTGGTCCCCACGTGTGTGACAGGGACAGCTCGAGGGGAAAAGGAAGGGCAGGATCAGCACTAGTTTGGAACTGGGAGGGCTGCAGGAGGTGAGGTGAGGCCACAGCTAGGAGGGTGAGATGTCCTCAGGAGTTCATGCCAAGGGGCTTGGAACCATCCTGATCCCAGCCAGTGCAGAAGCCCATGGAGATGGGAAGCAGGTGGGCAGTGGGGACAAATCCCAAATCTCATAGGAGCAGGCCTGCTGTGCATGAGGAGCCAGGACCATCAGCAGGGGCTCTCCCTTTCTCTTGCTTGTGCAAGGCAAAGCCAGAGGCCTTCCAAAGGCAGCTCTGAGTTGTCCCAGTGTGCCCACAGGAGCCCTGGCCATGCTGGCTGGTCCCCACGTGTGTCACAGTGACAGCTCGCAGCTCCCAGGGGAAAAGGAGGGGCAGGATCAGCAGGAGTGTGGAAGTGGGAGGGCTGCAGGAGGTGAGGAACAGCCCTGTAGCACAGTTAGGAGAGTGAGATGTCCTCAGGAGTTCATTCCCAGGGGCTTGGAACCATCCTGACCCAAGGGCAGAAGCCCATGGAGATGGGAAGCAGATGGGCAGTGGGGACAAATCCCAAATCTCAAATCCCAAATCTCATAGGAGCAGGCCTGTTGTGTGTAGGAGCCAGGACCATCAGCAGGGGCTGTCCAAGCCCTTTCCCTTGCTTGTGCAAGGCAAAGCCAGGGTCCTTCCAAAGGCAGCTCTGCGTTGTCCCTCCCGCAGTGGTGGCTGTCAGTCAGTCCCAGCTGCGGATCAGGCTCATGGATCAGGAGCATGGGAGGCTGTGGAGGATTGCAGTGGGAGCTGTGTGGCTTTCTGAGGGCAGCAGCTGCCAGGACAAGGCCCAGAGCTACAGGAGGAGCTGTTGTTGAGGAGGAAATTGGGGTTTTTCTTGGCCTTTTAGCAGGGATAGCACCTTTGGGTTCCTGCACACTTCCAAACACGCTTCCACCCTCTCAGGCTCTCACATGTGTGTTCACACAAGCATACATCCACCATCACACTTTCCCAGGGGGAAAAAGGGAGGCTTGAAAGCAGGAAAGGGATGTGAGAAGCTGGGTGAAAAGGAATGGGCAGGGAAGGGCTGACCCAAGGTGTTCACAAAGCAAAATATACTCTCTGGAAAGTGGATCTGGTCACTTCGGTTTGCACCCCGCCTTGCCAGGGTGGGGAAGGAGCATGGCGTGTCTAACCTGCCTTGGTTGCCCTTTTCTCTTTCCTTCTGCACTTTTTCCACCCTCCCCTTTCCCTTCCTTTCCCTTCCCCACCCATGGATAATTTGGAACCCCCCTGCATGTGCTGGCAAACTTCATCTCTGAAAGACGCAAAAAGGGAGTGCCAGGATGTAGCATGCTAGAGGAATATCCAGCCCATCTGAAGTCCCTGAAGGTTAGGGACCCTCCTCTCCCCTGCCCCAGCTGGGAAGGGTTGAGAGCTGGAAAGCCAAACCCCCCGGGAACGGAAACCTGAGCCCGCCTCCCCTCCCGCACATCCCACACGCCCGCATCCCTGATGGATGGGGTGTGTCTTCCCAAAAAAAGTGCCGGGGGCTGCTGTGGCACGTGGGGAGGGGGGCTCAGGGGCCGTTCCTGGGCGCAGGAGGAGCCCTGGAAGGCAGTGAGCCGGTGTCCTGGGGTGGAAGGAGCCGGGGAGGTGGGGGGGCTGGTGGGGTGATCCTCGCCCTTCTTTTTTGGCTGTGCTGTTTTGACACTCCTTGTTGCTTTTTATTTTTTTTTTTAATTTTTTTTTTTTAATTTGGATTCTTTTTTTTTTATTTTTTTATTTCCCCACCCCCCCCCTTTTGTTTAATGTTTAATTTCTTTTCCTCCAGCCTGGTCGATGTGTTTTTCGATATTGTTTTCCGTCCGCTGTTTTCTTCTCTCTCTTGCGCAGAGACTGGTGCTGATGAACATGCCCGTGGCCGAGGACATGACAGTCCACTTCACCTCCACCCTCATGGCCCTCATCCGCACGGCCCTGGACATCAAAATTGCCAAAGGTAAAGCCTGTGCCAGAGAGAGGCACTCTGAAACCCTTTGCAGACTGCTCGTGGTCCTTTTGGTGGAATCTCAGCGTGGGTTTGTGTTGGAAAGAGCCTTAAAGATCATCCTGTTCCACCCCCCTGCCATGGGCAGGGACAGCTCCCACCACCCATCCAGCCTGGCCTTGGACACTTCCAGGGATGGGGCATCCACAGCTTCTCTGGGCATCACCACCTTCTGAATTTCTTCCTAATATCCAAGCTCAGTCTACCCTCACTCAGCTTAAAATCCTTCTTCCTTGTCCTATCACCTCTCAAAAAAGTCCCTTTCTCTTTGGCTGGGCTGAGGACGTCACAGCTAATTTGGGATCCAGAGCCTGGATGCACACAGAAGGGAGCAAGTGCATTGAACAGGCAAAATTCTGCCACTTTCTGTCAAAAAAAAATCTATCTCTTTAGGGAAGAGGTAGAGAATTCTTCATCAGAAGCTGTTTCTAGAGAAAAGAAACAGCTCGATGTCCACTGTGTAGTGGAGGAGAGAGAGAATTCCCCTTCCTCCCCATGTAAAAAGCCAAACCAAGGATGGAAAAGACGTGCTTGGCTTCCTGAGGCTGTGGGGAAAAGAAACCTCTCTGTCTCTCAGGGAAGATAAAATGTTCAGAGCAGGAAAACCTCCTTTGTTGCTGTTACTGGAAAGGCTGTGATTCATCAGATCAAAAACTTCCTGCAGAAACATGGCATTTTCAATAAAACATCCCCTAGGAACAGCTCAGCTGTTGGGAGAAAACCCAACCCAGGGTAAGATGTCATCCAAAGCCCCGTGCTCAGACAACAGGGACGGGTTCAAACCCCTCCAGACAAAGCAGAGATTTGAACCTGGGTGTCCTACAGCTCACCCAAATTGCCCCTGTGCTTGGGTGGCCCTGCTGGGGCACATTGTCAGCTTCTGATGGTCCCAGGACTTCCTAAGCTCAGCAAAGCCCTGGCCAGAGAACTCTGCTCTCTGTGCACAGCCTCACTGAGCATTTCTGGGTTTACCAGGCAGAGATGCTCTTCCACCAGCACATGATCTGCTCACCAGCAAAAGGAAAGTGGGGCAGCAGCAGGTGTGTGTGGGCTGGAGTGGGATGGGAGCTGCAGAGACGGACCCAAGGCAAGCTTGAAGGTGGCAGCTTTGAGTGGGAGGGCAGGGGATGGGGAGATGGAGGCACATATGGAAGGGATGGGAGGAAGGTTTCCCTGTGGGAGCAGGGGACCAGGCTGGCTGATGCAAGGTGGCCCTCCCAGCCCAGAGAGATGGATGCTGAGGTGGAACCTCACTGCAGGATGGGAAAGGGGGGCTGGTTGGACCCTGGTGCTGAGGTTTGATGTGTCTGGGCTGTTTTGGCTCCCTGCTGTTGAAGGTGGTGCAGATTGGCAGCAGTTGGACTCCGAGCTTCAAAAGGAGATCCTGACCATTTGGCCTCACCTCTCCCAGAAGATGCTTGACCTGCTGGTACCGATGCCAAAAAGTGAGTCTGTGTGGGGGCTGTCATTGCTTTCAAACTCCCCTCATCCCCACAGCAGCTTCTTCCCAAAGGGAGGTGGGGACTGGCCAGACCCATCCCCAGCTCAAGGAGAAGTGGGGGAAGGGTTTGTTCTGCCTTGTTCTGTTTGGCTGCTTGGGAGCTCTCTGGAAAAGCACCCGGTTTGCAGGGATCTACTCCTGCCAAAGCCACAGCCTCCTGTGACTGCTCTCTGGGGAGCAGGGTGGGAGGCTGAGCACACCTGATGAGATGATGAGGGTGTGTGCCTTGGTGGCTGAGGGTGATGATGATTTCAAGCCATCTCCATCTATTTTATCCCTATGGGGAGTGTCTGGGTGCTCTGCACTCCTTTTTTAGAGTGGTGAGAAGAGCTTAAGGGTCACCAGGGTATCCCAGAGCAGGGCTCTTCCCAAGATCCACATTGGTGCTTTATTTTACAGCCCAAATGACCCCATTTTGTTCCCTCTCATGCTCCCAGCCTCTGACCTGACTGTTGGGAAAATATATGCAGCCATGATGATCATGGATTACTACAAGCAGAGCAAGGCGAAGAAGCAGAGGCAGCAGCTGGAGGAGCAGGTGAGGCTCAGCCAGGGCAGGACAGGGATGTTCAGATCACCCTCTCTGCTTTCCCACCACCTCCCAGCCCAAACATGCATCCATGGGGTGAAAATAACAGCTCAGGTTGGTGTTGGGGACTACAATGCGTGTCTGTGATCATCCTCAGTCCCTGACAGGGAGCATGAGCATGGTGTCCTCTTTCTCTGAGTGGTGGGAGCTTGGCTGGGGAAGCACTGGATGTTCCCCCACGTTTCCTACAGGCTCAGTTTCTTCCTTTCCCCAATGCAGAAGAATGCCCCCATGTTCCAGCGCATGGAGCCGTCCTCTCTGCCACAGGAGATCATCTCCAACGCCAAGGCTCTGCCGTACCTCCAGCAGGACACCCTCTCAGGCCTGTGAGTGCTGCCCTGCCACTTTCCTGCTCCTGCAGCCCTTCTTTCCTTCTTGGAGCTGGCACTGGGCTGCAGAAAGGGTAAAATTGCTGCTGGGAGCAGGAAGGAATCTCCTGGCACAAAGCTTTTGCAGGATTCCAGGTACCTGGTGTGTGTCAGCACCGCCAGCAGCAGCCGAGGTGGGACAAGGGGATGGCCAGGGGTCTGTGGATGCTACTCCTGCAGGAAGGGTGAAGCTGGACCCCAGGAGCTGTTGAGCAGTGCAGGGTCACTGGGGGATTCCAGCACCCTGGCTGGTGGGAATGAGCTGATAAGGGTTTCTGTCACTGCCCTTGGGATGTCCCACTGCTGCTGCAGGACTCGGGGCCCTGGTGTCCTCTCCTGCCTTGGGGCACCACTTCAGCTCTCCAGGGAACTTAGTGTTTGCTCAAACACGGGGTCTCAGCAGCCTGGGGGGGCAGGCAGGGGGCTCCCCAGCTCTGAGCTGCAGGAGAGGTGGTCCCAGGGTGGTGGGATCACCTGCCTGAAGCTGGGCTGTGTTTGCAGGAGCAGCCGAGGCGGGTTCCCCTCGCTGAGCCCGCTCTCACCACAGGAGATCTTCCAGCTGGCGTGCATGGATCCAGCCCAGGAGCAATTCCAGGAGCACCAGTCTCTGGTAAAGTCATGCACTGCTCCTCTGCAGCCCCAGCATGGATGCTGGTGGGCACGGGGAGGTGTGGGGAGCGAGCACAGCTCAGGGATGGCAGCAGATCCAAAACGGGACAAATATCCCTGGATGTCCTGGCACTGGGGACACAGCCATGCCCGGACCTGCCCTGACCCGTGGGGCCAGGCAGCACAAGTGCTTTTGGGGTGAGAGCCATGACCAATGTCCTGCAGTAAAATATCCTTCTCTCCACAGGCTATTTTTTCCACTGAGCACTCATGTCAGTGGGTTACCCCGTGCTGAGTGATGGTATCTGATGTTTTCGGATTTCGTGTCCATTTTGTTGTCAGTGGTGCTGTCCCCAGTCCCCCCAGCCAAGCTGTCAAACTGTCTCCAGCAGGAGCAGCCCTCCCTGGCCTCCTGTCTGTCTGTGTGTGTATATATATATATCACACATATTTATATATATCACACATCTCTATATATCACACATCTCTCTATGTCTGCGTTCCTGCGCCACCCGGCGCAGTGTGGCACCGCCCTGTGTCCCCAGCCTGTGTCCCCAGGGTCTGCAGCTCTGTGTCACCTGTGTATGACACAGGCAGGTGTCCCCTGCCTCGGCCACCCCAGCCACATGGGGAGGGGGCAGATCAGACTCCCCCTGCCCCCATAAAGTCCCCTCCCAGTGACCCCTCCAGGATCACTCTGTGCCCATCTCCTCGACATCGTGAGGGAACGTGAGCATCCACAGAGTCCCCTAAAATCTAAAATTAACCAAAGCTTTTAAGTGTTATGGGCAGTGTGTGCTTTTTTAACAGGAATGTGGCCAGGAAGATTTGATTTTTTTTTAAATTCCTACCCATTTGTCCCTTTGGAGTTAAACCCTGAGCAGCCAGGGTGCCCCCAGACCCAGGCAGGGTTTCCACTGTCACTGCAGAGGTGCAAGGGTAGCTGGCCATCAGGCAGGCCTGAAGCACCACATCAGGGCTCACCTGGGGACTGTGAACTGGAGGGTATTTTTCAGTGGCAATGTGATGAATTCTACTGGCTTAGACCCTGTTTTTCATAGAATCATCAAATAGTTTGGGTTGGAAGGGACTTTTTAAAGCTTATCTATTTCCAACCCTCCTGCCATGGGCAGGGACATCTTCCACCAGATCAGGTTGCTCAGAGCCCCATCCAACCTGCCCTTGAACACTTCCAGGGAGGGAGAATCCACCACCTCTCTGGGCAACCCGTGCTAGTGTTTTACCACCTGTTTTTGGCCAACCTAAATTCTACCCCTGGCTGAGCAAGCAGGGCTGTCCCCTTGCCAAGAGGGCCAAAGCAGTGTGCTGCCCTGCTCCAAGCCCATCCCAAGAGCTTGGCTGTGTGTTTATTTCCAGGAGCCAGAGGTTAGGGAGTTTCAAAGAGTGCAGCCCTCTAACCGTGGCAGCTACCTTCCCGTGGACACTCAGGACCACGCTGTCTCTGGGAGGGCCTCCTCCATGCCTCGTCTCACTGTGGATCCCCAGGTAAAACCAGGCAAAGCCCCCACAGGTGATCAAAGCCTGCCAGATAAGGCTGGGCCTTCTCTGTGCTGACCCCCGTGGCATTCCCAGCACCCTGACACCGGAGCTTCTCCCCTTCTCTGGGTGCTGCACAAGCAGGAGAGCTGCTGTTGCCCTACAAGGGGGACACTGGCAGCAGAGAGCAGCCTGGGGGATCCATCTCCAGGCTCGTGGGGGAGGTCCAGGATCATGTTGTCCCCCTCCTTTCCTGCAGCCCTGGGCACTGGCTGAGGTCTGAGGAGCCCCAGCCCAGCTGTCAGATGACCACAGGTGATGAAAAGCCTTCTCCGTCCTTTGCCATCGTCCCAACACGTGCTCTGTCTGTCCAGGGGAACCCAGGCCACGTCTCACCTCCTCATCTGTCTGCCTGGTTTCCCTGTTGTTCTGTCCTGTGCTCAGCCTCCCCACAGACACAGATGTTTTTTGGGGTTTGGTGTTTGCTGTGAAGTCTCTGGCTCTGCTGTCTCACCTTGGTGCAGGCACCAAGTCCTGGTGTGGCACTTTGTGGGGGTGTGAAGACAAAGGGAGGCTTTGTCTCGTGGGCTTTCTTGGTCATTCAGCAGCAGAGGAGGTGACCAGAAGGAGGGGATGGGAGCAGGAAAGGTGAGAGGAGATGGAGAACAGCCTGAGGCTGCAGTGGCAGAGAGCTGCTAGAGCTAAGCAAAGGAAGTATGGAAGGAGGTGATGTTTTCCCCATAACATGTGAAAACACAGGGTATAACGAGGGGAGAAGGTAGGAAGGAGAAGCATGGGAGGCAGGAAGAAAAGGAAAGGGAAGATAAAACAACAGCATGAGCGGGGAGATAGGGAATGAGTGCAGGGGAAAGGGCTGGGGATGTGGGAATAAAGGCAGAGTAGGGAGGCGTGTGGAAAAATGGTGGTGGCTGGAAAGATGAACCCAGAGCAGGGGGCACTGGAGGACCCCTCTCTGCCAACAATCTTTTCAAGGATTGCTCCTCTCCACCCTGCTTTCCTAGTGGGGAGGGATGCTGGGGAGGCAGCAATGCTCTGGTGCCCTCTGTGTCCCCACACAGAGCAGGAGGTGCTGCTGCTCTCCCCCAGCCCCTGGGCTTGGCTCTGCCCGTGCAGCACAGCTCCAGCCCTCTGGGGAAGGGCAGCCCATGAGCTCCGAGGCCAAACCCCACATTCCTCCCACCCATGCTTTGTGCAGAGGTTATCTGGGGGGGCTCTTCTCAGGCTGGCTGCCCCCACCCCGAATTTCCCCATCCCACAGCGTGGCCATCCCCGTGCTGGGGGTGAACGGGTCCCTCTTGTCCCCCAGCCCTGCCTGGCGCTAATGCTGTCCCCGGCCGGCCGGGGTTGCTTGCAGGTGGTGACAGACACCAGCTCCATGCGGAGATCCTTCTCCACCATCCGGGACAAGCGGCCCAACAGCTCCTGGCTGGATGAGTTCTCCATGGAGCGCAGCAGTGACAACACCTACAAGTCCCGCCGGCGCAGCTACCACTCCTCGCTCCAGCTGTCCGCCCGGCGCCTCAACGCCGACTCGGGTGAGCCCAAAAAACCCCCAAAAACCCCTCCAGAGCTGAGCTGCCGCAGAGGGGGCGGTGCTGGGGGCTGACGTGGGTGTCCTGCAGGCCACCGGTCCGAGGGGCACCGCTCGGGCAGGGAGCGGGGCCGGTCCAAAGAGCGCAAGCACCTGCTGTCCCCGGACATCTCCCGCTGCAACTCCGAGGAGAGGAGTCCCCAGGCACAGGAGGAGTCACCGGAACGGCGGCGTGAGTCACGGTCACCCAGCGAGGGCAGGTCACAGACACCCAGCAGGCAGGTGGGTGACAGGGATCCATTCCGAAGTGTAAAGGAAAAATGGGAAGATAAGCCCTGGTTCTGGGAGGTCTGAACCATCTCATCTCCTGCTGGTGGCATCTCTGTGTGTCCTGTGCACCCTGCAGAGTATTTGGGGTTGGATCTCTCTCATGCTGCTCCTTTTGCTGCTATGGCATCCGCTCCCTGCCAAAGTCAGGTGTGCCAGCCTGGAGGTGCCAGTGTTTGAGTGAGCCTGAAGCCACCCATGGAGATGCCACCCATGGAGATGCCACCCATGGCAAGCTGTCAGCTCTTCCTAGGGCGGGTTTGGGAGGGCTTTTTGCTTCTGACCACCAAGAGCATGGAATCATGGAGTATCCTGAGTTGGAACAGAGCACGAGGGTCATCGAATCCAACTCAGAATCCCACCATGGGCCTGAGAGCATTGTCTGAAAGTGTCTTGAGCTCTGTCAGTCTTGGTGCTGTGACCACTTCCTTGAGGAGCCTTTTCCAATGCCTGACCACCCTCTGGGTGAAGCACTTTTGCCAGATATCCAACCTAAACCTCCCCTGTCACAGCTTCAAGCTGTCCCCTTGGGTCCTGTCACTGGTCACCAGGGACATCAGTGCCTGCCTGTGTGCTTCTCTTTGTGGGAAGAGTTGCAGACCACAAGGAGCTCGTGGGGCAGGGATGGGGCAGAGTGACCCTTTCAAGACAGAGGCAGCTTCCATGGGTGTTGTGGTGTTGAGGTCCCGAGGACGAGGTGAGAGATGAGAATCTGACTCCATTCTTAGAAGGCTGATATATATTATATTATATTATATTATATTATATTATATTATATTATATTATATTATATTATATTACTATACTAGAGAAAGGGAAAACATACATCAGAAGGCTAAAACAAGAATGCATGATAAAAACCCATGACAGACCAGAAAGTCGGACACAGCTGGACTGGGATTGGTCATTAAGTTAAAACAATTCAAATGCTGGGTAAAGAATTCTCCAAATCACATTCCAAAGAAGCAAAACATGGAGAAGCTGAGGCTTCTCATCTTTGCCAGGAGAAGAAATCCCGGTGAGGGGATTTTTCACAAAGTAAAGGAAATAAAGCTCAGGATGTGGGGAGAGTGTGGTGGTGTTCTCAGGGGTCTCAGGACGAGGGAAGAGATGAGAATCTTGACTCTATGTTTCAGAAGGCTGATTTATTATTTTATGACATATATTATACTAAAAGAAAATTATATATTAGAACTATACCAAAAGAATAGAAGAAAGGATTTCATCAGAAGGCTAGGAAGGAATAGAAAGGAAAGGAATGATAATAAAATCTTGTGACTGACCAGAGAGTCCTAGACAGCCGGACTGTGATTGGCCATTAATTAAAAACAACCACATGAGACCAATCACAGATCCACCTGTTGCGTTCCACAGCATCAGATAATTATTGTTTACATTTCGTTCCTGAAGCCTCTCAGCTTCTCAGGAGACAAGATCCTAATGAGAGGATTTTTCATAAAATATGTCCATGACATGAGAAGGTGTGATGTGGTGTGGTGTGATGTGGTGCGGTGTGGTGTAGTGTGCAGTTGTCACAGACATCTTTTATGAAAAATCCTTTCTTTAGGACTTTACCTCCTGAGAAGCTGAGAGGCCTCAGGAACAAAATGTAAACAATGGTTATCTGCTGCTGTGGAACGCAACAGGTGCATCTGGGATTGGGCTCATGTGGTTGTTTATGGCCAATCACAGCCCAGCTGGCTTGGCCAAAGAGTCCGAGCCACAAGCCTTTTTTATCATTCTTTCTTTTTCTACTCTTAGTCAGCCTTCTGATGAAATCCTTTCTTCTATTCCTTGAGTATAGTTTTAATATAATATACATCATAAAATAATAAATCAAGCCTTCTGTAACATGGAGTCAGATCCTCGTCTCTTCCCTCATCCTCAGACCCCTGTGAACACGGTCACATGCGGCGTGGTTTGGTGTGGTGTGGTTTGGTTTGGTTTGGTGTGGTGTGGTGTGGTTTGGTGTGGTGTGGTTTGGTTTGGTTTGGTTTGGTGTGGTTTGGTATGGTGTGGTGTGGTGTGGTTTGTTGTGGTGTGGTGAGGTGTGGTGCGGTGTGGACTGGCTTCCACCACAAACACCTGAGAAATCCAACAACTTCCCACTCCTTCCCAAACTCCTACACTACCCATACTAGGTCTCATTCTGGCCGCAACCGGAAAATCCACCCAATTCGGCCTCCACCCATGGCTCCCAGCTGCTACAGAGGGACCAACCCCCGTATCCGCCCTACTCCACTCCAGCACAATAGTAGTAGCCGAAATAGTCATAGTCCGGTGTAGTGTGGTGTGTGGTTTGGTGTGCTGTGCTGTGGTTTGGTGTGATGTGCTGTGGTTTGGTGTGGTGGTACTGTGCCAAGAAGAGCTCAGGGGAGGATGAAGGCAGTCACCTTCTCTGGACCCCTCTGAGCTGAGCTTTACCCTGTGTGTCTCACAACACCAAGGACTAAGCCCACATGACCTGTACTAGGGACTGCTTTTATCCTGCCCTTCACTTTGGGCGAGTTTCCCTTTATTTCCCAAATGCTGACAGATCTGCTTTTCACTTCTCTGGCTCATGAAGTGATAAGAAGTTTTTTCAGTGGGAAGTGTGGAGTTCCAGGAGATGGCCCAGCTTTGAGAGCACTTCCCGAGTGTGGTGTGGTGTGGGTTGGTGTGATGTGCTGTGGTTTGGTGTGGTGTAGTGTGGTGTGGTGATGTGTGGTGTGGGTTGGTGTGGTGTAGTGTGGTGTGATGTGTGGAGTGATGGGGTGTGGTTTGGTGTGGTGTGGTGTGGTGATGTGTGGTTTGGTGTGGTGTGGTGTGGTGATGTGTGGTGTGGTGTAGTGTGGTGTGGTGATGTGTGGTGTGGTGTGGTGATATGTGGTTTGGTGTGGTGTAGTGTGGTGTGATGGGGTGTGGTGTGGTTTGGTGTGGTGATGTGTGGTGTGGTGTGGTTTGGTGTGGTGTGATGGCGTGTGGTTTGGTGTGGTTTGGTGCGTGGTGCTGCCTGCATTGCCCATGGTGTCCCGGTGCCTTGCAGGGCATGGGCTCCCTGAGCGAAAGCTCCATCCCCTCCATCTCGGACACCAGCACTCCCCGGCGAGGCCGCCGCCAGCTGCCGCCGGTGCCCCCCAAGCCGCGTCCCCTGCTGTCCTACGCCTCCATGCTGCGGCACGCCGGGGACACCTCTCCCCCGGCCGACGAGAGCGAGGGCGGCTCTCCGCTGCTCTCCTCCAGCCTGGATCCCAGCGCGGCCGGCCCGGCGGAACCTTCCAGCTCTCCGGCGGGCAAGCAGAGCCGGCAGTCCACGCCGCAGCGCTACATCTCGGAGCCCTACCTGGCGCTGCACGACGACTCGCACGCCTCAGACTGCGGTGAGGAGGAGACGCTCACCTTCGAGGCGGCCGTGGCCACCAGCCTGGGCCGCTCCAACACCATCGGCTCGGCGCCGCCGCTGCGGCACGGGTGGCAGATGCCCAACGGGCACTACCGGCGGCGGCGGCGAGGCGCGGCGCAAGGCGTCATGTGCGGGGCCAGCATCGACGTGCTCAGCGACACCGAGGAAGATGACAAGTGCTAGAAGCTGCCCCCTCTGTCCCCCGAGCCTCGAACCCGCGCCCCGACCTCGCCTCGGCTGCCTCCCCGTCCATCCCGCCCTGCCCTTCTCCGATGCATGCTCTTCGCCGCGCCTGGGAATGAAACTGAAAAACCAAAACCAAACGCAGGGGGAAAAACAAAAAACGAAACAAAACAGAGCAAACAAAACAAAACAAAACAAAAAACAAAAAAACCAACCAACCAAACAAAAAAGCCCCCACCCCAAACCGACCGGAAAGGAGAGAAAAAAACCCACAAATCACAACGAAAAAGAAAAGAAAGGGGAAAAAAAAGTCTTTGTGCAAAAAAAAAAAAAATTAAAATCTGTTGAGTTTCAGTTATTATTATCACTTTTTTTTTCTGCACAGAGAAGCATTTGATGGGCAGCAGAGCGGCCTGGCCGGGTTGGAGTGCTGGGGGACAAGGGAGAGCCCCCCCCCGGCCGGAGCCCCGCTCCCTGCCCCGAGGGGATCCCCGGGAAAGCTCATCCCGAGGGATTTTCTGCTCCCTATGGCCGGAGAGTCCCAGCAAAGGGATGCAAGGGACCCACCCCCTTTGCTCTGTCGCTTGGGCTTGTGCTGCTGTGGCTTTGCACTTCCCTCCCCGAGGGTCTCATCCTGCCTGGAAAAGGGGCAGGATGTGACCGTGGGGGCAGGGGATGAGGGGTTGGGATGCACCCAGACAGAGCAGAGGGGGCAGAACTGGTTTGTACTGGGGGTGGGGGGGCTCAGTGCTGCCGGATGTACCCTGTGTCCCACCGACATATATTTATTTATATACTGAGAACTCTAGGTGTGCCTGTGTGTGTATATACGGGGTGTGTGTGTGTATATATATTTATATGCTGTATATATAAAGATATACACATACATAGATTTGTTTTAATCACCTGACAATGCTGGCCAGCCCCTTGGGACTCCTGCACCCTGCTTTGGTGGGGGCAGGACTGAGCCTCCCCGGGGGGCTGCTGTACAGAGCATTGGGAATGTCACCTTGCTCCCTCTCCCAGGTGTTTCCAGCGCTGGGAATTGCATTTTCTCTCTCAGAGATGGCTGTGGCAAGGGCTCCTCGGGCAGCTCGGTGCCTGCAGGAGGGGGATGCCCAAGGGATGAGGACAGAGCTGTCCCAGGGAGAAGGCAATGCCAAGGGGGTAATGGCAAACCTCTCTCTCAGAGGCCTCTTTGCTTGTTTTCCCAGGAAAAGAAGAAATCCATGTCTGCAGGGGAGTGAAGATGTTGTGGGTGCATGATGTACCTTTAATATCTTTCCTCCGGGCACAGGCATTGGGGTTTGGCACCAGCCCTGCCTCAGTTTCCCCTGCAGCCATGGCCTGTGCCCTCTCTGGGGGCCTGGCCCCCCTTTGGAGAAGGGCTGCCATGGGGGGCTGGCTGTGCAAACCCCACGGCCCCGGTGTGGGAGCAGGTGGGTGCCCAAGAGCTGGGGAGACTTGGGGAAGGAGCATTGTCCTGAGCAGGGAGGCTCAGCCCTCCTGCAAACACTGACAATGCAGAACAGGAGCTCCTTCCAGCTCCAGTCATTAATTTATCTGCTAATTAAGTGCTGTCAGCTCTCAAGGATCCATGCAGTGGGTGCAGTGCTGTGCCCCAGGAGGTGCTGCTGTTGGCCCGTGGGGATGGGTGGCTCGCCCTGGTGACCAGTGCTGTGTTTCTGCTATGAGCTGTGTCTGCTGTCAGCCCCAGCGTGGTCTGGGGAGCTGGAGGGTGCTGTGCCTTTGGAGCCTCAGGGAAGGGTTTGTTCTGAGGGCTGGAGGATGCTCTGTGTGTTTGGACCAGATGTGGTGGCTGTAAGTGGAGATGGGATGTGGGGATGGGCAGGGGAAGGCAGCACAGCCCTCACCCTGCCCTTCCTGCTGCCCACGGCTTTGCTTTGCTGCAGGTTGTTGTGGTCTGGGTCTTTGGGGCTGCTGTGCAGCAGCTCTGGCCAGGCTTTGCTTTGGCCCTGGATAGCTCATGCCTTCTTCCTGATGGAAAGGTGCACAAAGTGCCCTGCTCCTGCATGTGCAGACCATGCCCTGACCGCTTTGTGAGCTCCCCGAGGGAGCTCTGCTTTGTGAGAAGCAAATCCCTGTGGCTCTGAAGGCTTCCAGCTCCAGGGCTCATGCATGGACCAAACCCCCCCTTTCCCATGGCCAAAGTGCCCCCTTAGAGGGCCCAAAGCTCCTCCTGCTTCCAGAGGTCCCTGATGCTGGGGGACGCCTCTGCTGCTTCCCAAACCTGCCCAGGGATCCAAAAATTCCACAGGCTCAGATCCTGCATACCCCCCTCTGTCTCCATGGGACAAACCCTGTCCCGTGCGGCCGTGGGGAAGGTCCCTGCTGGGACACGGGCACTGCCTGGTCCCTTCCAGCCATCCATGAGCAGCTCGTGGCTTCCAGCCCGAAGCCTCCGGAGCTCTGGAATTTGGGAGAGCCGGCTCTGAGCGGGGACAGGGGACGCGGTGCTGCCGGGGGCAGGGGAAGGCGATGCCGTACCTGCTCTAAATATAGGTGTCGGGATCGTCTCCTTCTAAATGCGGAAAGGTGTCTGACAATGCGCCGGGCTCTGAGTAAGAGCCCGCGGAGGGGACGGGAGGAGGCGGCTTTTTGTGTCTGTGCCTGGCGGGTGGGAGGGAGGCAGCGATGCTCTCCGAGCGGGGGCACGTTCCATGCGGATTTCCAGCTTTCTGGGCGCTTTTCTTTCCCCCAGCCCCGGGCATGGGGCCGGCGAGCGGTGTTGGTGGCACAGGATGGGGCACAGCCCCCGCGGGCTGCCACCGCCCGAACCGCAGCTCTCTGGCATGTCAGCCCTGCGTTCAACTAACAGTACAGAAACTGTGTGCGACACAGCACAGCCCCTTTCGCCCGGAAAGGGCCCGAAACTGCCCCGTTCTGCCTCTCCCGGAGCAGCCGCAGCGCTGGGGACAGGCAGGGAGCGGCGGGGACACGGTGGCACCTGCACAGCGCGTCTCTGAAACCAAAAACACCCCCGGCAGAACCAGGGGAGAACCGAGGGGGGAACACAAACCGGCCCCGAGGCACCACCGCAGCCCGTGCCTTGCTTTTCAAGGCGCTGGACTGGGCTTTGCTGCTGTGCAATCTCTCCTCTGTGGAATTTGGGACATTGCCGCAGCCTCCCGGACACCAGGACTGTGCCACTGGGAGGCAGGATGGGCAGGGGGGATGGATTTATGGATTTCAATCTCTGCCTGCAGAGGACATGCCCTGGGCAGGCAGGAGTTCACCAGGGGCGTGCAACCGGTTCCCAGTTGGGTGCTGGGACTGGATTGGAAGCCCTGCAAATCTCCCTGTGGTGGGTGTGTGAGGAGGGGTGGCAGCCCTGGCACACAGAGCCCAGCTGTGCCATCCTCCCGTCCCCCCAGGAGAGCTTGGATGGCAGAGCCCCCCAGGCGTGGGGCTGGTGTCTCTCCTGGGGAGGGGGAGTGGGAGATGCTCTGCCTCCATCCCCCAGGCTCTGGGGTGGGATGTTGTAACATAAGCTGCTCGTTTGGACCCAAACGGGGAACCGAGCTGACCACCACCAATGTACAACTCCTCAATGTTTTTTGTCAAAAGGAAAGAAAAATAAAACCTTGTTGTAAAGAACTGCTGTAGGCTTGGTCTCGTTGGCACTGCCCACCCTGTGCTGGGGGAGCTGTGGGGACTCTGGGTAATGTCATGGACCCCTGAGAAGGTCCCCATGGCAGGGAGGGGGAGGCACACAGCCTGTGCTGGCACTGCCATCCTGTGGGATGGGGTGTTCTGCAAGCCCAGGCAGGGTGGGGGGCTGTGGAGGAGAGGGGCAGGGAGGATATTGAGATATCCTGGGCTAGCTGTGGCTCAGACCTGGCTGTTTCCAGACACACAGAGGGGTACAGGGCCCTGGGGGACTGGGAGAGCCAGGGCCAGGAGCCTGAGGAGCTGTTAGTGGTGGCACTGCAGCAAAGGGGCCAGGGGAAGCCAAGGGTGTCACGGTGCCATCGGTGCCACTGCAGGAATGCAAGGCAGCAGCAGCCTGCACCTTGAGCTTGGAAACCCTGCTGGGATCTGTGCCTTGGGGGCATCCAAAGAGCTTGGCCACCCCTCAGAGATGCCAGGGGGCTGCAGATGCTGTTGCCTGGTCCAGAGCTTGTGGGTGAGTTGCAAAGCAAAGGTGCTGAAGTCACATCTGCTTTTGTTGTTAAAGCATGAAAAGTTCTCCAGCAGCCAGGGCTGAGCTGGGGTGAAAGGGATGCTTTGTGGCTTTCCAAGAACACTCTCCTTCTCTCCCTGTACTGTGCCAAGAAGAGCTCAGGGGAGGATGAAGGCAGTCACCTTCTCTAGACCCCTCTGAGCTGAGCTGGTGTCTCACAACACCAAGGACTAAGCCCACATGACCTGTACTAGGGACTGCTTTTATCCTGCCCTTCACTTTGGGCGAGTTTCCCTTTATTTCCCAAATGCTGACAGATCTGCTTTTCACTTCTCTGGCTCATGAAGTGATAAGAAGTTTTTTCAGTGGGAAGTGTGGAGTTCCAGGAGATGGCCCAGCTTTGAGAGCACTTCCCGAGGCGATGAATGCAATGACAGCCCAGCAGTTTTTTCCAGGCTGGGAAGTGAGTTCCCATTTTATAGCCAAAAAAGTGATCTGCAGTCCTGACTGTGGGGAAGGCTCTGCAGGGTGGTGATGCCACCTTCAGCTCTGAGGCCTTTGCAGCGCTGCTGGAAGCAGTTTGAGGAGAGGATGTCCTCCTGTGTGGGCCAGAAGTGCTGCATTAACATTCCTCGAAGTGCTGTTTTAAGTATGAGCTGCTCCAAAAGCTCTGAAAGCCTCTGGAATATGCAGGTCTCTGATGGACATCCCATGGAACCCCCACCTTGGCTGAGTGGTGGATGCAGCTGCTTGAGTGCATCACCACCTCTAGCACATTTCCCCAAATCCCCTAAAAATATCTGGGGCCATGGAGAAGACACGCAGAGCAATGCAGAGGCAGAGCTTCACCCTCACAAGGGAAACTGGTGCTGCAAAACAGGGAGCCTTGGCTGTGGGAGAGCCAGAGCTCTGCCTGGCAGGCACAGAGGCTAAAAAAAGCCCCTTGACAAATGGAACAGAAAGGTTAAAATTATCTGTACATCATCTGAATAACAATGGCGATGCAGATTGTACCTGCTTATAATAGCTCCAGGAGACAGGGGATAAATTGGGAACAAAAGTACCCCAGAAACAGATGTGGCTGCTCCTCCTTGAGGAGCCACTGGGGGCAGGGCCACCAGAGCTCAAAATCCTGGTCTGGGAGTGCTCCAGGACCTTTCCAAGCCCCTGTCCCAGCCCAGGCTCTGGGGATGTGGGAGCAATCCCAGCCCCTGGTACTGCTGTGCACGGCCTGGGGGACACGAGCAGTCCTGTGCTGGCACAGCTGCACTTCATCACCCCCTAACCTGGGTCTTCCCCCTGGGAAAAGACCTTCCTGGGAGGAGAAGGATGGATTCCTCATCATGCTGGACTTTTTCTGTCTGTCTCTGCCCCACTTTCCCTCCTGCATAGCCAAATGAAAGCCCATGGCACAGGGTGTGTCTGTAGCTCTGCAGGTTCAGGCACTTCTCTAAAATATTCCTGGATTATTTTACAGGCAGGATGTCAGCAATTGTGCATCCCTGCAAGGGAAGCCTGGCTCTGGTCCTTTGGTCAAACATCTGCTCCCTCCTCCAGCAAAACAAGGGACACTTGGCCACAAGGCTGCTGCAGCCAAACCCAAACCCCTTGGGCCTGCAAAGGATGAGAGGAGGGGGCAGGAACTTGAAAGAATGAACTCTTTTCTCTTCCTTTTCCCCATCCTAACAAGGTGTTCAAATTCCATGGGTTCAAGGAGGAGGGGGCAGGATTTGCTCCCGCTGGGGGCACAGCTGATGGCTCAGATCTCGGATCAGAGCCGCCTCCTTCCCTTCCTTTTCCTTCCTCTGGTGGCACTTCCAGCACTCCGAGGATGTGCGTGGGCTCTGAACAGGGGCTGGTGCTTACTCACAGCGGCAGCCACGTGGAGCTGCCGGCTCGTGGGCTGCCACAGCACTAGCAGCTCCTTGGGACAGCCCTCCCCCGTGCCAGGAGCATCCCCCCATTCCTGCCAGGAACATCTACCTGTCGTCTTATTTATCAATGTTGTCTTATATATATATATATGTATCAAGAGTTCTATTGTCATTATAGTGCAAGGATTCCATACCCTCAGAGTTTTGTACCTCCTTGATGTTTCTCACAGGCAGCTCCTCTAGGCACTGACTGTTCCTGGTCCTTGCAGCAGCCATCTGACTCCAGACCCCACCAATCCACTCTTTTATACCCCTGTTCTTATTGGCTACAGGTGTGGCCTGTTCAGATCAGGCTGCTCCTAATCTTTAGTAATTGGTGCAGCTGCAACTCTTTAGGGGATATGATTACATTCTATACCACCTTCCTTTACCCATACTGTATCCCCCTACAATTCCCCCTTTTTCTTTTAATGAAAGAGTTGCAGCATTTCTAGACGTACAGATTCAAATAAATTAACATTATGACATATTTATATATTTCATTTAGAACTAAGAGTTGTACAAATGTTCAAACAGCATATTTGTATATATATAGTACATATATATATTTCTAAATGTTAGTTCAGCTTTATAGCTTTTCTCAGTTTACAAAGTACTCATATTTAACAAACACTAATAGCTGTAATTGATATATTTTGCTAATAGTTTAGTACTCAAATCCTGGTTCCCCAATCCACAGAGTTACATGGTTTAGTCCCAAATCTCCATGGGTCATCCCAAATCCACAGGGCAATATAGTTTAGTCCCAAATCACATCAGGGTCACTATTTGTTGTCGTATATATCAAGAGTTCTTTATCATTATAGTGCAAGGATTCCATATCCTCAGAGTTTTGTACCTCCTTGATGTTTCTTGCAGGCAGCTCCTCTAAGCACTGACTGCTCCTGGTCCTTGCAGCAGCCATCTGACTCCAGACCCCACCAATCCACTCTTTTATACCCCTGTTCTTATTGGCTACAGGTGTGGCCTGTTCAGATCAGGCTGCTCCTAATCTTTAGTGATTGGTTCAGCTGCAACTCTTTAGGGGATAGGATTCCATTCTGTACCACCTTCCTTTACCCATACTGTATCCCCCTCCATCTACCCACCAACACCAGAGGTGTGTGTCCAAGAAGGAGACAGAGGAGTCCTGTACATTTATTTGAATAAAGGGAGAGGTCATGGGTATTTCTCATGGGGTCTCTCAAATTTTCAGAGGACACAGCCTCCTTTCTATCCCAATTTCCCTCTCTCTTTCCCCATTGGCTGAGCTACTTGAGAGGCACAGACTTCCCAAAATGCCTCCTACCTAAAATCCCTCTTCTAATGCACACCCCCCCTTTTTCTTTGCCTGGTGTCTATCAGTGGAATTCCTATGGAATTTGTGGTTCTTCCCATTGTTCCTTTCACCTCTCTGTATCTAATTTTATTTATCAGCAGACCCACAGCTTGTTTGTAAAGACAAATCTCCCTCATTCCATTCATAAAACATTTTCTTCTATCTCTCAGTGCTGGTTTTATCTACCAGCAGACCCAGAGCTTGTTTGTAAACACAAATCTCTCATTCCTCTCACTCCCACAGGTGAGCATCCCCCCATGGATGAGCACCCCTCTGACAAACCACCCCATACAAACCCCCCCCTCCTTTTCCCTGTATTCCCCACAGGAATTATCCTCCCTGAAGGGCTGGAACAGCCTGGCCTGGCTCAGCACCTCTATTTTATGTTCTTCTCATTTATTTCTGTCTCCTGGCACCGATCTGCCTTGCTCAGGGGTGTAGCTCTGCACATCTGCACTGGCTGTGTTTGCCAGGCACCACAGGGAGCAGGTGAAATCCCATGGAATTCCCTGCAGACTGACCCCTAGCCATGCACAGGAGAGCCAGCTGACTCCCAGGAGGTTTTTGGGAGCTCTTTTGTGTCACCTTTTGGCTCTACAGGCAGCAGGGAGCAAGGGGACAGGCAGGGCTGAGCTCACCTGCTCTCACAATCCCATCTCCTGCTGGAACTCCACTGAGCAGCAAAGAGCCCACTGTTCATTTGACTTTGCTATTTCTGTGTAGATAATTAAAAATAACCCCAAACCAACACAACCCTGGCTTCTAAATGAATGCCAAAAAGCATGAATTGCTCTCCTTCCCCAGCTGGTACCTCCCTGTCCCCACGGCAGGCTGTCCCTGGCACGGGGCAGTGGGATGCTGGGAGGGCTGGCTGAGTGGGTGGAAATCATTTTGGCTGCAAATCACCCCAAACCATGCTCTGTGCTCAGCTCAGAGGCACTGCAGGCCTGAGCTGCCTGTCCCTGCAGTGTCCCTGCAGTGTCCCAGTGCATGGATGAGCTGCCACAGGGACCCTGGCACGGGCGTGACACCCCCAGTGGGCAGCTCCAGACCTCAGCAGAGGTACCAGTGATGCTTGGGGTGCAAGGCAGAGGCATCAGGGACAAGGATGGGTTATTTTTTAAAGCCAGGCCTGGGCCAGACTCTCTCTCTGCCTCCCACACACCCTCCCCAGGGACTCAGTGAATTTATGGAGCACTCTGCCACAGATGATGCGAGCTTCAGATTGATTTTCACAGATCTACAGAATCATGGCCATCGTGAATGATGTGAGGAGTTGGTTTTTTTGGGTAATTTTTCCTTTCCAAAAGAGGAAGAGCAGAGAAGAAAATAAATCCAAGGTTATATTTCCCAGCAAAGTTTAATCCTATGGTATCAGGATTAAATAAGAGGGGTTTGTGCATCTCTGGGGCCTCTGGGTGAGGGATGCAGTGTGCAGCACCATCAGCCAGAGCCACGAGTCCTTCCCCCTTCCCTTGGCCTCTGAAATGTTGACAGGAGTCTACAAATATTCTTCATAATAATTTACTTCGGGGAAGTGCAATCAAGCTTATTTTTGGGGGTTTTTTTTGGTGGTTTTTTGTTTGTTTATTTTGTTTCTTTTAGTTTTGTTTGTTTTCATGCTTAAATTTTATTTCAGTGTTCCTCACTGATCAAAGGGTGGCCCCCATTTACACAGCCATAGGTTTTCCAGCACTTGTCCCAGCCTGAGCCCCTCTTCCCCCAGCATGTGACACGGTGCTGGATCAGCAAGTCTCACCTCCTTAACAGCCAGGAGCTCGTTAGGAACCCAGCGTGAGCTGCTCGGAGGAGCTGTGAACGAGCAGAGCCTCCCCTGGCCCCTGGCAAAGGCTCCTCTCCCACCTCCCTGCAGGAACAGCGGCAGCACCTCCTGCAGCAGAGGCAGGGTGGCACGGGGGGGTGAGCAGGGATCCCTGAATCCCCCCCCCCGTTGGGAAGGATGAAAGCTTGACAGGAAGGTGTCACAGATATGGATGCTTGGCAGAAGGATTTTTGAGTGTAGAACCTTGTGAAAAACGCCAATGGCTTGTTTTTTTAAATTTTAAAAGTTTTATAGTAATAAAATGGTTATTAAAATAGTAATATAATTAAAGTAATAATAATTTGAACAATTTGGATTAGGACAATATGAGACAATAAGAACAAAGAGTTACAGTCCAGGTACCTTTTCTGGGCAAAATAAGCCCAAAAAAGGACCCACGTTAACAGAGGATTAACCCTTAAAAGCAACAGCCTGTTGCATATTCATACACCTCATCCATGATGCATAAATTCCATTCAAACACAGGATTCTGTCTGGGCAGTGTCAGCTTCTTCCTCTCAATCCTGACTGAGTCTTCAGGACTGAGCCAGGCAGGAAGAAGTTCATTTCTTCTGATAATGGAGCAATAAATTCTCTTGCTCTGAAAGATTCAGGTGTCCTGTGGCTGCTATCTCAGTCCAACTCCTTTCTTTTGGAAAAAAGTATCCTACATAGCATAGTTTATATTTTAACATTATGTTATACCCTAAAACTATATCTACCACACTAGTTAAGAACATTAATACAGCATCACTTTCTAATGTAACACATATAATATTAATTTTAATATTTGCAAAAAGCCAATCATAAAATACCCATTTTTCACAGCTGGCAAATCCCTGCTTTGCCCAGGGCTGGTTTTGTGGATGCAATAGTCTGGTCAGAGAGAGGGAAAGCTAGATTAAGCTTTCCCATGAATCAGTCTGGGAAACTTTAGAGAGCTGGAGAGAAATAAGCTGCACCTGGTATTTGTAACAAGTTGTTTATTCCCAAGGGGGGGGTGTCATCTTAATTGGCCAATCATGTGAAATGCATTGATTAAATTACCAGGTCCACCTGTGTCAGACGAGGCTATAAAAGAAGATGTCTCAATAAACGTGAGACTTTTCATCCTTTTTGCCTTCTGATTGCTTTTGGAGTCTGTGTCATTTCTGACTCAAAGTGAAGGTTTGGGAAGAGGGACATCTTTCCACCCACTTTTCCAACGGGATTAGCAGTCACATGTGCCAGCACTTCTCCTTGTCTTGGCCTCTTTTTTCCCTGCAGCGATTTGGTGTTTGCCACCGTCGATGGTGTCACACACAGCCCGAGGGGTGGCTCTGAGCAGGGCTGGCTTCCCTCTGAGTGTGCCCAGGGAGCCCCTCCGGGTGCTGCAGAGCCCAGCAGTGCTCAGGGGAACAAAACCTTTCTGCATTGTCACCCCTGGCCATAAAGCTGCTGCCCTCAGAAGCTCTGTCCCTGTCACCCCTTCACAGAATTCACACAGAAATCACAGAATCACTGGGAGAGACCTTCAAGATCATTGAGTCCAACCCAGCCCCAACACCTCAACTCAACCCTGGCACCCGGTGCCACATCCAGGCTTTGTTAAACACACCCAGGGATGGGGACTCCAGCACCTCCCTGGGCAGCCATTCCAGAACTTTATCACCCTTTCTGTGAAAAACTTTATCCTGATATCCAACCTGTATTTCCCTTGGTACAGCTTGAGGCTGTGTGCTCTGGTTGTGTCAGTGCTGCTGGAGAAAGAGCCCAGCCCCAGCTGAGCCCAGGCACCTTTCAGGGAGTTATAGAGAGTGATGAGGGCACCCCTGAGTCTCCTTTTCTCCAGGATAAACACCCCCAGCTCCCTCAGAACCATCCTTTGGAATGGTCAGCCAAAGCCAGAGGGCTGCAGGAAACTGCTGGAGAAGGAGATTTGGTGGATTTGCCGCCAGAATGTTTTAATTGTGTTTCACACAGTTTCCCCCTGCAGAAATCCTTCTTTTTTTGCCCTTGCTGATGGGAGTTTAGGGCTGCTCTTGGTGGGCCTGAGCTGCTGCCCTATTTTGGCACACAAGTGACTGCAGCTCCAGTGAATTAACTCAGAGATGTTATTACAGCCTATGAGGACAGGTCAGGTTTCAGGCTGGGAAGGAAAAGCAGGTAAGTGCTGTTCTACAATCATCTCCTGGATGAAATCAGGCTGACAAATAGGCTTTTTTCCCCCCTATTCTGCCCCATTTCTGTGCTCACAGTGGAGGGGATGGCTCTGCAGCACTGCAGGCATGGGGGAGATGGGAGAATGCTGCCCCACAGCATGGGGAGAGGCTCCAGCGGCACCAGGAGGGAATCTGTCTCTTCTCCCAACAACAAAAACTTATTTTAGCTGGGAAATTGCAGGTCAGGAGGGTTAGACAGACCTCCCAGGCTGAATTTCACAGCCCTGAGTAGAAATGGTTGGTTTTGCCAGCGCTGCCATACGGAGAACACGCTGCAGCCAGGGAACACTGCATCCTCTGTTCCTGCAAACGCCTGTCAGGACAGCTTGAACAGAAAGCAGGGGCTGAGGCTGAGGGAGCTTCTTTGGGGTTTGCAATTCCTGATTCCCTGCAGGTCAGGATCTCCAGAAGGCCGGAGCAAAGATCCTGTGCAGGAATGCAGAGCCCCAGAAAGCTGAGCCCAGCCATGGGGTGTTGGCATCCACATCATGCAGAGGATGGCAGAGGTGTTCCCATGAGAAACCTGGGCTGGATGGACCTGGAATTGCCTGGTCCTGATGCCATAAAGCCAAGATATGTTGGCATCCACATCATGCAGAGGATGGCAGAGGTGTTCCCATGATTAACCTGGGCTGGATGGACCTGGAATTGCCTGGTCCTGATGCCATAAAGCCAAGATGTGTTGGCCTCCAGGTCATGCAGAAGATGGCAGAGGTGTTCCCATGATTAACCTGGGCTGGATGGACCTGGAATTGCCTGGTCCATAAAGCCAAGATGTGTTGGCATCCAGGTCATGTAGAGGATGGCAGAGGTGTTCCCTGAGGAACAGACTGGATGGACCTGGAATTGCCTGGTCCTGATTCCACAAAGCCAAGAATCCATGTAATAATGCTGGTGGCCAAGCCACCAACACCCCCAGCCCGGTGTCAATGCCAAGATGTGCTGCAGAGAGGAGAGAGAGCTCCTTTTTTTGGCAGTGTGGCAGTGTCACCAAGGAGGGACCCTGCTGGGCATCCCCCTCCTGCTCAGCCCCCTCTGGTCCCCACCTGTGCCCACAGAGAAAGGTTTTGCTCTGGACAGGGGCACAGCCTGGCTGTGCCCATCACCCCCCTGGCAGAGGGAGAAATGAGGCAGGGAGGAGCGAGGGGACAGCTGAGAGGAGAGCAGGAAAACTGCACTTGGATTGATGTGGAGATGCAGCTGGAATTTTGTCTCCTGTCTGCTCCTGACGCCGCGGCGCGTGAGGGCAGATGTGAAACGTGGCTCTGAGAAATTCATGGCAATAGCAAAACCTCCCTTTTTTTGAACAGCCATGTTTTAATTTGCATTTCCAGGGCTCTGGCAGAAGGCTGGGTCCTGTGGTGTACCCAGCAGTGGAGGCACTAAATGGCCATGAGTTGCTGTATCTCTGTTTTATGGGGGCAATTTGGGCAGCTGCCAGACTCAATAACTCTCCTGGTGTTATCCCAGCAGTGATGGTGCCTTGGGAACTGGGGGGTGAATCAGCTGGGAGGGATTTTTTCAGTGGGTTTTTGGGTTGTGAGTCCAAATCTCATCTTGGCTTGTGTGGTGGAATTGGCTATGACACAGGATTAAATGTCACTGTGCCACCAAAGGGGTGAAGGGGGTAAGAAGGGAGGGAGGGCATAATCAAAAGGGAAGGGAGAGAGAGCAGCAGGGCTGGTGGTGACCCATGAAGACCAATCCTAAGCAAAACCAGCCCTGGGAGCATGAGGATGAAAGGAGGGAGCTGCAAGCTATCAGCTTTTCATTAATAGAGCTGTGGTGCTCATGTGGCCACGGTGACAGATCACAGAATGCTTTGGGTTGGAAGGGACCTTAAAGCTGATGCTGTTCCAAGCCTCCTGCCAGGAGCAGGGACACCCTCCACTAGAGCAGGCTGCTCAGAGCCCTGTCCAAGCTGGCCTGGAGCACTTGCAGGGATGGGATGCAAGGTGCCTGCAAGGTGCTGCCACTCTTGCACCAAAAGCTGTCTCAGCGCTGCTCTGAGGCTGTTGGAAGGCCAGGCTGGCTGGTGCTTTGTGCTGCAGTGACAGCCTGCCTCTCAGTGGGGACAGGGATCCTGGGGGTGAGGCCATCTGCATGCACAGGAGGAGGAGACAGCCTTTGCTCCCTGAAACGTGTCAGCTCAGGGTGGGAGAAGCAAATCCTGTTTCATGGAGGCACAAGCAGCTCCACTGATGGGAGAAGGAGACTGTCCTGGAGGTGATACTGAGCCCTGAGCATCCCAGCCCTGGCTCTGAGCACGAGATCCCTGATCATGTGGGCTCTCAGCAGTGCAGGGAACAGAACATGCTCTTGGATGCTTGCAGGTAGCTCTCTCACCATGCAGGCAGTGGCTCCTGCCTTGCCTGCCCAGTGCACATTGAGCTCTCTGGCATGGGGCTCCTTTCATGCCTCAGGTTTGAGCTTTCATATTTTCCAGATTCTGGGCTGCTTTAGTGTGTGGGTCTGGGCTTCACATAAGGGGATGGTGAGCTCTGTGCACAGAGCAGGGAGACAAAACAATTCCTGCTCCAGCTGGGACCAAGGACAAATGATCCAAATCTGCAGGAGCAATGGTGGTAGCACGGTCAGGATGGATGGAGAGCAGAGATCTCTGCAGCCAGGTCGGGAACTTGTGGGTTATTGCAAAGGGCCTGGGTGCAGGGCCCTGCTGGGAGCTGCCAGCCACAGCTCAGAGCAGGCCCCAGAGAAGAGAGGGGGAGAGAGGATGAGAGGGTAAGAGAGTAAAAGTGTAAGAGAGCAAAAGCGTAAAAGAGTAAAAGGGTAAGAGAGTGAAGTTCCCGTTACAATACCATAAATCTTCTTCTGTGCTGAATATTCTAATTCTCACTAACCTATCTAATACAAGATACAGATCCAACAGCATTTCCATACAGCCTATAAGAATCATTACATTATCATACTGTGTTACATATTAAACCCTAAAAACTCCTCTTTGGACCCCTTCTGCCAAGCCAGTAGGGTCTGCTCTGACCCTTGGAGCTGTCTGCAAGCAGAGGGTGTTGTTCCATCAAAAGGGGATCACCTTCAGCTGGCCATGCCATTGTTTACCAGTTGCTCAGTAACTGAGGTATCTCAAAGCTTGCTTTCATTTCAATCTCACTTATAGTTTCCATATTCTCAAAATCTTTTGCCAGGCAATCATATCTGTAAGGCTTCCCTGTTTCATCTTCCCCAAGACAAATCTCAGGCCCAGGAGCACAAACAACGTGGGCTGGAGACAGAAAAACAAGAAGAATGGGACTTGATGGGCTAAAGCTGGAATTGGACAATTAACCCTAATGTACAAATGGAGCAGAACTTGCAAAAGTGACAGACCCCATGACCAGTCATCCATTTTGTGGCCATCTTGGTGCAGCCCTGGCTGGGCTCTTGTGCTGCCCAAGGTGGATCCATTGAGGCCTCCTAATCAATCCCTGCTTTATTCTTTAGCTCTGTCCAGCCTCTGTTGCAGCTCAGCCTTCCAAGGCATCACTTTGCACCCCTGCCTGGCTGCTGGGGCCTCATGTTGGCCAGGGAGACTCTTCCCATGGCTGCAGGGATTGCCATGGAACCTAAAAATCTCTGCACAGACAATCCAGGTGCACCCAGCAGCCAGACTGTGCTCTGTGTGGTCACATCTGGGCTCTCACCGTGCTCTGGGTGCTGGAAGATGAAGGCAAGTGTGGAAGAGGCTGCATGGCAATGCCTCTGAGGCTGGAGAAGCTGCTTTGGTGTGCTCCACAAGGCTCCAGCAGCTGCTCCCAGAGCAGCAGGGCAAGGATCCCCTGTGCAAAGGTACTCTGGCATTTTGGGAGCTGTCCAGCAGCAGCCACCAACACAGAAATGTCTCCCAAGAGCCTCTCCCAGGAGGCCCCTGATGGATCTTTCAGAGCTGAGTCAGGAGAGGAGCTCTGTGGGTGAGTCAGAGAGGCTGCTGAGAGCTGCTCATCCAGCTGGGGTCCTGCTGGCCTTGAGGCACCTCAGCTGGAGCGTTCAAGTGAACACAATCTCTGTTTGTCAAATGAAACCTGCTCCTCCTCCTCCTGCTCTCGCTCTGCTGAGCTTCCCGCTGTCCCCATGGTCTGCTTCGTGCCAGGAATGTCACAGAGGTGGCCCAGGATTGTCACAGAGAGATGGCCCAGGAATGTCACAGAGATGGCCCAGGAATGTCACACAGAGATGGCCCAGGGCTGTCACAGAGAGATGGCCCAGGAATGTCACAGAGATGGCCCAGGAATGTCACAGAGAGGTGGCCCAGGGCTGTCATGGAGTGCCAGCATCCCCAAGCCCTGCCTGGTATTCCCCTCCTGGAGTTTCCTTGCCTTTCCTGAAGAAAACCCCAGGGTCTAAAAGTGTCTTCTCCATTGAATTCCCTGTCTGCATGCCTGGTGTGCTTTACCAATGTGTTGGACCAGCAGGATTGTTCCTTCCAGCACCTGCAGTGCTGGGGTGGGACTCTGAGCCTGCCTGCCCCCCTCACAGTTTTCCAGCTTGTCCTTCCATCCTCTCCCTTAAGGAGATGGTGTTCTGCCTTTTTCATTGCCATTTTACAGCCAGGCTCCTGTTTGCTGCTGAGCTCTGGAGGGGGCTGGCTGGGAACCCCATCTCCATAGGGGTGCCAGGAGCTGCTCTGGCCAGTGAGGATGGGCTAGGGGCTTGTCACCCTCACCCACACTCATCCCCTGTGCTGGCTCTGCAGGGAACTGAGGCATCACTTGATGCACAAGGACGAGCCCTTGTGTTTTCCTCTCTCATTTCCATCTTTGTCTCCTGTAATTTTCTTAGCAAGTCTCTATGGAAACAGGTGCTGTTTGTAATAAAGCCTCTGTTTTTCACTTTGCTTTGTTGCTGTCGAGGAAGGAGGGGGCAGAGACCCATAAAGGGCAGATGAGGTTTAGGTAGGGAGAGGAGAGATGATTCAGCTGCCTCAGCCCTTGGCACAGATGGGAGCAGCCTCAGCATCCCTTCATCCTGTCCTGGCTGATGGGAGTGGAGGCTGAAATCATCCAGACCTTTCCTGGCTCCCTCAGTATTGGTGGGGCCTCACTGATCTTTAAAGACTTTTCCAACCCAAACCATCCCAGGGTTCCTGTCCCAGCTGGATGTGCTGTGGAACGGGGGTACATCATTCCTGTCCAGAGCTGACAACACACACCTGACATGTCCCCAGCCCCAGAGCCTCACCCTGGCTCTCCTGAAGGTCACCCAGGGCCAGCTGTGTCTCAGTGCCCTGCCAGGACCTGCTGTGACATTGCATGGGACATTGTGTGCACATCAGCCACCCCAGGGAGCTGAGCTCTGGGGGTGGCACAGAGGGGACAGAAAGCACCTGATGCCTTGGGAAGGCTGACCTGGAACAGGGGCTGGACAGAGCTAAAGAATAAAGCAGGGATTTATTAAGAGATCTCCACCTTGGGCAGCATCAAAAGATGGCTGATAAGAGCTCTGGAGAATGATGAGCTGGATGATCAAGAGGAAATATCCAGGAGTCCACAAGCAGCACCTTGGCAGGGCTGGATGAGCACCAGCTCAGGGTGAGGTCATTACAATTTTCATGCATGAACTCAGTGCAAAAAAGGAAGCAAGACAGTGATCTTCCAGCCATCCTTCCTGGCAGGGGGAATTTTGGGGAGCCCAGCACAAAACAGGCCCTGCCTTTCAGACTGAGATTCTCCACACAACCAAGGAGGAGTGGAGTCCAGGAAAGGAAGAGTTTGCATCAGTGACCAAGAGGGATCCCATGAGAACTCCACACTTTGCTGCTCCTCAGAGCAGAGATCTTGGAGCTTTCTGAGCAGCACAGCTGTGCCCAGACACCACTTCCCCATGGAGTGAAGCACAGGCAGGCACAGGGAATGAAATCCATCTGAGCAGGATTGATGCCTTGGGAAGGCTGAGCTGGAACAGAGACTGAGCTAAAGAACAAAGCAGGGATTTATTAAAGGCCTCAATGGATCCACCTTGGGCAGCACAAGAGCCCAGCCAGGGCTGCACCCAAGATGAACCAAAATGGTCACAAAATGGATGACTGGTCATGGGGTCTGTCACTTTTATAAATTCTGGTCCATTTGTACATTAGAGTTAATTGTCCAATTCCAGCTTTAGCCCATGCAGTCCCAACTTTTTTGGTTTTCTCTCTTCATTCCACATTGTTTGTGCTCTTGGGCCTGAGATTTGGATCATTTGTCCTTGGTCCCCAGCTGGAGCAGGAATTGTTTTGTCTCCCTGCTCTGTGCACAGAGCTCAGCATCCCCTCATAAGAAGCCCAGACCCACACACTAAAGCAGCCCAGAATCTGAAAAATACAAAAGCTCAAACCTGAGGCATCAGAGCAGGGTGAGCCAGAAGGATTTAGGAGCCCCCGCCCGCCGTGGGACGCTGCAGCTCCGTCAGCGCTTCCTGCCCGCAGCTCGTGAGCTCCTCACTTGTTTGTTTATTTTGGGGAGGGAGGGGGATGCTTCAAGAGCTGAGAGAGGAATATTTTAAAGGAGGAATTCAGTGCCAGATTGGCATCCTCTGCATCAGAGTGTGCTGGGAGCTGCAGGAGGGAGCTGCGTGTGTCAGCTCCTTCTGCTCAGAGCCACTCGTGGTGTTCAGTCACCCTGGGCCTTTCCAGGGGCTCTGGGGGCTCCTGAACCCAGAGAAACCTGCAGCACACTCATACACAGGCCCTGGGGTGTGTTTTAGGGTGTTCTGGGCTTTTTCTGCTTTCCACCAAGTCAGAGTGAGCCGGGCCCTGAAGCAGAGGTAATTGGCCTCTGGCACAAAGAGAAATCCATGGTGGCACCATGGGGTCAGAATGAAGATCTTCCACCCCTTTCTCTCATGGGTCAGAATGAAGATTTTCCACCCTGACTGAGAACTAGTGTCCTCTTCCCACTGAGAAAAGATCTCTAAGGTCACTGAGACCCACTGCTAACCCAGCACTGCCAAATCTACCATGGCACAGGCCCAGGGCTCCCCAGCCCACAGAGGATGGAAGGATGTGCTTTGAGAGGTGCCTCTCTCACCCCTGCTTTCCTACAATGGTTCTTTGTGTTCATCCCAAGCCAGCCACATGTGGCCACCCTGCAGCTGAGGCTTTCTCCAGGGGAAACCCTCCTCACCCATCCCCAGACCTGCTCTGCCCAAGGGGGCTGCTCAGCTGGAGCTGCCAGGAATGAGGCTTGAGGATTGTCAGGGTGCTCCAAGGGCACTGAGCTGGAAAATATTCTCTTCCCACTGCTGTTTCTGGGAGAATTTGCTTTAAGAGCAGGGATCCAGACTATAATGTTAATTTTGCTGCTTTCCAAGAGAAGTCAATATTACAGAGTCTTTGTGATTCTGCTGGAATTACAATATGTGATTACTGGGGTTGAGCCGCTGGTTAATTATCTGCTCATTTGTTGTAATGCTCCTGAATAGCTTGTGAAAGTGTGGCAAATGCATTGCTTCTGCTTTTAATGGCTTATTCACAGATAGCAGAAAGATAAACAATGTTCTGTGTGACATTAGGGTGCTACAGCTCTTCCCTGGGGGTCCTTCCTCAGCCTGGGGAAGGCAGGAACCCACAGGTGAGATGAGACAAGAACCTTGATGTCCTTGTGACTGTGATCAATCCCCTTGGATGGGGACCCTGACAAACCCCAGGGCCACACCAGCAAGGTGGGATGGCCCAGCCTGCTGGGGCAACTGGTTGGGAGAGTGAAATACAAAGCTGAGTTTCGTGTCAGGTACACACAGGCAATGTGTGTATTTGTGATTGCAATATGTGTGGAGACTGACAATGGGACAGTTGTGAATTCTAAAAATAACTGAGGAAAGTAAAGCATGGAAAAAGGCCTTTGGACCTATCTTTTGTTTGCAATTAACCTTAGTTGATTTAGGAGCATTGGAATCAAAGCGTTAAGGATGTTGCTTTTTGCTTGTAGTGAATCCTTAAAGAGTTCTGCAATAATAACCTTTTGAAGTATAATTTTAGAATATTGCTTGTATCCTTGAAACTATAGCTTTGGAATATATATAAAGGAAACATGCTTATCTCACGCCTTAATAAAGCAGAGAAAAACAGCTTGAGAAAGGAAGATGAACATCAACTCAAGGATTTATAGTTTTGACCAAGGGAAGCTGGACATCACTGTTATGAGATTTATAGTCTCTGCAATTAAAAGGTGGACCCACATCTGGGGAGCTGGACCTCACCAGATGGGATTCATCTTTCTTCTTTCAGAAACCAAACCACCACCATCTGGGGATACTCCTTTAGGGATACATCCTGAGAAAAACTAAATCACAATAGTGTATAGAATTGTGACGTAAAAATTGGGACTAGAAACTGCTGATGAGTAAGAATTGGAATAGAAACTGCTGAGAAAGCTGATGAGTACCCCCATAAATACCTGTAACCCTCGAGTATCGGTGTGCAGTTGGAGGGAAAACTTCCCCCACTGTACCCAGCGCTGTATTGCTCATACTTTACCATATTAAATAATAAATTGATTGCTGCTTGAATATTGGCCTAGTCAAGCTTCTTATTCATAACAGGAGGAGCTCCTGCAGCAGTGCCAACCTTCCTGAGCCTCGCTGAGCCTGTTTGTCGTGGCCTCTTGGTGTCAGGGAAGGGGTTTTGTGCCCCAGGAGAGGGGTCAGCCTCCCCCCAGCCCCATCCTGCTCCTGCCAAGTGCAATGCCTGGTTCTGTGCCCACCAGAGTGGCAATGTTTGCTCATACCAGGGCCTGTTTGCCCACACGGCTCATTTGGACATCTGGCTTGGCAGATTGGTGCACATGGAAAAATGGGCAAGGAAACACCGAGGCCTGGATGGCAAATTGGGACTGGTTTTCTCCTTCTTTTTTTTTTGGTTTTGGGTTTTTTTTTTGGTCAAGGTGCTGCTTGCAGTGTCCTGGTTACAGCTGCACAGAAATTTGCCCTTC
Organism: Agelaius phoeniceus; assembly: GCF_051311805.1. Taxonomy (NCBI): domain Eukaryota; kingdom Metazoa; phylum Chordata; class Aves; order Passeriformes; family Icteridae; genus Agelaius; species Agelaius phoeniceus. The sequence continues at coordinate 9,995,634 of NC_135272.1, read as the reverse complement.
AGGAGAGCTCTGATTTCCAACCATCTAAATTTTATCTCCATTTGGTGCAGCCATTTATCTCCATTTTTGGTGCAGGCCACCTAAAATATTTGCCAGCTTTTTAACCACAATTCTTTCTTCATGAGCCTGTCCTGGACTTTGCCTCTCAGGACACGTCCCTCCTGCAAAGGCCTTTGGTTCCTTCCCCACACCACTCCAAAGAAAGGGGGTCTATCAGCACCAGCACAAATTTGGGTCCTAGACCAAGCCCAGCATCTTCATGGGACAGAGATTTAAACAAGCTGTTCTGCCCAGGGATGCCAGGAAGTTTCTTTTAAGCTTGGTTGTGTGCCTGGACTCAAGGCAACAAGGAACCAGAGCATCTCCTCCAGCTCACTGAGTGCCACAGGGGAGATCTGGCAGGGCCAGCACTGCTTTAAAGGTGTTTCTGGACGTGGCTTACTCCATCCTACTCCATGAAGGTTGAGGGAATTGGGATTGCTCAGCCTGGAAAGGAGAAGGAGTCGGGGTGACCCAATTGCAGCCTTGAAGTACCTGAGGAGAACTTTGAGGAGAGGTGGGGCAGCACTTTTTACAAGAGCATTTAGTGACAGGACAAGGGAGAATGGGTTCAAATTGAAAGAGAGGACGTTGAGATTGGATTTGAGGAAAAAATCCATTACTGTGGGGGTGGTGAGGCACCAGAGAAGCTGTGGCTGCACCATCCCTGGAGGTGCTCAAGGCCAAGATGGATGGAGCTTGGAGCAACCCGACCCCATGGCAGGGGGTTGGAATGAGATGATCTTCATGGTCCCCTTCCAACCTAAAAACTTGCATTTCCCACTCTTTCAAGCAGAGATCTGAGGGTGCCCAGAGCTGTGGGTGGCAATGAGTGTGACAACACACAGATATCTAGGTGCAGCTCACCATCCAATCTCCCCGCTCAGCAAACACAGGCTCCAAGGATTATCCCAGCCTGGGCGACTGTTTTTTAACCACAATGGCCATGAAAATCTCCATTCTTTATCTCCAAGCTGCTTAGTGATACAGTGGGTGGAGAAGGAAGCCACATTTCCTGCTCAAAGAGTGTGTGGGAATACCTTTTCAAATGTTAATTCCTCATGTTTTTCAAAAAGCTCCCCGAAGGCACCGGTCAGAGCAAACGCTAGGGAAGACTGTGCATATTCCAACCAAGCAGGTTTTTAAGAGTCTGGGGAGATATTTGGGGCGAGGAGGGAGTGGGGAGAATAAGAAGAAGCTCCAGGAAAAATCCTACCACTATTTCCCCCACTTCAAAGTTAAAACGAGATGTGTGCCTTTGCCTCTCCTCTGATGTGCCTCCCTCCAGGGAAATAGGTGATGGATGCAAAAGGCCAGGGGGAGCAGGATCAGGCAGGGATTCCCCTCCAGCAATGCTAATGAAGGTCCAAATCCCAAACCATTCCTGCCCCGACCCAGTGGCAACCAGGAAAAGCTGATGTGAGTGCCACGGGGATCCAGCAAGCCACACATCCCCACTTCTGCTTTGCATCCAAGGCAAAATATCTGTTCCCTCGATATGAAGTCACCCCACTGTAAAATTCATCACTTCCATGGCTTTTTGGTTGATAAAAAGCCTCTCTGCAAGAGCCACCTGTGGCTAAGGGCTGCTGTTAGCACACAGCCCTGGGTTTTCAGTGGTAGCTTTTGCTTTAATAACAAAACAACCAAAAAAAAAAATAAAATATCCATGCATGATTTTAATGCAGATTTGAAAGAAAAGAGGGGGAAAAAAAATCTCTTGGGTCTGTACCCACCACAAGTTTTAAAGTGCAGAATCTGTGTCTGTTGTTGAATAAGGGATGTGTGCCGACTGCCAAATTTCAGCTTGAAAGCAGCCAGAAGCTATCTGGGAAAAAAAAAAAAAACAACAAATGTTTTGCAAATACCTTTTGTAATTGTAAAAATAACATAATAATTAAAAGGAAAAAAAAGCCCCAAGCCAGCAAGAATTCACCAGTTATTAAACCTTGAAAAATGTGGGATTCTTACATGACTCGGAGCCCAGAAGTGACGTCTAAGCTTGGAAAAAACCCACTGAAAACAGGGATTTATAGTTATTCCTCATAGCCAAGCAGTTTTATAACCAATGTCTCTTTATCCCAAGTGCTCCAGAAAGAACAGAAAATGCCTCAAGCCTGGCAGTAAATGTGGGGAAGGGATACAGATCCTTGAGTCCAAATTCCCTCATTTCTAAGGGTTTGGTTGACTCTCATTTTGGCCAGCCCTGGAACATCATCTTTTCTTTGGTTGGGAATTTGTCTTTGCTTTTCCTTTGTCCTGGGAAGAGATGGGGATGTTCCACAGGACCTCTCCCTGCTTGCTGCTCCTTCCAGAGGGGATAAAGAAAAGGGGTTTGGGATGCAGCAGACACCTTTTCCCTATTGCAACACCCTGGGTGCACAGCTGGTGGTGACTTTAGGGGTGGATTTCCATCCTCATCCTGCTCTCAAGCCACTTAGTGCACAAAAAAACAAAGAAGAAATAAAAGGTCTTCATGATGCACAAAGACAAGGAAATCATGGGGAAAAGCACTTCAAAACAGCCTTTTTTTTTACAGATCAAGAATTTCATGACTTGGTGGAAAGCACAAACAATACTGGGACAGAAATTCATAATATTTGGTGGCTGGTTTGTGTAGCTGCTGCAGCTAATACCTCAAATAAATACTCCCGTGACTAATCCCTTGGAAAGAAAAAGCACAAAGAAAGAGGCTGTCACATGAAACAGGATGATTTTGATGTTTGTTTTGTATTTCTAAACTCAAATTCTGCCTCTTGAGCTGTGTAACATCCTTCATCTAATAACCTGTTATTCTCTGGCTGGGTAAATATGTGTTTGTTTTCTGTCTTCATCCCATCTCTCCCTCCTTCCCCAAACCCCAACCCCAAGGATCCTTTTCCTCCTCTCTAGACTCTAGCAAAAATCTGAATATTTTGCTGAGGATCTAGAAGCACCAAGTCTTAAATTCTAGAAATAATTGCGATTTCATTCTGTGTGTGATTAAACTATGGAAATTTTCTCCTCCTGGGGATTTTTTTTTTTTTGCATAAAGGAAAAAAAGACCAAAAAAACCCCCAAAAAAACAACAAAACCTGTTGGCGTCATCAGAACCTAAAAATAACAGGAGGATGACTGCTGGTGCCAGAGTGATACCAAACAAAAATCTATTATTGAATTAGATTCTTTCCAATTGGTGTTCTTAGGAATATATTTCCCTTTGCCCCTCAGGGTTCACTTGGAGCCAAGGTATTCTGCCTGCCAGTGCCATTCCAGCACTCAAATTAACGAGAAGTGATGTCTCTTACAGTAAAAAAGCCAGGAACTATTAAAATATTGATGAAGGCGAAGAAGCTGAGGAGTTTGTGGTGTCTGGTTTCTTGCTGGCAGCCAGGGAGAGCTGTGAAAGGAGGGGAGAGCTGGACACCCTCACCCTGCTGCCACGGCCAGGGTGCTCATCCTGCTCCAGAGGACAGAGCTGATCTCCCAGCACTCCAGGGATTGATAGAGAGCCTGGAATTCCCTCTTTCCCATCCCTCTTTCCTGCCTGCTTTTCGTTGCCACTGCCAGCTCAGCAGTGCCGGTTTTCTCTCTGCACTGCAGTTCTACGGGCTGTGCTTTGCTGCCCATTCATTTAAAGGCTTTCAGGTTCTATTCATTTCCCCCCATCTTTCATTCCAGTGAAGCACCTCTCACTCTTGCTGTGTTGTGGCTGCACATCTCAGGGGCCACAGGACTGTGTTGGAAAGGGGCTGAGGCCATCAGGTCAGCTTTTAGAGCTTCATCCACCCCTGTCCCCTGCTCCAGTGTTAATGTCACATATTTTCTGAAAAATCCCTTTCACTAGATTTTTTCCTGAGATTTTTCTCCTGAGGAGCTGAGAGGCCTCAGCAATGAAATGTAAACAATAATTTTATCTGATTGCTTGGAATGTGGTCTGGAGATGGTTTACCAACAGGTACATCTTTGATTGGTTGCATGTGAATTGTTTTTAATTAATGCCCAATGACAGCCAGCTGTGTTGGACTCTCTGTCACGAGATTTTATTATCATTCCTTTCTAATGTCCCCTTTCTCTTTCTTTAGTACAGCTTTAATATATCATTTCTTTTCATATAATAGATATAATAAAACAATAAATCAGCCTTCTGAAACATGGAGTCAAGATTCTCATCTCTTCCCTCATCCTGGGGACCCTCAAGCACCACCACAGTGTTATTTTAAGGGCCTCCTGGAGTCACCTGTCACTATTCCCCAGAGCATTCCTTGCTGCTGGCACTGCTGGCCCAGCATTCCTGTTCTCCTGGCAGCAGGAATGAGCTGGGTGCTGACACTGCAGCGTGGCCCTGCTGACAGCTCAGGCACTCCCTTCATCTGCACTCCCTGGATCCATCTGAGCGTGCCTTCTCCAGCTGTGAGGCTTCTCTGGACGTTCCTTTAATGCTGCTGGCACCCTGCTCTGGCTCCTGCTTCTCTCATCGCCCTGGGCAGAGCTGGAGCCTCTCCTCCACCACAAGTGAGCACAGTCCTGCAGGGATGCTGATGCTCAACTGTGGCATTCACATTCTCTGGAAAAATCCCTTTGCCCAGGATTTTTCTCCTGGGAAGCTGAGAAGCCTCAGTGAAAAAAGAAAACAATTCTTACCTCATTTGCTTCTCCTGTGTTTTGCTCATGTGGAATGTGGTTGGAGATTGTTTACCCACAGGTGATTGTTTCATTAGATTCTGGTGTGAATTGTTTTGGGTTGTTTTGTTTTGTTTTTGAGTTGTTTTGGAGACTGCTTACCCACAGGTGATTGTTCCATTGGATTCTGCTGTGAGTTGTTTTGAGTTTGTTTTGGGTTGTTTTGTTTTGGTTTTGAGTTGTTTTGGAGACTGTTTACCCACAGGTGATTGTTCCATTGGATTCTGCTGTGAGTTGTTTTCACTCTTTGGCCAACCAGGGCCAAGCTGTGTCAGGACTCTAGACAGAGTCAGGAGTTTTCATTATTATCTTTTTAGCCTTCTGTAAGTGTCCTTTCTGTATTCTTTAATACAGTTCAGTATAGTATTCTTTAACATATTATAGTATCATAAAATAATAAATTAGCCTTCTGAGAACATAGAATCAAATTCATCATTCCTTCCTGCCACGAGAATCCCTGCAAATACAACACTCACCAGACCCCTTGCAAAGACTGGAGGGGGTCTGGCTGCCACCCAGGAGCACAAAAAGGCATCCACATTAAGCAGCAGCCTCCCTGGAGTTTTTCTACATTGATGGGAGGACTATGAGATTGTCACCCTGATTTTTTAAGTTTTTCTAAGCCTTCTGATGTTTACATTCTTATAATGAACTTTCTCACGCACTTTATGTAAATAAATTATTGGTTTGCATTTTTTGATAGAAGAAGAGAAATTTGATGGACTGTTGGTTTGTCCAATGTCATTGGAGAGCTGGCACTGTCACCCTCCAATCCACTGTCACTTTTGGAAATCTATAAATGTTGGAGTCAGAAATTAAATATTCTCTTTTTTGTCTTAAGAGAGCAGCGTGTCCCCGTCATGTTATTTCATGTCCTTTGGTGACGTGAGATTGTGGGAACTTCCCTCGTGGGTCCCCCTGATGGGGAGACCCCTAAAAAGTTCTGTGCCAGGAATGAGGTGCATGGGGCTCTTGGTTTTGTTGGTCTTCAGGTTGTTGTTTATTTTTCTCTTCCCAGAAGTTCTGCGTGCTGTCCACATCTCAGTGTACAAAGAGAAGGCACCAAAAGCCACAAGACACACAGGTTCAAGGTCTTTTAAAGCTATTTTGTCCACTTAGGTCTTAGAAAGTATTTTATTTGTATATTTCTACCAATAACTAATTATTTGCCTGTCCACTCAACATCTGCATTGTGGCTCTTTCCAACCAATCACTCTGTGCCACCAGCACTGCAGAAAATGGAGCAGATGAAGAACAAGAAGGAGATCAGACAACGCCCAAAATCCTCCATCTTGTCTCCTATCCATCTCCATAATAGAAACCCAAAACTCTAAGTTTTTCACCCTGTGATAAGCTCTACCACTGTCTATTTCACACACCTGTCGATTCCAATTCATCCCAAAGTCTTGGACGCTCTCTCCAGTGTTCTCCTGGGGGTCAGGACTTCTCAGCACAGGCAGAGAAATATTCCCTGGGTTCCGAGATGAGATGACCCAAACAGGGAGATCCCCCTGGCAGTGTTCACACCACTGCTTTACCCAGGGTGGGTTTTTCCCCACTAACCAGCAGGAGCATTGGATGTGATGCCTCCATCTCCACCATCCAGGCAAGCAGTAAATCCCACCCAGTGCAGGCTGGAAGGAGCCATGTGTGTTTTCCCCTGCATGCAGCTCCCTCTGTGCTTCCAAACACGTCTCCCCTCTTTCCTTTTTCTGTGCAGTAACTTTGCACACACAAGCGTCAAACAGCAGCTGTTTGGCCAGCATTTCAAAAAAGCAACTAGTGATTTTAGCTGCCTTCATTCTGAAGCTAGGATTTCCACTCTGCATGGCAAAAAGGGCTTTTTTCCCCCCTTCTTATGAAGCTGTAGATATTTTTATCTGTTTCTTTTGTCAATGTGGAAACGTGGAAACAGTCAGACCTTATCAGGCAGGAGTGTCTTTGAGGTTTCCCCCTCTCAGAAAGAAAATGTCAGCAGTGCCTGTCAGAGCCAGGTTACTCAGGGCTTCTCCTGCTTCAATTAAGCAGGAGCAAACCTGTGATGTGTCAGAGCTTGCCCTGGGTAAGCAACATGCTGGATAATTTTGGAGGTCACTTCAATGCAGGGTGGAAAACTTGAGCAGGAAGATGTCCTGAGAAGGGTTTCTTCAAAAATCTTTTTTCTTCTAGCTGAGCCATCCCATGCCCAGAACCTTCGATGGTGTTTTGGCCCTTCTTGTCTCAGGGTGGAGATGGAATTAAAAAGGATTCAAGCCACGAGTCAGATCAAAGCTTTGAATCCTCCAAATTGTCCTGGGGGAACCTGAAAATTACACTGGAGGAATTGATTTTTGGGCTGCTGATTTCATCTGCTGCAGGGGAAAGGTCACTTGTTAACAGCTTGGATTTTTACCAATGGGCCCAGACCATGGTAAAAATGGTGAAATGAGCTTGGAGTGCAGGGCTGCAGCTTTTCCAGTAAGGGGTTAAGGGAAGGAAGGAATCAAATTCAACAGGTGTCCCCTGGGATTGAGCTAGGAGCAGCTGGTCATGAAGTGCTATTTATTTTGGAAAACACTACAGAATGGTATTGGGTTTTTTTTGTTTGTTTTTTTTTTGTTTGTTTGTTTGTTTGTTTGGGTTTGTTTGTTTTGAGGGGGGTTGTGGTTTTTTTTGGTTTTTTTTCTTTTGTTTATTTTTGGGTTTCTTTGTTTTGTTTGGGGTTTTTTTGGTTTTGGGGGGTTTTTTGTGGGTTTTTTGTGGGTTTTTTTTTTGGTTGGTTGATTGGTTGGGGTTTTTTTTTGGTTTTTTTTGTGGGTTTTTTTGTTTGTTTGGTTGGTTGGTTGGGTTTTTGTTGTTGTTGCTTTTTTTGTTGTTGTTTGTTTTGGGGGTTTTTTTGGTTTTGGTTTTTTTTGTTTTGTTGTTGTTGTTGGGTTTTTTTGGTTTTTGTGTTTTGCTTTTGATGACACAAAAGCAAAAAACCCTATCTGCAACCAGAATTCCTGTTTTAACTGCATGCAGGGATGGAAGTGCAGCACCAAGTCAGCTGAGGACAGCTCTGCTGCTGTGCTCCCACCCTGTGTGGAAGAAGGGACAAGGTTCTGTGCTCCCCAAGGGCAGGACAAAGCCACAGCTCCCACCCCAGAGCACCTCCAAAGGGTTTTGTCCACACCCCAAAGCACAGAGGAGAGGCTGGTGAGCCCCTGCAGGTTTTGGCTGGAAGCAGCAGCAGGACAGACAGAGCGCTGCAGGCAAGAGCTCAGCTCCCATGGATGGAGGCAGAGTGAGGGTTTGCCTGCAAATCCCATTCATCACACCCCAAGCCTTCTCCTGCCTAATCCTCTCCTCTCCCACGCCTGGCTCAGTGATTTCCCTGCAGCAAGGCAGTTGTCCCTGATAATGTGATGGCAGGGGATGGCTCATGTCAAACCCCAGCAAAATGAATGTTCAAGAAACGTTGCTGGGAATTTATCCGCTCCTCAGAGATCGAATCTTGCTCATCTTTGCCTCTCAAACATCCCCTTAGGGTGGGGTGGAGCTGCTCAAGGGGTGCATTGCCTGCCCTCAAAGTCCCATCCAGCCTGGCTTTGAACATTTCCAGGGATGGGGCATCCACAGCTTCTCCTGGAGGTCTGATAACAGGACACAGAGGAGTTGTACAGATCCTGCTCACCACACGTGGTGGGAGAAGGAGAATGCAGTTTGAAGCCAGCAGAGGAGTGAGAGGAAACCTGGTCCTGATGGGTGTAAGGTAAATGCTGGAGCAGCTCGTGGGAGAGATTGCAGAGGCTGCAGCTGAAAAGGTTGTGTGGAGCTGTCAAAGTTCCCTCTCTGAAGTGGATTTAGGTGTAGGTGACCACACCCTGGTGTTAGAGGTGAGCTGGCCCATCTCTGCCCTTCACTTCAGCCCCTTTTGTCATCATTTCCGTGGGACTGCTGCTGCAGATCAGGAGGAATAAAAGGGAAAATCTGTCTTCTCTTACATAACTAGAAGTAAATGCATAATGCAGCTTAATTGAAATTACTGACTTCCCCAGATAAGCTGGATGTAACTGGATCATGGTGATAAAGTGATCTGGTTAATATATAAAAAATGACTCTGGGACACCCAGTGCACATAGATAAGGGCACTGAGGATTGAGTAGGGAGACACCAAAACCAAATCTACCTGGTAGAAGACTCTATAGATTTGCTGCTGTCTCAGTAAGGATAAATTTGAGCAAAAGCAAAATCCACTAGTTCAACCCCAGAGCAGGAAAAAGAGAGGATGAGGAACTGGATTAATGGCACCTCCTCTGGGGTTTTGGTTCTTTGTTGAATTTCTTGAACACTTCCCTGCTGTTCTGGACCTCAGTTGAAGGTGTAGGTTCAGTCTGGTCTCTGAAGCTGTGGGAAAAAAATCAAGCCACTTAACAATATAATTTGAAAACAAATCTATTGAGCTGAGAGCTTTGTCCTTGGGTTCAGCTAGAAACATTTGAGGGACACTCTGGAGGAAAAGAAGATTATTTAAGGAGCATCTGGAGAGATGGGCTTCAGCTGCCCTCATCCCTATTTATGCTTATTAGAGATGAAATTGAAGTGCAGCATGATTAAATTATGCATATAGAGAAAAGCTTCCACAAACAAGAAAACATAAGCAATGTGGGAAGGAACAGAACTGCAAAGAGAACGAGAGGAGCAAAACCAAACAGGATGCCAAACTGCAAAAGACATTTCAACAGCACCTAATTAAAACTGTTCACATTTGCAACAGACAGAAGGTAAAGACATTCACTAGGAAACAGAAGAAAAGGGGGGAAGAAAAGCCCACTAAGAGGAGTGATTTAGTCAATCACAGGAGATTCTGGAAAAACAGCAAGCTTTTGAGCAAAGGCCAGTTGCAGAACGTGCAGTGCATTTGGAGTTGGGGGTTCTCTGCCATTGTCTGCCTGCAGAGGTGACTCCAGCTGGAATAATGAGGGATGTGCAGAGCACAGCCCCTGCCCACAGCACCAGCAGCCTATGGGGAGCTGCCACTGCTGCCTTCCCGCTCGTCTCCAGGCAGGGATTTGAATAATATCACATAGCAACCAGCCCAGGACTGAGAAATCAACCCAGGTCCCACTCCAATAACTTAATCACAAGATTATCTCCCAGCTTCTTTTGTTAATTAATGAGCCTTTGCCTTTTGGCTTCAGAAAGCTCAGACACAGCAGTAAGGGAGAGGCTGCAAATCCAGCGTGGCCCCTTTGTTAGCATGATGAACTAATAACACTTCTCCTCCTGTGACACCTTTCAAAACTTGACATGTTCACCACTGGGCTCATCTGCTTCCCAAAGAGTAGGAGAGCAGCACAAGCTCCAAAGTGGAATAATCAGGACAAATGAGTCCTTAGCCATCTTTCAAAGAGGCCAAATCAAACCTTCTCTGGTGACAAAAACAAGAACGAGCTGCTCTGTGTTTTCCTCGTCTCTTGTCTAAGCAAAATTATTTTCATAATTGGTGAACATGGGATGAAAGAACAATTCAGCAAAGGAAAAGACTGTCATGTACCATGTCTGAGAATGAATAGGGGAAGGTATTTTTTCCTTCTTGTCATAGAGCCTTTGCTTTCAGACAGGGTTGGCCAGGAGAAAACTGAGCTTTCCAGCTAGGGAGAGGCTGATTTATATGTGCACAAGAAATCTCCCTGTTCAGAGATAAAACAGCTAAGTGCTTTGTTAATGATGAAGTGGCAAGAAGAGCTGGAGGAAGAAACTCTGGAGCCACAGGAGGCCTTTGGTAACCCCCCAGTCTGGATGCTGCCTGAATCCTCTCCTCATCCACACGGAGACACCACAAATCACTCGTGCACTCCATGAAGAGCTGCCACCAGTGCAAAGGTGCTCGTTCAACAATCCCATTCCTACCATGCTCCTGTGCAGGGATAGGTCCCAGATAATTATCTCTGTGGCTGGCAGCCAGCAGGAATATCTGAGCCCTCCTAAGCCCAGAGAAGGAGGGAGCCCACAGGGCTGGAAGTCCTGCTGGGGCCAGCCCAGGGTACCCTGTCACCTTTGTGAGAGCCAGGACAAGGCAGCAGCGCTGTCCCCAGCCCTGACACAGAGAAATGAGCATCAGCACAGAGGGACAGGTGGCACAGACATGTGCCTGTCCTCGTTGTCTCCTCTAGAACACCATTTTTGCAGGGCCAACAGCAGGGGGAAGAGCAGAATCAATTCCCCCTGGGCTGCCTCCTTTGCAGGGAAGTGAGTGATGAGCCTGGCAGCCTCTGAACAAATATTTCTGATGCTCAGAATTCACTTGTCAGCGTGGAGGAGCCTCGAGAGGAAATTTCCAAAGCAGATCTGTCGGAGATAATGACACTGCACAAGGAAGCCCTCCTTAGGAGGGATATCTCCTGAAGATGTGGAGTGTTTGAAAACATGATGCTTCTGTGTGTTCCTGTTGATGAGTTAAAATCCAATTCAGTTAAAATTCAGCCGTGGCTGAATTTCTAATCTGGGAGCTCTAACAGGTGAAGCACAAGGAGGCAGTGAGTCAGATTTTAACCTTCCCTGATGCTGCCTTTGTTTTCTTTCCAAATCAGAAGCCTCTCTTCAGGCCCCAGATATCACACTGTGTTCTGCCTCGTCCAGATTACAAACCAGGGAATTTCTGTGCATCTGCATGTTTGTGTAATTGCCTAACACCGTGAAACCTCATCTCAGCTGAAGCTTCTAAACTCCACTGTTAGATAAAAAGCAATTAACAGCAACCATAACCAGAAACACTTCCAGTGTGAGGGCAGGCAGCAAATGGCAAATAGATACATCAACAAATCTGTTTTTGCCTTGTACTTTGCTGCTTGCAGCCAATGGGTCATTAATTTTTATATGAGTATCATGGATTTATCAGCAATTTGGGAATCTTGAAGTTATTACCTATTGACAGTGGCTCTGATTGTGTTGGCTGCTCTGTGTTGCCTCTGCTCTTTCAGTTTAAAAGTCACTCAAAAGGGTGCAGCAGCCAGAATCCCACCCCAAGGCAGCACTGGGCACCCAAAAGTTATTCCCAAAGGTCATTGAATATTCAAATTTGTTTCCTCAATACAGGGCTGGGTCTGTAGAGCCCTTTACCCTCTGAAAACTCATCAGCATTCACCTGTCGTAGGTGCATTCTTCCAGCTCTCCTAAGTAGCTGTATTTTATCCTGTCAAATATAAAACTGGCTCAGGTCAGGAATTTTGTGCTGAGCTAGTCAATCTTTAGGGTTTTTGCTAATTAAATCTAGGACAGATAACCAATAGATTCTTCAGCTGAACAAGGATAACTATTTTAACCTCTCCTGTCCAGGTGTTTTGGGATCATTTTACATGTTCTGATTCATTAGCTTGAGTTTCAGTTCCATGGGGGAAAAGAAAAGTAGGAAAACCTATATTTTCCTTGGCAATTGTCCTGTATAAAATAAGGTTTACTTTCCATGTGGTCACAGAGGCACTTGCAGATTAGCTGTGTGCAAAGCGGTGTGAGGAACCTAATCTGGATTCATGCAAGTGGTGTTTTTTTATCTGAATAAATGCTGTTTTTTAAAAAGAAAAATTAAAAAGCAGATGCAGAGGTGTCAAGGGTGAGATTGCCTGTTACCATTCTCTGCTCTGGAGCTGTGCTTTGGCTGTCAGGTATTTTTAAGCTCTCTCTCCTGGCTGGTTTGGTGTGAGCCTGTGCCTCCAGATAATCCATCAGTAATTACCTGTTTAGTTTTATTGCACTCCTGGTGCTTTGTGCAGCTGCTCAGGAGTTCATTTGCTCCCACCTTGCAGACAGATTTAAATGTTAAGCTTGTTTTCTTCCCAGATGGAGAAGAGACGCCTCTGTTTCAGGTGAGTGTTCTGTGAGCTCTCCCCAGTGTGAGGAGATGATCCTGAGCCTGTTACAGCTCAGGTCAGGAAGGCTGAGAAATGCAAATCAAACCAGACCTTTTTGGTCTCTCTTGGGTTAGAGGGGCTTTGCTGAGCTCTTTGTGTGTGTAAAACAATTTGGGTGTCCTCCTTGTGCAGTCAGTGGCTGCAGGCAGCACAAAGGGATTTTACTGGAGGGGTTCAGCCTGAAAAACTCCATCCCTGGAAGTGTTCAAGGCCAGGCTGGGGGGGTTTGTACAGCCTGGCCTAGTGGAAGGTGTCCCTGCAGTGAGGTTGGTCCAGATAATTTTTAAGGTCCCTTCCAAGCCAAACCACCCTGTGATCTTTATGCTTTGACTCTTCCTGGAGGTTTTGCCAAAGAAAATTTAGAACAAGCCAGAGGAAAAGGCATTCATACAAATGGGCAAAGAGCAGCACCTTGGTCATCCCAGCAATGACCAAAATATCCAGGCAAGAGATATTCTACCTCTTTGTGGACATAACTCCCAGTACAGTCCTGCAAGCTTTTCCCCCCCTTACTTCTCTTGGAAATCTCTGCTGTACAAGTTTCTCTTTTTTCACAAGCTGAATGCAAACAGCCTGCCTGTCTTATCTCCATTTGCCCCCTTCTGTGCAAACATTTCAGTCACTTCCTGCAAATGTAATGTTTTTTCAACTACTGACGTGCTCCTCATCTCCACTCTGCAATTATGAACCCATGTGCTGATGTTTTAAGTGTTTTGTTTTAGAATGTGTAACATCCAAATTTACTAACAAACAAACAAACTCAAACTGAAAAAGACAGATCCCTCCCCAAATTCTCTCTAGTGCTAATTATAGAAATCTCAGCTCTCCAGCAGAAGCATCAGTCAGCAGAGGGCTTGGTTCTTATCAGAGGCTGAAGCTTTAGAAAAATACACTGAGGATGGTGCATAAAACTGGGCATGTGGCAGGTACATGCTGGAAGTGAATGCTGAGAGTTTGGAAATGCAAACTTCAGGATTTTCCAGCGCTCTTCCTCCCCCAACACCCAGAACATTGCATTGTTGGTCGCTCTTCATTTTTAAATCATTTGCTGTCAAGATACATGTGTTGTTTTCATAGAGTTGGCAGCAGAAGTTATTATTTTTTTTTCCCCCCCAGCTAAATTTAGAGAAGGGTAACAAATATTCTGGGTTTGCTCTGAAATCATTCTGGGAGGAGCTCCTGGCTTATACATCATGGCTGCTCCAGCAATGAAAGTGCAGAGAGTTTCAGCTCAATGGTGGCTTTGGCTCTCAGGATGCAGCCCCACACTCTGTCCCCAGCACAAGAGAGGGTCAGAATCTGCTTGAGAACTCAGTTTTATTAGGGAATATTATTTACATACCTCATTCTCCTCTTGCACAAGAAAGCTGGAGGCATTTCCCCCCTTCTAACTCGTTTTAGAGGCGACCTGACATTTTCTAATGGTTCTCAGGTATGTATAATTTATCCTGCTCAGTGTCTGCACTTTCCAAAATAACACTGGAGAATTATCTGGGCTCCTGCTTTTTTTGGCCAACCATTACTCTTCCTTTTTTTTTTTTTTTTTTTTTTTGACCTATAAATGTCCATATGCTGCAGGATAATTGCAGTAGGTGTAGGTTCCTTTGGAGATGCTCTTGTGTGGGAGACAATATGACAGCTCATCTGCATAGCACAGGCATCATTCCCCTGCCTTGATTTAGCAGAGTCCTGGATCCCAAGGCTTCTCCCATCTCTCCTGAATATTTAGGGATTGCTCACACACACCCCCCGTGCACTGGTGCTCTCCCATGCAGTCATTTCTCCATTCTCTGTGGGCAGCTCAGCTGCTTGCAGGAGTCACAGAGTGCCACAAGCCTGGCACAGCCTGGCATGGGGACATGCTCCCCCCTGCTCCTGGATTTCCACACTCTATCCATCAAAAACCTGCGTGAACCCACAGCCAGAATATTTGGTTTGGAAAACTGTGTGAGGTAAAAGTGATGTCCCAGGAGAGGCTCCAATCTCCCAAATGCCAGGACCTGTGATTGGCAACTCCACACACGTTTGTCCCCAGACTTGCTGAAGCTGTGTGATGCTTTTGGGAGGGATAAATACATTTCCTAAAATGGGATTATCAGCAAGGGATTGGGATGAGGGGCAGGAAAAGCAGCTGTCACCCCAAACCTGGGCATTCCTTACCCTGCTGTAGCTGCATGTCCACGATTGTCCCCTGGAATCTGAGGAGTCTGGGGGGCATTTGAGTGTTTAATTTAAATTTAATACTGGCAGGAGTGTTTTGGAGCAGGATTGAGCAGCTGGGTTTGAACACACAGCAGTTGTGGGGCACTTTTATTCCTTTTGGGGTTTTCTCTGCCCTGACAAGGTGTGTGCCATGACTGAGGGGCCGCATCAGTGCGACAGGGGACAGGGACGGTGCCAACGTGTCACTTACGATGGGAGGCGGGGATGGGGTGGTCCCTGGTGGTGTCAGTCACAGCGGGGTGTGGCAGGGGCAGTCCCTACTGGTGTCACTCACACTGGGCTGGCATGTGGGCAGCGCTATTGGCACTGGGGGTGTGACAGGGGCGGTCCCCAGCTGTGACTGTCACTCTGGGGGTGTGACGGGGGCGGTCCCCAGCTGTGTCTGTCACACTGGGGGTGTGACAGGGGCGGTCCCCAGCTGTGTCTGTCACACTGGGGGTGTGACAGGGGCGGTCCCCAGCTGTGTCTGTCACACTGGGGGTGTGACAGGGGCGGTCCCCAGGTCCCACTGTCACACTGGGGGCATAGCAGGGGAGGTTCCTGCCCGTGTCAGTCACACTGGAGGTGTGACAAGGGATGTCCCTGTCCCCGTCAGTCACATTGGAGGTGGGACAAAGGATGTCCTTGTCCCTGTCAGTCACACCGGATGTGTGACAAGGGATGTCCCTGTCCCTGTCAGTCACACTGAAGGTGTGACAAGGGATGTCCCTGTCCCTGTCAGTCACAGTGGCGGTGTGACAAGGGATGTCCCTGTCCCTGTCAGTCACACCGGGGGTGTGACAGGGGAGGTTTCTGCCCGTGTCAGTCACACCGGGGGTGTGACAAAGGACGTCCCTGGCAGTGTCAGTCACTTTGGAGGTGTGACAGAGGCTGTCCCCAGCTGTGTCCGCCCTGCCGGGGGTGTGACAGGGGCAGATCCCTGGCTCTGTCTGTCACAGGGGGTGTGACAGGGGCTGATCCCAGCCCTCGGAGCCACAGCTCCGGAAGGAGTGAAGGGCAAGGGTGGGACAGGATGGGAAATCCCTCCTGCAGGATTTGGGGTAGAACAGGCTGGGGAAATCCCTCCTGCAGGGTTTTGGGGTAGGACAGGATGGGGAAATCCCTCCTGCAGGGTTTTGGGGTAGGACAGGCTGGGGAAATCCCTACAGAAGGGTTTTGGGGTGGGACAGGCTGGGGAAATGCCTCCTGCAGGGTTTGGGATGGACAGGATGGGGAAATCCCTCCTGCAGGGTTTGGGATGGGACAGGATGGGGAAATCCCTCTGGCAGGGTTTGGGATGGGACAGGATGGGGAAATCCCTCTGGCAGGGTTTGGGATGGACAGGATGGGGAAATCCCTCCTGCAGGGTTTGGGATGGACAGGATGGGGAAATCCTTCCTGCAGGGTTTGGGGTAAGACAGGCTGGGGACATCCCTCTGGCAGGGTTTGGGGTGGGACAGGATGGGGGAATCCCTCTGGCAGGGTTTGGGGTGGTCCTGGTGCAGCCAAAGCTGCTCAGTCTGTTCCCGTTTTCAATTCCAGAATGGTTCAGGTTGGAAGGGACCACTCTGGATTACTTTGCTCTGCCTTTCTGCTCGAGCAGGGGCATGAAAAAGAGGGAGAAAAAGAACTGGCTGAGAGTTTGTGATTTTCTGTGACACCACTAAAAGCTTCTTATATTATCTTCATGAAGAACTGCAATAAAAATCCTTAGTGCTGAATGGCTATTGAATAGATTATTAAATGCTGTCCTGAGCCAATCTAGGAGTTCTTTAGAACAATAAGCCAGTAAGTGCAGAACCCAGGTGGAGATTTCCCCTTTAGCTCTCTAGCAAGCTCATGGATGCATTTTTGGGGTTTCCAGACCCCAGACTGGGATGCAGCTCCTCCAAACCCCAGCCAGGAATGGCAGGAGCCCACAGATGAGGCTGTTCTTGCTCAGGCACCTCTCCTCCAGCACCAGAAGGGTCAGGTTATTCCCTGGCAGGCTCCTTTACACTCCTGGATCTCCAGCCAGGTGTATTTGCAGAATCACACAGCAATTTTTTGCCTAGAAATTTGCTGAGTCTCCATCAATATGTGCAGAGGAAAAGGCAAGTTTGGGAAGCTAAAGCATGCCAGGAAGTTATTCCTCAACCAGCCTGCTTCTTACAGCCCTTGCTTGGTTTGTTCCTGTTCATTTTCCCATGTTCTTTACAGCCTGATTCTGCATTTTGGAGCTCTGTCTGGCTTTTGGTGTATGTGGGAAATGGATCTGCAGAAAATTCTCAAGAAACCTGACAGAAAGTTCACACAGTGTGCACCTCTATGCAAACATTGAGATAAGAAATGCTGACAGAAATGCCATAGAGTAAGACAGATATTGTTGAGAGAAATTAAACTAAAAACAAGGTTCAAAAGATAGCCTTAACAAATAACACTAAATACTTAAAAAATAAAAAATAAACAATACATTATAGCAATACCCACAAAGAGTAATTTTAGATTATTAGCTTTAAAGCATTTACAAAATAGTGTAACAAAAGCTAATAAGCCAAAAAGCACTTATAGTATCTTATAATTAAGAAATAGTTGGCTTCTGATTATAATAGTGTAAATTATACCATCTATATTATCTCACTCTTCACATGAAACTAAAAATAGAATAAAAGTGTTTTTAAAAACCTCTCAGTTACCCCATCTCTGAGTCAGAAAAAAGCCTTATCCAACAGGTGTAGTTAGAATTTGGATTTTTTTTTTGGTGTTTCTTCTGAAGGCCTCATTCATGAGATGCCAGATCACTGGACCCAAAGATGTGGAAGATCCTGGCAAACATCAGGAAAATGTGTGTTAGGGTAACAGGATGGAGCTGGATAGAGTGAAACAATTCCCTGCACCAGAGATCCTGAACCTTCTTTTATTTGAACTCTTAGGGTCCTGTGTGAGTGTCCTTTCAAAATTCAGTGTCCCCAAAAGGCACTGCAGGTTTAAGTTCAGTGGGCTGAAGGGGGCCCAGATTCCCCCTGGGAGTTAAAAGCTCAAACTTCAGCCAAATATCAGTGAAATCCCTCCTGATTCAGCTCCTTCTTAGAAGAAACATTGCTTAAGGTATTTTCCTGTTTTACATAGAAAAGTCCAAAGCTCTCAGATGTTTAAGGTGTTTATGGCAGTCCTAAGACAGAGTAGCCAGATGTCAGAAAGCTCTATGGCCCATAAAGAATTCAAATTTGATGGAATGTGATGTTAAACCCTTCACAAAATGCGTTAAGCTCCCATTGTGACAGCAATGTGAACCACGAGTTCACATATTTTAGTGAATTTAACAGAAAATTTGAATTAAGAAATTACTCCAGAGTAGATCTAACTGGCAAATACATTACAGATCCTCATCTGTCCTGACAGACTCTTCACATTTAAGACACACAGAAGTGAGGTAGCATAAATAAAAAGGATTTGGCATCCATAAATGTGTGTGTTGGGAATATGAATGTAGGGCAGGCACAAAACACCAATAATGTAATTTTAATAGGAATCATATATTGCAAGGAAGTGGGTGATTCAATTAGTTTTCAGCCTTCTCCTTGAGGATTACAGCTGATTTCTTGTGTGAGTGCTGGAAGAACTCATCAAGGCTGATGGGAAAGGCTTAGAATGCAGAGTTTAATGAAACCATGGGCTCCTAGATGCAACATGTGAAAGGGAAAGCAGACAACACTTAAATACCTCGGTATTAGGAGGAAAAATCAAAATATCTGGAAGCTGATAGAGCTAGGTGAGTTTGTCTGAGAACCAACAGAGCAAGATCTCTGAATTTCGTTGTTATTTTATGCTAAAAGGCAAACACTGGCAGAGTGTTCAAAGCCAGAAGGGAAGTTTGGGGCTGTGCTGATGGATTTGATGAGTGTGTGAACACTTTGCCACTCTGGGTGTGGGGTGTGTCCATGCTGGTTTTGTTGCCCTGCACAGAATCCCTTCTCTGTCTCATCTCAGCCCAACCACAGCAGCCACGAGGCCCTGCCTGGTGCTGCCCGGGGTCTTTGATCTCACCCACGAGGCATCATTTGCAGTGCTCTGCATTATTTATCACCACTGAAGTATTTTCAGTTAAACTGACAGATTAAATACTAACTTTGCCTGGCAGATAATGAAATTCTTGTTTCTTTCCCGAGGAAGATGACGTGAAAGAAGCCAGACACGGCTGGGCACAGGAATTTGCACTGCCTGAGAGTTTCCACGTTTCCTAACAAGTGAGCACTGTGTGATACCACAGGTGGGAGGCAGTCTTGCTCCCTGGTGCTGACAGCTGTCACCAAGGTGAGGAACACCCAGGTGATCCCACAGAAGCCTCACAAAGAGTGGGAAGCTGGAGCTGATGGAAGATTCCTCACCACCTTCCAGCCTTAGGTGCACCCTGTGAGACCTTCAGTCCAACAGGAAACCCATATGGAACTGCAGTGCCAAGAAGAGGAGACTTAAAAATTTCCTACCAAAAGTGTGATTGAATCAACCCACCAGCCCTGACCTGCAGCGTGGAGATGAATATTGAGAATTCTTTTCCTCTGAGCACTCTGAGGAACCTCAAGGGAGGATAAGTGGGGATGAGGAAAACATCATTTTTATTGATGCTTTTGAGGAGGAGCACATGGAGATGCTTTGGCCTTTTCCTCCATGATCCCTCAGAGGAAGGACACTGCTGGCACTACACCATTCCTTGGTGGTTGTGATAAACCACAATTTGGAATTTTTAAAAACTGGCTATTCATCATCTTGGCCCCACACAAACATGCTTGGCTGTGGGGATGTGGGTGCATGTCCTTATGTATTCCTAGAGTTTTCCTTATGAAAAAGGGGAGGGATGTGGAAGGGGTGTGTGATTCTGTGCATCCTGAGTCTAGGTGGGAGATAGCCTTTACCCTACCCAGCTAAGTAAGAAACATCTAAGCATTTAAATTCTGGGGAAAAAAAAATACAGTAAAAATAACAGAAAACTTCTGAGCTGTTTTGGTTTTTTTCCTAGTTTGGGAAAGTTGGAATGATAGTTCTTCCCCTGCAAGGTTTGCCATTCCAAGCAGAGTGTGGGCTCCTCATGGATTCAAGGACTGTCATTAAAGGATTGTTGCAAACTTATTTTTGAAGTGCCTCATCTGAAGGAACTGAACTGCCACTTACTCTGCTCTCAGAAGGAATTTGGCTTTTCCATGTGGAAGGAGTAGGTACATTTCTCTTCCTCACCCTCAACTCCCAGCAGAGCAGTTTCTGGTTTCATGGCTATTTTTAGCAAGATCTGTGCAACCACAAAAATAATACAGAGCTTGGAGCATTCTTCTATACCATATCTGGATGCTGGCAATGTACACTCTTGTTCATTTGTCATTTCAGTTCTGTATTTGCTGCTAATTGTGGAGCCCATTTCCCAAAGCTGGAGGAGTTTTGCTAGGAAAAGGCAGTGCAAAGCTGGGCTTGCTCTGGGTTTTTTTCCCAGAGCTGGGTTTAAAGCTGAGCAATCTCCATGAGATTACACAGAGAGTGGTTGCAGCCGTGGGCCATGATCCTGCTGTGGCTTTGGCAAAGGCAGGTGGGATCCTTGGATGGTTGGGCAAAGGAGTTCTCAAGGAACTGGTGCCGCTGTGAAAGGCCCTGGTGAGGCATTGCTGAAGATGCTGAATGTCCTTTTGGGTGCAAAGACTTTTCTAGTAGGAAGTGGGACACAATCCTGGCAGGTGGATTGATCCCTCCTGACAGAGGCAGAGCTGCTTTCTTCTGACAAGGCAGGGCCTGAGAGGGAATCAATCCGTGCCACACTCCTGCAGGAAGATGGATGCAAAGTTATTGCCATGGTGGGGGGCACAGGGGACACTCCATGAATTGCTGTGGGCTGGAGCTGAGGGACAGGAAGGGCACTGAACCTGTTTGGGTGAGTCCAGAGAAGGGCACCAAGGTGATCAGAGGGATGGAGCAGCTCTGCTGTGAGGAAAGGCCAAGAGAACTGAGAGTGTTCAGCTTTTGGGATGACCTCGTTATGGCCTTGCAGCATCCCAAGGGAGCCTACATGAAATATAGGGCAAGACTATTTGCAAGAGCTGGAGTGACAAGACAAGGGAAAACGGGTTCAAATGGAAAGAGAGTAGATTTAGATTAGATACTGGGGGTATTTTTTTCCCTGTGAGGGTGGTGAGGCCCTGACACAGCCTGCCCAGAGAAGCTGTGGCTGCCCCTGGATCGCTGGAAGTGCCCAAGGCCAGGCTGGACAGGGCTTGGAGCACCCTGGTCTAGAGAAAGGTGTTCCTGCCCGCGGCAGGGGGCCGGAACGAGACGACATTCGAGGTCCCTTACAAGCCATACCATTCCATGAATCCATGAACTGGCTCCTGGAGCACCGGGATCCCCCGAGCCGGGGCGGTGGGAAGGGCCCGGCCGCGGAGCCGGGCGGGGAGCGGTGACCGGGGAAGGGATGCGGTGTCTGGGGAAGGGACGCGGTGACCGGGGAAGGGACGCGGTGACCGGGGAGGGGAGCGGTGATCGGGGAGGGAGCGGTGGCCGGGGAGGGGATGCGGTGTCTGGGGAAGGGACGCGGTGTCCGGGGAGGGGACGTGGTGGCCGGGGAGGGGACGGGGTGATCGGGGAGGGGAGCGGTGACAGGGGAGGGACGCGGTGGCTGGGGAGGGGACGCGGTGGCCGGGGAGGGGACGCGGCGTCCGGGGAGGGAGCGGTGGCCGGGGAGAGGATGCGGTGTCCGGGGAGGGGAGCGGTGACCGGGGAGAGGATGCGGTGACCGGGGAGAGGACGCGGTGGCCGGGGAGGGGACGCGGTGTCCGGTCCCGCCCCGCTGCCGGCAGCTCCAGCCCGGCCGAGCCGCCACTGCGCCGGTGCCGCTACCGCGGGCTCCGCGCCGGCGCGGGGGATGCGCGGGGGATGCGCGGGGCCGCACCGGGACCCGCAGCGCCCAGGTAGGGCCGGGGAACAGGGAAAGGGCACCCGGGAAAAGTTGGGGGGTCATAATAGTGCCTGGAACAACAACAACAAAAAAATTCTTCTTTTTAAATATATATATATATATGTATGTATGTATGTATTTATTGTTGATATTATTCTTTTTCAGCCCACGCCGTGGTTTCCACGCCTCCTATTTCTGGGTAGCCGTGGTTATGGAGTTCTCTTAAGCCAAGCAGCGCCAGCATCCCTTGGAAAGTTTTCCCGCCCCAAAGGCATCGGCAGCTCAGCTGGAGGGCCGGAGGTGAGGAATACTCCTGTTAGCAGCTCCTTATTAAATTGTCGGGAATGGCTGGAGTGGGGGTGAGTCGAGCCACGCTGTTCCAGGCAGTGACTAATGAGGACTAATCCAGATTGTTTTCCATGTCTCCAGCAGAAGAAAGCGTGGCTTGTGCTGCTGATGGAGCCAGCCTTTCTGGAATGTGAATAAGAGCTTTCACTTAATGCACATTGCTGTACTGCCTTGATCACTGCACTTGATAAGCCTGCTGAAACTAAATAGGCAAGTTTTACATTTATGTACACGTGGAAATACAGAAATATTTATGTTTTTACATATATGTGTTCATTAATATGTATGCTTATATTCAGAGATGTCTTATCCCACCTTCCAGTACTTGAAGGGATTTTACAGATAATATGGAGAACAACATTTTACACAGATAAGAACGAAGGGAAACATTTTTAAACTAAAAGAGAAGAGATTTAGATTACTTATTAGGAAGAAATTCTTTACCGTGAAGGTGGGGACGTCCTGGCACAGGGTGCCCAGAGAAGCTGTGGCTACCACATCCCTGGAAGTGTTCAAGGCCAGGTTGGATGGGGCTTGGTGCAGCCTGGGACAGTGGAAGGTATCTCTGCCCATGGCAGGGGATTGGAATAAGATGGTCTTTAAGGTCCCTGCCAACCCAAACCATTCTGGGATTCTGTAATTTCTCATCTTTAGGAAAATTTAAAATTGGAATTATCAACTTATATTTGGTAGTGAAGGCTGGCTGATGATAGTGGATTTAATTTTATTGAACATTGTCTGTGTTTCATGGGCTGAATGTGTATTTTCTACTTATCTAATAGTAGATGATTTTGTTTTTCTGCATATCTAATAGCATGTCCCTTTCTTTGAATCAGAAAAATACCTTTACTCTTCTAAATTTATAATATCAGAAGAATCACTGATGAAACAGGTGTTTTATTTTCTAGGGAGGACTGTCAGAAGAGCTGAGAATGAGATGGACTTAGTATGAAGGACACAAAGTTCTGGGTGATGATGAGCTAGAGTTTTAACTTAGAAGAACACAGTGTTTGCATCACAGGATGGATGTGAGTGAGAATAACATTTGTGACACAGGGGGGAAGAATGCAAATTATCCCAGAAAGGCCACAGAGCAGGTGGCCCACAGCTGTAGGCCACAGAAGGAGGTGGACATGAATTACTCCTGCAGTCCTCCTGGAAACTCTGCTGGACCTGCAGGAAAGCAGGAGCTTTCCTGTGGAGACAAAGAAACCTGTGCCACCTACTGCCAGAAACAAGGTGAGAGCCCAGCTGGGGAGTTGCCCCCCTCCAGCACCAGCTTCCACCTGCAGAGAGAGGATGAGCATTTAGATCACTGTTCCTCTGAGCACCCCAGGACACCACGGATGATAACAAAACTCCGTCAGGACAACGGAAGCGCCGCTCTGGGAGATGCGCTCGGTGAGGAGCTGGAGCCCGTCCCCGAGGAAGCTCTGCCCTATGGATGCAAGAAGTGTGGCTCCTCTTTCCACAGCACGAGCGAGCTGCAGGAGCACCGGCGCGCTCACCTGCTGGAGAACTCCTACCGCTGCCCCGTCTGCGCCAAAGGCTTCTCGCGCGCCGCCAACCTGCGCATGCACAAGCTGATCCATTCCGGCCAGAGGCCCCACAAGTGCCCCGAGTGTGACAAGGGCTTCATCCGCACGGCCGACGTCTGGAGGCACCTGCGCAACGTGCACAAGATCGAGCGCTCCATGGTGATCCTGGCCAGCGGCATGGCCAGGAACCCCTGGTCTGTGGTGCACCACGGCCAGCAGCACAATGCTGAGTGCCCGGGTCGGGCTTGTCCTGCAGACCCGAAGTCTCAGGAGGACGACTTCAAACCTTACGCCTGCCCGACGTGCGGTAAAGGCTTCGATAAGCCCAACCTGCTGTCCAAGCACAAGGTGATCCACCGGGAGGACAAGCCCTACAAGTGTCAGGAGTGTGGCATGGCGTTTGTGCAGCTGCTCAGGCTCAAGAGACACCAGCAGACTCACTCCGGGGCACGGCCCTTCTACTGCGAGGAGTGTGGAGGGACCTTCACCCGGCTGGCATCGCTGCAGCGCCATCACCGCATCCACACCGGAGAGAAGCCCTACTCCTGTAATTTCTGCGGGCATTCCTTCACCGAGTCAGGGACCCTACGCAGGCACGAGCGCACACACAAGTTGGACAAACCTTAATTTGGGGTCTCTGGGGTTGCTTTGTACTTGAACGAGGTCTGCTGGGCTGGGCTGGAAAAACAGCCCATGGGGTGTGCTCTGCCCAGTCCAGACCCACTGCCCAGCATTGCTGCATCACAGGGAGCTCTGGAACTTGATTGCACTGCTGGGCTTTAAACTGCTTTGTATGAGAAAATAATCTAATTACCCCTGAGTAATGAAATGGGAGACTTGAGGAGACTGAAACCACTAGCGTGTGCTTGCTCTGTCTCTGTTTGCTGGACTGGCGATGCATCCGCTCGAGCTTTGTGCAGGGTCTGCAAGCAGAGGCTGGGAGAATTCACTGGATAAATTGGCCCTGCCCTCATGAGTGTGATGGCTCTTTGACACTGGGTTTGGAGATCTGTTAACTCACTAAGTTGGAACACTTCAGAGTTGTCCCTCTGTCCCTTCTTTCCTTGTATTTTGCTGAATTTTTCTTTCTGTTACACTTCTTTTTATTTGGAAGGGGAAGTATAATGTTGGTTATTAAAAAAAAAACAACTCCACTTACAAACCAGTTCCTTAATAAACACAACAGTTACCAGCTGTATTTCAGAATGTTTCTATACTTTATGCACTTTTGAGTGATGGGTTAATTAATAATGGGGAAAGTTTTTTTTTGGCTATGGTGGTGCATGCTCTTGGGGTGACACGTGTGTCTCTGATGGAACCATGCATACTAAATCTAACCAGATGAGTATTGTGGAAGGAAATGTTTGAGGACACAAAATTCAAAGAGCAAAAGACCAAATTGAAGCCACTTTTGCTACTCATTGCACAGGAACCTTCTTCATTTAAATGTTTTCACACATAGGGAAGCTTCCTATAACAAAAGCAAGTTCTGTGGTGTGTCCAAGTACTGCCCAAAGTGTCTGTTAGACTCTTCACTTTGATTTAGATTCAAATGGTTAGTGAAGAAAAATCTCCTTAGGAATTAGCCTGGCAGACTTGGGCAGGTGTTGACAAATCCTCCAAGGCTGTGACTGCCAAGAGGTGTGGAATGCCTCAGTGTCCAATGGGGCTTTAACTGTGAAACTTAATAAATCTGCTGTTAACCACTGTGGTAGAAGCATCCAGTTTGTCCTGAAGTTGCAGCCTGAATTTCTTTTCCACATCAGAAGGTTTTGTTTCTTTGGTTCCCTTTTCCTTACCAGCTGCCATATTTCATTAATTTTTTTTCTAGGGCTTTCTGCCTTTTCAGTGGAAGGTTGTGCAGCAGAATGAAGGTAAAGCTCCAGGGTAATGTACCTCTGCATTTATTACCATTTATTTAATATAAAGTACTGATTGTGCCATTTGTTTCCATATTTCATAGAATAAAAAGGGACATGGCAGCTCAGCACCTCCCACCTGTGCAGCAGCTGAGCAGGTGTCACACAGTGGGTCCTGTTGTGTTTGATGTCAGGTTCTTGGCTCAGATCAAGATCTACCACTGTTCACAGCAAAACTTTTGCTTGATTATAAATGGGAGACTAATTGGTGTCACTAATGGATCATTTTCACTTAATCCCTCAAAGACATCTCCAAATAAGGGAACCGATGTGCATCCTGCCCCCAAGGGACGTGTTCTGTGGTCTGTGTGTGTTTGTAATTCTGGGATGGCTGGGCCCTGAGTGAGAATTCTCCAAACTGCCCTATGCAGGAAGCTCCAGTTTGGCTTTAGGTTTGCAAAGGCCTTTGATGGGGCCCCTTAGCAACAGCTCAGTCTTATCTGAAGGCTGTGCAGCCTCGCAGAGAGGAAAGATCTTTGCATGAAAAGAATCCTGGCTGGCTGTGGGTGAGTGATCTGCAGAGGGAGGTCACCAGTGATGCTCTGTGGGGACCGTGCTGTTCAGCACCATCTGAAGTGACCTGGGGAGAGGGCAGACAGCAAAGTGACAAAACTGTTCCAGAGGCTATCATGCTTTAAGTTTCCACATTCATTTTCTAATCCCATTTGAAAGTTTTCAGCTCCAATCTCCCCTGCTCATCATCCTGCTTTTCCTTTGGGTATGGGGATGCTCCTGCTGTAGGATGGTTTAATATCCATTTAAACTGCACCACTTATGCACACCTTTATGTTGTGTGACAGTTCTGCTTAGGCAGTTATGGTAATTGGGAACATCCAGTTATTCTGCTTTTTAGTGCTAGCAGTCAGTGGAATTTGTACCTCTGGCATAATGGTAGAAGTATTTTGAGCAGAGGTCTGTTATATGGGAAGAGTAAATGGCTGGTGAAATGAAAAGTATCAAGCTTAACTAAAAAGTTATTAAAAAGACACTTGCCTGGAAGGTTGACTTGCATATAAAGTGCTTGGATGTGTGAAAGGAGTAATTAAAATGTATGATGGTTTCTGGGAAAAGTGTGTGGAACTCTCCTCAAAGAAACTTCCACAACTCCTGTGCAAGGTACAGGAAACCCCGTGGAGCTTAATTTAACCAAGAGATCAGCACTTCTGCACTTTACATTATTCACATAAAGGTTTGGAAGTCTCTCCCACGCCCTGACCCTCTCACAGTGTCAGCCAGAGTGGGTGATAGCCTAAAACAGACACAGCCAGTCATGACATGTAGCTCTCATGGGGCAAATAGACCTGCTCTGCAGCATTAGGGAGGGTTTGAAGGGTCTGCTTTCAGCAGAAGTAATTTTGCTTGGTCCAGAATATCTGTTGGCTCACTTGGATCTGTGGAGGCCATGGAAGACACAATTCCTTTGGCACTATGTCCACAGAGCCCTCATTGCCAGGGCATTACAGGAAGCCCTTGGGCATGAGCTGGGGGACACAGGGCTGGAGCCCTGAGCTAGGCAGAGGATCCTGATTTGATCCTGTTGTGTTTGATGTCAGGTTCTTGGCTCAGATCAAGATCTACCACTGTTCACAGCAAAACTTTGCTTGATTATAAATGGGACACTAATTGGTGTCACTAATGGATCATTTTCACTTAATCCCTCAAAGACATCTCCAAATAAGGGAACTGATACTGGATGGTATTTGTCAACAATGGAACATAGGAATACCCTTTGCTTTTTGCCGATTTTCCTGTTGCTTCCCTATATCCCTTCTGCCAAACTCATTTCCATCACAGAAACGAGTTTTCAAAACTAAGAAGGTAGAATAGCTCCAGCCCTGAAGATTCCAGGCCCTCACTGACCTGGAATCACCAGACAATCCTTGGCAATTGGTACTGTTCTCTTACTTTGTTAACAGAGATGTTGATGGTAAATTTGCTAACCTTTGCTGCCAAAGGTGTTGAAGGTAAATATGTCCATGATTGAGGAGTGGGGATACAGCACTTTGAAGAAAGGAAAAGCTGCTGCTGTACGATCTGTGACCCCCTGCACACCATCCTCTTCCTCTTACACTGTTTGTCTTCTCCTGGCAAGGAGGAGTCTGAAGCAGGAGTCTCCCATGTGAACAGGGAGCACCAAGCAATCCATAATTTTTCAGTTAACCCCAGCAAAGGGCACTGATATCTCTAGAGGAGGCAGCTTTTATTACGAGTGAAGCTTCATCTGCCTCTGACCTTGTGGAGTTTCTGTTGGAACAAGGAGCTCCCACTGCACTTTTCCTCCTTCCAGACTGAAACCGAGCAGGGGCTGAGCTCTCACCAAGAGAACAGCAGACAAAGAGCTTTTGCTTTTTTTTTTTTTTTCCTAGGATAACAATCTGGAAATAGAAAGGAGAATGGTGTCTTTTTTTGGATGATTTCAGCTGTCAGATGCTTTGAGCAGTAAAATTGCTGTGGGCCTGTGCAAGGTTAGAGCCACCTTCAAAGAGCAGGCCCGGAATGGGGGCAAGCCCTTGAACCAGCTAATACAGGTCTCTGCACCAGAGTGCAGCCCACTTGTAAATTCCTTGTAGGATGTGCTGCTGAACCGCCCCTGCTCTCTGGGAATGTTGTTTTCCAGAGCAGAATGTGCTCAATGTGCTACTGAAGTTCATGTAATGGCTTTCTTGTTTATCTGCTTGAAGAAATCATGAGAGCAATAAATTCCTTTTCTCATTAAGGGATCTACTGGAATTGTTGTTCCAGTGCTTTCCACCTGAGAGCAGGAGCAGTGATTTGTTTTGTTTCTCTTCAAGCTTCCAGCACACATCCTGTTGGCTGCAAGGGATTCTTAGGGAATGGCTCAGTGACTTCTGTGGTTTCTGGCCCTGAATGTTTCCAGGGATGAGGCATCCTCTCTGGACAACCTGTGCCAGCATTTCACCACCCTCATAAAAACAAAAAAATCTTCCTTAGAGCTAATATATGGGAAAAGCAGGGCACTGACACCACACTGCCTCAGCTACTGGCACCAAATCCAGAAGACTGGGGTTGTTTTTCACCTGCTGCAGTCTTTTAGACTGTCCATGGCATTCATAACTAGAGAGAGAGTATTTATCTCCAATTTAGTCAATTGAGATGTAACAGCAGCTCTAAAATAGCTACAGCACAAGGGAGTTCATGTAAACACAAATAATATCCCCAGGTTTACCTACATAATTTCCTTCTCTGTTTGCAGACTGTGACACAGCATCCAGCCTGTAATGATCACACAGTGATCACTGCAAGAGTGAAAAATACAGCTGGGTTCCCCCATCCTTGGCAGCTACAATACTGTAACAATAAAAGCACAATTATTAGAAGCACATTTCTATATTATCAGTCACAGATATATTCCCATGCCTTCAACAGCATTGCATGGCCAGGTGGTCAGAGACTGGGGCTCGGCTCTTCAGCAGGTTTTGACCATGTGAAGGGCAGAATAAGAAATGCATAAGAAACATCTGAGCAATGTGGGATATCCTCCCAAAGTGCAGGGGGCAGTGCTGGCAGCAGAGCCCTTGTAAAGGTCTGAGCCACCAAAGCACAAGGGGAAAGCCCTTCCTCTGCTCTGTCCCCAAACTGGAACGAGGTGCTAGGAAAGACCTTTCAAGCCAGTGCAATAAACCAGAAAAGGAAGCTCTGAGCCCTTCATGGGAATCACTTGAGCAGGGAAATCTTGCTGGCAAAATGTTGTTGGTCACCAAGTGAGGCCGGATAAACCAGGTACCAAGCACTAAATCTCTCTCTCCAGGGGTTTGGAAAACCTCTGGCTTCTGGCATTTGGGGATGCAGTAATAACTAGAAACTCACTACAAGAAAGAAAGGGGGAAAAAAAGCCAAAAATTCTTCTTGCCCTTTTAGTCTTTGCAGCAGATAGGTGAAAAGAGTATTTTGCCAGCAGTAGCTCTGAATTATTTCACAAGTGCCAGGCCAGCACAGGAGTCACGCTGCTCCTCGGCCTCCCGAGGGCCACTCACAAGGTTCATGAGGCAAAGGAAAAGAATCTGCTGATGAGATGTTGGAATAGAATTTTGAAGCAAAAGAGACCAAAGGCCCGTGATGGGCTGGACTGCTTCAGTGTCTCTTTGGCTTTAGTTGAATTCAAAAAATTCCTTCCTAAAGTGATTGGAAGTCCTACACTGCAAACCTTTCAAGTGTGCCTTTTCCTTGTTGTATCTTGGTCTAAGAATACCACATTTGGTTCATCTCATGAAGGGTATGAACTGCTGAAATGCTGCTCTGAATTGCTGTGGCATCTGGGCTGAAGCTGGGTTTAGTCGTGATTCTGGTCAGGATCCCCTTAGGCTCAGTTATGTCGTGATGTGAACTGATGCCCTAAGCTTGACTTAAGAGTGGCATGGGCTAAAGGACTCTGTGTTTGAATGCTTCTGAATATTTCACCTCCCTTTCTGCACCTTTTCTGGGCACAGCTGCAGGGTCCAGGCCTTGAGGCAAAGCCCAGTGTGCAAATTCCTGTTGCCATTCTTGCCTTCCTGCAGGACACTGGTAGAACGTGGTTGTTTCTGTTACAGGGTGCTTTCCTCAGGCTGGACACCCTGTTCTGAATTAGAAGGAAAAATGAGCATTTTCACAGGCCCTGGATGGTCTGGACAGGTCTTGTGTGCTCTGGAGCACATTTTGGGACAAACTAGAAACCTGTAAAATGGAGGGAAGAAAGGAAGGAAAGGAAGGAAGGAAGGAAAGGAAAGGAAAGGAAAGGAAAGGAAAGGAAAGGAAAGGAAAGGAAAGGAAGGAGAAAGGAAAGGAAAGAAAGGAAAGAAAGGAAAAGGAAAGGAAAGGAAAGAAAGGAAAGGAAAGGAAAGGAAAGGAAAGGAAAGGAAAGGAAAGGAAAGGAAGGAAAGGAAAGGAAAGGAAAGGAAAGGAAAGGAAAGGAAAGGAAAGGAAAGGAAAGGAAAGGAAAGGAAAGGAAAGGAAAGGAAAGGAAAGGAAAGGAAAGGAAAGGAAAGGAAAGGAAAGGAAAGGAAAGGAAGGAGGAAAGGAAGGAAAGGAAAGGAAAGGAAAGGAAAGGAAAGGAAAGGAAAGGAAAGGAAAGGAAAGGAAAGGAAAGGAAAGGAAAGGAAAGGAAAGGAAAGGAAAGAAAGGAAAGGAAAGGAAAGGAAAGGAAAGGAAAGGAAAGGAAAGGAAAGGAAAGGAAAGGAAAAGGAAAGGAAAGGAAAGGAAAGGAAAGGAAAAGGGAAAGGAAAGGAAAGGAAGGAAAGGAAAGGAAAGGAAAGGAAAGGAAAGGAAAGGAAAGGAAAGGAAAGAAGAAAGGAAAGAAGGAAAAGGAAAGGAAGAAGGCAGCCTTCAGTCCAATATTGCTGACCAGGGCTTTGCACAGGAATATGATCCTGCTGGCAGGAGCTGGAGAGCATATGGGAAGGTGGAATAACTCTGTTTTTGCAGTTAGAACCTCTTAACAATGGTTCAGAGCACAGCACCACTGACCTCACCAGACCGGTGCCTGACAAAGCTGTCACCATCCCACTCCCTGCTCCCCAGGTGCTCTTTCCCTCTGGATTTCCCTCTCTTGGAATTCTTGCCTGCAGTAAATGGGAATCCATCTCTTGGAAGCAGCTTTAGATGCAGTACCTTGTAGGAATCAATGCTGTGATGCCCACAGGAAACCAGAGACGTGCAAATCCATTTCCCTCTGAAGCTGGAGCCAACTGGGCCAGGAGGTCACTGCTGAGTGACAGCAGATGTGAGCACCCATGAGGCTGCTCCAGCAGGGCACTGCTGCTCTCCAAGGGACTGAAATCAATATTTATTGCCTGCATGTGATAAAAATAATGGATCCCTGTTCACAGTAGTCTGGAATCCCCTGCCCAATAGTTTCATAATCTCCTGTTGCACTAGAGCCAACCACACCACACCAAAAAGTGTTTGCTGGGTCCTGGCAGCATCACTGTGGAAGCAGAATGGGGTGGGGAATAATTCAACAGAGGAGATTTAGATGGGATATTAGAAAAAATTTCTTCACCCAAAGGCTTGTCAAGCACTGGAACAAGCTTGACACATCCCACATGGAAGTGACAGAGTCACCATCCCTGGAAGGATTTAGAATATGTGTAGCAGTGGGGACATGGTTTAGTGATGGGTGCTGAGTTAGTGTTGGACTGGATGGTCTTGAAGGGCTTTTCCAACCTTAACAATTCTATGGTTCTGTGATTCTATTACTTGAAGCCATGAGGAAGCTGTCACTGAACACAAAATGGGGATGTTTTAAAACCAGAGAAGATAAAGCCGTGGGAAGGATTTGCAGGGCACAGAGACAGGTTCACCCCGTTGTAGCAGGAGGAGCATCATCACAGCAACCAGCTGAGATCTGCTCACAAGCTATCAAGAGAGCAGGGAGGAAGGCTGGAATTCCTTTTGCAGCACAGGCCACCCAAAGTAGCTCCATGGTGCCATGGGATCCTGGCATTGCTGATCTCCCTCCAGCCATGCTGGGTGTTATCTGTAGGGAGCTCCCTCCCCATGCCCTGCTCTTTTCCAAAAGAGCAAGACAAAAGCAGGAAAAAAACCTAATTGTGATGATTATAATTCTCCCCTTCAGCCTCTTGAAATAGGGGAAAATACAGTAAAGCATCCTCCCTGATTGTCTGTGAGGAACATTTCCTCCTGGGCTGGTTCCACCCACAGCAGAGCTCTGGGCTGAGCCCAGAGCCAAGGAAGAGCCTTATGGGATGCTGTACACTGGAAAAGCACAAAGTTGTATGGCTTGAGTGAGAAAACTATGATTTTAGAAGAAAGAGATATTACAAAATCTATAGCATGCAGAGAAGTGGGCTTTTTTCTTGTTTTTTGGGGGGATTTTTTGGGTTTCTTTTCCTTGTGAGGTTGTTCCTTTTCCCTTGCAGTCTCTGAAGATCTGCCTGGTATTTTCCCTGGTTACCAGTGTTAGGTTATGGGATAAACACTACCTTGCCTGCCCACAGAGAAGAAACAGTGGGAGGAAATCCAAATCATACCCTGTCCAGGCCCATTGCAGGAGCTGTCAGAGACACAAAGGCACATGGGACACCAAATTACAGGCTCAGAGCAGGAGAAATCCTGGCTGGACTTCCCTGGGGCTCTCAGGAGACCCTCCCCAGCCCCACAGGTCATTAGGAGAAGGCAGCTGGAGCATCTCTCCTGATATTTTTGGAGCATATCCAGGGCCAGCTCCTGGGCATCTGTGCCACAGCTGCACTGGGGCTGTGGTACATCCACATCCCAGCAACTGGGCAGACTGGGATCTGAGAGGGGGAGACTGGGCAGGCTGCATGTCTGAGGCCACCTGGGAGCAAAGTGTAGGAAATAAATACTCTGGTGTTTAGGAGTGGCACAGCAGATCTCAGTGCCAGCCTTGATGTGGGGAAAAGGTGGTTTTGCTTTCAGACAAACCTAATTCCACTCATGTTGCTCATGGCCACGTGCACACCAGCACCACAGTGTGTGGCCAAATGACCTGTCCAGTCATCAGAGGTGTCCACTTCTCTTGTGATAACTCAGGGCAGCCCTAAGGTAGAGGTGACATGGACTCTTTAGGTTGTGGTCACTTCTGATAGCAGGAAACATATCCATCCCCATAGAGAAAGGCATTTTCTCTTGTTTGGAGATGGAGAAACACCTTAAATTTAGTTTTATTTTTTCTTTAAGATTATTTTATTACTGATGCTGCTTTCTTACTTTCAATTTGCTTACCCCTCATTCCAGGGGCTGGGCCCCATTACTGAGCACTTGATTGTGCCACCTTCTACCAGTGGATTTCAAAGTGGAAATCCTCCAGCACATTTCAAAGCAGAACCATCACCCTCTGGGCTTGGCTGATCCCCAAGCACTGTATTTTAGCAGGTCCCACTTCAGTGGATCCAGCTGCTGTTCAGATATAAAGTGGGAATTGATATGAGGATCACATCTTTTGACATTAGAGCTTTCCCTGTGGGGCTTCTGTGGCTCTGTGCCTCTTGGAGACCATCAGCCCTGGTCTTTGTCCATGACCTATAAACCCAGGAGTGATGTGAAAAGCTCATGTCTCAGGTGGGCAATCTCAATTATAAAAGGCACAGCCTCTTCCAAAAGATAAGCTCAAAATCATATGGCAAGTATAGCTGAGAGCCCAATTCCTCCTCTGAAGGCTGAACTTCTGAACTGCAGATAATTACTACTCTTCTCCTCCCTTTGGTGGCATCTCCTATCTCAAGCTGTAGAAACAATATGTAGGTGCTTTCAAGCCTAAAATAAGGGAACATCTCTCGGCGTGGCTGTGAGTTAAAAAATACCATCTTTGTGCTTCCAGATGAAGAGCCCAAGGCTGAAGAGCTGGAGGTGTGTGTTCCCATGTGGTGGCTGAGTCACCGACAGAGCCAGGGGCAGGGTTGTGTCACAGCAGCTCAGAGTATGAGGGTGATAAAATACTGGAGGGAGGTGAAACCCTGGCACAGGTTGCCCAGAAATAGGGTGGATGTCCCATCCCTGGAAACATCCAGGGTCAGGTTGAGGGCTCTGAGCAATCTGACCCAGCTGAAGATGTCCCTGCTGCTTATAGGGTGGTTGGACCAGAGGACATTGAAAAAGTCCCTTCTAAAATCTCCAGAAGTCCACACCATCCTGTCATTCCATGGCTATGGAAGCCAGGCTGCTGGCAGGGCACAGAGCCCTAGCCTGGGACATGGCCCCAGTGTCCCTGTGCAGCTGGGTGGTGGCACATTCCTCAAACAAGCATTCCAGCCATGTTCCCTGCAGCAGGGCAGGGCTGGAGCTGTGGGCTGGGATGAGGCAGTGCTGCCCTGTGCTGGGAGCTCAGTGTCGGGTGGCAGTGTGAGTGCTGTCCCTGAGCTGGTGACACCGCAGGCTCCCCGCAGGGACAGTGCCCAGCACGCCCATGCTGCCTCCCCACAGCAGAGGCAGGAGGAGCCTGGTGAGTTTTGTTTCCCGTGGAAAAAGGCCGGTGTTCACGTCCAGGTGGCCCCGAGTGTGCTGCCACCTCCTCAAATTGCAAACAGCCCCGGATGTCTCCCAGACCCCGCTGCCACCACCTCCAATCGAGCTGCCCTGCCAAGCACCTCCTGCACACTGAATCAGGAAAGTGCCACGCCTGGGTGACAGAGGCGAGCTGGCGTGTCCTGCCGAGCAGCAGGCAGCAGATGGCAATGTCGCCCTGCTGGAACCGCAGGGATGCAGGGAGATGCTTGCTGTGCTGGCATGCTGGCAGCCTGGGGACAGGACACAAAGCCTGGGGGTGGCTCCAGCTCCTTTAGCAGAAGCCGCAGGGTCTCCGAAAGCGTTGGGCTGCTGCTGGAGGTGCTGCTTGACTCAGGGCTACTGTGGGTCCCCACAGCCACCCAGGTGGGACAGATGAGCAAGGGAGCAGGTAGGGACACTCCTTTCTGCCTGCTCCCTCCCCAGCCTGGCAGAGGCTGCTGTGGGTTGCTCACAGCTGGAGCAGCTTGGATGTAAAAGAGCCCAGACTGGCTCTTGCCAGGCCTTGGCTGGATGGTTTTGACAGCTGGGGCCACTGAGGCAGGGAGCAGTGCCTGTCAGTGCTACTGGAGCAGGTCAGCTGCTGTTTTAGCCCTGGGGCAGGGAGCAGTGCCTTGTCCGGTTCGGCTGTCTGTCTCTGCCCCGACACGGGTAGAGTGGTTCTTTGGTGGGCGCGTTTCAAAGGACGAGTCTGGACTCTTCAGCTTTTTGGTCTTCAGATTGTTTATTGTTTCTTATCTACAAAATTTTCTGTCTGCCCAACAGAGGTCTGATCTGCAAGGCAGCCAAGGGCACTCTTGACCACCCACGGGGCGGTCATGTCTTTTTATACTAAAATCTACGTACATGATATTTACCTTTATTTTCCAATACTTTTCACCCATGTTGGCAAGTACACTTTCACCATGAACCAATCCCCAAGTGCCAACATCATCACAGGAGATGGAAGACAAGAAGAAGAAAGAAGAAGGACGAGACACGCCCTGATCCCTCCATCTTGTCTCCATAACCCCCCTGTACCAAAAACCTTAAAGTTTGTATTTCACCCTATAAATGTGTCCCTTTTACACCCTTCACTCTAAAGTGATTCTCATGTCCTCAAACTGCTGTCACTTCTGTGGATGGATCAAAATCAAGCCACCAAGCACTCTTGGCAACATTCCAGGATTTCTGAGACCCCCAAGGGTTCTCCTGGCATCTCTGGACATCGGAAACGATGTGCTGAGTTCCCACAGTGCCTGTCAGTGCTACTGGAGCAGGTCAGCTGCTGTTTTAGCTCTGGGGCAGGGAGCAGTGCCTGTCAGTGCTACTGGAGCAGGTCAGCTGCTGTTTTAGCCCTGGGGCAGGGAGCAGTGCCTGGTAGAGCTACTGGAGCAGGTCAGCTGCTGTTTTAGCCCTGGGGCAGGGAGCAATGCCTGTCAGTGCTATTGGAGCAGGTCAGCTGCTGTTTTAGCCCTGGGGCAGGGAGCAGTGCCTGTCAGTGCTATTGGAGCAGGTCAGCTGCTGTTTTAGCCCTGGGGTGAAGCTGCTCCCAGCCCTGAGCCTTGGCATGGCTGGGGTGTGACCTTTGGCAAGGTGTTGTGCCTCTTGTCCCCGACTCACCCTGGTGCCAGCAGGTGTTTTCCAGAGGCAGCCACTGGGAGGTTTGGATGGCCCCATCCCCTCCCTGGACCCCACAGAGTGGGATGGGAAGCTGGGTGTTCCTGTTGCTGCCTGCCTTGGTGGTATCCCAGAGTCACCTCAAGGACTTTGTGCCATGCACCCTTTATCTGGTGGGAACAGAGCCAGCGCTGGAAATGTTTTCTTCTCCTTTTCTCCAAGCAGCTCATCCCATCTTTTATCAGGCAGGGCTGCTGAGCTCAGGGAAACAGGAGCTGTGTGCCTGCTTGGGGCACGCTCCTGGGGCATGGCTGTGGGTTTTGTTGACTTCTCTGGGCTGACAACATGCTGGTGACTGCATCACTGGTACAAAACACAGGGCTGGCATCAGCTCCATGTGCTGCCACTGCAAGTGCCACCAGCAGCCAAGGCACCTTATCACAGGCCTGGGAAGGAGAGGCCAGAAGGTGTTAAGAAATTATTCTGAGTTGCCTAAAGGGGCACTGCGGGTCCCCTTGGGCTCCCCTTTGTCTGGATCAGCACATTTCATGGTGGTTTGGGAGCATGCTGCTCCTTGGGGTGCAAGACACTGAGTTACACATCCTCTGCTCCCCAAACTGCAACTCTTCCAATTGGCACAGGGCCATGCAGGTGCTGAAAAAGAATTTTCTCCATCTGAGCACTCCTGACTCAGCATTCCTTCAGTCAGCACTTTCCAGCAGGTGTGAGATAGATAACAGGAAAATGCAATGCAGAGAGCAGAGCCCATTGTCCTGGCTGGGTATCTCCCAGTACAGCCACAGAGATGCTGGCGGGGCACTCTCAGCACGTATGGCTTTGGCAAAAGGCTTTGTGATGGCAGTGATGTCCTCCTGGTGTCCCCTCACCCACTCCCAACTATATCCCTGCCTCTGCTAAAGGGTGTGAGTACCTTGGAAGGTGCTGGCTTTGGGATGCTCCTTATGAAAATTAAAGCTTTATGCCAGGAGACATCAGGTCTGTGTGTTCTGAGCTTAATTTCTTCCTCTCAGAAGAATTTGTGTGACTCTGTTTTCTTTACCTAATGTAAAGAAATGTTTCTGTACCTACATGTCATTCATTAGATGGTGGCCAGGCTTTGCCACAATGGCAGCTGCATTTTGGGAGAAGGAGTGTCCTCGCTGACACATCCATGAAATGTGGTGAACAGTGCTCAGGAGACAGGTCAGACTGAACAAGAGGCCCTGAGGGTTTGGGGCTGGCTTCTGTGTTGATGCTGTGCGTGGTTTTATGTGCTCCTCCCCTCTGGAATTATGATTTGGTTTCCAGGAGAGGCTTGGCTTTACACATCAGCCCTTAGGTGTGTCAGCTGGAGCAGCTCCCAGGAGACCAGGGCACAAGATGGCTCCTCTGTCCTGGAGGATGGGGAGTGTGGGATGGAACAGTCAGGGAATGATGGATGGCAGAGGGGGCTGTGGGCACCTGGAGAAGGGCACTGCCATAACTACAAAGCCATAGCTACAAACAAGGAGGAAGGCCACCCTGCCTTGGAATGAAGTACAAACTGAGCCAGACCCCTTTTCACTTGATCACCCAGAAGTCCTGGAAAAATCAATGAAGAGGGGAAAGCAAACTGAATCTTGGCAGGGATGTTCAGAGATAAGGAATGTGCAAGCCTTGCAGTCATGGAGAGGAGCCCCAGTCCAAGACCAGAGATGCCTATCAGGCTGGACATTGCTTGTGCCACGTACACCACACTTGCTGGGGGGTCAGATTGCTGCCAGCGTTATAAACCCCTATCACTCTCCAGATGCAGATAAGTCTTATCTCCTAAAGTGAATCCTATTAACTAGGAATGGACTTTGCTGCCAGTCTTTGTACCCTTTAAACCTCACTTGGAGCTTTTCTGCCTGTAGTGAGTCGGGGAGGGTTTGAGGACAAGAAAAAGAAAGTGGTTTCTTCCAGCATGAGCTGCTCTGAGCTGTGTGTGTCCTGTGAGCCCCATGGGTGCTGCTGCAGGAGCAGCTCCAGGTTTGCTTTGGTGCAATGGTGGGGATCCAGGATCCAGCCAAATCAGTTGGGATGTTCTTTGCCCAAGTTTGAAGCAGGAAGCTGCCCTTGCTCTGCAGTTCCCTTGGCTGCCTCAGGAGAGTTTGTCAGAGGCACTTGCACACCATATTCTCCTTGCAGTGCTAAATCTACTGATAATGGACTTGCAGGCCACAGTGCTGGGCTGCAGCTGCCCCTGCCTCCAGTCCTGCAAGCCAAGCACAGGCATTGCAGGGGACCTTTCTGGCCCTTTGTTTAAATAATGTCTGTCTTGGTGTTCCCAGGAAGGCTTCTGCAGCAGGGGCAGTAATTTATGAGGTCCTGGTATGGCAGTGACTCTGTTTCACACATGGGTCATGCAGTTCCCAGTAAGGATCCTTTGCTCCCGTGGATCATCAGCCTGTCCTCCTTGTGAGGATGCTTCTTTCCACTATTTCAAGGTAAAGCAGCCCATTTCCCTTGAGGAAGGGAGCCTCTGGTCAAGGAGAAAGGGAAATATTGTCTCCTAGTTTGGCTGCTCCTCCCTTAATGCTGTGCCCATCTCTCTGGGCAGTCCCTGTCCCTGGGAAGGGGAGCAGTGCTCAGTCTAGCTGATGCCTTGTGCAGGCTGAGCTGGAACAGAGACTAGATGGAGCTAAAGAATAAAGCAGGGATTGATTAGGAGGCCTCAGTGGATCCACCTTGGGCAGCACAAGAGCCCAGCAAGGGCTGCGCCCCAGATGAACCAAAATGGTCACAAAATGCACAACAGGTCATGGGGTCTCATACTTTTATAAGTTCTGCTCCATTTGCTATTGGAGTTAATTGTCCAATTCCAGCTTTAGCCCATGCAGTCCCATCCTGCATGCTTTTCTCTCTTCGGCCCATGTTGTTTGTGCTCTTGGGCTGAGATTTGGATCATTTGTCCTTTGTCCCCAGCTGGAGCAGGAATTGTTTTGTCTCCCTGCTCTGTGCACAGAGCTCACCATCCCCTCATATGAAGCCCAGACCCACACACTAAAGCAGCACAGAACCTGAAAATATAAAAGCTCAAACCTGAGGCATTATAGTGAATGGGACTGCAGAGGGTAGTGCAGATCAGAGAATCACAGCATGGTTTGGGTTGGAAGGACTGAAAGGCCATCCCATTCCTATCCCCCTGCCATGGGCACAGATGCCATTCACTATCCCAGCTTTCTCCAAGCCCTGTCCCACCTGGCCATGAACACTTCCCAGGATGGGGCAGCCACAGCCTCTCAGGGCAACCCATCCCTGACATCCTGCCTTGCTCAGGTATAGCTATAACCTGCAGGGGTGAAGGTGGCAATGGGACCACCTGGACCTCTTGTACCAGCCTGGCTCCTCAAGCAGCTCCACGAGCTGTGCCAAACACCAGTTCAGCAGCACAGGAATGTGCTGCTCCTGCCTTGCCAGTAGAGAGCTCGTGGGTAAACTGGAGGCTTGGCTGCCCCGTCAGAGCTTTGCAAAGCTGCCTGGATGCTGCCCTTCCTGCATCTCCCTCGGCAGCCACATCAGCAGAGGGCACTGCATGTCCACGCTTAATCAACCTGAGCAGGGAGGGAAGACCTTTTCCACTGCTCCAGCTCCAGCAGTATTTGCTCACTGACCACCAAACCTCTCCCCAGCTCCCTGCCAAAGAGCTCCGGGCTGCAGGACCGCCTCCCTGATGGAAAGATCGGGTCTGATGAAGGAAATCAGGAGGCATTCGGTGAAACGACAGGAAAATTTAGATCAAACGGCAGGAAATCCGCCCTTGGGCAGCACAGAAGAGCCGTGCTGTGGAAAGCTCTGCTCTGGCAGGAGGTGATCCAAGACAAACAGGGAGCTGCCTTCTGGGATGGACTGGCTGGCGGGCAGGATGGGCGAGATCTGGGCAAAGCCATAAAAGCAGTTTGGCTTTGTGCTCTGCTGTGGTCACTGCAGGCGGTCAGGGAGGAGCTCCTGCCCTGCCCAGCCTGCAGGATGGTACCCCCAGCCCATGCAGGAGCACAAGGAGCCTCTCCCACCACGGCCTGAGGCAGATATCCACATTTATAATTTATATATGGGTATTTAACAGGGTATTTACCAGCCTGAAGTGGCATCAGCATGGTCCCAGCTGGGTTTGGGGCAGAGAAGAAATCCAAAGGGAAATGCTCCAAAATTCCATCACTCTCCCTTCCTACCCCATGAAAGGCAGCAGGACATTCCATCCAAGAAAATCCACGAGTCTTTGATCTTCCCTGCTGACTCTGCAGCCAGAGACCTCCCCTGAGGAGAAGTCTCCTCGCTGTGCCCTCCTTGGTGAAGTGTGGGCTCTTTGGAGGCTTTGGGCTCTCCCAACGAGAGTATCTGTGTGCAAACACAGGGATAAATGTCCCCAAGTTGATGTTCCCATAGTAGCTGCTTGCTACTGGAGTGAACAGGGAGCCTCTTGCATTGCTGCAGCACTGCAGGTTTTGATGCCCTAGTGACTTCTCCTCAGTGGAGGCCTCTGGCTGCAGAGTCAGCAGGGAAGATCAAAGACTCTCGGATTTTCTTGGATGGAATGTCCTGCTGCCTTTCATGGGGCAGGAAGGGGGAGAGTGATGGAATTTTGGAGTGTTTCCCCTTGGCTTTCTTGTCTGGTTGAAATCAGGCCTTGTCTGGGAGCTCTTGGATGCCGAGTTGGCAGCACCTGGGTGACCACCCCATAACCCCCACCTGTCTGGCTGGTTCCTGCAGGGCTGAACCCCACAGGAGACGAGGTATGTGCATCTCCACGAGGTAGCTGTGGGCTGAGCCAGCCAAAGGCTTCACTCAAACATAAACTGACGTATTTCCAGCCAGTAGGAAGTGATCACTGCCTGGGAACCTGCCTTGGAGTGCATTTGTTGACTGAAATCTTTATCAGGAGAGTGAAGGTGGTTTCCAGACTTGTCAATGTCCTCGAGATAGCTTTCATGGAGGCTTTCCAAGACACTGCAATCTCAGCTATTGCCCTTTGACAGCAGCAAAGATAAAGATATATGAACCTGCCGTTGAAGGAATCTTCCTCCTCCTGCAGTTCTTGAGATTAGACTGCTCGAGGGCCCTGTCCCTGGAACAACCTGCTGGGGAATCACACACAGCCATAATCACCCATGAAAGTGCTCTCTGCCTTGTTTCTCCTCCCCCTCTTGGAGCTGGGGCTTGTGTGGAGGTGTCTGAGCTCTGCACAAGTGAGAGAAATCCTCGAGGTGGAGGTCTCTGCAAGCAGATGGGTGCCTCTCATCCTGTTCAGGCTGCCTAAACAAGTTGGTCTTGCTCAGAAGAAATGAGAAAGCTGATCTAAATCCACGTTTCCTGGCACAATTAATGCCTGAAACAGAAGTGTGTTCATGTGGGACTGTAAAGGAGCTAGGAAATTCTGCCAGCCTATCCATGAATGTCCCGTTGAACCTCCTGGAGGCCACAGGAAAAAGTGTACAACCCAAAAGGGAGAGAGGTCTGCCCAGCTGGGGAGGTCGAGGCTACACAGACCTGCCATGAGAAGAGGCTGTGGCAGTGCCAGTCAGTAAAGATGGCAGGAGAGGTGAGCTCCAGTGAGCTCTGGGCCATCTCCATCCTACAGATGGAATCACAGAACCATTTAAGTTGGAAAAGACCTTTAAGGTCATCAGCCATGACCCCAGGTGCCTTGTCTACACTCCTTTAAGTACCCCCAGTGATGGTTGACTCCATCACTTCCCTGAGCAGCCTGTTTTAATCCCTAACAACCCTTTTCATGAATAAATTTTTCCCAATATCCAATCTAAACCTGGTGTGACTTGAGGCCATTTCCTCTTGTTCTATTGCTGTTACCTGGAAAAAGAGACCAATCCCCACCTGGCTACATCCTCCTGTCAGGGAGTTGGAGAGAGCGATAAGGTCCCCCCTGAGCCTCCTTTTCTCCAGGCTGAGCCCTCCCTCAGCTGCTCCTTGTGCTCCAGACCCTTGCCCAGCTCTGTTCCCCTCTCTGGACTCGTTCCAGCCCCTCAATGTCCTTCTTGCAGAGAGGGGCCCAGAGCTGGACACAGGATTTGAGGTGTGGCCTCAGCAGTGCCCAGCCCAGGGGAC
The DNA here is from genome assembly GCF_051311805.1 of Agelaius phoeniceus. Classification (NCBI taxonomy): domain Eukaryota; kingdom Metazoa; phylum Chordata; class Aves; order Passeriformes; family Icteridae; genus Agelaius; species Agelaius phoeniceus. The sequence continues at coordinate 9,953,480 of NC_135272.1, read as the reverse complement.
AATCACTGCCCTGGTCACTCTGTGGCTGGAACAGCCCAGGTGCCCTTGGTCTTCCTGCCCACCTGGGCTCATGTTCAGCTGCTGCTGACCAACACACCTGATTGCTGGTCCCCTTAGGTGACTGCCTTGGGGACCCTCCCTCTCAACACTCAGGAATCCTCTCCAGATTTCCAGCACTGATGTATCCATGGCTGGCTTTTTCCTCATTTGTTCCTGAGCCAGAGGACAGTGCTGGCACAAACAGCTGCTCTCCCTGCCTGTGCTCTTCGATGTTCATTTGAAATAGTCTCTCTTTGGCCTTGTGTTTCAGAGGGATGCTTTTCAAAACCAGAAAAAAATGGGCTTGAAATATTTCCCATAATTTTGCAAGATCTCGACCCTCTGATAGCCAGATTAGAAGGAGGATAACAAGAAAATCAGCATTCAGGCTGGAACCACTATTGTTAAATAGACACCACCATAAAGCCAGTACTTCTTGTTTACAATTGAACTCATGAATTTTTAGATATTAATGTATGAGAGATTGAGTAAACAACCATTGTGCCTCTAAGGAATGAGTCCCAGGCTGTCCTGAGCTGGAATACTTTGTACTTTCCTGATTGCCTTCCAAGAATTTCAAATTACTTGGTAAGAGAAAAACAACCCGGCTTCACGAGATGTTTGTGAGGTTTTCTGGATGGACTTAGTTCTTCTGCTCTGTGATGGGGCTGCTTTGGGGCAGAGCTCTGGGAACTGTGGGACACTGAGCACCTGGGTGTTCATGGAGAGCTGGGAACTTCATGTGAAGGATAAACCTCCAGGGTCAGGAGGGTCAGCCTGGAGGTGTTCAAACCCTGCTGCAAGTGCACAGGTTTGCAGCTGGTGTGTAGGCCTGGCAGTCAGCATTCCCAGCTTGTCTGGCATGGAAACATCCTGGATACTGGCACAGAGCAGTGAAGGGACAAGTGGGAAGTCACACAGCAGTTCAGGGAGAGAGCCAGCAAGAAAGGCTCTGCTGGCCTGATTCATGAGCCTTTAAGCAGCAGCTGGGATGCTCTTGGGCATGGGTGTATGGGAACAGCCCCCAGGGACAAAGTGACAAAGGGACGTGTGGCCAGCCCGTGTCCCCCATGCCATGGAGAAACCATGCCATGCTCTCCAAGGAAGCTGTGGCCCATGTTATGCACTCCTGGCTTCTCCAGGCTTACCCAGAATGTTTCTGTGCCAAGGTGGCCCTGACAACAAATTGTCCCTCTGGGCCAGCCTGGACAATCCTGCCTTGGGCATCCTGGCCAGAGCTTTGGTGAAGCAGGCACGATGGGTCCCTCTCTACCTGGCTTCTTCTTGGCTTGGGTTCCCAAGCCAGCAGCCTGGAGCTGTGGAAAGTCATGAATTCGGGTTACCAAACCATCTGCTGGCTGCATTTTAAAAAGCAATTAAAGCAAAATTGTTTCCAGCCCTTCTGTTTGCAAGATGTAGTCTAAAGAGAGATAGCCAAGGCAGGATTTGCCCGATGCTGCCGCTGCTCCAAGTATGAGTTAATTTGATTTAATTCCTCATGCTGGAAAGTGAGGAGTTCCCTACTGAGGGCTCAGGAAGCATGCAGGTAAACAGGGCTGTGTGCTGTTCAGTTTAAGGGAGGGGAAACCCCAGGAAAATGGCATTTTGAGGCTTTTCAAATTGCTTTTAATTAGAAATTATTAAACAGAGTTCAAAAAAAATGTAGGAAGTAGGAATAGTTTTGCATGGTAGAGGATAACAGTGTTGCTGGAGATGGATGGATGGCAGGTCTAGGCAGAGTTGGAGGGTGTGAGGAGCTGTTCCTGGGGTACCCCACAATGCAGGGGGACTGGTGTGGGGAAAAGGGGTCCCTCAGAGACACCTCTGCTCATGCCCTGACTCCCAGGGACCTCTCAAAGCATGAAACTCTTCTTTCTTCCTTTTCTCATAGTGAAAGGCACACAGAGAGGGGGGGAAAAGGAGGTAGGGATGAAAAGAGAAGGTAGGGTGACATCATTCTTCCTTGTCCTCCTTTGGCAGCTGTCACCCTGCCAAATCAGGGAATGACCTTGTGCTGGAGGGGAAGGTGAGGCCATGCCTGGTGCTGAAGGGCACAGACACAGAGGGTTTAATATTCTCTGTGTTTTTATGTCCGCAGGGTTTTCATTCCTGTTCTGCTGAGAGGTCGTGCCCAGGAGAGCTGGGGAAATGAATCCTCATAACCCATGCAGGGCACAGCTTTGGGGGCAGAGATGACAGGATCAAGATGCTCTGGTGCTTCAGGCTGTGCTTGGTGGAAAGATCACACACTCAGGCCAGTGGTGACAAACCTGTGATGTTCTGGGAGCAAAGGAGAGAGGGAGCAGATTTGGGACAAAGCACCTTCTTTTTCCAGCAGGGGAAGGTGAGATGCTCCAATGCTGAGTCTTGCAGAGGGTGAGATAAATCAGAGAACCCCAGAATGCTTTGGGTTGGTAGAGACTGCAAAGATCATTTAGTTCCAACACCCTGCCAAGGGCAGGGACACCCTCCACTAGACCAGGCTGCCAGAGCCACATCCAACCTGGCCTTGGACAATTCCAGGGACAGCACAGCCACAGCTTCCCTGGGCAACCGGTGCCAGGTCCTCACCAGCCTCACAGGGAAACATTTCTTCCTAATATCCCATCTAACCCTGCTGTATTTCAATTTGTACCCCCTCCCCCTTGTCCTGTCACTACAGTTCCTGATGATGAGTCCCTCCTTGGCTCCCCTCTAGGTCCCTTCAGGCTCTGGAAGGTGCTGAGAGGTCTCCATGCCACCTTCTCTTCTCCAGCCTGAACAACCCCAACTTTCTCACCCTGTCTCCAGTGGGGAGATGCTCTTATCAACCTCATGGACCTCTTCATGATGGTTCCATGTTGTTCTGATGGTGGGGATACCACAACTGTTGAGATGAGAGAAAATGAAGTAATGGTGCTGTGTCACATTCATATTTTCTGAAAAATCCCTTTGCCCAGGATTTTTCTTCTGGGAAGCTGAGAAGCCTCAGAGGAAAGGAAAACAATTCTTATCTCATTTGCTTCTCCTGTGTTTTGCTTATGTGGAATGTGTTTGGAGATTTTTACCCACAGGTGATTGTTCCATTGGTTTTTGTTGTGCCTTGTTTTCACTCATTGGCCAATCAGGGCCAAGCTGTATCAAGACTCTGGAAAGAATAATGAGTTTTTCCTTATTATCTTTTTAGCATTCTGTAAGCATCCTTTCTGTATTCTTTAGTATAGTTTAGTATAGTATTCTTTAATATGATATACTATCATAAAATAATAAATTAGCCTTTTGAGAACACGGAATCAGATTCATCATTCCTTCCTGCCACGAGGGTCCGTGAAAATACAGCAGTGCTGTGCTGAGTCTGGGGAGTGCAGGATGCTGTGGGGAGAGCCCGGCTTGCCTCGTCCCCTCGCACCGTGCCAGCTGAATGTACCACGGCTGTGCATTCCGGGGGCAAAACCCCCAGGAGGTGTTAAGCAGAGGGCTCAGCACAGCTGCAGGGTCTTTGCCGCTTGGTTTACAAGGAAAAAGCCCCGAGCTCAGCCCCGGGCCGAGCTTATGTAAGAGCTGGCAGCGGGGCCGGCGGTGCGGAAACCCAGCGGGGCGCAGCCGCCTTTGATTCTCTCCTGTTTGCTCAGCAGCTTTCATGCGGCGGGGGAGCAGGGCGAGGACGCGAGATTCCTGCACACTGAACTCCTCTGTTTCTCCCGGCAGGATAAACAGGACATAAAACAAAGGCCCGAGCCAGCTCTCGCCTCGGAGGCAGCGCGCTGCCAATACCCCGCGGCACAGCCTGTTCCCCTGGGCAGCGGCCGCCCCATCCGGGGTGCCACAGGCCGCCGCGCAGGAGGCCATGGCAGCCCGCCCGGGGGGCTCCGGTGCTGCAGGCCCCTCCCTCGGGGCCGGGTGAGGGCTGCCCTGGGGGAAATGAGGGCAAAACTCCCTGGAAGGATTCAGGTGATGAACTTGAGGAGGCCAGGATGGAGGCTCCAAAGTGACACCAGGCTGGACACTGTTTTGCCCAGCTGCCCCACAAGGCAGCAGGACTGAGCCCTGTGTGACCCACCGTGGGGTGCAGCAGGGAGAGGAACAGGTCAAAATCTTTGCAATGGACTCTGTCTGGGGTTTCCAGTGCTCCCTTAAAGCTGGGCTACTTTATTTATCATTTCCCTTGAGGAATAATTTCCAGGCTCTCTTGCCCCCATACTGATCCCTGCCAGTGACAGAGGGCAATGGGGCTGACCTCAGCCCTTTCCCAACACAGGATTAGCTAAGCTGGCTCCTCAGAGACACAGCCCAAACCCGTGCAAGCTCCCCTAAATCTCCAGAGAGCCACGATTTCACCACTGCTCCCCTCCTCCAAGGTGAGAAGACAAAGGGCACACACTCTGGGTGGTGGGGTTTGAAACCCTTCCAAACAATTTCAGCTGGGGTTTGCTTGGGAACAAAATGTCCTGTAGCCACCCTGAAGTCTCTTGGTTGGGGGAAAGCATTGGCCTAAGTGTGAGGATGCAGCAAAACTCCTCAGAAATGCTATTGCTGCTGAAGGAACACAAGGGGAGGGTGGTGTGGTGCTGTACCCCTGTCCTGCCAGCCATGGTGGGCAGCCAGGTCCGCTCTCTCCCAGGACACTGCTGGGGAGTTCTCCTCTGCCACAAGCCTTGTGCTGCTCTCTGCACACTGGTGTTGCACAGAGGTGTTCCAAAAGGAAGAGCTGTGGCAGGGGAAAAGCCATCTGGGCCAAAAGCTGCTTTCCTGGCTGGCATGTGGGGGCTCTGAGGTACACACACACACAAACCATGGAAATGCAGAGTAGGAAAGGAGGTGCTGCCCTGAGGAGTAGCATGCCTGGGTGCCTGCTTTGCCTGCTGAGCACCCCTGCAAGTGCCTGAGCTCTGCTCCTCCAAGTCCCTTGAGATCTTGGTGGCAGGGAAGATGCAAATCCTGGGACTGCTGTTTCAAACCGCTTGGCCTGGGGTTTTGTGAGAGCTGGCTTTCTCCTAGGATTCCCACTCTGGGCTTAATGGATTTGAAATACTGCAAGAGCAGCCCTTTTTCTGTTTTGTTTTGTATGTTTTGTTTTTTCTTTTTTCCCCCTGATGTTTGTGTCTTTCCATTTCTGTCTCTGGCCAAGGCAAGCAGTGCCAAGGCCCAAGGGCCAGGCACACCCAGAGGGAGGAATGGGGAAGCAAAGCACCCTCAAGCTGCAGGACAGCGGGGACAGAACACAAACCCAGTGGTGGGAGCGAGGAGGAGGAGGGTTTGCTTACCACCTCTGGCTGAGGGATGGCTCTCCTCCCAGGGATTCATAGAATCATCAAGGGTTTGGATTAGAAAGGACCTTGAAGATCTTCTAGATCTTCATAGGCATGGACACCTTCCACTGGACAGGTTATTCCAAGCCCCATCCAACCTGGCCTTGAACACTTCAAGGGATGAGACATCCACAACATCTTTGGGCAACCTGTGTCAGTGCTTCACCACTCTCTGAATGAAGAATTTCTTCCTAACATCCAGTCTAAGCCTTCCCTCTGTCAGTTTAAAACCACTGCCCCTTGTCCTATTACTCAATGTCCTTGTCAAAAGTCCCTCCCTGACCTCCTTGGAAGCCCCTTTTCCATGCTGGAAGGTTCCTGGACTCGAGGCCAGTATCATGGCTCCAGTTCAGCCCCTGTCTCCTGCTCCTTCTCCAATGCTGGGTCACCTTGGCAGAGGTGAGGAGGGTCTGCACAGGGGCTTCTCCCAGCATTCCCACCCCTTCCCAGCCCTATGGACAGCTCTCCCTGCCCTTGCTTTCAGCAGGAATATGGGCTCCAGCTGCACGAGTGGAAAAGGCTCCAGCTCCCAAAAAGCAGCACAGGATCAAAGCTTTCGAAACACTCGGGGCATTTGGCCCGGGAGGTTTTGTTCTGACTATTTATAGCAGATGGGGCCAAGCGAGTTCAGAGCTGGAGGAAAACTTTTCCAAAGCTGGGGGCCATTTGGATGAGGGAGGGAGAAAGGGAGCTCAGCCAGGCCCGTTTACAGCAAATGTTGACTCCTTCCCTTAGGTATGTGTTGCTATCCATGACACACTAACAACAGCTCCGCACACAAGTGCCTGGCTGGCCCTGTAAAGATTGGAAACAAAAATGTGAACTGCCTGGGAAGGAGAACATGGAAAAGAGAAAGTTTCCAAACAACAAAGCTGGAGCACTTGAAAGCAAAAATTTTCCTTACCAGCTTGTTTTCATCTTCCAGTCAACATCCCTCAATTACAAATGCACCGGGATTGTTTTCCAGGGGAAAGCTGGTGATGATTTTAAGGCAGAAAGACCAAATTATGGTTTCCTGAAGGCATGCTTGGAAATGAAGAGGAGGGCCTTTTTATCCTCAAGGTGAATTTTCTAGTTTTTCTAATTTTCTACAGTTTTTTGGGGTTTTTTTCTCCCAAGAGCATTTCATTTTCCTGTGCTACCCAGCAAAGCCAGGCTTAAACTCTGAGCAAGCAAACCAACAGAACATCCTTTAAATCCTGTCACCCAGACCATGAAGGCAGGGCTGGGGTTTTCCTGTCTGCCAAGTGAATTCTGCTGCTGCTGTTTAATCATGAGAAGCATGAGCAGGGTGCTTTGGATACACACCATGGCTTTTTGCATGCCTGGCTCTGCTCTCTTGATATGAAGCACTCAGTACAGGTTATAAAAATATCCCTCTAATTAGCAGTAGCTTCCCAGCCATGCTCAGCATCTCCCTTTCTCCCAGGAAAAGGGTGCAATTAGGTTGGCAGGTAATTATAATCAGCCTAACGTGTGGATAGCCCCAGGAAGGTGGGTTTGGCAGCTGGGTGGTCGAAACAGCCCCAAACCTTGGGTTGTTTTGGGGGAGAAGTTCCATAGTTAGAAGATTTCCTTTCATATCACCAAAGAATGGTTTGGGGCCTTAGAGATCACCTAATCCAACCCCCCCTTCCACTAGAGCAGGTTCCTCAGTGCCCCATCCAGCCTGGCTTTGGCATCAGTGACATGCCCACCAAATCCCATCCTCTGCTGCAGAGCATGCCTGTCCTTGTTATGGATGCTTGAACTGCACTGAAGGAGCCAAATTGTTCTCCTTCAGGGGAGGCTGCAAGATCTCCAAAGGATTTTGAAGCATGGAATGACCTGTATGTGGTTGGAGAGCAGGATTAAGGTGGGTCTGGGCTGGCTGCTGGCCATGGCTGGATTTGCAGGGGGAACTGAAAAGCAAAGGGGATGTTTCCCCTGAACCCACCCAAATGTCAGCTTCAGGACCTGGCTTGTTTCATATTTCTGTGAATGACCCAAAAAAGCAGAAGAGCAATGTTGAGCTGTGTGAACAAGGCAGAGCTGAGGGGGTATCAACAGCACTGGAAGTATTGGGTGTTAAAAAACCAGAAATTTGGGACCAAAATACAGGAGCAACAAGAATGATAGGAAGAGCAGCACTATAAAACACATCTTTGAGCCTGAGGAGCAACAACAAACAATAAGATATGACTTTGCACTGTATGGAGGTACCAGAGAAGGGCTTCTGTGGATCTGTTCTGGCTGCCTGTGATCTCACAGAGCCTGGGAGCCACTGCCTCAATGCTGTCATGAAAAAGGGAGATGTGTCCTTATATGACTCGGGTGACAAGGCCTCCCTGTTGATCTCAAGACCCTCATGGCAAGAGCTTCCAAGACCTCCAGTGGAACAGCAGATACCAACCTGATCATCCTTCCCTAGGAAATGTAAAGAGTGGAGAGAGTGCAAAGGAAATCAACTGTCCTGGTTGTGCCATGGGGGAATTTGTTGTGAGGGTAAACGTGTCCCTCTCCCATTTTGTTTTTTTCCAACATGCCAGAGATGTGCTCCAAGCCCAGTTTCCACCCTTACTGAGCAGAAGAAAATGTTCTTCCCATTTTTTTGCCTCCTAATGATGATGATGATCATCATCCACCTTGTTTTGTACGTGTCCTTGCCATGAAAGACCCTTCTTGTGCTCGGCACTAATGTTCCCAACCCTTGACTTGGAAAGGCTACACTGGCCAGCTGGACAGTCACTGGTTCACTGAGAGGCTGTCTGCTCTGCAATTAACAGCCTAAATGCCCACCATTGTGGCTGGAAAGGAGTTTTAATTAAAATCCCTTGGTTTTGGCTTTGCCCAGTCCGTGGAGTGAGTGGGAAGAGAGTGGAAGGGCCAGGTCAGTGACTTGGGTCACTCCAGGAGAGCATCCACTGAGCTGAGACTGAGCACAAGGTTAATAATTGCATGGGATTCTGATTTTTTTCCCCTCAATGGACAATTCCAAGCTGATAGGAACACAGATACTGCCAACCCAAAGTTGGGATAGGTCCACAGGTTGTTGGAGCCCTAATGAGGAACCATGAATAGAAGCTCACATCCACAAGGGAAAAACACCTCACTTCCTTCTCTAATGAGCATGGCTCTCCAAATCCTTTTGTCTTGGGCTCTGCTTGCCTTTCAGAGGTGCCAAGGGCTGCATCTTCCAAGCTGCTGCCACCTATCCCATCTCTTCTCGTGATGGCCACCAGGAAGGTGCCAGGTGGCCAAAGAGGACCTGCAAAAAAAGGTGTCTGTGGTGGTGGCACAGGTTGAGCAAAGTCCTTGGAGGGGGACACCCCCAGACTGGAAGTTGCCCTCCATGTGCTCACCAGTGGCATGCTGAGCTCTGGACAAAGCCAAGCTGTTGGTGTGTACACCCCAAAAGTGTAACCACAGGTGCTGCCTTTAACGAGTGAGTGTCAGCTCCTCCCCGTGACAAAGTGCATCAATTAATGCAATCAATTAATGCAATCAATTAATGCAAACATCACACAGGAAGCGCCAGGAGACTGGAACCAGGATGGCTTTGCTGGTTGTTTGCATGAAACAAGTCCTGATTGCTTTCATGATCCTATTTATATTCCCTCTGCTGAGGATGGGGTGATGAACTTTCTGATTTGCACACTAATGAGCAGACAAAATTAAGACATATAAAAAAACCTAGTGGGTGTTAGCCCCATAACTTGTCACCTGAAGTCCAGCATGAGGGTCCTACCAACCCGTGTTTACCCCTGACAAAGCACCAGGGCCCTGAAGATGCTCTCCAAAATGTTACTTCAAAATCCCTTTTTATTTTTTCTAAGCTTGTCAGGGTAATTTGGGAGGTTTTCCTCTCACCCTGTCCCATCCACTTTGGACTCCTGCACCTTTCCTTCAGATTTTTTCCAGAGGTACCCCAGACATTCCTGCAGGATGATGGAGAGAGCATCTGGCACAGCCTTCTGAGAAAGGGGTTTAATTTTCTCTTGGGCTCTGGCCTAAAGAAATCAATTTGCTCTCATATGTTGAAAGGAAAGAGGGAAAATAAAAAAATCATTTTCTGCAGCCACTGAAGCGTCTGGCTCCTGTTTCAGGTTTAACTTTGTGCTGTGTGGGAGCACTGAGCAATTCTGGCATTTCTCACCTGGTGCTGATGGTGGATGAGACCTTGTCCAGGTGAACCCAGGCTGCACCTGCACATGGCCAGGACAGGTGTGGGTGCCCAGGGTGCCCCTGCCCAGCTCCCATCCTGTGGGGAGGGAGGAAGAGGAGGCAGTTTGGGTGGCAGGGGCTGCAGAATGGGGAGATCCCCAGTGGCAAAGCACAGGGGGTGAAGCACCCAGCTGGGATCAGTTTAGCCCTGTGCTGGGCCAGCCACCTGGGATGAAATTAGCATTTGGGGGCAAGAGGCAGGAGTTTCTTTTACTGTCCGTAGAAAAACGCCATTTTTGCTGCCCAAGTGCAGCAGACAAAGAGGTTGGCTGTGTTTTCCCCTTCCCTTTCAATCCCCTTTCTGCACGGTAACACTTTCTACTTCCAGACCTTTTTTTCTTTTTTTTTTCGTTTTTTTTTTTAACTTCTTCCCTATTTCCTCTCCCTTCCCCCCTCTCCAAGCCCATCCCTCTCCCCTTTTCTCCCCTTTGCCGGGGTCCCCAGGCTGGCAGGCTGCCGGGGAGGTGCCAAGGCGATGCCAGCGCTTCCTGCTCCCTCCCTGCCGGCACAATGGGGACATTCAGGCGGGCACAGCACCAACCCCGAGCCCTCCCTTCACCATCGCTGTCCCCCCTATCGCCGTCTCCCAAACGAGCCAGGAGCAGCTGACGCCGTGTCCCAGCGCGCCGGCGGAGGCGAGCAGGAATCCAGCAGCACAAAACCAGCCCTGTGCCCCCGGCCCCCTCCCTCCATCCCCCCAAAAAATCTCCAAATCTGCCCAGTAACACCAAACCGGGCTCCTTTCCCCACCCTCCCTCCCGGCCAATCTCCGGCGCGGAGATGCGAGGGGCAGGAGCAAGGAACCGGCGTGTTTGCCTTCTCCTCCTCTTCTTCCTCCTCCTCTTCCTCCCGAGCTCGTTGTTTTTCACTGCGGGGCCGGAGGGGAGGCGTGGGTTGGAGTTTGGAGGCAGCTCCGCTCCTTTCCCAGCAAAGCAGAACACCCTCAGAAACATAGGAGGAGATTTCATCGCTGCTCAAGGGAGCCTTGTTCTTAATCACGGGTGTTTTAGAGGTGGGATGAGAAAAGCAAGGCTTGGTCTTCCCTGGGTCCAGGCAGATCTTTTCAAGGGGTTTGTTTTTCCCCCTCCTCTTTGGTGTTTTTCCTCATCTCTGCCTGTGTTTGGGGAGCAGGGCTGGTGTGATTCCCGAGCTCCTGGGGCACTGGAGTGAGGGACAGGGATTGCCCTCCAGAACATCCCTCCAGAACGCTGCAGGGATGAAAACACTGAACATGGTGGATGTTTTTTAGTCCCTGTGCCTCCTCCCTGCACCAGGGCTTTTTGCAGGCCACAGGGCATGAGCTGATGGTGCCTGGGAGCAGAATAATAAACCACATTTTGATCTTTCCTGGCCTGCTCCTGAGGCACCTCACCTTGCCACACCTAGAGCACAGAGGTGCCAGGGACATGCATTGCCCATCCCTGACATACAGGATGGGTGTTTGGACCCCAGCTTGGTGTTGCAGGCAGGATAACACACCCTGTGTGTGCTGCTGAGATGCAGAGCTGTGCTGAAACGCAGCAGTGCCCAGGCAGTGGTGGAGGCCAGGTGATAAGTGCTCCTCTGTGGAGCTGGAGGAGCTCTGCTGTGTCCACAGCACTGATGGCAATGAAAAGGCTGCCCAGGGAAATGCAGGAGTCATCATCCCTGGGGGTATTTAAAAAACATGCAGACATGGCACTGCACTCAATCTTAGAGGGCTTTTCCTACCTAAATTCTACGATTCTCCGCTCTTTTAATTTGCATCCTGCTGAAGCCTCAGCCCAAGGTGTTGTCATGGTTTAAAGCAAAGAAATCCATATGGGATCTCAGGAAGAATCACAGCATGACTAGGTTGGAGGAGACCTCCAAGATCATCGAGTCCAACCCAGCCCCAGCACCTCAACTCAACCCTGGCACCCAGTGCCACATCCAGGCTTTGTTAAACACACTCAGGGATGGGGACTCCACCTCCTCCCTGGGCAGCCATTCCAGAACTTTATCACCCTTTCTGTGAAAAACTTTATCCTGATATCCAGCCTGTATTTCCCTTGGTGCAGCTTGAGGCTGTGTGCTCTGGTTGTGTCAGTGCTGCCTGGAGAAGGAGCCCAACCCCACCTGAGCACAGGCACCTTTCAGTGAGGACTTGAAGGCAGTGGCCTTGCAGGGACATTTCTGCCAGCAGTGGTGGCAGCCAGAGGGGATTGTCCTGACATCCCAACACTTTGCAGCCACCCCTAGAGGAGTGCTACACTGCCCTGGTTTTTAGGGATATCATGAAGGGATGATAGGAAAAGCATCTGCTGGGCTCTGGGGATCCTAAAGGGCTGGGGGGAGAACATCTGCTGTGAGCAGAGAGGGGTCAGTCTGAGTCCTGCAGGCCCTGTGTGGGGAAAAGCACAGGGACAGAGCTTGTGTGGGGCTGCAGATGTCCTGGCAATGCCAGTTGTCCAGGAGGGTGGCAGGGACAGCTGGCAGGGGCAGCGTGTCCCTGTGTGTGCTGCTGCTGCTGCTCCACCCCAGGGGAGCCTCAGCCCAGGGCTTCTTGCACAAATTGTTTGTGTGGGTGAGGAGAGCCAGGCCCAGGGGCACAGAGCAACCCAGGACATCCCGTGGCAGCTCTCCTGCAACAGCTGCCGGAGGGAAACTCCAGGAATTCCAGCTCCCAGGGGTGAGGGCACTGCCAGGAGAGCAGCACCATGGGCTCTGCCCCGCACAGGGATGGGACATGCAGTGCTGGCAGGAGTTGTGCCAGTAAAGAGGTGTTATTTCTTAAAACACACCTCAGGATATGTTTTTCCTGTCCAGGTTGGGGATACAGATGGGTTTTGCAGTAGGATGAGGGTATTCCTGGTGCAGGACAGCTCTGTGTTCATGAGGCAACCAAGGCAGAGGCTGCCTGAGCTCCAGCTCAGCCTTTTAGGCCAAGAGGATGGGAAAGGGCAAGCAGGGAGTGGGCAAGGGGGGCAGCCAGCTTTGCACCAGGGTTATGGGAGGGAGAACACCTTCAGGAGGGGTTTGCTGAGGCATGGCCATCCCTGGGCAATTCCCATCCCTGCCTGGGAGCTGAACAGGGCAGTGGTCAGTCCACAGCATCAGGGGCCACCTTCCCTTCGCTTTTCAAACCTCAGAGGAGACTTCCCTGGAAGAAAGACTAAGTTTGCTTTGGAGCAAAGATAATCTTCCCCTCCTCCCTCAGTGCTGAATGCTCTGGCATCGCACCAAATCACAAAGACAACATGAAATACACCCTCATTTCCTTGGCCTCTCTTCCCAGCCATCCCCCAGCAAAGAGAAGTGATACAGCATCTGCGTTTCTAGCTGCAGCCTTCTTCCAGGGCCAGGTCTTTGTCACTTTTTTTGGTGCCAAAAGCTTTGAAATCTGTTCAAGGCATGAAACAAGGAGAGAGCAGCTGAAGCAGCGCTGCCTGTCAAGCCCTGCCTGCTGCTGGTAGTGCCCCAAAGGGCTGCCAGTTTGCTCAGGCTTTTAAGGGGCATCACTGAGGCCACCACGATCCCATGGCATTGCTCAGCCTCCCTGTTCAGTGCACGTGGGGAATGGAGCCACTCAAATATTTTCCCTTCCACGGCAGGCAAAAAAAAAAACAAAACCCCAAAAAACAACAGAAAAAAAAAAAGAAGAAACAAACAAAAACAAAAATAAAAAAAACCCCAACCAACCAAACAAAAAAAACCCAAAAAACAACCAAACCAAAAACAAACAAACAAACAAAAAAAACACCAAAAAAACCCCAAAAAAACCAAAACCAAAAACAAAAACAAAAAAACCTCAACAAAAAAAACTCCAAAAAAACCAAATAAAATCCTCCAAAACCCCCCAAACCAAACACACACACATAAAAAAACCCCAAAAGGCTGGAATAAGGATGTTGGCTCTGCCCCACTGGAAGGGAAGCTGCTGGCTACATCCATGATGTTGAGTCTAATTTATGAGCTAAATAGATTTGGAGAAGCTGATCAGCACAGAGTGGTCCTGCTGGTGTATGCCAGGCCATCTCCTCCAGGGACTGGAAGCAAGATGGGATCAGAGGTATGCTTGGTATGCACTGTGCCCTCATCACACCAGCTCCTCATCTTCCTCCCTGTCCTCTTTGAAAGTGACTCAGAAGCCAGAGAAGGGGCTGTGCCCATCTCCACCCTCTTGGCTTGCTGCAGGGACCTTCCCAGGACATTGCTCCCAGCTCCTCCTTGGCTGATGTGAGATGCACAGGGATAACACTGGGAAGAGCTCCCACCCATTCACTGTGGGCTGCAGAGGACACGGGGATGGACCCACCTCACACACAGGAGGCTGGTTTGGGCAGGATGGGGAAAGCAGGACTTGGTAAATCCTTTTGAAGGAGGATTTAGAGCCTGTAGGACATGCCTAGCCAGGAGGAAATTATTCAGTGGTGGGCTAAATTGTTGCCCTGTTTTTTTAAGATTTTCCAAACCTTCTGATGTTTATGTTCTTGTAACCAACTTTCTCACACACTTCATGTAAATAACTCATAGTTTTGTGTTCTTTTATGGAGGAGGAGAAATTTGATAGACTGTTAGTTTGTCCAGTGTCATTGGAAAGGTGGCACTGTCACCCTCCAATCCACTGTCACTTTTGGAAATCAATAAATGGTAGAGTCAAAAAATACAAGTCCCTTTTTTTACCTTGGAAGGAGCAGCAAGTTCGCGCCGTGTTGTTTCGTGTCCTGTAACGACACTGAATAATTTCCAGCTTTGCTATCTCCTGCTGCCTATGCCTTTGCACTTCACTGAGCTGCTCTTCCAGCCATCCTCCTGAGCTCAGAGCCAGCTCCAGCAGGAGCTGTAAATCTCTGCCATCAGCCCTGGGATTCCCATGCCCCCTCCTGTTTGCCACCTTTTGCCCTGGCCACTCAGACAGGCCAGGGGATTAAAGAGGGAGGTAAAATTACCAGGAGGGTGCACTTTGAGAATGATGTGCTGGACAGGGCTCAGGTGAGGCCTCTGTAATGGGCAGGACAGGTCTCAGGGGTCAGATGCCACGTCTGGGTGTCAGAATGGGAAGAGGTGTGAAGCTTGGCATGGGGATGTGCATGCAGGCCTATTTATTGCCTCTTACAGTTAAAATTTATGGTGCATCTTCTCTTCCAGCAGCATTTCCAGGATCCAACTCTTGGTTCCAGGCCTGCAAAGATGACTCTGGGAAATGGCATGCAGTGAGTTTCCCCCCAGCCCTGGCACTGTACTGCCTGAGCTGAGGTTTTCCTCTGCTCTGCCCTCTCCTCCCTGCTGCTCCCATCCCTCCTGTTTGTTTTCCACACCCTGCAGAGCCAGCTGAGCAACGTGCTGTCATATTTTCTTCCAAATGAAGCTTCCTACAGTAATTAAAAAAGGGAAAATGTGGTTTGTGCCACAAATGAGAAATGTCCATGCCCTGGTGCTCTACCCCATGTGCTGCCCTTCCTTGCAGGTAGGTCTGGGAAAGCTCCTGAGTTACCCTGGTCCCCATTTGTTCCCAGTTTTGCCCATGGGCCTGGGGGAGATGGGGGAGTGACAACCTCCAGGTTAGTCTCCAGCTCCTCTGGGCTGCAAACAGAGGGTTTGAAACCTCTGTTTGCATCCCCTTTTTTGCCCTCCTGGTGTCACCTGGTCACTGTTTGGGCAGATGGTATAGAGGGAAGAAAGAGTTTCCCAGTGTGAGACACAAGAGGTGTGTGGATGGTGCCAGGCTGAGCATTTTGTGCAGCTGCCAGGCAGCCAACAAAGCTTTGACTGGTGACAAGACAGGACACAGTGGCTTCAGAGGGAGATCAGTCTCCAGTGACCACCAGGAGCAGCCTCTGAGCCCCAACATGGGAGCTGACTCCACGCCCAAAAATCCCCTGGCAAATTCCTCATGAACCTCTCTAGGAACTGCACTGCTGCATGGCCAAATTCCACCTTCAGCTCTGCAAAACTGCTCATCCTCAGGGTGTTTGCACACCAGTGAGGAGCTGCCTGGGATTCCTCCTGCCTGCTGAGCACTGAGCACTGGGCAAAGGCTGCTCCTGGGGTCCCTGTGGCTCCCCATCCACTCTCAGCTAATCTGCTGGATTACAGTCCTTATATTTAACTGCATTAGATGGCTGTTGCTGCAGTTACTGTTACTGTTTTGCACTGGCCATGTTTATAGGGTGCTCAGGTCGTATTTATAGGGCTGCAGAATCAAGTTACAGCTTCAAGAGCTGCAGCCCTGTAGGTGACAGCAACCCTGGATAAAGTGGAGGAGCATCACCCATCAGTGCCAGCTCTTCCAGGGTGGCACAAGAAACAGAAAACACCTCCCCAGTGGTGTTTGTACTGAAGTCTGCTTCAGGGGAACAGGGAGACAACCCTAAACTCTGAAAGGGGACTGTTCCCAGAGCCCTTTGGTGTCCCTGTCCCCCTCCCTCTCCCCAGCCTGGCGTGCTGGGAAGGTGCCAGCCCTGGAGCTGCCGTTATGGTGGCGGCAGTAAACACCTCCCTGAGGCTGGGCAAAGTCCAGTGCCACCTCCTGCGTGCCAGAACCACCCTGCTGACCCTGCAGGGAACCCTCTCTGCTCCTGGATCAACCCCTCTGCTCATCCTGCTCCGTGTCCTGGCTAGTGGTGTGGAGAACAAAGCCCAAAATGAAGCTGATTCAGCCCCAGCTAAATGCTGGCTTTCACTTTGCACAGGCCCTGCTGGTCAGGACACCCTCATGTCCTCCTTTCCTGAGTGCAGAGGAGGTCCCTGAGGGCACACACACTCTTAGCTGGACTTAGGGATGATGGATATTGAAGCATATTAAGTAAACAAGCCCCCTCCAGCAGGATCTCTCTGACTGCAGCCAATCTCAGCCACGCTGTGCATTCTGAGGAGCTAAAATTAGCTGTGTTCCCATGCAGAGGCTGTGCTTGGAGCATCACAGCTTTAGGAGCTGCTGCTGCTGCTGCTGCTTTGGGTGTGAGTGCACGGGGCTGGGCAGCCCTTGTCCCAAAAATGAATTTTTTTCAAAATCCACTTGCCTAAAAGCAAGAGTGTGTGAAATGAATAACCCTTTGTGGCACGGTTGAGATAAAAACACTGCTCACACAGGCTTGTGGAGCATCTTGTGCCTCACTGCAGCCCCAGCATGCATGGAAAGACATGCAGAGCCCCCAGGGACTGGTCTCCACCATGCTGCCCCAAACCCCCAGTCCCAGCAGAGGAAACTCCCCATCTTTCCTTTGTATCTTTGTGTCTGGCTGCTTGCAGATGACTGTGGGGTGAAGAAAATCACCTCCATTGCTCAGGCATCCTACACAACACCCAGCAGGGACCATCCCTGGGGACAGGGAGTCCCAAATAAGCTCTTGGTGAGTAATGAGGAACTCCAGCAGATGCACTAAAAATAAGGAAGCATCAGGCAGCAGATAAATCAGCTGCAGGGGCCCCCAGCCTGATTTGTGGCCTGACCTCGGCCACACTCACTGCACTCCTCAGGCCCCGGCTCTCCTGGCTGCAAAACCAAGGGGAATAAAAAGCAGGATGTCAAGGCTGGGTTAGCTTTCCCTTCTGCAGATAAATCACTTGGAGATGAGGAAATTGGCTGTGTTTGTTTGCCAACAACTCACTGCTGGTGTGCCAGGCCTGGCCGAGCAGGGCAGCTGTGCCGGGCAGGCTGCAGGGCCCAGGAGGGAAGATGGGCAAACACCCTTTGCTGTCCTTGTCCTCGTGGGGAGGGGTGGACAGTTATCCCTGATGCCTCAGGTTTTGGTTTTTATGTTTTTCAGACTCTGTGATGCTTTAGTGTGTGGGTCTGGGTGCCATATGAGGGGATGGTGAGCTCTGTGCACAGAGCAGGGAGACAAAACAATTCCTGCTCCAGCTGGGGACCAAGGACAAATGATCCAAATCTCAGCCCCAAGAGCACAAACAACGTGGGCTGGAGAGAGAAAAACAAGCAGGATGGGACTGCATGGGGTGGAGCTGTAATTGGACAATGAACTCCAATATGCAAATGGGGCAGAACTTATAAAAGTGAGAGACCTCATGACCGGTTGTTCATTTTTTGTGACCATTTTGGTTCATCTTGGATGTAGCCCTGGCTGGGCTCTTGTGCTGCCCAAGGTGGATCTAATTAATACCTCCTAATAAATCCCTGCTTTATTCTTTAGCTCTGACTAGCCTCAGTTCCAGGTCAGCCTCCCAAGGCATCATCCCCAGCAGCACAGTGGCACCCAGGGGTGGGGAGCAGGGTGTGAAGAAGCCACGGGCAGAGGGGAGAGTGGAAGGACCCTCCCTGTTCTGCCCTGCCATATTTGGGTCACACCAACACTCTCCATCACTGCACAGCTACCAGGAGAGCTGCATAAATCACCAAAAAATTACAAATCCAAGGTCTTCCTTCAAGCATTTCCCCATCACTTGTACAAGTGTTGGTGTTTTCTCCCACTTTATGCAAGAAATCTACTTTTTGATCCCACGCTATGTTTTGTGGGAATAGAGCTGGTGTTCCAACAGCCTTGCCAATATTCCCAGGCTGGTTGGGGTGTAGTATAAAGGCACATAGAGCTTGTTTTCCCTTCTCCAGCTGATGGGAAGTCAGGAAGGGTGATATGTTTCAGCTGGGAAATCCAGGACTCTTGTACAACTAATATGGTGAAGTAGAAGCTGTTCATTGTTTACATTACACACATATTTATAGATTCTACAAACCACTAAGTACACACTTCTTGATTGGTGCCTTTGTTTTGTTCACTCATTTTCTGCTTGTATTTCTCAGTATATGTGATTGGTTGCAGTCTAGGTGGTTCACAGCCCTCTGTTATCTCGTTCTTGCAATCTTGGTATTCAGTTTCTCAGCTTCTTCTTTCTTAATTTAGCACAATTTATGTTCTAATAGCCTTGATGTATTCTTGGGGTTTTGATAACTGGCTGATGCACACTGTGGCTTAACTCTTGCAAATGCATTGCAACACTGGGGAAGTAAATCACCCACAGAAGCAGGCTGAGCTCATGGATATGTTGAATCATAGCAAGTGTCTGTGTTTTTTGACAGTAAAGAACCTGTCTAGAGGCACTTTTGGCACCTGCAAGGCTTGATTTGAGCTGTCTCACCTATTAACTGCTTCGTGGGCAAAGCTCAAGGAGAGAGAGAGCAGGAATTGCACTTTTCCCACCCCCGTTTTCCAGCAGCAGGAGCAGTGTGCTCGTGTTCCCATCCATTCTGGAGCTGAACTGTGAAAACAAACGGAGGCTGATTACGCCCTGCTCTGAGGAATGGTGAGGATGTGAGGAGCAGCAGAAAAACTTGCTCACTTGGTGTTTTGCTGAGCGCCTGCCAGAGCTGCATCTGCTCCTCGGCCGACGCAGCGCGGGATCGCTGCCTGGAGAGAAGAATTTGAATCATTTCTGTCACGTGGAGGAACGGGGAGCAGAGACCCACCCTGATGGCCTTTGGGAGCTCAAGGCTGATGCTGGTGTTCATGGACTGCCATATAAGAGACTTCAGTGTATGGATTTTTCTTTTTTTTCCCCTTTTAGAGCAGTGTTTTCCGAAATGGTTATTATTTCAGGCAGCTGGGGTTGTGTGTCTTTTAGAAACCTCAAATCTTTTATTGGTTATTATTTCAGGGGTTGAGCTTGAAAGGGCTCCAGGGTTCTGTGTCTTTTAGAATCCTCGAATCATTTATTGAGCAAATCCTAAAATCCTACTCCTGGTGCCCCACTGTGGGAGTATAAATCAAATCCCCCTCTTCCCTCTCACTTGTGTGCCCTGAGTCTCCTTATTCCCTGCTTTTATACATGGAGATGTGTGTGTGGATCAAGCCTCCTCCCAAATGGACTGTTCTGAGTACTGGGCCATATCAAAGGCAGAAATATCCAATAAAATCAGACATGGGGAAACCAAATAAAGTTAAAAAAAAAAAAAAAAAAGCTACAGGCAGAAAAGCTCTGCAGAACTGCAGCAAGAGCTGCTGAGAGGTTTTCTCCAGTCCCACCTCCCCAACCTCACCAGATCCTTTTGCTTGTGCTCTGTCTTGGAGCTGGGAGGGAGGGAAGAGCATGAAGAGATGGGATTCCTTGCACAAGAAGGAGACACCTGGGTTCATGGTGAGGAGACCCTCAGGACCTTCCAGACCCTGGGCTGGGAGAGCCTCCTGCTGCCCCTTTCCTCTCCTTTCTTCCCATCTCTTCAGAGGGCTGGGACCAGTTTAAACCCATTCATTTGAAGCCAAGGAGGGAGGAAGGTGCAGAAATGCAATTACTGGGTCAGTGATTTATCTCCTGCAAGGTTCCCAGGGTGCAGCCTGTCTGCTAGAACAAAAATCACCATTCATCTGGCCCAGATAATCCCATCAACAGCTCCAGGTCCAACAGAGCCATTCCCAAGGGGGAATGGATGGATGGATGCCTCAGACAGCTGCTCCCTCTGGGATGAGCAGTGCCCAAAATGGGCCCTTTCTTTATCCCCAGGCAAAGGGAAGGGGCTGGGGATCAACTGTGACCCCAGTGGCACTTGCTCAGGTCAGCCTCTAATCCCTGGGGACATGCTGGGTGTGTTTGGAGGCTGGGAGGGATGTGGGTCTCTGAGTTGAGCTGTGTCTTTGTCAGGTGTTTTAAATTGCACTAAAAATTGTGAGATATATATATATGTATATTTTATATTTATTTTTTAATAGCATTTAATTAGGAGGATCCCAAGGCCTGCTAGTTTGAGAAGGGGCTGGGGGATCAGTTGTGATCCTAGTGGCACTTGCTCAGCTCTCTGCTTGACCTCTAATCCCTGGGTGTTTTTGGAGGCTGGGAGGGATATGGGTCTCTGAGCTGAGCTGTGTCTTTATGTCAAGTGTTTTAAATTGCACTAAAAAATGTGATATATATTTTTAAAAATAGCATTTAATTAGGAGGATCCCAAGGCCTGCTGTGCTCAGGTTTGGCCAGGGGTAGGGAATGGAGCTGGGAGCATAACAGGGATATAACCAGCAGTAAAACCTAATCCTGGGATTCCAGGCAGCAATTAGCACCAGGGGTATGTCCATGTCACCCTGTGCTCCCTGAGTGCAAGGTTTGGGATAAAGGGCACTGGATTGTGCCTCCAGGCCAAGCTCACCCCATGCCTCAATCCCTCAAACACATTGGCATCACATTTCCTTAGGGAAAACAACACCTGGGTGCCTCCAGGGAGCATTGGTGGGGATGTGAGCAGGGCAGAGCTGCTGGCAGCAGCAGCAGGAGGAGCAGGAGGGATGCTCCAGAGGATGGAACAGGAGGACATGAGCTGCAGCCAAGGCTCTGCTGGGCAGGGCTGAGCTCCCCAGCGTGTGCCCTGTGCAGCAGAGGCAGCACCAGGCACATCCCAGGCTGCTTTTCAGCTTTTCCAGATTTCAGCTGCAGTGAGCAGCTCCTCCCCAGAGCAGGGCACAGCCACCCTGGCCTGCCAAAACCAGAGAGCCCTCAGTGCTGGGTCTGCAGGCAGCCAGGCTGTGCCACAGCAGCACCTTCCTCCTCCTCTTCCTCCTCCTCCTCGGAGATGGAGGCAGCACTGCAGCCTGGAAAATGCAAAATTCCCCACCAATAAAATGCAAAATTCCCCACCAATAAAATTCAGGGAGCCTTCAGTGCTGACTGGCCAAGGAGGCACCAGCCCACAGCAAATGATGCAATTTTCCCTGGGCTGGAACTGGATGGTCTTGAAGCTGAATTTTCCTCCGAGCCGTTCCACAAATCCATGATTTCACATGGCACAATCCTTGCCTGGCCCAAGAGCCCAGTGGAGCCGCTCCCCTCAGCCGGCTCAGGCTGATTTCTGGAGGGAGGGCAGCGAAAAATCCCAAATATTTCCCCAAGGGAGCGCCTTGCCAGCGAGCCGGTGTCCAGGAGAGGGCAGGGTGAGCCAGCACAGCACCTGCCTTGTGGGTCCTGCCGAGGCATTCTTTCAAACACAGACACAGATTTGCTCTTTTTTTTTTGTTTTTTCTTTTATGTTCTGGAGGTTTTTTTTGTTTTTTTCGGTATTATGGGTTTTTGAGGTTTTTTGGGGTTTTTTTGGGTGTTTTTTTTCTTTTTTGTTTTGTTTTCTTTTCGTTTGTTTTTTTGTTGTTTTTTTTGTTTGTTTTTTTGTGATTTTTGGTTGGGTTTTTTTTCTTGTTTTGGGGTTTTTTTGTTTTGTTTTTGTTTTGGTTTTGTTTTGGTTTTGGTTTGGTTTGGTTTGGTTATTTTGGGTTTTTTTGGTTTCTGGTTTTGTTTTTGGGGTTTGCTGTGGTCATTTTTTTTTTTGGGCTTTGGGGTTTTTTGGTTTTTTAAATTTTCTTTTAGGTTTTTGGGGCTTTTTTTGTCTTTTGGGGTTTTTGGTTTTTTGGGGGTTTTGAGGTTTTTTGGTGTTTTGTTTTGTTTTGTTTTTGAGGGGAATGTTTGGGTTTTTTTGTTTTTGTTTGAGTTTTTTTTGGTTTTTGGTTTCGTTTTTGGGGTTTGGTGTGGGGGGGGGTTTTTTGTTATTTTTTGGTGGGTTTTTTTTTGTTTTTTGGTTTGGTTTGGTTTGGGTTTTTTTGGTTTTCTTTTGGTTTTGTTTTGGGGTTTTTGTTTGGTTTTTTTGGGTTTTTTTTTTGTTTTGTTTTTTGGGGGGTTTTTTGGGTTTTTTTTTTGTTTTTTTACGAGCTTAAACCCCAGCAAAGCTCCGAGGTTTATGCCTTTCCTGCTCCCTCCCAGCCCCTGGCCAGCAGGCACCTTGTTTATGGGTTTGGGGGGTGTTTTGGTTTTTTGTTTGTTTGTTTGTTTTTGTTTTGTTTGTTTGGGGTGTTTTGGTTTTTGGTTTCATTTTTTGGGGGGGTGGTGGGGTTTTTTGGGGTTTTTACGAGCTTTAACCCCAGCAAAGCTCTGAGGTTTGTGCCCTTCCTGCTCCCTCCCAGCCCTGTGTTGACAGGTGAGGTGACAGCAGTGCCTGTGCTCTGCTGGGGCAGGGGACAGGGGACAGGGGACAGGGGACAGGGGACAGTGCCCTGCCTCCATCCAGGGATCACTTCCAATCCACATTACCCTTCCAGGAAACACAGGCAGCTCTTCCAGCCACAGCCTGGCACGGGCTCTGCCCCATACCCAGGCTCTGCAGTGGTACCAGGGCAGGGTCTGTAGCCCCACATTTCTCTTCCCAGAGAAAAGCAAGGCACAATTCTTCCCAAGGGTTTCTGAGATTCACATTCTCTGAACCTCAGAGAAAGGGAAAACACAATTCTTATCACTTGCTGTGCCTGTGTTTGTGCAAAAGTAGAATGCAATATGGAGATTGTTTACCCAAAGTGATGGTGTTTTGTTTCCTTGGCCTGTCAGGGCCAACTGTGTGTGGGGACTGAGGGTGACAGTCATGAGATTCTGGGCAGTTGTGTGCAGAGATGAGTGCTTGGCAGATTCAGTTATAGATGTATAGACTAATATAGTATCATAAAGTAATTAATTAGCCTTCTGATATCCATGGAATCAGATGCATCTTTCTCTCCCCTTCATCAAAATCGCCTTTGATTTACAATAGGGGCAGAGTTGGCATCACCCCGAGAAGGTCAGCACAAAGCCAGGCAGCTCAGACTTGGGCAGTGTGGAAAATACCCTGTGCTGGGCAGCCCAGAGCAGGCTGAGAGGTGGAGAAAGCAGCTGGGGAGCTGAGGAGGATGATGGAGGGAGCTTTTCTGGAGTTGGGAGAAGGTCACTGAGCAGCGCGGCGGAGCTTTCCCAGCACAGCTTTCTCCAGAAATAACACCCTTCCCCAGACACTCTGGAGACTCCCCTGGCCTTGCAGTGTTAATGTTCAACCCCCTGGACAGGGACAGCATGTTGCAGCCAGCAGGGAGGTGGGGACAGCCTGTGGGGACAGCACTGGTGGCTGGGCACACACGTGAGGTCACTCCCTGCCCCATGGGACCCCCATGTGTCAGCAGCAGCACCTGGCTCCTCACTGCCCCCTGAACCCCAGGGCTGGGAGGGAACTGGCTTTGCCACTCAGGAAAGGGGCTGCTGGGGCTGTGGGATGTGGGATTCTGTCCTGGTTTAGGGCAATTTGGGGAGAAAAACCTCCAAAGGGGTTTCCTCTAGAAAGCAAATTCAAGCGACGCCTTACTCGGCTGGTTTGGGAAAAAGATTTCAGAATCTCCTCCATTCTTAAAGGTGCAAAACTTATTTCTGGGCTAAACAGACAAATGGGGGTACAAACATCCTAAAGTCACCCGAGGACAGATTCCTTGGCTTCTCTGGGGTGAAAGGGGGAGATGCTGGGTCAGGCTCCTCTGTGAAGCTCAAAGTTTGGCAGGCAGAGCCTTGGTGTTGTGCACGGTGTGCACCCCATGTGTTTGGGCACACCAAACCCCTTTTTTCCCCAGGAACACCCTCCCAGTCAGGCCCAGCCCTTCCAGGGGTGGTTGGTGCCATGTTTTAGGGCGAGCTCTGGCGTGCTGGGGGGGAAAAAACCCCATGGCTTCCTTGTAGGCAAACAAAGCTTGACTTTATTGCCTTTAAAGTGCAACCAGCACAAACAGTGGCAAAAGTGCAAACACTGATAATGCTCGGAACATTCTGAGCTGTGCAAACAAGCTGGCAGTGCAGGAGTGTGTTGAAATGAAGGGGTGAGGAGGCCGGCAGGAGGAGAGGCCCCTGCCCCAGCAGCTCCCCAGGTGCCTCATTCCCTTTCCCCAGGTGCCCCAGGGAGTGATGCTGACTCTGGCTCGGGGTGGGAGGGGCTCGATGGGAGCCTCCCAGAGCACCAACGCCCACTGAGATGGGATGCAAATGCTGTCACAACATCTTTAGCCCCGGCCCCAGGCTGTGCCCGGGCCTGGCAGGAAGAAGAGCTCCAGAGCTTCCCCCAGAGCTGCTGGGACAAAGCAGAGCCACGCGTCCCTTGCCTGGTGGCTGCCCACACGAAGCATCCCACCCTGTTTCAGATGCCTTGTGGTGGTCAGAATGCTGCCCCTGCCTTGCTTTATTCCCTTTTCCCCCTTTCTCACCTCCTTTTAGCTGCATTACACACTCCTGAGCCTTGCTCAGCATTTTCTGTCCTACCCAGCTCTCCAGTGACGAGCCAGAGGTGGCTGCTGTATATCCCAGCCTGTCTGGTGGCACAAACCCCCATTTCCCACCACTCCAGCACGCTCAGGGCACATTTTGCCCTGGCTGGGGGAGGATGATGCACTGAAGGCTCAGTCCTGGCAGAGGTGAGATGATTTACAGAGCAGAGTGCCATAAGGAGGGACTAAAATCCAGCTCCTCAGGAGGCATTTTAGGCTGTTGCCTCCTATTCTTTAAGATTACCAACCAGGCTGGGAAAAGCAGGCCACTGCAAGAGGGATGGCAAGAAGGAAAAGATCACTGTAGAGTCAGGCAGGGTGCAGGGCCCTCAGCCCTTCCCTGGATCCCCATAGACCAGAGAATCCTCCCAGGCTGTTTTTGCTGGCAGGCTGGGAGGGGAGGAGGTGCCTGCAATCAGGGCAGCCCCATCTCAGTGCTCCAGCTGACAAATTCCCACCAGATGGGGATTTTTGGGAAACCAGGGACCCAACAAGCCTTTCCCTCACTGCTTGGGATCCAGCCAGCTTCCAGCACTGGCACTTGTTTTCATACAGCCAGCAAGACCAGAATATTGGGAGGAATTCATGTCCTTGCCAGACTTCCCCAAAACCAGCCAGTTCAGCATGTTACTGAGGGCTGGGACAGGCAAACAAAATGAGGATCCACTTGCTTTTGTAAGGCTTGGGAAAACAGGCTGGAGTACAGTACATAATGTAACAAAAAATAGACGTACTGAGCTGAGTTCAGTTGCTTTGGGACAAAGTGATCCGGTTTTCAATTTTTTCTTATAAAGCCAAAGCTTCCTTTACTTTTGCTTCTAGATCTGCCAAGTCTCTTGTGAGTGAAGTTCTGGGGATTTTCCCAGCTGGACTCCATGTCTGGTAGGAGAGGCCAGGAGTGCCTGCAGTGGCCTGTCTGGGGGCAGAGAGGTGACAAACATCAGATGTGACACCTGGGCTAGGGTTGGCCCAGGGTGGCTTGGGGATAGAACCAAGGCTGGAGGCCAAAAGCAACAAGTGGTTAGAGAAAAACTGGAGGCATGTGCTGGGTGCTGTTGAATGGCTTCAGCTTGACAGAGAGCAGGTTTAGAGGGGATAATGGGAAGAATTTCTTCCCTGTGAGGGTGGGCAGGCCCTGGCACAGCGTGCCCAGAGAAGCTGTGGCTGCCCCTGGATCCCCGGAAGTGTTCAGGGCCAGGCTGGATGGGGCTTGGAGCAGCCTGGGATGGTGGAAGGTGGAACTGGATGATCTCTACTGTCCCTTCCAACCCAAACCACTCCATGTGGGTGACACTCCCACGAGAGGGACACTCAAGGAAGAAGCCACACAAAGCACTCCCTGGCTGCTTGATGCTCCCAGCTTTTTGGAGCAAGCTGCTCTTCTCTTTACAAGCTCTTTCTCCCCTGTTGCTCACCCCAAACACTTTCCTTCCAAAAAAAAAACCCAATCATGATGAGCATCACACAATCCCCAGGAGCCCCATTTCCCCAGGAGCAGCTGTACCTCACCTGCAGGGTGCTGGAAGCTGCCAGGCCTAAAAATGCTCCCAGCTCCCCAGGGAGCAGCAAAGCTATTTCAGAGCCTTCAAAATTGCAGCAGCCAAAATGATTTCCTGCATTAAGTTATTTAAGCATCTCGCTCTGCAGGTACAAAAGCAGCTCGCTGAGGAAAAAATGCTTTTCCCTGCTGGCTTTTCTTTCAGTTTTCCCACAGACACATTTTCTTCTGTGCTGCTGGGATTTGAGGAAACAACTTTGGAGTGTAAGCATCCATGTCTGGATGGGCTGTTTGGGTCCACTCTGGCTTGCTATTTACCCCAGCCCACACAAATCTTACATAGAAAAAAGCAAAAGACCAGAAGTGCTCTTCTCCACATGGTAATGTTCTCTCTTTATTCCAAGAGACACATCAGATGGACAAATACATGGAAAAAGAGGGTCTGGCCTAATGGTGGGAGACTTTTATACCCAGGGGAAATGGGGGGCAGAAGAGGACCAAACTAATGGGATATAAGTGGGGAGGGGTAACCCAGGGAGAGACCACCAACAGTGGCACCTTGAGGGGGGAAAAAGGGGAAGAACATGTGGTCATAGGGTGCAAATCATGTGAACAGTGCAAATTACCAAAACACCCAGTGCAAACAACAAAACAACTATTTAGTGCAATACAACACCTCCCCCTTTTCTGTTAAAAAATTAAAGGAAAAGTGTGAGCCTATTTCTGACACAGGTTATGAATTCATCCATAACATTGGAGAGTGTGTTTGGTGATAAAGATGAGAGCAGGCTCCTGGACTAAAGTGATTTCAGCATTTATTATAATAAAAATAAAGGCCTAAAGCAAGGGGGCCCGTGGGCCGAGCGGGAGCATCAAGGATGGAGCAGCACCGGTGCTGGGGCTTCTTTTCAGTCCTCAATGTTCCAGATGGAGCAGCACAGATTCAGTGGGTCAGATCCCCCTTTTTATGCTGTATTTTGTCCCTTTGGATTGGTTTCTGTTTGGATCCTTCATTTGCATGAAGGTTTAAGGCGCTCGATTGGCCATTACAGTTCTGTGCAGGCTGGCTCGCTTTGCTTGGTGCACTTTACTGAGGTGTAATTTCTTATAACTACCCTTTTAACTCCTTTTACCATAACCAAACTACCAGTACATGTTAAAAACAAGAGCAGGCTCCTGGTACTAAAGTGATTTCAGCATTTATTATAATAAAAAGAAAGGCCTAAAGCAAGGGGGCCGCAGGCCGAGCAGGAGCGTTCCCGTTGGGGATGCTGCAGCACCGGTGCTGGAGCTTCTTTTCAGTCCCCGATGTTCCAGGGGGAATGGCACCCCTTCCCTGGGTCAGATCCCCCTTTTTATGCTGTATTTTGTCCCTTTGGATTGGTTTCTGTTTGGATCCTTCATTTGCATGAAGGTTTAAGGCTCTTGATTGGGCCTTACAGTTCTGTCCAGGCTGCCTCGTTTTGCTTGGGGGAGGTCCCGGGTACCTCCTGGACAGGTCCCCAGGCTGGTAAAAACAGAACCAGACTCCCAGTACTAAAGTGATTTCAGCATTTATTATAAGAAAAAGAAAGGCCTAAAGGAAGGGGTACAAAAAGTGATTTCAGCATTTATTATAAGAAAAAGAAAAGGCCTAAAGCAAGGGGGGCTGGGCCAAGCAGGAACGTTCCCATCAAGGATGCTGCAGCACTGGTGCTGGGGCTGCTCAGCAGCGATGGCCCAATGTCCCAGGTGAAGTGGCACAGCTTCCCTGGGTCAGATGCCTCTTTTTATCCTGTTTTTTGTCCCTTTGGATTGTTTTCTTTTTGGATCCTTCATTTGCATGAAGGTTTAAGGTGCTTGATTGGCCATGACAGTTCTGTCCAGGCTGGCTCATTTCGCTTGGGGGGTGCTGCACTTTACTGAGGTGGAATTTCTTATAACTACTCTTTTAACTCCTTTTACACTATAATAACCAAACTAACAGTGCATGTTAAAACCTATCTATCATCTATTTTACAACAGTTTCTAACCTATTTTTAACATTTGGGATGGGACAGGATGGCAGCCAGGCCACCACATCCCTGGAGGAGCACTGGGGATTTATCCTGGGGAGGAGCAGCCGGGTCAGTGCCCTCTCCAGAGGGCAGCCCATGTCCCTGCCCGTGTCCCAGCCCGTGTCCCTGCCCGTGTCCCAGCCTTACGCCAGGGTCAGGCGCCCCACATCACGAGCATCGCCACCGACTGGCACTTCACAGCTGCTTTGAGGTGCTGCCAGGGACTGGAGGTCGCGCCTGCCAACAAATCACAGGCATTGTGCTCCATCACTCCCCCCTTTCTCCCCGTTAATGGCCCCTTTCTGTCCCCAGGGAACGTGATTCTGCATCATCCCATCCCTCTGTGAACCCCAGCTCTGCTCTGGGCTGGCTGATTGCACCCATCCCTGGCCACGTCCTTGCTGGGGCTCTCCATGCTGGCTCTGCAAGAAGTGATAGAGCCCCACTCTATCTCCCAAAAAATCACTTAAGCCCCACTCCATCCCCCAAAAACTCACTTGAGCCCCACCCCATGCCCCAAAAAAATCACTTGAGCCCCTCCTCATCACCCCAAAAAATCTCTTAAGCCCCAACCCATGCCCCAAAAATCACTTGAGCTCCACCCCATCTTCCAAAAAATCACTTGAGCCCTACCCCATGCCCCAAAAAAATCATCTAAGCCCCAACCCATTGCCCAAAAATCATTTGAGCCCCACCTCATGCCCCCAAAAAATCATCTAAGCCCCACTCTATCCTCCAAAAAATCACGTGAGCCCCTCCTCCTCACCCCAAAAAAATCACTTGAGCCCTACCCCATGCCCCAAAGAATCACTTGAGCCCCACCCCCTGCCCCCAAAAATCATTTGGTGCATTGAAGAAAATCTCCCCCACCATAGCAGCCATAAACAAAGACACCAAAAATGGGGTTTATACCCAGTTCTTGTGAAAATAGCTCCCTTGCTGTGCCTCAGAGTGGTTCCCAGAGCAGGGGCACACAGCAGGGGCACCCCAAACCCGAGGGCTGGAGCAGGGGGGGGTTTGGAAGCTCTCTGGGAGCACACAAGGCAGGAGCCAAGCTGTTGTTCTCATTTGTTATTCAGCGTTGAGGAAATCTGCCTCCCCATCCCGGAGGATAATTGATGCTAACGTCATTTCATTCCAGTCCAGCTGCTGGGCTCGGGAACAGATGTTTTATTGTTCCAGCTGAACACACGGAACCCAAAAAATAATAAAATTTAAAAAAAAATAGCAACAAAACCCGACTGATTTGTGTTTGTGGTGAGGTTAGCTGTGGTTTGTGGTATTTGCAGGGGTGTCCGTCGTTGGGAGGAAGGAATGAATCTGAGTCCATGTTCTTAGAAGGCTAATTTCTTATTATATTAATTATATTATATTAATTATATTATATTATATTATATTATATTATATTATATTATATTATATTATATTATATTATATTATATTATATTATATTATATTATGCTATACTAAACTATACTAAAGAATAGAGAAAGGATACTTCCAGAAGGCTAAAAAGATAATAATGAAAAACTCGTGACTCTCTCCTCAGAGTCCAACACAGCCTGACCGTGATTGGTCATTAAGTCAAAACAATTCACATGTTGGATACAACAATCTCCAACCACATTCCAAAGCAGCAAAACACAGAAGAAGCAAATGAGATAATTATTGTTTTCCCTTTTCTCTGAGGCTTCTCAGCTTCCCAAGAGAAGAATCCTGGGCAAAGGGGATTTTTCAGAAAATAGGATGGTGACAGTGGTTTCCTCTCCCCACGAACACGAGGAGGCAGAGCAGCAGTCCCAGGGGAGACCCAGGCCTCTGGAAAAGCCAAGGTTTGTACATCCAATATTTAATTCTACATCCCCACTGTCAGAACCCAGGACATTGCTCTGGCTGCCCTGGGTGATTCCAGACCCTGGCAGGGGGCTCAGAGACCTTGGCACAGAGTCAAAGACACCTGTGCCTTTGATTTTAGCCCATGGAAACAATTACCAACTTTTTATGAAGATTTACAAGGCACAAGAGTTTGAGTAGAATGATAGTGAATTTGTCACAGGGTGAAAAAGTAGAATTTTGGGGATTTAGAATGGGGGTTCAAGAGGCAAGATGGAGGAATCTGGGCATGTCCTGTCCTTCTTCTCCTTCTTCTCATCCTCCATCTTCTGCTGTGATGGTGACACTTCTGGATTGGTTTAGAGTAGAGACAGACTGTCTAACATAGGTGATGGGTATTGGAAACTTATTGTAAATAAAGTACATGTAGTTTTCAGTATAAAAAGCTAACACCACCCCAGGGGCAGGGACTGTGCCACAACCCAACCTGCTGGACAGATCTCAGCAGGTCAGAGAAAGAATGTGACAGATAAGAGAAAATAAACAACCTTGAGAAGCAGAACCGAGGAATCTTGACTTCTTCTTCAGTTGCAGGTCTGGGAAAAAAGAGACTTTCTGATATCTTGGAGATCATCTCAACCACAGAAACCCAAGACCCCACCTCCAAAATTCTACCCTGTCCAACAGGCAGGTGCTTGCAGCAGAGAACCATTTCCTCGAGGCTGAGCCGTCTCCTTCAGCACAGCCCTTGCATCCTCCCAGGAGCAGGGATCTGTCAGGATCTCTGCTGCCGATTCCCCGACTTCTGGGACTCTGGCTGGGCCCTCCCAGGGGGCTCCCCTGCCTAGGGAGACCCTCCTGGAGTGGTTTTGTGTTAGGAAAGAGAGACTCATTGGATTTTTTTCAGTCTTCAGGTTCTTGTTTATTGTTATCTTATCTAGAGTTTTGCATGCTGTCCGCACCAGGCTCAGCACACTGGAAAAGCACCAAAAAATGGCTAAAAATCTCTTGGTGCAAGGTCTTTTAAAGCTAAACTATCTAATTAAGAACTGACACCTGGATTATTTTCCCTTTTAACCCAATAACTGATCCCAAAGAGCCCCCAATGCAGACTTTTCCACCCAATGACAAAATGCCACCCAAACCCAGGAAGAAGAAGGAAGAAGCAGCATGAAGGAGAAGCCCAGGATGACACCCTGTGCCCTCCATCTTGCTGCCATCCACAACACACTAAAAATCCCAAAACCCTACATTTCCCACCTAAGTAATACACCTACACTACTCTCTACAATCTACTTTACACCTTAGTGGACTCTAGTCTATTCTGGAGTTTAGGAAACTTTCTCCATGAATGAGGGTCAAAGTCAGTGCTCCCCTGGGGGTCAGGGCACCCCAGAGCAGACAGAGAAATATTCCCAGTGCCCTGGGTTTCCACAGGGATCCACCTGGGTTTCCTCCAAGGAGTGTTGTAAATGCAGGGCCACCCACAAGGGGAGAGAATGATGCATCTGACTCCATGTTCTCAGAAGGCTAATTTATTATTTTATTATACTAGATTATATTAAAGAATACTATGCTATACTAAAGAATACAGAAAGGATACTTACAGAATGCTAAAAAAATAATTATGAAAACTTGGGACTCTTTGTGACACAGCTTGGCCCTGATTGGCCAAAGAGTGAAAACAACTCACAGCAGAACCCAATGGAACAATCACCTGTGGGTAAACAATCCCAAACACATTCCACACCAGCACAACACAGGAGAAGCAAATGAGATAAGAACTGTTTTCCTTTTCTCTGAGGCCTCTCTCGCTGCCTTTCAGCTTCCCAGGAGGAAAACCCTGGGCAAAGGAATTTTTCCAGAGAATGTGAATACCACAGAGGAGAAGCCAAAAACAGGAGCAAAAATGAGGATTTTCAGAGCTCAGCCTCTTGTGAAAGAGCTGCTGCACAGCACCTTGGTGCTCCAGGGTGGGAGTGCTGCACTCACAGCCCTGCTGGGATCTCCCAGGGACACCCACATTGCTCCAGGAGCACAGATGGAGGAAGGAGGTCCATGACTTGCTCTGCAGCAGGTGCAGAACAATACCTGGAATCCCAGGCTGAGCTCTCCACTGCATCCTGAAGCATTCCTGTGAAGCTACCACCAGGAGCAGGTGGAAAACCTTCCCTGTCTGCCAAAAAAGAGAGATGTTTAAAATGAAAAATCTTACTGAGCGGCCAAAAAAAAGGAGACTTAAACCTACCCCCAGGTTAACAGATGTTTCATGTTGATTTTCCCTCTAGCACTAACAGCCCCCTAGAGAAGAACAAAACCTCTCCCATGAAGAAAAACTGGGAAACACTCTTCTACAAACTATGGAAGAACTACCAGAAGGGTGGGTGTAGGCATTCTCCTTGTTCCACCTGAGGAAGGACCTTTGCTGTAGGTGAGAAACGAAGCCCCAGAAAGAAATAAAGGGCTCTGAAAGGCCCACAGCAAATTATTTGGGTGATTCTCCCCTCAGGGCTGTCCTCAAGGCTGATGGGAGCATCTTTTGACACCTCCTTGGCAATATTTCTGTGTTTTCTCCCTTTCCCACAAGAGGTGGGTGGGAGGGATCCAATCGTCAGGAATCCAGCCCAGGGAATACCCTGTTCCCCCTCAGGACACTGCACTGGAGCTGGGGCCTGGCACATGGCTTGAAAAGCCCTGGCAGCAGAGTGACTGTGGCAAATAGGAAAGGTAAAAAGATTTTTAGAAACTAAGTTTTAGAAACAGAAAGAGTAGAGAAACTCAGAATTCGATGGAATTGTAAGGTTTGAAGGTAGGAAAAGTCATAATAGTATAGTGAGTAAAGAAAAAAAATAAAAAAACAATATAAACAAGATAAAACAATACTTTGAGTTTTAGGTTTGGTTAGGATAGATTTAAGGACTGCAGGAAAATATGCTTAGCAAGATAGTAAAAGGTTTTAAACTTCATAATGGTGTATTGTATATTGTTAATAGAGAGCAGACAAGCACTGTGTGAAGCAGGTGTATGTGTGCTTTTAGTAATTGGCTAAAACAATTGTCTGTAAGCTTTAGCAATGTGCTGTTGGCTAGGAAGTTTTTTAAGTGCTCTGTAACAAAGAAATCTTTAGCTGCCTCTGGTTGTATGTGAGCTTTTGCCATCTTTCTATTGTCTAAACCATGTAATGAGGCTGATGCTGCGAATAAAACTTAAAGAACACACCCCAGCAGTCCTGTCCTGTTTGTGAAAAAGAATAAAAACCTTTCCAACACAGTGACCACAGCCCCTTGTCTCAGAAAGGGGATGGTGGAGGCACTCTCGTGGCTGCAAATGAAACACCTGGGCCATGAAGATCTCTGGGCTCTGCAGCACTGTGCAGGAAATCCAGACACCAGATATGACTGTCCCCTTGAGAAGGACAGTCTGGGCAAGGGCTGTGTGCAGCCAAACCACAGCCAGGGGCTGGAGGTGGAAAATACCTCTTGGATCAGCCCCCTTCCCATCCAGCTGGGTGAGCAGCAGGGATGGGGTCAGTGGGTGTCTCCCCCTCCCTTCCAGGCCTGCTGCCAAGCTGGTCCCACTTCCAAACAACCTCCCTGCATCCCACCTCAGGCTGCTTTGTGCCTGCTGGCTCCACTTTCCCTTGGCATCAGCCCATGGCCATGGGTGTTAGAGCTCTGAGCAGGCATGGGGACACGCTGGAGATGCCATCACAGCCAGCCAGGAGGATTTGGTGTCCCTGGGGAGCAGCACTGGCCCAGAGGCCACCTCCTTGGCCAGCAGAGTGTCCAGAGAGGTCACTGAGACCTTCAGAGGGTGACACTGCGTGGGGACACGCAGGGAAGCAAGGAGCTGGCTGTAAAGGCAGAGCTGGGCCAGCTATAGGTACAGAGCCCGGCAGGAGATGTCAGGAGGAGCTGTCATGGAAAATATTTACCCTGTGAGGTCAGTGCACCCTCGGCTGCTCTCTGCAGGGGACTTTGGACACAGGAGGGCAGACGTTTCCCTCCTGCAGGAGAGGGCAGGCACTTCCTGCGCTGGGCAGATGAGAAGCACGAGTGGAAAGTTTTGTGCATAAGGCAAAGCAACTGAGCCATCAGCTGCTGGCCACTGGGTGCTTGCTGTTAGGGGAAACTGCCTGTTTTGGGAAAAAAAAGGGGTGGATCTCTGAAAAAAAAAACCAAAACACCAGAGGGGATGGGGCAGAGCAGAGCTGAGAGCTGCCAGTAGGGCACAGGGAAATGCAGGCACACTCTGGGTTATGTATGGAGGGGAAGAATCATCCCAAAATTGTGTGATGGCTCAGGAAAAAAGACCCCAGTCCTCATGTCTGGCTGTTTGCAGCAATAAAACCAGTGCTTGGCATCCTCTGCTCCTGGGGTTCAGCACAGCCTTTCATAATTCAAGGCTAGTTGGAGTGTTGGTCCTGCTAAATGCCATCAGTGGGATTTCTCCCCTGGATGAAAGCAGTGCAGGATTGATCAGTGCTGGCTGCTTGGGCCACCTGGAGCACGTGAGGCCAAGAATTTGGGTGGCTCAAGCAGAGAAAATCATCTCCTAGAAGATGATGAGAAAAGGCAGATATTTCACACCTCGTGAGGCAGAGCTCTCAGAAGATGAGAGCTCCCAGCACATTTTGCTTGGCCTCATTTCCAGGAAAACCTCATGCCTTGAAGCAGGGATCTGATACTCACTGCCCTTCCAGGAAGCATCTCTTGCCACCAGTGCTGGCTGGGTCAGCATCCCTGGGGAGAATTTCTCTCTTTATTTCAGGCTTCAATGATAAATTGGTGATTTTCCCCCAAGGGGACAGTGACTCCATCACCACTCACAAGTGAAAGGGGCAGGGGGAACTTCCAGTGTTGCCAGCAGTGACTCAAGAGGTGGGACTCCAGCCCTCCTGACTCACTCCCTGTGAGCCCCAGCCCTGGTGAGCAGCTTCCTTTGCATCAGTCACTCTGGAGATGATAAAGGAACCCAAGCTGTGTTTTCAAGATGTGCTGTGCTGTTTTAAGCCCCCACACATTCTCATTTTCAAGGTTTTTTTCCCCTTTTTCAGCTTTGGACGCACCATGTTGCCAGCTCATCTCTCCACTGAGCAAGCAGGGCTCATCCCCATCCTTCTCCAGTTTGTCCCAGTTTCCCCTCAGCATCCCAGTGCCCTCAGCTCCCTTAGCACAAGGAGAAATCCAGCAAAGCTTGCCAGTTTTCTGGTTGGCACCCTGTCATTGCCAGTGCAAGAGGCTGCAAATGGAGGCCATTTTCCATGGTTAAAAGAAGTCATTTCCCCAGGGTCTGGGTATCAGCTCAGAGGTGGCATTTGGGGATCTAAGGACTTGCAGGGTCCTAGTAGCCAGCAGCTTTAGTTTTGGAGAAATCCAGCAAGGTTTGCTAATTTCTATTTGCTGTCCCACCAAACAAATTCCAGTCACACCAAGAGCCCCCCTGTGCCCCCAGTGGGGTCTCCAGCTCAGCCCCACCAGACCCTCCCTCCCCTGGGACTCTCCAGGAGTGACAGCGGTGGCAGGGCTGTCCCCTGTCCCCTGTGCTTCTCTCCCACCCAGACCTGCCTTGCTCTGCCACCCACCCCTCTGTGGGCACTGTGCTGGCTGAGACACTTGAGCCCCAGCTCAGCTGTTGACTCCAGTCCATCCCTGAGGAGAGGGATGGGGATGAGGACTTGCTGCAGGCTCCAGGGTGGAATTTCACTCACTGCAGTGACCTAGTGCTCTAAAAATACAAATAAAGCAGTGAGCAGCCCAGCCCCATCCTGTGTCCCACAGAGGGCTGCTCAGCCAGGCTCTGCCTCCCTGCCTGAGAGCAATTCAGCTGAAGGCTGAAAATTAGGGCAAATTTTAGGAGATCTGGATGTAGGATGAGGAGCAGGAAGGTTCTGTGTGCCCCTCACACTCCCTGCTTTGCTAAGCCAGACCAGCCAAGCTCGTCCTATCTCTCTATCCCTCTGATCACCCTGTTTCCCCTCTCATCCTGCCTCAGTGTCCCAGACTGCAAGGCAAGATGTATTCTATTTGCCATCTGGATGGTAGCTGTCTTTTGTCAAGTGGGCAGTTTTCCTTATCTCTTCCACAATCACTCCTCCCTCAGGAGGGGACATCTGCTGATAACAGCTATTGAATGTCACTGCATGGCTGATAAGAACTGCAGCATCCCACTGGGAGATGTGAGCCCAGAGGGAGGAGCCAAGCATTCCTACCTGGATATAATCTGGAGATTCTGGAACACCAGCACAGCTTCTCCACTGTGGAGAAGAGGAACAGCAGCTGCCTCTTCTTCCACTGAATCTTCAGAGGAAAACTACACCTTTCTACAGGATCCCTGCTCCAGCAGAGCCACCCCTGACACTGCAGGAGGGCTGCAGCCACATTTCCAATGGGACTGCTGCCAACACCCTGACCCACAGGGTGTCAGGTTGTGTTCTGACTCTGTCAGTGTTGTTCTGGTGCACTGCATTCTTTATTTTGTCCTTTTATTTTCTTTTCCCGTTAAAGAACTGTTATTTCCTGCTCCCATATTTTTTGCCTGAGAGCCCCTTAATTTAAAATTGATAGCAATTCAGAGGGAGGAGGTGTTTACATTCTCCATTTCAGGGGAGGCTCCTCCTTCCTTAGCAGGCACCTGTCTTTCCAAACCAAGACACTCTGCCAGGGGACACAGCAGGGTCACAGCCATGGGGATCACATCCCACCAAAATCATCCCCCCCTCACAGTGTCCTTGTCCTCAGCCACTTCAGACAAGCCCCAATGTGGTGTTTGTGAGGGTCCCCATGATGAGGTGAGAGATGAGAATCTGACTCTAAGTTCTTAGAAGGCTGATTTATTATGTTATGATATTATATTAAAAGAAAATTATATACTAAAACTATACTAAAGAAAGAGAAAGGATACATCAGAATATATAATATATATCATATATTATATACCTTATATTACATTACATTATATTATATTATATTATATTATATTATATTATCTATCTTTTTATATATTATATAAAATATATTATATATTATATTATGTATTTTATATATATAGAAATAGAAATAGAAATAGATTTATAAATATAGAAAAAAAAAGAAAAAGGAAGAAGAAAAAATAAATATAAATATATTTATATAAAATTATATAATATATTATTATATATGAGGTATAATATACCTAAAATACCTAAATATACCTAAAAATAAAAAAAAAGGAAGAAAAAAAGAAGAAAAAAGAAAAATCTATATTTATATATAGATATATAATATATTATTATATATTAAGTATAATATACCTAAAAATACCTAAATATCTCTCAGCTCTAGGGGATGAGTAAAAGACATTTTTCCCATCTCTCACTTCAAGGGGATGGGTAAAAGAGATTTTTCTGAACTGGGATGCCATAACTGAACCACTCCACAGCCAGGCCCAGCCCAGCCCTGCCCTCCCAGCCTGGTGGAAATCATTTGCTGTCCCTCTCTTTTGGGAGCAGCATCACCCACATCTGGGCTTTACCTGGTGCCCATCTGAATTCCCCCATGACCTCCAGCATCATGTCCAGCACCTCCTCAGGACTCCTGAGCTATTTTCTGTCTGATTAACTTTAAATACAACCCAAGACAGATTGTTTACACCTTTCAGAGGGTCTTGTGTGTCCAAAGCTTTCTATTTTTATTCCAGATTTCTTTTTGAGATAGACTGGAAGTTATCCTGAGTTGCCATTAGGGCAACAGTCTCCCTGGGATAATTTTACACATTCAGGAAGACAAACTATAAGATCTAATCTTGCAAACACCCCTGAAGTGTTTTGTTGAGACACCTGCATGATTCCTTCATGGCAAATGAAACAGCTCCAAGCTCCAAGCTCACTCAAATCTCCTGGGCTTTTTTTCTGCTGTGCATTTTCCCCCTGTAAACAAGGAGCCAAACAAATCACCTTTGCTACCCAGTGGAAAATTCAATCCGGGCAAAGGAGACAAAAAAAGCTTTTTAAAGAAATGGTTAGGTTTGCAAGGGGTCAGGGCAGCATCCACCCCATGGGGTGGGCTCTGGAATATGGCTCTGGAATATGGGTTGCCAGTAGTGCTGCATGAAAATGAGAGGAGAAAGGGAAGAGAAGGATGTGAGAGGGACTGCAGGAAATGCCATGAGCACCCCCAAATTTCAGGTGACCTCTCCCAATGCTCAGCATTGCTGCCACATGGGGATGGATCAGCCTTGACCCCGTGCAGGGTCTGGATCCCCATCCCACACAGGGGAAAGCCCTGTCCCAGCCTTCCCAGCACAGGGACAGCCTGGGAGGGCCCCAGGCTGATGTCATGGCTGTGAGCAATCCCAGCCCTGCCTTTGGGGTGAGGATCCCTCCCTGTGACCTCCTCAGACACCCCCAGCTCCTCCATGGGCTCTGTCTCTCTGTCACATGTGTGCTGTCCTCCTCCTCCTCCTCCCTCTCACCTTCCTTTAATTGCAAACATCATGGAAGCCCTGGCAAAACCCCAATTAGCAGCCAGGCCCTGTCAGCACCCGTTATCTCCTGCCTGTCCTCAGGAGCTGCTTCAAACCAAAGGCAGGAGGAATTTCTGTCCATGGGCAGGAGGAATTTTCCACTGGGTGGGTACAGCCAGCCCTGGGTCACAAGATGCAGTGCCCTGGTTTGCATCACCCCCAGCACCCTGAGAGGCAGCTGTGCCCACAGACAGCCCTTTGTGTGCTGCCCAGACCCCAGGGATTGCCCAGGAGAGGCTGAACTGAACCATTCCCCCTTCATTCCTAGGGGGACAGGCTCCAATCTCCAAATTCACCCCACAGCAGCTCACCTGAGGCTCACTCAGCATGGCCTTGGCAGGAGGATCCGTGCATGGGGTGGCTCCCTGCCGCCCCTGTCCCTGGGCAGGGGATGTGACTCTGTCCCTGCAGGGATTTTAACAGAGTCCAGCCCTGCTGGGGATGCTCAGGAGGAGATGATGAGGAGCAAGAGGTGCTTGAGGGGGAGGAGATGGGGGCTGAGGGTTCCTTGAGGATGCAGACCCATCTGAGAGGGAGGGCATCCTCACCTTTCCTGGTGGGCCATTTCCTCCTTGCGACACACAGCACTCTCAAGCTGTTTCAAACCAGCTGAGCAGCTGGCAGGGCACCCAAACCCCTTCCCTCAGCCACGGGCAGCGAGATCCAGAGGGTCTGCAGGGCAAAAATCCACTGTCCACTCCTCTCTTGGCTGGCAACCAGCTGTCTGCCACTCCACATCTGGAAGGGAAGCAGCAGGAAGGGCCACACTGGGCACTTCCCCTCTGCACATCTGGGAATTGACAGCCCTGCTTCATTGTGCTGGGGCAGGCAGGGTTTTGCTGCTGTTATTATTCCAAGCTGGCCCAGAGTCCAAGGGAAACAAAAGCTCCTTCCTTGCCAAAGGGAGCTCTGGCTGCAGGCAGCCACAGGAGACGAGGGCTGGGCTATTCCCTGGGCTCCTGAACGCTGCATTTTGGTGTTTAAATTTAGCCCTAGACTGAAGTTCTGCAGACATGAGCCCTTCTGGAGAGCCTGGCCAGCATCAACATCAACTTTGTGTGTGCCCTTCCTTTGCTTCGAGCTCAGCCCCAATCCTGCAGCCCCCAGATGTGCTCCAGGGGCAGATTCCTGGCAGAGAAACACCCCAGAGTGCTCTGGAGAGCAGGGCAAGGCAGCCTGGATGCAATCACAGCTCTTTTGGCCCTCCAAAGTGCAGCAAGATGAAGGAAGAGGCCTTGCAAGTTTTTCTATCCTTGTTAAGGAGATGACAAAGAGAATTTCCCAGCAGTGAGAGGTCAGATGTTGGAGTTCTGGCCATGCCCTGTGTCACCTGCCTCTTTCCTGGGGCACAGAAGGTCCCTGTGACATATTTTGGGATGCCAGTCCTGGCCTGGGAAGGGAACCAAGCCCTGGCTTCCATTTCATCAGCAGGATCCATCACTCCCACCCCAGTGCAGAGCACAGCAAACAAGAAAAATGCTGAGCTCACAGCAGCTTCCCCCTTGACTTTTAGACCCCCAGATGGGGAGGCACTGGGTTTTTACCTCCCAAATCCATAATTGAAAGGGCCCAGATGGAAGTTCCTGCCATGATGCTCCATCACACCACCTAGGAAGCTGGGGATGGTCCAGAAGGTGCCAAAAGTGCCAAAAGCTGTCACCCCCCTGCAGCTGAGCCCTGCCTGAGCTGGCCACTGGATCAGAATAGGCAAATGAGGAATCAGGAATAAAGCTGTTTGTGTGCTGGAGCTCTGCAAACAATTCATGTGGCCTTGTCCCCTGGATGAACGTGCTTTGATAAGGATCCTATTCATATTCCAGTGACTCCTGGAGAACAGAAAGTTGAGTGCAAGCGAGCCATTCTGCTCTTGTCTGCCAGGGAAATACATCAAATATATCTGCTGGCTCAGAGCCCTGGGAAAAGAGAGGTGCTCCAAGCTCCTGAGGGTTTTCTGCACAAAAAACCCCCAAAAAACTAACCAAAACAAAATTATATATGTATGTATGTATAATATAAAATAAATAATATATTTATTTATTATATATATATTATATATTATGAATATATATAAATTATTATATTTGTAATATAATATATTATAAATAGAATATAATTTATATTATATATTTTAGAAACATAATGAATAATAATTTAATATCCATTTCTATATTAATTAATTTATATATTAAAAACATATATTATATATGTATATATGTATCTAAAAATAAAAATATCCATACATATAAAATATATAAAAATACATATAATCTCCAGAATTTATATATATCCAGAATTTATATATATATATATATATATATTTTTATTTATTTATTTATTTATTTATTTATTTATTTATATATATTTACACCCTGTAAATCAGGTGTGGGAGGGAGAGGGGTGGTGAGGAATCACTGGCTGAAGAGACACCCTGACATTCAAAGAGCACCAAAAGATGGGAAATTCACACTAGATCCTTGGGATGAATGGCAAAAAATCAGTGATTCCTTTACACACAGAGTAGTAGAATAATGCAAACAGCTGAACACCCAATTTCATGGCTTATTAAAATCCTGGGGAAGGTGATGCTCTCTGTGCACACAGCCCCCTGGGGATGAACCCTGTTTCACTGCTCTGGGAAGGGCTCAAATCCTACAGGGATGCACAGAAAGCTTTGAGCACAGCAGGAAACATTAAGGTACCTTTGGCTGGGGTATTTCACCCTTCTTTTTTTTCTAAATACTAATGAGAAAAGAGAAGAGAAGAGAAGAGAAGAGAAGAGAAGAGAAGAGAAGAGAAGAGAAGAGAAGAGAAGAGAAGAGAAGAGAAGAGAAGAGAAGAGAAGAGAAGAGAAGAGAAGAGAAGAGAAGAGAAGAGAAGAGAAGAGAAGAGAAGAGAAGAGATACAGAGCACTGACAGAAATACATGCTTCTTTCCAGGAAAAAGAACTGCAAGCCCACACAGCCATGCCCAAGCTGGGAAGAGCAGATATTCTGGCAGCTTTGTGCTGGAAACCTTTTCCCCATGACAAAGACAACCTGCTGCCACTGTAAGGAGAATTAAGGAGATTCAGTGAGTGGCTTTTGTGAAGCCTGTGGCTCACTGAGGAAGAGGAATAGAAGGAAGGCACTGCCTGCTGCACAAGAGAGCCATGACACAGACACAACCAAGCTTGGCTGCCCTGCTGAAGCCTGGAGTGATCCTCAGGGTCTGGGGAATTCAGATCAGCCCAATTTCCATCAGCTCAGTAGCTCCTACAATCCCCACCTTTTCCTTTTAGCCACTTTCATCCCCTCTTCTCCCTGACCACTCAGTGCTGTCAGAAATGCTCCCACCTGCAGGTTGAAAAGGAATTCTGCTGCAAAAAAAGCAGCTCTGGAAGAGTTGGGGGGTGTGGTGTTTACAGGGTCCCCCGGGAGGGGGGATGGATGGGAGGAATGATGGATCTGAATCCATGTTCTTAGAAGGTTATATATTAATTATATTATGTTATATTATATTATATTATATTACTAAAGAATACAGAAAAGATACAGACAGAAGGCTAAAAGACAATAATGAAAAACTCATTACTCTTTCCAGAGCCCTGACACAACTGGCTGTGATTGGTCATTAAGTCAAAACAATTCTCATGAAACAATCACCTATGGGTAAACAATCTCCAACCACATTCTAAAGCAGCAAAACCCAGGAGAAGCAAATCATAATTATTGTTTTCCTTTTTCTCTGAGGCTTCTCAGGTTCCCAGGAGCAAATCCTGGGCAAAGAGATTTTTCCAGAGAATATGATGGTGACAATAATCCAGGTGTCAGCTCTTAATTGGATAGTTTAGTCTTAAAAGACCTTGTAACAAGAAATTGTTGGCAATTTTGTACCTTCTAATGACAAGCTGCCCAACTCACAGTAGTGAGACTGTTTTACTGATAAAAAATAATAAACACTTGAGTCTGAATATGAATTACTGTCTCAGGTGCCTTCAATGCAGACCCAGAGAAACCCACAACTGGAAAAACCACAGTATTTACCCAGGATGGGCTGTGCTCAGAGAGGAACTTGGTTGAAACCCTCTGATAAAACCAAAAGGAGAATCAGCAAGCTGTAAGCATAAACAACAACAATTTGCAGGTTTTGTTGCCCCAAATCACGTCTTTGCTGTTGTTTTGCAGGAACCCCTGGTATTTTTGCAAAGACTTCTTTGATAGAAAAAGGAAAGTGTTGCTGGACTCGAGCAAAGTGCCAGCCCCTGTCACTTATCTGTGTTTATACAAATACACACAACATCTTGCTGGGTTTGTACCACCCTGCTGATTTTCAGGAGAACAACTCTCCTCTGGTTTCACAAGTGCCCAAGAACTTTCTAAACAACTCCCAGAAACTAGGGAAAATGGAATTGAAACGAGCAAAAGGCAATCAGCTGGGGGGGGGGAACAAAAATCAAAATAAAATCACACTGCACACAGAGCCACATGCCTCGAGCTCTTCCCGTGGGGAAGGGGAGGCAGAAAGCCAACAGTGGCCTCAACACTGCTGTGTTCCATCAGGGGATGCTGCTGGGGAAGCTGGGAGGGCAGCCCAGCCCTGCCTGCTGCCTCCAATCACACCCCTGGCAGCTCTGGTTGCTATGGCCCTCAGGTCTGCAACTTTGGAAATTAGGTAAAAGGTCTAAACACGACATTTTTCTTTTTTTGTTCTTTTTTTTTTTTTCTTTTTTGCCTCCTCCCCCTCTACAGTGGTGCCCCTTGCCTAGCACAATCCTTCTTCCTGCTGAGGAAAGCAGCTGGGATGAGGAATTAACTCCTGCAGTCCCAGGGGTTTTCCAGTCAGGAGCAGGGATGTGAGACAGGAACGGTGTCCCAAGGGAGGGGAATGTGCCAGCAGAGCCATTCCCACCTCTCCTGGGGTGATGGAACACCAAAGGGACTCATGAAAGGATTCATGAAGGGATCCATCCCATTCCTGGAGGGATTCATCCTCTCCTCCCCCAACAAGGGTGTGGATTTAAAGTGGGTTTCATGCTGGTGCAACAAGTGGGAGATCCCAAAGGATAGGATATTTTCCATTCCCTGGGTGGAATTCGACATTTTTAAGGATGCTACACCCAGAGAGATCCATCTCCTCCCATTCCAGAGGATTTCTTCACTTCCTGGGTGGAATTTGACGTTTTTAAGGGTGCTAGACCTGGAGAGATCTCCTCCCATTCCAGATGATTTTGTCTCCTCCCACTCCAGAGGATTTCTTCACTTCCTGGGTAGAATTTGACATTTTTAAGGGTGCTAGACCCAGAGAAATCCATCTCCTTTCATTCCAGAGGATTTTTTCATTTCCTGGGTGGAATTTGATGTTTTTAAGGGTGCTACACCCAGAGAAGTCCATCTCCTCCCATTCCAGAGGATTTTACACTTTCTGGGTGGAATTTGACGTTTTTAAGGGTGCTAGACCCAGAGAGATCTCCTCCCATTCCAGAGGATTTTGTCTCCTCCGATTCCAGAGGATTTCTTCACTTCCTGGGTAGAATTTAACATTTTTAAGGGTGCTAGACCTGGAGAGATCCATCTCCTCCCATTTCAGAGGATTTTTTCACTTTCTGGGTAGAATTTGACAATTTTTAAGGGTGCTAGACCCAGAGAGATCCATCTCCTGCCATTCCAGAGGATTTTACACTTTCTGGGTAGAATTTAACATTTTTAAGGGTGCTACACCCAGAGAAATCCATCTCCTTCCATTCCAGAGGATTTTTTCCATTCCCTGGGTAGAATTTGATGTTTTTAATGGTGCTAGACCCAGAGAGATCCATCTCCTGCCATTCCAGAGGACTTTACACTTTCTGGGTAGAATTTGACATTTTTAATGGTGCTAGACCCAGAGAGATCCATCTCCTCCCATTCCAGATGATTTTTTCTCCTCCCATTCCAGAGGATTTCTTCACTTCCTGGGTAGAATTTAACATTTTTAAGGGTGCTAGACCTGGAGAGATCCATCTCCTCCCATTCCAGAGGATTTCTTCACTTCCTGGGTAGAATTTGATGTTTT
Source organism: Agelaius phoeniceus (assembly GCF_051311805.1). Taxonomy (NCBI): domain Eukaryota; kingdom Metazoa; phylum Chordata; class Aves; order Passeriformes; family Icteridae; genus Agelaius; species Agelaius phoeniceus. The sequence goes on along the minus strand of NC_135272.1, from coordinate 9,909,064 downwards.
TAAGCGTGCTAGACCCAAACAAATCCATCTCCTCCCATTCCAGAGGATTTTACACTTTCTAGATAGAATTTGACATTTTTAATGGTGCTAGACCCAAACAAATCCATCTCCTCCCATTCCAGAATTTTTTTTCCCATTCCCTGGGTGGAATTTGATATTTTTAATGGTGCTAGACCCACAGAGATCCATCTCCTCCCATTCCAGAGGAGATGTCCTTGGTTTGGCACAGAGAGAGGTGATGCTGAGCTGGCACTGTCCCCACCCACCAGGGACTCCCACATTGCCATTCCCACAGGAATTCTCCCTCTGTGCCACAAAAGATCTGTGCCAGTGTGAGCAAAACTCTTAGCAACATTGATATCTCTGTGAAACCTACAGGACAGGGGAAACTCATTCTTTTCTCCCTCATGGTTCTACTAAACCTTGGTTAAATTCCTTCCTTCTGCTGTGTCACACATCTCCAGCATTTCAAATCATGAAAGGGGAAAATCCTCCTGATTTGTAAAGGTTACAGGAGACATTGTGATGTCTCACCATTACAAAAGACAGAAGGAGCTGAGGGCCTTATTTCAGTGGTTGTGTAAAGCTGCTGTTTTGCTTCCCTACACTTGCACACAGTTTCATCTGAGCTGTTTTGATGTTTCCATTGTCTTATATCCTTCCAGCCCTGCTTAGTGTGGCAACACTCATAACTTTAATTTTGAATTTGTGGCTATTCCTGCACCCTCCTGCCCAGCAGGTGGTGGAGGTGCCTTGAGGGGTACAGGAGCATCTGCAGCACACTGAGCTGGGCTGGGAGCACTTCCAGGAGTTACCCCATCCCAGCCCCTTTGTGCTGCTGCCAGGAGAGAGGTTGCTTTTCCAGGTGAGAGAGAAACTGCCCCAAATTCCAGCTCTTGGCTGCTCAGCCAGCCATGCCCAGGCCTCAGGAGTGTGAAAAATGTGTATTTTATGATTGGCTTTTCATAAACAATAAAATTATATTATATGTGTTATGTTAGAAAGTGAAGTTGTATTAATTTTCTTTAGTAGTGTGTTAAATACAGTTTTAGGTTATAACAAAATAACAAAATGTTAAAATAGAAACTATGCTATGTAAGATACTCTTTTTTAAAGAAAGGAGTTGGACTGAGATAGCAGCCACAGGACACCTGAATCTTTCAGAGAAAGAGAATTTATTGCTCCCTTATCAGAAGAAATGAACTTCTTCCTGCCTCACTCAGCCCTGAAGACTCAGTCAGGATTGAGAGGAAGAAGCTGACACTGACCAGACAGAATCCTGTGTTTGAATGGAATTTATGCATCATGGATGAGGTGTATGAATATGCAACAGGCTGTTGCTTTTAAGGGTTAATCCTCTGTTAACATGGGTCCTTTTTCGGGCTTATGAAAGTTTTTCTGCCCAGAAAAAGCTACCCAGACTGTCCATAACTCTTTGTTTCTATTGTCTCATATTGTCCTAAAGAGGACTGTCCATTCAAATTGTCCAAATTTTTATTACTCTAATTATATTACTATTTTTATAACCATTTTATTACTATTAAACTTTTAAAATTATAAAAACGAGTGATTGGCGTTTTTCCCAGGAGCGAGCCAGGCACCTCCCTGGCTTGGGGCCAGCTCTGCAGGGCAGGGGAAGGGCCACAAAGGTGCCTTTGTTCCTCCTGCCTGCCTGCTGCTTCACCCCAGCCCTGCTGTGGCACCCATGAGGTGGAGTCACCTTTCCACAAAAAATCTCCAGCAGCGTTTCCCAGGTGCTGGAAACCACAGTGGGATTGGCCTTGTCCCCCCCCCTGCCTTTCCCTAGGAAAATTCCAGGCCAGGAACAACCCGGATGGGGATTGTTCTGCTCAACCAGGAGTTTGCATTAATCCCTCTCAGATTCCTCTGCCTGTTCTCCCTGGGACTCACCTCCCACCCGGTGAGGAGCTGTGAGAAGCACCTCACACATCTTCTCTTTCAGAGTCACAGGATCTTTCAGCCCTGTTTACCCAAGAAAGTGAACGTGGATAAACTACAGGTGTCAAGTCATTAAATCTGTAGGGAAAGGAATTATTCTCTAGCAGAAAGCTGGGGGAAACCCAAAGAAATGCTGGTCCAAATCCACCTCAGGTTTGAGATGGGGAAAAAGGTCTCCAAATCAGGGCCTGGCCAGGAGCAGAGGTGCAGCTCTCATTGCTGGTTTGAAGCTGGCCACGTCTCTGCTCACACATTTCTTGTTTTCTTTCCCTGGTGCCAGCAGGTGAAGTGTTTATTTCCCATTTTTATCTGACTGGAGAGAGTTATCCTATTGCCTTCTAGGTGCAGCAGAAATAATTAATGTTTCTGATATGTTTGCTTTGGAAGTAACTTTTACTGCCTATTAGGTAGATACTGCTATTCTTACTAGAGTTTCTTTTGTCAAAAAAAAATCCTTTAGTGAATATTTTTTTTTCCTCACTTCTTATGTTTATTTCCCAGTGTCTAACAATGTTTTACCTCTCCTGACAAACACTGCCTTGCCCATCACCCCAAACCAGCCCAGCAGGCAGCACTGCTACAACCCTGTTCAAATAAATCTCCATTTGGCACAGGAGCTACATTTAGGGACAGCAAAATATGACTGCTTTTAGAATGTCATCCTGTTCTTTACCAGAGAAAAGGAAAGTGGAGCCTTTTTGATGAGGAATTTGCTGTCTGAGTCTCACCTGGCTGCTCCCAGCACTGTTGGGTGGTTTGGGCACAGGAGCTGGGCCAGGATGGAAGCTCAAGCCTGTCCCAGCAGAACAGGCTCCCAGGGCAGCCCAACTCCTGCCCATGCCCATCCCTGCTCCAGGAGAGCAGCAGGAGCCAAGGCAGGACCCACCAGGCTCATCCACTCTGTGGCTGTTGGGTGCCAGGCTTCTCTGGCACTCTGGAATAGCAATAATTGGATTTTCCATGCAAACTCTTTTGGATCCCGATGTATTTGGGATGCTAAAAACGTGCATCCTGTGCCTCGCTTCTGCTTCTAAATACAGAGCTGCTGTGCAGCACAATGTTCTGCCTCACCACCTGCAACACAGCACCAGACTAAACCAAAATGCCAAAAAACAACCCCCCAAAAAATCCAGACCTTTGGATTTTTTGAAGGGGCCCAACCTTGCTGTGGTGAGACAGATTTTTGGGATGGCAGTGGGAAGCAGGGGGTGTGCAAAATAATGTTCCTCCCAGTCCCCTCCAGGGGAAAGAGTTGGGAAGGATGCAGGGAGGAGTAAAAATTAATGAGGTGTCTTCCCCTCCTCCCATTCTGTCTTGGGTTTAATGGTTGGAAAGGGAGCAGCAGATGTCAACAGCTGGAAATGCAGATCCATGCCAGGGAGCCACGAGCCCAGCACACCCAAATGAACCTGGGGATGGGGCAGAAATGTGCAAGGAAATAAACCCTGGGTGAGAGCAACCAAATCAGTCAGCAAAAACCCTCTAGGGGTGTAATTTATTCCATGCTCCCACTGCTCCTGTTTGCTGCTGTGCTGGGGGAACATCCACGTGTCTCTGGAGGAGCCACCTCGGTCCCTGCAGATTTGGCAAGCTGGAAACAGCCAGCACAGGTACTGGGAACAGCACAGGGCAGAGGCTTTTGTTGATTCAGAGAAGGGGGGAGGGAGGTGTAAAGCAAGAGGAAATCACTGATAGGTAGAGGGAGGATGGAGCTCTGACAGCAAAGGTCCCCTCAGGACTTAGAACCAGATCTCTGGAGGGGAGAAAAAATAAAACAAAACAAAGGAAAAACCTAAAAAACCAACAACCAGCCGACCAAAACCTAACAAAAACTAAAACAAAAACTCAAACAAACAAACCAAAAACACCAAAAAAAAAAAATCCCAGGTTTTTCTTACAGAGAAAAGTCACATGTTTCCTCATGACTGGAATATAATGAATGGCCCAAAGAAATATTACAAACAAACAAACCAAACCCCTCTCATCTGAGCATATTCCTTGCCTTCCAGCCTTCTCCTGTCCCCAGCATCCTTCCCATCCATGTCTCACGCTGAGCTTCCCATTAGTGGGCAAACAGCAGAGGGATAGGAGCCTTGAGCTGAGGATCCAGAGGAGCTGCAACTCTAATGAACACGACTTTTCTTCCCAAGTCCTTCTGTGCAAAGTTCAGGGCTCTGGCAGGGGGGTCCCTCAGCACAGGGACAGAGGAACAAGTCCTGCCCGTGCCAGGGAGATGGGCCAGCAGCGCCCAGGGGCACATCTGCTCCTGCTTGCTCTGCTTCCCATGGCACTGAGGTTGAAAACAAGCTGTTCCCCAGCCCAGAGGAAGGGCTGGCACCTGCCCAGGGGTACCTGGCAGAGGGAGGCACGGTGTACCCCGTGGGACGGGTGCACGGTGCCCAGGACACTTCCCAGAACTGCAGGATGTTTTGGCAGGGCTGCAGCTCTGCTCTTGCAGCATGCTCAGGCAGAGTACAGAAATACACACACACAGCTCCAGGTGCCTCTGGTTTTTTGGCTCCAGAAGAGGACTGTCCAACAACAAGTGACACACACAACTAAAAAATCCCATCCAGCAGCAGCCGAGCTCCTCATCCTGCTGTTCCCACAGACCCCTGAGCACACAGGACTGTTTCACCTCCCCAAAATCCCCCCAAACCCCCATCTCAGGGGGGGGGCGCCCAGCTCAGGATTGCACCACCTTCCCCCAGCCCTAGATCTGGCCCAGCTCTGCTGAGAACACTTGATCTCCTCCCTGAGCGCTGCCAGCTGGGTGAAATACAGCTGCTGCCTCAATAGCACTGCTGAAAAAAAGCCTGACATTATTCACAACAAAAAGACAAGCATTGCTGTGCTTGCTTTAGATTTCATGGGAGCAGTTCCCACTGCTCCATGGGCAGGGGGAGACGAGCAGGGAGAGCTGCTGGTCTCAAAGGGCTCTGTGGGCAAAGCTGCCACAAGCTCCCACCCCAAACATCCCATTCTCCTGCAGAACCCCTGTGGGTATCGCTGCTATCCCCCTACCCCAAGCTTTGCTTAGAGATTCTTGGTTTGCCAAGACCATCTCTTCCAGCAGAAGCTCCCATCTTACAAGTTCTGTGGTTTTCTCCAGCCCAAGATCACCAACAAGCTGAAGGAGAACTTGTCAGGAGAGCCAGCCACAAGGAGAGGAGGAAAAGAGGGAGCCAGTTAATCACCCAGCTTGTGTTATCTGTCTGGGTGGAAAATGGTCTGAAAATACCCTGTACTTCAGAGAAAGTGCATGGTGATTCAGCCACCTGAAGCCTTGGCCTCCAGCTTTCAGATTAAGCCCATCTCTAAAGCCCAGCTGTTCCCAGGTAGCTTCCAAAATGGAAATGGAAAAGGACAACACAGCCCTGGGCACAGCTATTCCCACCTCAAACTTGGGGGCTTGCTCAGAATCCCCTAAAAAAAAAAACACCTGAAGATTATTGTTTCACTTTTAGGCTTCTTACTCTGAAGTTCATCAGAAAATTACCATTTAGCATTTAAATCAGCCAGTATGTAGTGACTTTAGGACAACATCAAAGGATCATTTGAGGGCTGAAGTGGTGCCTTAACTGAAATTCTATTTTCCTGTTTGCATAAAATCCAGAGTCCAGACACTCTGACCTTTTAACACATTAAGCAACGTTTTACACCCGCTTCAATATAACTGTACTTATAAACCAACCACAGATTAGTCTATAATCTTACAAACAGTATTTAAGCAGAGTAGAAAAGATACCTGTAAATAAAGATATTTACAGGTGATAAAAGATTCAAGTGAAAAGAAAAGAAAATAAACCATCCTTAACAGTGCAATGAATGACATGGGCAGATTGGGGTTTGTGGTTGAAAGAAATGGTCCCAGAATTTTTCCAAATACCTGCTGGCCACCCTGCTTGCCAAAATCCAGCTCAGTAGGGCAGGAGGCTCCTATTCCCTTCTTTCCCAGTTTTTTAGGCATTTTGGCCAGGCTCTGGCTCGGGACAGAGGCAGCTGGGCAATCCAGCAGCTGCTCAGCATCTCCACAAGCCACGGATGGGTTGGAGCCACACAGCTCTGTGATGAGAAATAACAGCCTAACCCTGGCTCTGATTAATATTTCTCATTTTAACAACATGTTTGGCACTGTGGAGAAGCTGCCAGCAAAAACTGTGGAGTCTGGTGCCTCACCCACCCACAGGACATGAAAACAAGAGTGCTGTCAGCTTCAAACCTGCCTGGAGGGTGAGGACCTTTCCTTCTGAACCCTCATGCCTGGCCAGATGGGGTCCTGAAGATCATCAGTGCCAGGTGCACAGGGTTAGGGCAGAGGGCTGAGGCTTCTGGGGAGCCACCAAGCACCCATTGCTCCCCTGCACCCCTGGGTGCAGGATCTCCAGATCTTTTGCTATCATATCGCACTGCAGGGCTTATATTTGTGAATGTGGAGAATGGATTACTTAGGATATTAACTATTATTTGCCAGGGAGGAGGTAGACTTCCTGCTTTGCTGTTTCCTCTCATGGCATCAATAAAAAGATCTTTGGTGGGAGAGGAACCACATCCTACAGATGGGACACCGGGAGGGCAGCCAGTGCTGGGACAGGTGAGAAGTTTCTTGCCACAACTGTGGTGTCCCCCAGGCTGTGTTTTCCACGCCAGTTTTCTGGTGCTGGGATTGTGGGAGCTCCCATTTCCATTTTCCTGCCTTACCAGCAGTTTTGAGGAAGCAAAAGCGAAGCCAAGGAGGGCAGGGAGTTCAGCAAAGAAGGGCAAGGAGAGGAGGGTGCCGAATTGAGCTGTGCCAACCCTGCTGCAAAGGGCTTGCTGGGAGGAGACCTGGGCACGGCCTGCTGACAAAGGAGCTCCCAAACAAACAATCTGGCTCCACCTGGGGCGAGGGATTAGAAAAGCTCGGCACAGCCCTCGAATTCCTCCCAGCAAACCGACTGTGGCTGGAGGCAGGGATTAAAGCCCGTGCTCAGGAATGTGGCTCCTTCCCGCTGCGGAGTCCAAGTTGGCACCGCATCCCCACTCAAGACTCGGCTTACATAATGCAGCTTATGAAAGCAAAATAGCACGGCCATGCCAGCCTGTGGGCAGGCCAGGATGGGAGCAAAGAAAGGGAAAGAAAGGCGTTTTTTGGCTGAGGTGAAGCCTGGCTGCCCCCCCTGCAGTGCAGTGTCGCTGGGGAGGGAGAGGAAGGGAGCAGGGAGGGAGATGGGCCCAGTTCAGTTCTCCTGCAGTGAGGGAGAAGGACCCAGTTCAGTTCTCCTGCAGTGAGGGAGAAGGGCCCAGTTCAGTTCTCCTGCACTGAGGGAGAAGGGCCCAGTTCAGTTCTCCTGCACTGAGGGAGAAGGGCCCAGTTCAGTTCTCCTGCAGTGAGGGAGAAGGGCCCAGTTCAGTTCTCCTGCACTGAGGGAGAAGGGCCCAGTTCAGTTCTGCTGCACTGAGGGAGAAGGGCCCAGTTCAGTTCTCCTGCACTGAGGGAGAAGGGCCCAGTTCAGTTCTGCTGCACTGAGGGAGAAGGGCCCAGTTCAGTTCTCCTGCAGTGAGGGAGAAGGGCCCAGTTCTCCTGCAATGAGGGAGAAGGACCCAGTTCAGTTCTCCTGCAATGAGGGAGAAGGGCCCAGTTCAGTTCTCCTGCAATGAGGGAGAAGGGCCCAGTTCAGTTCTCCTGCAATGAGGGAGAAGGGCCCAGTTCAGTTCTCCTGCAATGAGGGAGAAGGGCCCAGTTCAGTTCTCCTGCACTGAGGGAGAAGGATCCAGTTCTCCTGCAATGAGGGAGAAGGGCCCAGTTCAGTTCTCCTGCAATGAGGGAGAAGGGCCCAGTTCAGTTCTCCTGCACTGAGGGAGAAGGATCCAGTTCTCCTGCAATGAGGGAGAAGGGCCCAGTTCATTTCTCCTGCAATAAGGGAGAAGGACCCAGTTCAGTTCTCCTGCAATGAGGGGGAAGGACCCAGCTCAGTTCTGCTGCAGTGAGGGAGAAGGGCCCAGCTCTCCTGCAAGGCTGGGAAGAGCTGCAGTCCTGGTGCTCAGTCTGGAGCCACAGAATGTGGATTGTGAGAAATAGCTGCTCACTTTTCATAGTTTAGAAAGGTTTATTAAACCTTATCAAAAATACAACAGAAAACTGAATAAAGAAAAAAGGTTATGGTGCTGGGAGCAAAAGATTTTCCCTGCCATGTGGGGAAGGAGAGGAAGGGAGCAGTGAGGTCAAAGGGCCCAGTTCTCCTGCAGTGAGGTCAAAGGGCCCAGTTCTGCTGCAGTGAGGGAGAAAGGTTCGGTTCTTCAGCACTGAGGGAGAAGGGCTCAGTTCTCCTGCAAGGCTGGGAAGAGCTGCAGTCCTGGTGCTCAGTATGGAGTCACAGAATGTGGATTTTCCTCCCCACTTTGCCTCTCTCACCCTGGGTTTCTCCTCAGTCAGGCAAGCTCATGTTGAGGTCCACCACTGCAGGTTTTTGGGGGCTAACGTGCAAGAAGCACCCAGCCCCAAATTCCATTCCTTCTGAGCACTGACACCTCCAGAGGCAGCTCAGAGGTGCTCTAACCCACATCATCTCCCACTGGGAATGGAGATGATGCTTCAGTGTGGGGAGCAGTGGAATTGTGTCTCTCTAGAACTCTTCTCCAAACGTTCCCACCAGAGATCAGTGCACAAAAAGGAGGAACAGTCCCCAAACACCCAGCTCAGGGTGGAGTCACGAGGCTCAGACTGAGATCACAACTCACTCAGTGACTGATAGCCCCCACAACCTGCATGGCCTCGGGAAAAACTGATCCTACCAATGGCCTGGCCCCTTTGTCAGCAAGCAAAGAGTCAGGGTTCCATTTACATCCACACCAGACGTGTTGAAACTGCAAATAGGTCATCAGTCCCAGCTGGAGAGCCTGGAGAAGCACTCGTGGGTGGAGGACCCACTCAGGAGGCAGCCCAGGTCTGACTCTGCAGCCAGCTGGCTGGGGAAGCCAGGCAGGCCTGAGGAGATCTTCCCTTTCAAGAGCTCCCACTTGTTCCCTAAGCAGCTGTCCTCAGTTTAATCAGTAACTGAACAAGTGGGATGAGATGCTGCCTCAGCTGGAGCTGGGTTATGGATTTGTGTGATGGCAGGAGTCCCCTCCCAGCTCTGCCAGCTCACACAAGGGATCACACAAGAAATTATCACACCTGACCTTTCTCCAGCGCCCTTCTAGAACATGCCCTGGCCTTAGAGGACACAGAGAACCTCCAACCTCTTCTCCTAAGTGGAAAGCTCATCACTTTATCAGCTGATGAACTGCAAGTGTAGATCTCAGCTGGGCCCCACAGCAGAGGAGCTGCTGGAGCTCCAAAGGGCTTTTCAAGAGAACAAAGCTGCTCTGATAACAGCAGCTTCAAGCCCAAACAGAGGCTCTTGCAGAGCAAATCACCCTCTCAGCAGTCTGTGCCTAGGGGCAGAAGGAGATGCAGGACACTCCCAGCATCAGCACCCCAGAAAGAGGGGAAAACACAGATTGGAGAAATAAAAACACTTTCACCCAGCAACTTCTCCCTCCCTGGCTCTCTTCTCCCCCAGGTAAGGGCATCCAAATGTCAGCTCAGCAAATCCTGGCCCAGCTAAGGCTGGCTGATTCCTCCTCCTCCTCCTCCTCCAGATGTATTCAGCCAGAGGCTGTGCCAGCCAGTGAAGGCTGACCTACCAACAAAAGGTAATCAAGGAAGATCAAATAGCACTGAAAAACCCCCACAAAATGGTAAGGGAAGACGGATGGGGATACTGGAGCAGCATCAGTGAGAGTGGGAAAGGGCAAGAGAAACCCAAACAGCCACACCTGATGCAGCAGGCTCTGCAAAAAGGGAAAATCCCTTGTGTCCAGGCAATAACTGGGCTGGCACAGCCTGGCACAAAAAGATGCTTCAAGTGTGATCTTGATTAGCTCATGTGCTCCAGGCTGTGTTTGAAGGGAGCTGTGGCTAATCTTCTTTTGATTGCCTTAAAATCCAGCTGTGGGGGAAAGCCTGGCATGTGATCAGATATATTAATGGGTTAGGGGCAGCCTTGTCTCCTAAGCTGGTATTTGATTAAAAGGGAGCACAACCAACAGGCACTTCAAAAAGCTGCTGCTATTTTTGGCTGCTTCATTTGGAGCAGTTCCTGATGCTTGGATGTGCCCAGCAAACCTTTTGGGACCGATCCTTGCTATATCATTATTCACATTTTAAGGATGTGTGAGTACAGAGAAAAGAGATTCACTTCCTCCTGAGAGGCTCAGATCAAAAGTCAAAATGTTTTCTATGAATGCATAAGACATAAATTCAGCTTCTGAGGGTTTCAGTCTCAATTTGTAAGAGCCCCGTGGCCTTAAGAGGAGGCCTCCCTACCCTACAGAGCTGGGAAATGGTGTTTAGGTAACTACAAAGCAGATTCAGCAAGCAGGCTTTAGGCAAAAAAAGTCAGAAAACAATGTCTAGGGGGAATAAATTATTTTCTTCCCTCCTTCCAATTCATTATAATCTTTTTTTCCCCCCCTATACTTTTAATAATGATCTGAAAAGCCATTTTCCTGCACAATGTTGTTCTGACCTTGTTTTCAGCCGGGTAATTGTGCAGTGAGTGGATAAATGCTTTCTCAGCTGAGAACAAGAGGAACCATTAAGCATCAAGCTCCTGACCTAAATTTACATTCAGGGCAGCTGGAGGAGCAAAGGACTGATGCCTGTTCCCCTTATCAGCCTGAGGGACACCCTGTAGATGGCATCTTCCTCAGGGACACCCCAATGGCACAGGGAGATGCTGTTTGTCCTAAAGCAACCCAAGGAAGGTGTCCCTGCCCACGCCAGGGGATTGGAAAGAGGTGATATTCAAGGTCCCTTCCAAACCAAACCTTCCATGATTCCATGGCAAAACACAAAACCTGCTGCCCATCAGCTCCTCCTGCCCAAACCATTCCATGAGTTGGGAGCAAAACACAAAACCTGCTGCCCATCAGCTCCTCCTGCCCAAACCATTCCATGATTTGGGAGCAAAACACAAAACCTGCTGCCCATCAGCTCCTCCTGCCCAAACCATTCCATGGTTCTATGGTAAAACACAAAACCTGCTGCCCATCAGCTCCTCCTGCCCAAACCATTCCATGGTTCTATGGTAAAACACAAAACCTGCTGCCCACCAGCTCCTCCTGCCCAAACCATTCCATGATTCCAATGCAAAACACAAAACCTGCTGCCCATCAGCTCCTCCTGCCCAAACCATTCCATGGTTCTATGGTAAAACACAAAACCTGCTGCCCACCAGCTCCTCCTGCCCAAACCATTCCATGATTCCAATGCAAAACACAAAACCTGCTGCCCATCAGCTCCTCCTGCCCAAACCATTCCATGGTTCTATGGTAAAACACAAAACCTGCTGCCCATCAGCTCCTCCTGCCCAAACCATTCCATGGTTCTATGGTAAAACACAAAACCTGCTGCCCATCAGCTCCTCCTGCCCAAACCATTCCATGATTCCAATGCAAAACACAAAACCTGCTGCCCATCAGCTCCTCCTGCTCAAACCATTCCATGGTTCTATGGTAAAACACAAAACCTGCTGCCCATCAGCTCCTCCTGCTCAAACCATTCCATGGTTCTATGGTAAAACACAAAACCTGCTGCCCATCAGCTCCTCCTGCCCAAACCATTCCATGATTTGGGAGCAAAACACAAAACCTGCTGCCCATCAGCTCCTCCTGCCTTGCTGATGCTTAGTGGCCAAAACTGAACCATGTCCCCTTTTCCCAATTTTTTTTATTCCCCAGGAGGAAAGGGTGTCTGGAGGGAGATTCAGCTTCAATGATTCACAGTGTTTGGAAGCACAGGATCTTTAAGAAAAACAAACAGAAAACCAAGCCGTGTCTTTTCCTTCCTTCTGTGCCAATGCCTTTAGAAAAGTTCTCTTACTTCAGGTGAAATCCAGTTCTTTCCTCTGTAACATTTTCTTGGAATGCATCAGAAACAGCAGCTGCCTTGCCCCTGAGCCCAAGTCAGAACAAAACTTGAAGATTTCTAGGCTCCTGAGTTACCCCTGGGTTTTGTTTTGGTTGCAGCACCCCAGCTCCCAAGTCCTTGTGGCTGTGTCAGGATGGGAGGAAAGGAAAGGTGTTCACTTTGCCTCTGTTCCTGTCACAGAGGCACAGGGACGGGCTAATTTTGGGACTGTGTTGAGGAAAGTGCTGGCTGCCTCCGATGTTCCCAAGAGGGAGATGCAGGAAAACACTTGATCCACAAAAAAACATGACTGCAGGAATGGCCTCATCAGCCCAGCAGGAGGCTCAGGTGCAGTTAATCCAGATTTAAAGGTGGGAATGGTTAAAGCATCCTCTCCTGATGGAAGCACCTCCTGGGGAGCCAGGGAATGGCACCATGGGCTAAATAAAGGACCACAGGAGCAAAGTGACACATTTCTACTGCCGGGGTTTTTTTCCCAAATGACTGGGTTCTCACTTCTCTCTCATTTTCTTTCTTAGGGAGAATGGGAAAGGTTCTTTTTCCACAAAGCTCCCTTTTCAATTAAGTTTGCTGGAGTTTTGTTTTCTGTAGGATTTCTCTATCCTGTAGAACTTGTGAGGACGAGGAGGCTGAGAAATGCACAAACATCTGTAGCAACCCCATAACCCTCCCTATGGACATTCACAAGCCCAGGCCCTTTCCCATCCCAAAAGAATCCCATGCAAGCCAGAGCTGGACCATCCCTCACCACAGAACCAACCACTGCCGACATATTCCCATTTTCTGGAGAGCACACATGGATTGAAAGACCCCTGACCCCCCCAAATGAAAAGCCACATCTACCCACTATCAGAGTCAAAATCCTTTCAAATGGTGAAGGCAACACACGTACAAAAAGAGGCTGCAGACATCAGATTGAAGGTTTTGTTCTTTTTTTCTTTTTTTATTACAAAAAAAAAAAAAAAAAAAAGAAACCTATTGAGAAGAAGTCCATATGCAACGGAATATAACTGGCACCATCTAAGATACCCAAGTGTAAAATCCCAGAACGTCTGAACCCCCCAGCAGCAGCTGGGAGTGCCAGGGCTGGCTGGGAGGGCCAGGTGGCCTCTCCCTTCCCTTCTCCTAGCCCCCATCATCCTGGCTGGATGGCAGGCAGCCCGAGAGAGCCAGGACACAACAGTGGCATCAACGGTCTCTGTAAAACCATTCAGTCAGAGAAACTAAGAACATTAATTATGAAAAAAAAATCTAAAACTTCTCTTCTTTTTTTTCTTCTTTTTTTTTTTGTTTGTTTTGTTTTAACCTTTATCCAAAGCCCTGCTTTAGTGACATGCTAGCCCTGCTGGACAGGTGACACAGCCACAGCTCTGTCCAGAACGCTGTTGACCAGTCAACTCTTGGTTCAGGACACCTTCCTCCCAACTCCGAGCGTGTCACGGCCACCTGAATTACAGTAACAAATGCTTCTGCAGGCTTCCTGCTCTGGGAACACCCTCCTGCAAGCTCCACTCCATGCTGGAACAAATCTCATCCCAGTCTCCCTCCGAGCTCACCCTCAGTCCCACCTGCATCCGACTGCATCCGCAAGAGCTCTGCCTGCTCTGGCTGGATGAGGCGTTGGAACATCATCTCTTCCAAGGAAAAAACACTTTCATATATAATTTTTTTTTTTTGCTGTTTTTATATTTAAATAGAAAAATACTACTTCACTCTGTGTTATGAGCCAGAGATGGGTTGACTTCCAGTGACAGAACCAAGAGTTCTCCTCAATGCCAGAAGATTCCCAGAAACCTCAGAGTGGCCGGAGGGCGACGATGTCCCCGTCACGTCCCCAAATAAATGGGAGCGCACGCACAGCTCCCGTCACCACAGCTCCCATCTTCCCTTCTCCACAGAGAGGCACCAACCTCAGACAGCCATCAGTCAGCAGTGGGGCTGGCCCCCCAAATCTGGCTCTGTTTTAAGCTTTCTCCTCTCCTACATGTTTTCTGCGTGTGCAGTCTGTCCCTGGAAGCCACAGGATCCCATCGGATGTACACATGAATTAGACAAAAAAAAAAATAAAACAGTGGTTAAAAGTTCTCTAACACCCCGTCCTCCTCTCCTCTTCCGAAGAGTCAACGACAAACAGACACGGATAAAACTAAACCTGCCCTCCTCCCCCACCTCAAGACAACAAGAGTTACTGAGACAGGAAACATGTTATCTTGTACCCTCGGGATTACAGCTAGAAGGGAACTTTAGGGGCGCGGGGAGCGCGGGTGGGGGGGAGGCGGCGGCGGCAGCCGCGGGGCGCAGTCTGCTCAGTTCTTGTACTCAAAAGGCTCGTCCCCGGTTTCGTTGAGGAGACACGTGCGGACCAGCGCCTCTGTCACAGCGTAGGGGTCGCAGTTGGCCGAGGGCCGGCGGTCCTCGAAGTAGCCCTTCTTCTCGTGGCCCACATTGCGCGGGATGCGGATGCTGGCGCCGCGGTTGGCCACGCCGGCAGAGAACTCGTTGATGTTGGAGGTCTCGTGGAAGCCTGTCAGGCGCCGGGCATTGTCCAGCCCCCCCTTGGGGTCGTAGGCGCGGATGTGGTACTGGTGGCGCTTGCTCAGCTTCTCGATGGCCTCCTCGATGTGCCTGCAGAGGGAGGGAGGGAGGGAGGGAGGGACAGGGGTGGCACAGTGAGGGATGGGATGAGCTGAATGCCTCTGGAGCTGAATGCCTCTGGACTGTCGTGTCAAAGTGACAGCAAGATTAATCAGAGTCCCCAAGGCACTTTGTGATAATGCCTTGTGCCCCACAGCCCACTTGGCTGTTCATCCCAAGAGAAACAGGGGTTTCTCTTCTCTCCTGCTGCTGACCCAGAAAAGTCCTCGTGGCCAAATCCCACAGGCTCCCAGAGAGTGTCATCTGTGAGACACCACCAATTAAACCTCCCACTTCCCACTTCTTAGACAGGAGAGATCGCAACACTGGTGTTTCTATTAATGAAGCTCACAGAGTCCTGTTATCTCAGGGCAGCACTAAGATTATGACAAAAAAACAGAACTCCAGAGCTGCCAGGATGGATCCCTCCACGCAGCTCCAGTGACACAGTGTCCCTGACTGCACAGCAGTCATGTGCAGGAACTCACAGTTTGCATTTTTAGGATGTTCATCTCTTAAGAAAACATGGCAGCCTTGCCCAGATGAAGCAAATGGTCTTTCTCTTTCATCATGGCTATAAAAATATAATTTAAAAAGCCCTGTGCTGAGTTGGTTTGTTTGTTTGTTCCCAGCACTGGGAGGTCAGGAGCTGGACAGGCTGTTAGAGATAGCTGCATCCTGTACTGGTGGAGCTGTACTGCTGGCTGAATTGCCCACCAAGCATCAAGACAAGAATGTGTCATTATAAAAAAAAAATACATACTAAGAAAAAAAAGAAACCACAAAACCAAAACAACCAAAAAAACCCTATCCAGAAGACTCAGATGTCACACCAAGCACCAAAATCATCCAATATCCTGCTGCCTAGTAAACAACCCAAACACTTACTTGAGACCTCCTTCTTCCCTCATGCTCTTGGTGCTGAAGTTGGTGTGGCAGCCAGCACCGTTCCAGTTCCCAGGGATGGGTTTGGGATCGAAGGACACCACGACCCCGAAGTCCTCGCACACCCGGTGCAGGATGAAGCGTGCGATCCAGAGGTGATCGCCCATCTCAATCCCCTCGCATGGTCCCACCTGGAACTCCCACTGCAAGGAGGAGGTGTCAGGGGCTCAGCGGGGTGGAGACAGGCACCTCCCACCCCCTGATGCTGGACACAGCCACACAGCTCAGAGCAGGCACACACAGCTCCCCCTGCCTGGGGTTTTTCCATGCTACTCTCTCACTCCATGAAGCATCTTAGAATGATTTACCTGGGCTGGCATCACTTCTGCGTTGGTTCCTCCGATTTTCACGCCAGCATAAAGGCACGCTCGGTAGTGGGCCTCCACAATGTCCCTACCATAGGCTTTGTCTGCCCCCACACCGCAGTAATACGGACCTGCAACAGCACAGGGCAACATCAGCCTCCACAGGGAAAAACCCTGACATCCAGTGAACACCCAGCACACACAGAGAACTCTTCACAAGCCCCAAGGTGTGTTTTTCATGGAAGAACTGGCAGGGTAGAATACTGACGGAGAGCAAGTTCACCCCGAGTTTAAGTCTGCTCCTGAGTTTAAGTCCCCTGCAGACCAACAAACCCAGCAGCAAATTTGGATGTGGCCAATCCACACCTCAGCCTTTCTGTGACAAATTTAATCTCATGGTAGTTTTGCCAATATTCCACTTTCTACCATCCACCTTCGGTTCTAGGAACACCTTGGAGCCCTCAACTCGTCTGAAGCTGTGCCACACAGATTTCAGTTCAAACACTCCTGACTTGCTCCAGGCTCCCAAAAGATTACCTTGGGGTCCAGGGAAGCCATTGGAAGGCCAGCCAAATGGATGTCCGTCTGTCCCCAAGAGAGTGTACTCCTGCTCCATCCCAAACCAGGGGTGCTGGTTGGACACCATGTCCATAATCCTCCTGCAGGTGTGCCGGAGATTTGACTCTGGAATGGAAAATCGACACGAGGCTCATGAGCGATGCCACCTCCACTCCCCATTTCCACTTATTTCACACTTTGAGTCCCAGCAGCTTTGAAGAATCCCAAGCCCAGCCCTTTAGTCCATCACCAGTGCTTCGTTTGCCCTCTACTTTCACGTTATTTCTGTGTCATGCTAAGGGCACAGACAGCATCGGGCAGGGATCCCATTCCCCTTCCCAGGAACACCACCTCCACCAGGAGAAGGGAAGGAGGGAGAAGGTCCATTCAGTCACCTGCAGACTGGCGGTTGTACTTGAAGACCTCACAGAGAACGAGTTTATTGGGGTCCTTGCGGAAAGGGTCCCGAAACATGGCAGCAGGTCGCAGGTACATGTCACTGTTGGAGCCTTCGGACTGGTAGGTGCTGGAGCCATCGAAATTCCACTCAGGGAGATCTGGAGCAAAGAGAGGAACCAGCCACAGTGACCCATGGGCTCCCTGCTGCCCACCAGGAAGATAGAGGTGAAGATGCTCATAGAGAATAGGTTTAGTCCCAGCTCAGCTGATTTTGTTCCAAGTGGGGGAAGCAAAAAAAAAAAAAAACCCAACAAACCCAAAACAAGCAAAAAAATGACAGGAGTGCAAGTCCCCAGCCACCCTGGAAAATAACAAGTTGCTGGGCTGCTGGCCAAGCCTGAGTGAACAGAGTAGCGCTGAGGACATTTCCCATGTCACAACAACCACAGGGATGAGCAAAGCACCTGGTCCCCTCAGCTGGGAGAGGGCAGACCACGAGCCACCTTCCAGCTGTGGGAATGAGGGGAGCCATGGAATACCCTCAATCAAGCTACAGGGCCTTAAGAAGGTGGGAAGGCAAATCATAGAGAGGTGGAATCTCACATGGAAGGGGAGTATGGCCCCTTGCCCACCCCTCCATCCTGAGCACTGCCCTCCAGGTCAAAGCCCAGAAGTCCACCCGGACAATGTTATCTCCTCCATATCCCAGGGAGAAAGAGGGAGGATGGGAAGCACAAAGATTTCCAAGGAGCTGTGCCAACCACTCCCTCAGAGGGAAAAGGGGAAAGGAGAGAGGGGAAAAGAAAAAAAAAAAAGAAAAAAAAAAGGAAAGAAAAAAGATAATTCTGCTCAGTCACACACAGTATTTTCATTTCATAACTGTCTCCAGCCAGCTCCATGGCAACCTGGGGAAAATCCTAATGCTATTATTGTGTAAGCTGGGACTGTTTGTTCTGAGGGACACAAGCTCTTAATTACACCGGATAGCTCCATTCTTTCCCCTGCACTTTCTTCTGCCAAACTACTTCCGGCCAAAACGAGTACTCAAGAGTCAATGGGCAGCCCAGCCCCTGCCAACAGCCCCCAGCCCCTGCCAGCAGCCCCTCCACGGCAGGGACAGCACCAAGGACGGGCTCCCAACCCCAGGCATCTCCCTGAAACTCCACATCTGGAGAGATGGGAACATCCCCCTGAGGAATATGGGGAAACAGGTAACTGGAAGGGCACGAGGTGGAATGTCCTCCCTAAAAACCATCCTTCTGCCACGGGAAGAGAGAAATGGCATCCTTCCTCCACCCAGTGAGGGGCTACGAGTGCTGCACCTGCCCTCTCACCTTCCAGGCTCTTGGGCTCGTGGTCCAGCGTGCGGGTTTTGCAGCGGAGGTGCTCCCCTGTGCCGTCGATCCAGATGTACATGGCCTGCACCTTCTCCCCCTGCGGCAGCTTCATGTACATGTGCTTGATGGCTTTGCTCAGGTGGGAGCTCGCTGAGGTGGCCATGGCTGCAGTCCTGACGAGGGGGTTCCTGCAGGGGGGAGTCACAAACAGCCCCAGCTGTGAGCCCTTTCCTGCGTGCCCACATTTTCCCGCAGCCCCCCTTCCCCACCCAAGGCCAGGGAGGAGCAGGAGACAGCTCGGCCACAGGGCTGGCTGCCATCTCCAGCGGTTCCCTGTCATTCCTCAGGGAGAACACACAGCAGCTCAGGCTAGCCCTGCTCCAGAAACCCTTCAAAACACCAAACTCCTGCTAATAAACCAGAGCAACAGACTTCCAAAGGGCTCCTTAGCCCCACATGAACTTTTCACCTCCACACTCTGCTCAAGAGCAAAGCTAATGCAAGGAAAGCTTAGCTGGGGCTTTCTTAATAAATCTGCATCATCAAGGAGGGCTTTTCTGCCCCAGCTGCCTTCTCAGCCCGGCTGAGGTTATCCAAGCCCGGTGCCAGGGCAGCAGGAAAAGCAACAGGCAGCACACAGGAGCCCTGAGCACCCCAGGCAGCAGTGGGGAGCGGGATGGGCCGGGGTGGCTCTAGAACCAGTGCGTGGGAGCTGCAGCATCCCCAGAGCCCTGCGGGCCGGGCTCTATCGCCAGCCAGCCCACTCGTGTCCGGCTGATTTCCAGGGAGCTTGGGAATGCCGGCACTTTGGGAATGCGGACTGACTGGGGAAGTCGCTCCAACATCCCTGCGGGATGAGCCGTCCCCAGCCCACCCCGCCGCGGCTCCCCCTGCCCCGCTGCCCTGTCAGAGGCATCTCCCACGCGTGCCTCCCCAGGCAGCCTCGTGGGGGTAAAAAAAAACCCACAAAAGCTGCAAAGGGAATGTTTTCAACAGCAAACTCAAGCTGCCTCTTCCTCCTCCCCCCCCCCCCCCCGCCCCATCCTCCCCTTCTCCCAAAGGAGGAATTTTCCCTTGGAAGATCTCCCCGGAGCTGCCTCCCCGGCCCTGCCGAGCCCGGGGGGCTGTGGCGGGTGGCGGGCAGCGGTGTCCCCGTGTCCCCCCGGGCCGGTACCTGCGCTCGGCGGCGGCTGCGGGCGGGCGCGGGGCTCCCACGCTCGGCTCCCGGGGCCGCGCCCGCCGCCCCTTTATGGCGGAGCAGCGCCGGCCCCGCCGCACGGATTGGGCAGCGCGGCGGGACGGGAGGGACACGGCAGGGGGGACAGGGCCACCACCCCGCCTCCCTCCACCTCCTCCTCCTCCTCCTTCGGCCCGGCCGCCCCCGGCAAAGGGGCACTCGGGTGGGTGCGGAAAAGTGAGGGAAGAGAGGGTAGAGAGCGGAGAGATTGGGTGGGTTTGGGGTGTTTTTAACAGCGCTGCCGACTGGAAAAACAACCTCTCGTCCCTGGGCGGGCGGGAGCGGATCCAAGGCTTTCGGCAGCGTTTACATTAGGCTGCCTTGGCAGAGCTGGCAGGGATGGAAACCGGCCGCCCCGGAAAAACAGGGAGAGAGGGAGGCATGGAGCTCCACCGAGCCCCTTTGGCTTGGTGCCCGCTCTTGGGAGAGGGACAAAAGCCTCGGTGCCCCCCTTGTCCTCCTTGGAGCGGGTCACAGCCTCCAGCAGCTGGATCTGTAGAGCCTCGCTGCAAGGATCACTCGAGGGGGGAGAAATCCCCCAGCCCCACCATGGGAGCACCCAGCAAACCGCAGGCAGTGCCCAGTGTTTTTCCACAATGTCCGGGTCTCTACCCCACAGGGTCGCTTGTCCCATCTCCTGCAGCTCCAGGAGACGGAACAAGAAACTCGTGCAAGTCCCATCCCGGATCCAAGGGGCGGGAGAGCCATGCCAGCAGGAGCAGACGGAGCTGGCAGCCGTGTGTGCACACACCAGGGCACACGCAGGTCCCAGGGCCAGCACACGCCACCCACACGCCTGCCACCGAGCCACAGGATCCGGCTGTGCCCCGTGCCAGCCTCAGGAGGTGGCACCAGAACTGCCATTCCTCGAGAAACTGGAGCCTCCCAGCCATCCCAGCCACACTGCCTCGGACACGGCCACTGTACAGCCAGAATCCAGAGGGAAAGTGGCCAGGGAAGAGCCGGATCCTCAGGAGGGAGGAGGTGGAAGTGCTGGCCAAAACCACACTTTGATTTATCACCCATCTCAAGAGCCAGATCCCCACCCTCCCTGCGGGGACAACTTGGCTCAGTCCTCACCAGCACCTTGGAGCAGCCACGGGTGTGTGGCAATCCCCCGAGGCTGTCCAGAACGAGGTGAAATTCGGGTGCTATTCTCCTCCTGGAATTGCTTGGGCAAGGCAGAGCCACCGAGCATTGCAACAGCCTGCCCTGAGCGCCCCAGAAAGCGCCTCCTGCCAGCACCAGCCCTGCTCCTGCACCCTGAGCACAGAGAAATGGCTCCAACGCACAAACAAACCAACGAACGTGGTGTTTTACCCTGGGAAATGAGCTCAGCAACTCACGTTCAGCCCAAGTTCAGCTGTGGTCACCCAAATCTAACAGCTCAGCTGGAGTAAAAGGAAGCAGAGCAGGAGCAGGAGCCCAAAATAGCTCCCATAAAGGGGAGCTGTCAAGCCACAGGCAACGTAAAGCAGTGTCCAGCCCTCTTCCCTAGGTCTGTGGAGGGTTTCTTTAATCTGAGAGCTCTGACAGCTCCAAATTCTTGGAATTACCGTTGCTACCTGCACATTTCCCAGTAACTCTGTCCACCTTTGCCTTCGAACACACCCAGATGTTTACAAGAGGAGGCCCCTGAGCAGTGGGGTGACCCCCGTGCCCCGCAAGCCTCGGGGCTGGGCAGCTCCAGCCAACCCTGAAGGCAAGGGGGGAGCAAAGGCAGCTGGACAATGTAAACATCATCTCTCCATCCCAAAATTCCACACCGGGCAGCAAACCCCAGCCAGGCGGAGACCCCCAGGCTGGGCAGGGCTGGGGTGGCAGGATGGAGCTGCCAGCTCCGGAGGGTTTGCTGGCTGGCTCATGGCCAAGCCCCTGTGCTCGCCCTGCGAGCCGGAGAGAAGCGGCAGCCGCGGACCCAGCGCCCTCTCCCGGGAAGCGTTCCCGGGCCTCCTCGCTGGGCTCACCCGGCTTGTTTACCGCCTGCCTTCCTTCCTCTCCTCCCCTTCCAGCCTGGCCTTTTTTTTTTAATTTATTTTTTAATTATTTTTTTATTATTGTAATTTTTTTGTTATTGTAAATTTTTTAATTATTGTAAATTTTTTAAAATTTAATTTAGTTCCTTTTAATTTTTTTTTAATTTCTTAATTTTTTTTTAAAGCCTGCTCAGGCTGTGCTTTTTAAAATTTAATTTAGTTTATTTTTTTCTTATTTTTTCTTTTTAAATTTTTTTAAATTATTTTTTGGGAAAGCCTGCTTGGGCTGTGCTTTGGTCCAGCTGTGTGCTCCAGTGACCCCCGGTGTCACTGAATAATTTTTAAATTTTTTTTTTTTTGCTTTTTAAAATTTAATTGGCCCAGCTGCGTGCTCCAGTGACCCCCCCCGGTGTTGCTAAATAATTTTTAAATTATTTTTTGGGGAAAGCCTGCTCAGGCTGTGCTTTTTAAAAAATTAATTTAGTTTCTTCTTTTTTAAACTTTTTAAATTTTTTTTTTTGAAAGCCTGCTTGGGCTGTGCTTTGGCCCAGCTGCGTGCTCCAGTGAGCCCCGGTGTCTCTAAATACTTTTTAAATTATTTTTTGGGAAAGCCTGCTCGAGCTGTGCTTTTTAAATATTTAATTTAGCTTCTTTTTTTAAAAAAAATGTAAATTATTTTTTTGGGAAAGCCTGCTCGGGCTGTGCTTTTTAAATATTTAATTTAGCTTCTTTTTTTAAAAAAAATTTAAATTATTTTTTTGGGAAAGCCTGCTCGGGCTGTGCTTTGGCCCAGCTGCGTGCCCGAGTGACCCCCGGTGTCACCAGCAAAACCCTCCTGTGGGGCAGCTGGGGAGGGCTCGGTGCCAACGGTGACACCACCCAGGAGTGGATTGAAATCTACCTTCAAAGGGCCACAGGCACAGCCAGAGAGTGAGACAATGTCCTCTTCCAGGGGTGAGTCCCAACTGGCTCAGGTTTTTCCTTCTTCCTGCTGTTAAGTCGTGGGAACACCTTTATTGCCTTTATTGGCCTTTATTGGCCTGGCCCGGCGCTTCCCGCCAGCACAGTTTGATATCCTGAGACAAGTGCCAAGGTTGGGAAGTGGCCGCTGAGTTAGGAGGGTTGGGCAGGCTGGACTTTGCAGCCTCCTGCCTCCAAGGCAAACCCTCAGGGACAGGGCACAGCCATGTCCCTGTGCTCTCCAGGGAAGCTGTGGGAGCAGGATGAGTTTCTCCCAGCTAGCATGAGGAATTCCTCCCCTTTTCCAGCTCCAGCCAGCAGCTGGGCAGTAAAGGATCAAGGCTTCCCTCTGCACTGTGCCTTGCTGGGGCTGCTGTGAGCCATCCCTTGTCTGTGTGTCCCCCTCCATCCCTGTCTTCCATTTGGGAATGCCTTAAAATGCAGAAATGTCACACTATTGGGGGGGTAGGGGGGTGGGTGGGAAGAGGAGGGTGGCAACTTGAGGGTTAAATAGATAGGATATGAAATTTCCATGTGGCTGATGGCTTTTGGGGACTTTGCCAGCACTGTGATCCTCAGCCCAGACCCAGGGATCTCAAACCCAACAGATTGCAGACCCAGACTGCTAAGCCCAGGTAGCCACTGGTCTTTCACCAGCACTAAAGAAAAATTCTGAAGTAGAAAGGAATGTTGTTATTTTGGGGTTTTTTTCCCCAACAGAGATGTCACAGAGGGAAGAGGAATTGCCCATTTTGTTGCTATCCCAGGTCCCAGGAGAAGGCTGAACACACCCAAAATGCCCCAGCCTCCAGCAGTGGCACAGCTGGGAGGGAGGAGGGATGGGCATCATGGAATCCCAGAATGCTTTGGTTTGGTTTGGAGGGGGCCTGAAGGTCATCAAGTCCAACCCTGTGCAATGAGCAGGAACATCTTCAGCATCTCTCCTCTCCCCATGCTCAACAGTCAAGATACTCCTAAATTGAGCTAAATAAGGTGGCTGTGCTCAGCTGGGGCTGGGCTCTTTCTCCAACAGCACTGACACAACCAGAGCACACAGCCTCAAGCTGTACCAAGGGAAATACAGGTTGGATATCAGGATAAAGTTTTTCACAGAAAGAGTGATAAAGTTCTGGAATGACTGCTCAGGGAGGATGTGGAGTCACCATCCCTGGGTGTGTTTAACAAAGCCTGGATGTGGCACTGGGTGCCAGGGTTGAGTTGAGGTGTTAGGGCTGGGTTGGACTCGATGATCTTGGAGGTCTCTTCCAGCCTGGTAATTCTGTGATTCTGTAACTTTCAGATGCATCCAGGGAAGTGCTTTGTGCTGGGAGGCCCTGCATGAGCAACTGAACTGCACCCAAGTGACCTCAGCCACGGGCTGCCTGTCCTGATATTGCATCACCTCCACCCCTGCCCACCCCTGGGCACAGCTGCCTCTGCCTGGACTCATGCCAGCAGCTCCTGGTGGCCTGCTGAGGTGCTCCCAGCCTGGCACACCTGGACATGCAGCACGTTTCACCCAGGGCTGGAAAATCCAAGCCAACACCCGAGCCAGCGCTTAGCTCAGAAGTGACCGAGCCCCCGTGGGGTGTGGGGGACGAGGGCCCTGGGGGCACTGACCTTGTGCAAGCAGCAGTGGCTGAGCAGTGTCCCCCGGAGCGCTGCAGGACGCTGACGAAACCCCCCAGGGCAGGCAGGCAGCAGCTGCTGGCCCTGGCTGTGAGCAAACATTGCACGCTCCGCAGCAGCCCCATGCTCCCTTTGAAGATGCTGCCAGGGTCAAGGGTGGCCGTGGGCTGGTGGCCAGAGGGCTTTCAGCCTTTCCAGAGCAGATCACCTGGGCCAGTTTAGGAAAGCAAATTAATCAGTGCAAACTTGCAGAGGCACACTCAGAGTGAAAGAAAAAACCCCTCCCTCCTCATTCAGCTCCCTGGACCATGCACAGAGGGAAGAAGGACCTTGGGCATTCAGCCTTTTCAGAGCAGATCACCTGGGCTGCCCGAAAGGGCAGTTTAGGAAAGCAAATTAATCAGTGCAAACTTGCAGAGGCACATGCAGAATGAAAAGAACGAACCCTCCCTCCTCATTCAGCTCCCTGGACTACGCATAAGAGGGAAGAGGGACCTTGGGCATTCAGCCTTTCCAGAGCAGATCACCTGGGCCAGTCTAGGAAAGCAAATTAATCAGTGCAAACTTGCAGAGGCACATGCAGAATGAAAAGAACGAACCCTCCCTCCTCATTCAGCTCCCTGGACCATGCACAGAGGGAAGAAGGACCTTGGGCATTCAGCCTTTCCAGAGCAGATCACCTGGGCCAGTTTAGGAAAGCAAATTAATCAGTGCAAACTTGCAGAGGCACACTCAGAGTGAAAGAAAAAACCCCTCCCTCCTCATTCAGCTCCCTGGACCATGCACAGAGGGAAGAGGGACCTTGGGGCACGGCCCCCAGGACAGCCCAGGTGCTGGCACCAGTTTCTTTCTTCAATTAGGCAAAAAGACACCTCATAGGACTTTGGGGACTTCACCTCAAACTTAAGGACAGCTAATGGGACAGGAGCCAAAATTCTTGCCTAAGCAATTCACTAGAAAAAGAAGAGCACAAAGGAACTAATTGCTTTTGTGGGGTGTTTTACCAGGAGCAAGAACCTCTTGCACCTGGCTCAGGTTTTCTCTGTAAGAAGTTTTGTTATTTTGCCTTTTATTAAAACTTTTCTGCTTCCAACACTAAAAAAAAAAAATTAAAAAAAATTCAAATATTTTTTTTCTTTTTAAAAAGACAAAAAATAGTAACAAGAAGCAAATTCCTACAGCCACCTCCATCCCCACCCCTCTCTGAGCCACCTGTCCCCATGCCCACCTGTGAAAAATGTGTATTTTATGATTGGCTTTTTGGAAATATTCAAATGAATATTATATGTGTTATGTGTTAGAAAGTTATGTGTTATTTTCTATATATATATAAATTATGTATTAATTCTCTTAAGTAGTGTGTTAAATATAGTTCTAGGTTATAACATAATGTTAAAATAGCAACTATGCTATATAAGATATTTTTTTAAAGAAAGGACTTGCAGTGAGATAGCAGCCACAGGACACCTAATCCAAATTGTCCACAATTTTTATTCCTCTCATTATATTGCTATTTTTCTAACCATTTTATTACTATTCAACTTTTAAAAGCGAGTCATTGGCGTTTTTGACACCACCGCTCGGCTTGGCACCCTCCCAGGAGCCCCTGGCGCTGCCCCATGCCCCAGCAGCCCCCCTGCCCAGATCCAGGGGCACTCCCGGCTGCCAGCCCCTACCTGCTGTGCTCTGCAGAGCTTGCCCTGGGGCCAGCACCTTCCCCGAGCACGTGCTCGCCTCCAGCAGCAGCCAAGGGGGGAAGCTGGAAGATGAGAACGTCAGGGGCAGGCGGGATTTGAGACCCAGGAATTGCCTGGCTCAGTTCGTTCTGTCCAAGGGTGGAGAATAGCCCAGGGAGAGCTCAGCACATGCCTTTCCTTGCTGCTGGAAATTGGTCAGGGTTGTTTTTGTTGGGATTTCCCCCCCTCATTTTCAGTTCACACTCTTTAAAAGCACTCCCAGCCAGGTTGGGGCTGTGTTGGCTGTGGCTGGCATGTTAATCTCAGCCTAACACAACTCACATCTCCATAAAGCAGAGGGCAGAAATTCTCAAAATTGCTGCCTGAGTGGATGAAGTGGTGAATCTGGGCCTGACATTGTAAATTACACAACAACAACAACAAAAAAATTAAAATAATATTAATTATAAAAATTACAAATTATTAATTATAACAGCAAAGTGCTGCTGCCCATGTCCCTCCCTCATGGCTGAATTAGGTCCCTGTCCTGCCACAACACATATTTAACCCAGGCTGCTGAAGTCAACAGCCCCAGAGGCTGGGGTAAGGTTACACCAGTGGTTCTGCTTCAGCTGGAGGGCAGACAAGTGAAGGCAGAGCCTGCCACAGGGGCTGTCAGCTGTAAGGGACAGTCCCAAGCAAGGAAACCACAGACAGATGGCAACAGACTCAAAAATACTCCCCAAGGAAACACCAGTGGGGTGCTTGCCGAGCAAACAGATCTCATGTACTCAGGAGACTGAGCATGGAAATCACATGTGAAAAATCATTGTAGTGTGTTCAAGAAAAAAATTTATATTTAAGGCTGAGCTGGAATTCCTCAGCCTTGGGAAATTCCACTTTAGGGCGCTGTGGGCCTAATGTCCTATAAACTATTTATATGAAAAAAGCATGAGGCTGTACAGGGGGGGGAAATTCCAAAATTTCCCCCAAAAGCTTGTGGTGAGGACATACTTATATACTTATATTTAATACTTATGCTAAGGGGGAGAGCAGGTTTGTGCACTCAGGCTGGAGCTCCCCAGATTTCTGGCTCTGCAGACCATCACCCAGAGCCAGAGCAATGCTGAGGTGTTTGGGGTGTGTGAGAAACACCCCCCAGCCTCCTGATGGCACCAGAAGGGCCAGGCTGGGCTGCTGGGGGGGCTGTGAGTGCCCAGTGACCGCAGGCAGTGAGGCTGACATTGTGTTTGGGCAGCCTTGGACTTTGCCACGCTGGGGAGCAGTGCCAGCTGCTGTTGGGCAAGGAGAAAAACCCCAGCCCATCCCCTCTGGTAACAGGAGGCTCTGCCCCTCATCACCCCAGGGCTGCTCCCCACGTCAGGGTGGGTGATTTGGGCTGGGCCAGAGGGGCAGCAAAGCCCTCCTGACGTGGTTGATGTTTGCAACCCTGCCCTTAGCTTTTTATGGAGTCCAGCTACTCCTTCTAAATCTGGGCTCTGCTCCTGTGTCCACTTCTTTTTTCCAAACTTTTTTTGTTGGTTTTTTTTTTTTGTTTTTTTCCTAAATAGCACCCAGCTCACGTGAGCTCCTCTTGTGAGGACACCATGTGCCCTGGAAAAACCTGGGAAGCCAGGAGAGGAGAGCTCCATCCTGCCAGACCTCCTGGGGTCTCCTCTTGGGGAGAAACTCCATGGAAATGGCCCTGTGTCCTCCCACAGTGACCATGCTGGCCAATTCCTGCTCACAACCTTATTTTTTTTCCTGGCAGAAGCCCTCACAGTCCCACTGAGGCCAGTCCAGAGCAGGATGAGCACCCAAGGAGCCACCCCAGACTCTGAGGATCCTACTGGGCATCTGCTCAGTTGCCAACTGGAAAATGTGTTATTTTTTTTAAGTTTTGACCTTTCTGTGAGGATTTTTGAGTCTTTCAGGTGTGAGACAGCCACCACTCCAGTCCATTCCTGTCCCCCCTCTCATCTCTAGGGCTCAGCTGCAGAAATCTTTATGGATCCATGATGGGAGCTGCTCCTCCCCAGGGTGTTCCATAACTCCTTCCCACAGCTCTGCCTGGCACCCCTGGGACGAGCAGCTGTTCTGTGGCTCACAGCTGCCCCTTCCCCACCTCACTTTGGGTTTTGGCACAGTGACCAGCCCCAGTGTCAGCTCGGAGCTGTCCCTGGCTCTGTCTGAGATGCAGAGCCCTGCTGCTGCTGGGGACGGCTCTGCATTCCTGGTTTGACAGCGCCACCTCGTGAGGTGGCCCCGCTGCTGGGGACACTGTGGGACACTGTCCTGCCCCCAGGTCTGGCACAGAGACCAGATGCAGGATCAAACACCCACCTGGGGAGCAGATTCCTCCTCCTGCCAGGGGAACAGCTCACTCCTGCTGCAGGACGGGGCTCCTTCTTTTCCTCCTCCTCCTCTTCCAGCTGCAGGGTCTCCAAGGGTGGGTGTCAGCCCCAGATCTGGTGAAGAAAGACAGCAGATAGGAAATGTTATGTTTGGGACAGACACAGAGGGGTCTCCTGTGAAATTCCCATCCCAAGCTGAGCAGATGAACTGACAGTGACCACACCCAGCACTGAGGTGCCACCAGGAACCTGCTCTGAAGGCAAGAAATTTGCCCCAGAGGGGAGAGGGGAAAGGTTTTGTGGCATTTACATTCTCTGAAAATTTATTTTTGTTTAAGATTTTGCTCTTGAGAAGCTAAGAAGCTTCAAAACAAAGAAATTTCTTACTTCATTTGCTTCTCCTGTGTTGTGCTTGTGTGTAGAATGTGTTTGAAAATTGTTTACCCACAAGTGATTATTTCATTAGTCTCCAGTGTAAGTTGTTTTAACTCATTAGCCAGTCAGGGCCAAGCTGTGTCAAAACTCTAGAAAGAGTCACAGATTTTCATTATTATCTGTTCAGCATTCAGTATCTTTTCTATATTCTTTAGTTTAGTATAGTATTCTTGAATATAATATAGTATCATAAAGTAATAAATTAACCTTCTAAAAACATAGAATAAAATGCATCATTCCTGCCTTTGTTGGAGCAGTTTCCCAACAAATCCAATAGGGTTTCATTTCAGGACTGCCCAAGTGTGCCTGCAGGGCTGGTGATTTCAAAAGTGACATTTCACAGCATCACAGGATGGGTAAGGTCACAAGGGACCACCTGAGTCCAACACCTCAGCTCAAGCAGGGTCCCCTGAGCCCAGTACTGAGGATTGTGCCCAGATGGTTCTCAAATATCTCCACTAAGGGAGGCTCCACAACCTCTCAGAGCAACCTGTTCCAGTGCTCAGTTACCATCACAGTGAAGAAGCTTTTCCTCATGTCCAGGTGGGAATTCCTCTGTTCCAGTTGCTGCTCATCCCATTGCACGGCAGCACCGAGAGCAGCCTGGCTTCCACCCCCTGCACATCCCCTCTCCAGGCACATACAGGCACTGCTCAGATCCTCTCTCAGTGCTCTCCTCTGCAGGATAAGCAGGCCTGGAGGGAGCTGCTGAGAGCCCTGCAGCCCCCCAGGAGTCACCCAAACAAGTGTGTCACAATCAGGGTGGCACTTCGGAACGCAGCACCGGAACACTGCACCATCATGATGACTGCTGGTGAGTTCCCCTTTGCTGGGGGCTTCAGCCCCTCTAAACACACCCCAAAAGGTGGAAAAAGGGGGGGAAAAAGCAGGATTAAGTTTTGAAATATAGGTCCTCCCCCTGCAGCACAGCTGTGCCTTGATGGAAGAGGGCATTTCCAGGGGCACCCAGCCACCAGCAGGCTGATGCCAGCACACCCTCCTGCATCCAGATCTTCCAGAAACGAATAAAACTTCACAGGGTGGTGGGAGGTGTTGGCCACTGACACTTGCACTGAGTCCTGGGTGAATAAGCTGTGTTATTCCCAGTGTCTGGGTGGGGCAGAGGAGCACAGCTTGTGCCCTGCAGCCACCTCCCTTCTCCTGCCCTGTGGATGCCACCACACTTGTGCCCAGCCTCTGTGAACCTTTGCTGTTTGGGAGGCTGCCATTCAAACTCCCCAGCTCCTGCATGCTCCTGAACCTGGTGCTTCCCAAAGAGCCTCTGCCACACATCCCAAATCACATTTCACAGATTGTCCCAGCTCCAAATCCTCCCCCTGCATGAGCACAGGACAAGCTTGTACCTCACATCTCCCAAAGCTGATTCCCTCCCAGAACTCCTCCTCTGGCTCACAGCTGGCCACACAAAGCCCAGGTAACTTTCTCTTCTCCCCCTGTAGCATCCATAGCCTCCACGGACATGGGGCTGCTGCTGCAAGATGATGTTTTTGTTGACTTTTTCAACATCTTTCTGAGCCTTCCTGTAAGTCCACTCTGCACCATCAAACCTGAAGCCTTTCAGAGCTCTCCTCAGGTGAACTTTGTGTGGCATTAGAGGCTGCAGGAAAACTGGGAGTTCACCACGTTCAGGCTGGAAAATGAGGGAAAGCTGAGGATCTCAGCTTGGAGATAAAGGGTCTAAAAGGGAATTTGATGCCCTTCTGTGTAGTGGGATCTAACTAGAACAGCTGGGCTCTGTGCTGCTCTGCCACCCTCCATCTCTTTCAGCTCTCCCTTTGTGTTTTAATGCAGATTTTTGGGCAGACACCCCTTTACATCAGTGGCATGGGCCGGTGGTGCCTGTGGCCAGAGCTGCCGAGCCACCTGGTGAGAACTTGTTAGAAGGGAGGAGCGGGAGGAAGGGCACAGGGCAGGGGAGGGAAGGAGCCGGTTTGGCACTGCCAGGGCCCCTCTCTGGCTCTCTGTTCGTGCAGCTGTGAGCGATCATTTCAACCCCGGCCGTCGTTTCGCTGTTAAGCCCTGGGCGGAGCACGATCCATTTAAAGTCCTGCTGCAGTTTATGGGGTCTATCCATAAACACCGAGAGCATGTGTGGCGGCACAGAGGGACACAAACATCATCCGCTTGTCCTGGATCCCTCCTGAATTCAACAGGAGCCAAGCCCTGCTGGTCACCGGGCTGGCTCAGCCCTCCCTCCCCACTCGTGCCCGTTCCCCACAGCCCTTGCAGCGCTCAGATCCCAAAGCAAACAGGAACCCCCGCTCCTCTGGAAGCCCCCGGGGAGCTGCCATGCCTGGGCTCTGGGAAGGCGGGTGAGGAAGAGGAAGGAAGCCCTGCAGGAGCTCGTTTTGGGCACAGGCAGCGGCTGTAACAGGAGTATCCCCCTTGTGCCTCAGCACCACCATCGCCATAAAGCAACAGGGCTCCTTCCCCACCTCCTCCCCCGTAGCAGGGACCTGTTACTCACCCTAAAAGCCCAGCAGGATCCTGCTCCTTGCTCGCAGCTAATCCTCTCCTTGGGCACCGCAGGATGCCAGCCCCGCGGCTTTGCTGGCTTGGTTGGAAAAGCACCGTCTGCCTCACTTCTGCAAATCCAGCCTGTGCCTGCACCTCGTCCTCTGCCAGAAGCTGCTGGCTTTCATTCGCTCGGGGGAAGCAGGTGAGTCATCGCGGCACGGAGGAAATCGGATCGGCTGCTCCTCTCGCTGCGGGGCTGGCACTGCCAGTGCCTGCCCACTGGGTCGTGCCTCTGCTCCGGCTTAGGAAGGCGTTGCACGTCCCATTTTTAGGGATGTGCAGGGGTTTACCCCAGCATGTTGTTATAAAAGTACCTGCCCAGCAGGGTTTACTGAGGGGTCCAGGGGTGGAGCAGGGCTGGGGAGCATCGTGGGGCACGGGAATGCCGATGGTTTGGGTTTGCTGCTGGGCAGGGATGCTTTGGGAGGACATGCTATGATCTCTCTTACTGGCAACAACTCGGGATTTTGCTCACTTTGCCCCTAAAATGAGTCTTCTCAGTCCAGCCAGGTATTTCCTCAGCCTGTGTGTCAATTGCCACTGGAAAGAAAGCTGTGGCAGCAGGAATACTGATTCTCATTTCAGAAAAATAAGCAATTCACCGAGGCTTTTCCTAAATACATTGCTGCTGCTTCTCCAGTCGGGTTGAAACTCAAAGTTGGAGGAAATTGAGGGCAAACCCAAAACTCAGGACAGAAAAGATGAGCCTTTGCAAGGAAGAGAGGCACAAGAGCAGGACACGCTGTCCCAGACAGGAGCGAGTTATCCTTGCAAACACCCCGTGTGCATCCCACAGCCTGCCCAAAACTCCCAGCTCAGGGTGATTTGCTGGTCTCCCTAGAGCAGCCTCTTCCAGGGTGGGAGCTGGAGAGTTTCCTTGGGATGTGGCAGGCAAGCCCTGATGCCCTCTGTGCTGTGTGTCCCACAGCAGAGCTGCTGAACTGGCACGGTGCTGAGCAGTGGCTGCTGGAGAGGTGCATCAGCGGGAGCCAGGGCATGCAGCACCTCTGCGCCTTCCTCCGAGGAACTGCAGGTGGGCACGGGATGCTCCACAGCCCCCTCCCTGCCAGCCAGGGCCACCTGCCTGCCAGGAGGCTGGCACAGAGCTGGGGGCATGGGTAAGATGCCCGGGAAAGCTTTGGAAGGTGAACCAGCAGCAGAGATGGGAGGGAGATGCACAACCGTGGCTTTGCTCTGCTCTGTTCCCTGGGTTCAGCTTCATCCACCCTCGGGGCTTCCAGGGGCTCCTCCCTGTTACAGATGTTTTTTATGAAAAAATCTTTTCTTTAAGATTTTTCTTCTTGAGAAGCTGAGAGGTTTTAGGGACAAAATGCAAACATTGATTATTTGTTGCTGTGGAGTGCAACAGGTGGATTTGTGATTGGTCTCATGTAGTTGGTTTTAATTAATGGCCAATCACAGTCAGCTGGCTCAGACTTTTTGTCTGAGCCACAAGTTTTTGGGGTTTTTTCTATTTTTAGCTAGCTTTCTGATGATTTTTTTTTATTCTTTTAGTATAGTTTTAATATAATATATATCACAAATAATAAATCAAGCCTTCTGAAACATGGAGTCAGATCCTCGTCTCCTCCCTCATCCTCAGACCCCTGTGAACACCATCACACCTCCCAACTCCCATCCCTTGTCTGATCTGTAGGGGAAGAACTGATCGACTTCTGGCTCATCACTGAGAGGCTGCTGGGTCTGGATGAGTCGGATGGGAGTCAGAGGGAGCTGTTCTTGTCCCTGGAGCACAGGCTGAGAGCCACTCACCTGCGTGAAGGCTCCAGCATCCTCACCTTCTGCACCACCATCGTGGGTAAGAGACATGGGAGTTGGGAAGAGCACTGCCCTTCCAGAGAGGGGATCTTTCCTGGCTGCTCCCAGGGGGATGGGATGCCATCCCCTCCCTGGGGAACAGCCTGCACAGAGCCATCTCCCTGTCATAACTCCCTGCATCCTTCTCAGGATCTCTTCCAAAAGCCAGGCACATCCAGTCCATCAGCACCAGGAGGGAGATCCTAAGCAAGATGCAGGAACAGGTCCTTTGCATGATTCAGAGTTACTGGCTCCCTAAATTCTTCGTGCACTGCAAGATGGGAATGGAGGAAGAGGAATTGTGCTGGCCTTTGCTGCAGGAATATCAGGAACGTTTATCACAGGCTGGCTGGCAGCCCCCAGGCCTTGCAGGGCTCCTCCCCACCATGCACATCAGAAGGAGCCAGGGTGTGCCAGGGCCCTACTGCAGCCAGAAGGCCAAAGCAGAGGTCTGGGCTCTGGTCAAGGAGGGGAGAGACAGCCAAGAATTGAAAATGGCCACTCTTCAGGTGAAAGCAGAGAAGCAGCCAGGGCCAGCTGGGAGCAGGGAGGAATTGAGTCTGGATAAGGATGCTGTGGGATCCATTCCCCCCCAGCAGTCCCAGCATCCTACCTTTGGAGGCAGAGGAGGAGCAGCATTTCCTGGCAGACCTCAGTCCAGTGCAGTGCAGGATCTACAAAACCTCTGTAAGGAGAAAATCCCCCCTGACCTGCTTCCCTCTGCATCCCTTGCCCGGCTGCCATCCCTGAAAAAGCCAATCAAGACCTTGGATTTCCTTCCCTGGGCCCTGAGTGCCGAGGCCTGTGCTGGAAGACCCTTCAGAGATTTCCTGCAGCGCCAGAACCGGCCCATGGAGACTCTTCTCCTGGACCTGTGGCACGACCTGGAGGAGTTTCTGCCCGTGGTGCAGGACTCCAGCAGAGAAAACAGCTTCTTCCTGCGCCATCAGATTGGGGAGAAGATCTGCAAGACCTACCTGGAGGACAGCAGCATTGAGAAGCTGCCCTTGGAGACCAGGACCCTCGTGAGTTTGTGGAACCGTCTGATATATGGAGAATTCTCCCCCT
Organism: Agelaius phoeniceus; assembly: GCF_051311805.1. Lineage (NCBI taxonomy): Eukaryota > Metazoa > Chordata > Aves > Passeriformes > Icteridae > Agelaius > Agelaius phoeniceus. Next base: position 9,875,281 of record NC_135272.1, on the reverse strand, counting down.
GGATATTCAGAGCCCAGAAGGAGATTTGCAAGGTACACAGGGGTGCTGGCTGCAGTCAGGCTGGGAGGTACAGCTGGCATTGGCACCCCTGTGGTGGTGTGAGGGCTCTGGGGATGTTTAGGAAGTGAAGCATTTGGAAAAGGAAGAGGAAAAGGGATTAGGAAGGGAAGAACCTGCAGTCACCTTGCAGTGGGCCAGGAGAGGAGCATCCTCACAGGTTTTCTGGGCAGTCACTGAACATCTCTGGTGACCCTGGCTAGCTGCACATTCCAGGACCATCCTTTTGCACCCATCATGGTTCCAGCACAACCCCAGTAAAACCCATTTAGCATCCCAGCCCTTCTGGGCAGCCCCATGGACCAAGCTGGATGTGCAGGCCTGTCCTGGGCATGTCAGCAAGGTGTGAGCCACCCGTGGCACCAGCACTGTCACCCTGCCTAAGGACAATCCCCCTTTGCTCCTCCTCAGGTGCTCTGTGGCCTCTATGAGGAATTTCTGGCTGCTGATGACAGGACATTCCTCCAGTTTATGGTAAGGGGGATGCACAGGGGCATCCTTGGGGGTGTGCAGGCTCCAGTGGGGATGTGAAAAGGTGGAGAGGGAGGAGAAGCCCAGCATTAGCTGCAGTGGTCTGGCATCCCACAATATCCCCAGCCAGTGCTGCCACAGGGTGACACAGCAGATCCTACCCTGCTCCAGCTGCCTGTTCAGCTGGCAGCACTGCAGGCACAACCTGTAAAAGCTCCCCTGGGACAAGCTGTGACCCTGCCTAAAAGCTGGGAGAAATGTATTTACAGGCTTTTAGTGTAGGCATGGGTGGGCCCAGCACTTCTGGGAATTAATCTGCCCTTTTTTTCCTTGCCCACACTATTAATGTGTAATTATTACTGCTATCTATGTGAGTCATGTGCATGACACACATGGGATAACACTGCCCCAGCACCACTGCCTGGTCAGCACAGGGGGGAAGAGGCCATGCAGCCTTTTAGCCTGTGACTCAACCACCCTCAAATTTTCCACTTCTTTTTTTCCACCAAAAAGGATGATACACGAAATCAGAGTCACTCAAGCCCTCTTCCCAGACTATTATTCCTCCTAGCATCAGAAATCCCATAAAACCTCCCCAGATTCCAGCATTACCCCCAGAAACCTCCATGCAGGCAGAACCCCCTGAGCATCCCACCTGCCCTGGTACCTGCACAACCTGTGCAGGCAGTTCTTCTCACTGCAGATGGTGTTCTTCAAACCAACTGCTTTCCCAAAATGAAATGTAAAATCAGCAGCTGATCCTGGGAATGTTAAGGAGAGGCTGTCAGGGCTTGGTGTCCTCAAAGACCTGGCTCCCAGAGCCTCAGCCAGGGAGAGCTGAGCATTTTGGAAAAGTCAGCAAAGTCAGCTGGCAGCTCCCAACTGCTCTTAGTGGGAAGTTAATTAGCTGCCCAGGTTTTTTAAGCACCTCTTGTGGAGGAAATCTCCCCTGTGAGGCCAGAGCTGCTCTGGGAGTGCAATTAGCACTTCAGCAGGGTCGGGCCCTGCTCTCTGTGGGCACCATCCCCTGAGCCAAACTCCTCCCGGCGCTGCTGCTCCGCTGTCAGGGGAGCTGCTGGCAGCTTAGCAGGGCTATTTTTGGTGTCTGCTCTCAGCTCCCAGCCAGGAATCAGCCACTCTACCCCTTGGGCTCGGTGAGCTGTGCAAACTGTTTGTCTTTGGGGAGAGGTAAAACCTGCAGGAGGGTTGGGGGAATGAGGGAGGCACTCCCAGGGCTCCAGCTGGTGACAACAGCCAACAAAAACAGCACACAAGGCTGCCAGGCTGCTGGGGACACCTTCAGGGTTGTTTCAGCACTCCTGAGGGGATGTTGAGCCCTTCAGGAAAGCTGCAAGGCTGTGTCTGGCCTACCTCTGGCTGCCTGTACATCCCAGCCAGCTTGAGCTGAGCTTTGTGCTCTCACAGGTTCCTTCCAGACTGCTTAAAGCTCGAGCAGAGGTCTAAAGCAGGCAGGTCTGGAGTCTGAGGTGCAGTAAAACATATGTGGGTGATGCCTTGTGAAGGCTGACCTAGAACAGAGGCTGGACAGAGCTAAAGAATAAAGCAGGGATTTATTAAAGGCCTCAATGGATCCACCTTGGGCAGCACAAGAGCCCAGCCAGGGCTGCACCCAAGATGAACCAAAATGGTCACAAAATGGACAACAGGCCATGGAGTTTCTCCCTTTTATAGGTTCTGCTCCATTTCCATATTGGAGTTATTTGTCCAATTACAGCTTTAGCCCATGCAGTCCCATCCTTTTTGTTTTTCTCTCTTCATTCCATGCTGTTTGTGCTCTTGGTGCTGAGATTTGGATCATTTGTCCTTGGTGCCCAGCTGGAGCAGGAATTGTTTTGTCTCCCTGCTCTGTGCACAGAGCTCACCATCCCCTCATGTGAATCCAGACCCACACACTAAAGCAGCCCAGAATCTAAAAAACATAAAAGCTCAAAACATAAAAGCTCAAACCTGAGGCATCCTGGGCCCAGTGCTGGACATGGGGAAGGTGCTCTGTGCCATCACCCTGCCCTGTTCTCACTGCAGGCTCCAGGCATGGATGTCCCCATGGCTGAGGTGCCAGGCCGTGCTGCTGGCAGGTGGGGACATTTCCACCTGTCCCAGAGGATGAACCAGGCCCTGCAGCTGGGCCAGGCCTTGCATGGCACGAGGAGCTTGGAGGGGGTCTCCTCCAAGCACTGGCAATTGCTTGCTGCTCGGGACCTGCAGAAAGGGGGCTCCATCCAGGCAGAGATGGAGCTGCTCCTGGGCAGTGCTGGTAAGAGGGGGCTCTCCATCCCTGGTGGGGCTCATGTTGGCTGAAGCCAGTAAAACATGGTTTATGCTCTGGTGGTATCCCTAAACAGGTGATGGACATCATGGGGTGGGTTGGTACAGTGGGTCTGGGAGCCTTCATTTGTAATGAAAGCTTTGGCAGCTTTTTTTCCTGTCAAAATCAGTCAAAACTGCCCACTGGGATTTTAGACAAGGGCCAGATTCCCTCCTTCCAGTAGCAGGGGCACCAAATGCCACATCCCTGCATTGTCCTGGATCACCAGATCAAATGAAGGCTGCAGCAAAGTGGCTGAAGCCCAAAGCCAGCACTAGCTCCTGTCACCTCAGTTTCCACATTTTGGCCTCCTGAGGATGCTGGGACAGCCTATGCTGGTGCCACTGGTGCAACCCCTCAGCTTTGTTCTGTCATGCAATCCTTTGGGAATGACACCAGTTTTCTGTGCTGCACTGAGGGTGACAGCAGACACCTGTAGCACCCCTGTAGCTTGTGTGCCCTCAGTTTTACCCAAGAAAGGCAGTGTCATGGGTAGATCATGGAGCAGGACACACAAGGGGACAAGGAAGGTGACAAAACCCAGCCCTCAGAGCCAGTGCTGAAGGGTTGTAGTAACCAGAGGTAATGGACATGGGCTCTGTCCCCTGTCCTCTCTCTGATGCAGAATTCCAGAGGATGATAGCAGATGAGCTGGCTGTGAGCAGCCCCAGCAAGGAAGAGGAGCTCCTGCAGCTCATGAGTGCAGCACTCGGTGAGTCCAGGCAAGAGGCCAGGTGGGCTTCCAGACATCCAGCACCCTTGGGGAGCTCCTCCACAAGGAAAGGCCTCTCCAGCCACCACAGGCTGTGCTCTGGGGCATTAACCCAGCCAGGGAGGGTGGCACTGGGGGATTTCTCTGAAGCAGATGCTGAGGAGGTCAAACCATGAGAGGTGAAGTATTGGCGATGATGTGAGAGATGGGGAGACTGTGAGGTGGTCAAAGAATCCAATTTTATTGTGGACTACAAATGCTTCTAGACTGTTTTAGGAAGGCTTATAATGTTTTACTACAATGACTGGGTTAAAGATCACATAAACAAACTTATACATTTTCAACATCTCTTGCTTGCAGAAGTCTGATGTAATTTTCTTTTTCCAGTAAACCCGTCTGATTGAATCTTCCTGCAGTCTTGATTTAATCCTCAAAGTTCTGTTTGCTCTTGCCAAGGCATCCTGTTATCAAATCTCTTAAGCTAGCCAGGTCCAAAGTCCATCATGTGTCTTGTGTGTCCCAGTATCCCAGTAGTGAAGAGCTCCCTCAGTGTCTCCTGGGCCAGAGTCACCACAGAGACACCACGTGGAGGCTCCAGGGTCCAGCTGTCTGCTGTCACCTCTGGCTGTCACCTGGGGAAGAGGCCAGCCCTGTTTCTGTCCCCACAGCTGTTGCATCTGAGAGGATTGCTCGAGAGAATGCTGCTGCTGCTGCAAGGAAGAGGGCAGCAAGAAAACGCAGGTCTGGCACCTCTCACCACACAGCTTTGCTCCTTACCCTCCTTCAGGTGCTTCCCAGTGCTCCCCTGTAGTGCCACTGCTCCCTTTTTGCTCATTTGGACCTCTCAGATGTAGGGTGGCCTGTGGGTTTAAACTGCAGAATTTCCAGAGAAAGGAGAAAAATTAACACCCCCACCCCCCCAGATTTACTCTTCACACCTTGTGCAAATCTTGTGCACTTCATCCTCAATCAACCCCCAGAATGTCACCTGAGCAGTGCTTAGATTCCCAGAAAAATCACTTAAAACCACACTGTGAACTCACATCTCACCTCCTGGGAATACTCCAGCCATGAGTCCTTGCACTGGGATGTAAAGCAAATGGAGAAATGATGGTGAGCACCTGAGCCGAGCTGGTTTCTTCAGCCCAGTTATACGAATGCACCCTGCCCAATACCCATCCCACCCCAAGGGGCCAGACAGCAACTGCTATAAATGAATTTTTCTATGGCCCATCAGCATTGATATTCCATCCAGACCCTCACCCCAAACCTACCAAATCACTTCTGGGCCTGCAGGCTGCTGGACTGGAGGAGGAAACACTGCAGATAAGCAGGACAGACAGTCCCATGTGCAAGAAGAGAGTGCAGGGGAGGGTACCTAGTGCCCTCTACCATTGTCCAACCTCCTCCAGGACCAGAAATCCAGTGAGACCCCAACCCCAGGGCCATCTCTTATCAGCTGCTCCCCACCTTAGCCCCCCTTCCATCAAACCAGTGCCCTCCTCATGCCCCTGGCTGCCCTTGATGCTCTCTCTGCTCTCCCACCTGGCAGGCTGGAGGAGGAGGGTGAGGAGTATGAGGACGACGAGGAGGATGAGGAGGATGAGGATGAGGAAGAGGAGGAAGGACCCTACTATCAGAAGAAGAAGAAGCAGAAACAGACAGGGAAGCAGAAAAAGACAGGGAAGGAGAAAAAGACAGAGAAGCAGAAAAAGACGGGGAAGGAGAAAAAGACGGAGAAGGAGAAAAAGACGGAGAAGCAGAAAAAGACAGGGAAGGAGAAAAAAACAGAGAAGGAGAAAAAGACAGAGAAGCAGAAAAAACAGAAGCAGAAGAGGAAGGAAGAGGAGCAGGAGCAGCAGCAGGATTTGTTGCCCTGGAACAGAAAGCCCAGGTCTAGGCGTCCTCGGCTTGTGCAGGAAGGGACAGGGGAGCTCGAGACACAGAGGATGGTGAGGAAAGACCCAGTGTGAGGGTGTTTGCCAGGCAAGGCAGAGGGGAGCTGCTGTGAGACAAGGGATGCCACATAAATGGGGTGAGGGGCTCAGACTTGGAGAGCTGCAGAAAGGCAGCAGAGATAGGCTCCCTGAAATAGGGGTCTCCTCCAGCCAGGTCTCATTGAGCTCTTGGAGATCTATTTCACACCCAAGATAGCTCAGCTACCTTAGGAGGCATAAAATCAGCAGGATGGCTTCTGTGGCAGTGTTGGAAACATAAAGGTTTTAATAAAAGGCAAAAGAAAAAACTTTTCACAGAGAAAAACCGAGCCAGGTGCAAGAGGTTCTTGCTCCTGGTAAAACACCCCTCAAAAGCCATTAGTTTCTTTGTTCTCTTATTTTTCTAATGAATTGCCCAGGTAGGACTTTTTGGCTTCTGTCCAATTAGCTATCCTTAAATTTGAGGTGAAGTCCCCCAGGTCCTATGAGATGCCTTTTTCACTGAGGAAAGAAACTTCTGGGCTTTTTTCCTTTTTAAGGAGACAAAGGATAGTTTTGTCACTCCATCAACAAGGGGCACATTCCTACAGCTCCCTCCTGCAGGCTCAGGACTGGCTGAGGGATTCACACTATCCCCCGTGGCCAGCAGGGAAACTGAGAAATGCTGGAAAGCAGAGATGATGGCTGGGACACAAATCCCACTGCCAAGGCTGCTCCAGCTCACAGGGGTGGGTCCCAACAGGAGGGCTCAGCCCCAGTGCTTGTGGTATTTTCAGGGGCCCCTCTGGCAGTAAGGAAAGATGAATCTTACTCCATAAGTTCTTAGAAGGCTAATTTATTAATATAATATAATATGTAATATTATATTATATATAACGTAATATGTTATATTATATATAATGTAATATAATGTAATATATAATGTAATGTAATATATAATATAATATATAATGTAATACGTTATATATAATATAATGTATTATAATATAATATATAATGTAATATGTTATATTATATTATATTATAATTATATTATATTATATTATAATTATACTATAATTATATTATATTATAATTATATTATATTATAATTATATTATATTATATTGTACTAAAGAATACAGAAGATACAGACAGAAGGCTTAACAAGGTACTCATGAAAAACTCTTGACTCTCTCCAGAGCCTTGACACAGCTGGCTGTGATTGGCCATTAAGTTAAAACAATTCACATGAAAGCAATCATACAATGACCAGTTGGTAAACAATGTCCAAACCACATTCCAAAGCAGCAAAACACGGGAGAAGCAAATGAGATAATTATTGTTTTCCTTTTTCTCTGAGGCTTCTCAGCTTCCCAGGAGAAGAAATCCTGGGCAAAGGGGATTTTTCCAGAAAATATGAATGTGACACTGGCACTGACACTGATGCCACCTGTGCTGTGTCCCCACAGGCATGGGCTTGGGATGCCATCCGGGAGCTTGTCAGGAGCTTCTGCAAGTTCAAGAGGGACATGAAGAATCAAACACGCCGTGCAGAATTTCAGGAGTTTCTCCGTCAGGAGCGAAGAAACAAGAGGGAAAGTATGTCCAGTGCGTCCTGCCACCCCTGCTCCTCCCTCCCCTGGCTTTAGATAGAGAAGAAAATGGAGAAAACCTGTCCCTTACCTCCCACCACCATCACTTAGTGCCCTGCTATGCTGTTGCATCTCTCTCAAGCAATGTTGCTTATACAAGTTTGCATCCCTGCCTAAAAAAAACCAAAAACACCCCAAAACAGGAAACAGTAAATGGAGCTAAGGTGAGACAGGCCAGAAAAACAAACAAAAGGAAATTGTTTTCTGGGTAACAGGGAGCTGGCCTGAACAGAAAGGTTACTCACAGGTTTGAGAGGAGGCAGGAAAAGCAGTTAGAAAAGTAATCTACTAAACACAAGAAACCTTATTTAGATCAAGAGAATTTTGTATATGGGGGAAACAGATTTTTTGCCCTTCATCCTCACTCATTATCTGCTTGTAGGCTCTGTGAGGGCCAGGGCCAACAGCTAGACAGACCAGCAGGCTTTAGCAACAGGCCATTCCCTGTGGAAACAGTGAACATAAGCACTCTGTGGGTGCAAAGAGGAGGAGGGAAGGAGGAGATCACCAAGCCAGAGGGAAGGTGTAGCTCACAGGGGTAGAAAGGCCCCAGCAAATTGCATGCAGCTAAGGGAAGCCCAGGTGAGGTGAAGGAGCAAACCCAGTGCTGGCCAGCAGCACACAGCATCTCTTCCCCTGCCTCAGACTTGCCTGTCAAGGAGAAGAAGAGCAAAAGTCCTGCCAAGAGCCCCCGCAAGGAGAAGGACAAGGGCAAGGGGCAGCAGCAGAAGGTGACGCTGATCAAACGCCGCATTTTGGACAAACAGATCATCATCGTCAACTTCCTCGTGGATGACCTCCGCTTTTACCTGGAGATGGACAAGTAAGTTCTTCCTCCACCTCCTTCTAGGTGCTTGGGCACCTGGTGCTACAGAATCCCAGAATGGTTTGGGTTGGAAGGGAGCTTAAAGGTCATCTCATTCCAGCTCCCTGCCTTGGGCAGGGATGTGTCCCACTGGACAAGGTTGCTCAGAGCCCCACCCAACTTGGCCTTGGCAACCAGCCTGCCTTGACTATGGCCCAAACTCATCTCTGATGGAGACCTCCAAAGCCCCCATTTCAGCCTGCAGTCATCCCCTGGCTCAGGGTTCCTGTTTGAACTCGTTTTGCTTTGGTAGTCCCAAGCGATTCAGCATTTGGCTACACCATTCTGGATGTCCCAGGTGTGGTGGCATTTCTCCCTTGACTTTGTCCACGTTCCCAACAAACCTCTAAGCCCAATCCATGGCCAATGGGCACAAAACCTGCAGCCAATACCCCCAGAACACGCAAATCCCCAGCTTTTAGTCCTCCTCTTTTCCCAAAAAGTGAATCCTGTGACCATGAGGGTGGCAGAAGAGGGAGGTGGCTTTCCATTCCTCCTGTGTCACTGCTCCATGGGATTGCTTTGAGGATGGAGGGTTAAGGATTGCTTTTCCTGTCCAAGCAAATACCAAATTGTCAGATTAAGCCCTTTTCTGACCCAGAGATGGGGCAACTGAGAGGCATTTAAAAACTTTTATTCCATTTTCAGTCTCAAGTCAAGTGAAGACAATACACATGTCTGGGTAACAGGGAGCTGGCCTGAACAGAAAGTTTACACACAGGTTTGAGAGGAGGCAGGAAAAGCAGTTAGAAAAGTAATCTACTAAACACAAGAAACCCTATTTCGATCAAGAGAATTTTGTATATGGGGGAAGCAGATTTTTTCCCTTTCATCCTCACTCATTACCTGCTTGTAGGCAGATAATTCAATCTATTACAATCAGAAGCCAATTATTTCTTAATTACAATACACTATAAGCATTTCTTGGCCTATCAGCTTTAGCCACACCATGCTGTAAATGCCTTAAAGCCAATCACCTAAAATTACTCCTCATGGGTCCCACTGCAATGCATCTTTCATAGTTCTATTTCTCTAAAGTACTTAGTCTTTTTTGCAAGGCCAAAGGAATTTAAGAATTTTCTACAAATGCACTTCCCACACCAAATTAAGCAAGAACAGGAGTGTCTAGCCTAGCAGTTAAGCAGCACTTGTCTCAGAGCAAGACCCCATGTGCCTTTGCAGGTTTTCCAGGCTGGCTGACGCCATGGAAGATGCAGAACCCCAGAACATGGAGTCAGAAAACTACGATTCCTTTCTCAAAAAGAAACTGGAGGTCATCAGCAAACTTTTCCTGGACTCTGAGATCCCCCCCAAGCTGAGGGTGAGACCCCAGGACCTGCCCAGGAAGGCTGCTCATCGCTCAAGGCCATGGCAGCACAGCTGGGAACAGTGGTGGGGAAAGAGGAACAGGGTTTGGATCTGCTGGGGGGGATTTGGGGTGTGCTCTGGAGCTTGGGGCTTCCACGTGGGCTGGGAGGGGTGGGAAGCAGCCCCCCAGCAGGCCCTGATAAATTGAGAATAAGAATGTGGATAAGGATGAGAAAGATGGGGAAGATTCTCCAGCATTAACTGCTGGAGAAATGCCAGGCCTGGGGTGCCAGGATGGTGCTGCACACCACCAATCCAGTCCTTTCACTCCTAAGAGGCCACTGTCACCACCATCCCCTCCCACTGCACCCACCCCAGCAGCTCTGCCATCTCCCCTTCCCACAGAAATCCAGGTGGGATCCTGCCCTTGTGCCTGGGGCAAGCAGCCAGGATGGAATTTGGGTCTGTGCTTAGAGACTGCTTAGGTGGGGTCAGGCAGAGAAACCTGGCCCCATCTGAGACATAAACTTTAAAGAATTCCGGGATTTTATAGGAGCTGAGGTTTTAGTTAGAGATAAGCTTTATTGAAGTTAATCAAAATAAATGGGTAGGCCTTGATGAAGTTAAGAGTGAGTAGTTAACTAATAACTGATTGCTTGTCAACACAATGTTTGGTTAGCTGGGTTTATAATGAAGAATATAGAGACTGATAAATAGCTTTTGGGAACATAAGACAATTGTGGCCTCCTCTGTTCTGAAACCAATTGAAGATGGGGAATGGGAGTTCTACCAAGAGTTCATTTGTCATATTTGCATTGAGAAGGTAGAAAGGTCAGAACGAGGAAGACTTCATTTACTTCCTCATTTTGGGACCCCTCCCCATGAAAGGGACCACCACCCATTTCAAGAAACAAACTGTGCATGTTTAATGGCTTTTGAACTAATAACCATACGAAGCAGGGACTGGGATATACCAAAGTTATGAATATGCATTTGTATTTTAGGTATTCAATACTTGTATAGATGAAAGGACTCTGTAATCACTGTAAATCACAGTGTGTATTTGGGAGCTATCCCATAATAAACACACACTTTCTAACTCTAAACTTTTAGTGTCCATCACAGTTGGATATCGGCACTACATCAATATCCATATTGGGAATGGGATGTACCAGAGTTATGAATATGTATTTGTATTTTGGGTATTCAATACTTGTATAGATGAAAGGACTCTGTAATCACTGTAAATTGTGGTGTGTATTTGGGAGCTATCCCATAATAAACACACACTTTCTAACTCTAAACTTTTAGTGTCCATCACAGTTGGATATCGGCACTACATCAATATCCATATTGGGAATGGGATGTACCAAAGTTATGAATATGCATTTGTATTTTGGGTATTCAATACTTGTATAGATGAAAGGACTCTGTAATCACTGTAAATTGTGGTGTGTATTTGGGAGCTATCCCATAATAAACACACACTTTCTAACTCTAAACTTTTAGTGTCCATCACAGTTGGATATCGGCACTACATCAATATCCATATTGGGAATGGGATGTACCAAAGTTATGAATATGCATTTGTATTTTGGGTATTCAATACTTGTATAGATGAAAGGACTCTGTAATCACTGTAAATCACAGTGTGTATTTGGGAGCTATCCCACAATAAACACACACTTTCTAACTCTAAACTGTTAGAGAGGCTTTGTCCATCACAGCTGGACATCGGCACTAGATCAATATCCATGTTTTGAATCAATCACATCAGGAGTGCTGCAAAGTGCTTTGCTCTGCTCTGTGCCCAGGTGAACATCTCTGAGAAAGAGAGGGATTTCATCCGGCGTTCATCCTCCAAGGGGCCGCTCACCCGGGCCATCTACCACAACGCCAAGGTCACCCTCTTCCCCATCCTGATGTACTTCTGGAGAAGGTACCTCTCCATCCCCTCTCTGCCAAGGTGCAGGAGGCTCTGGGCATGCCACCCTTTATCTCCAGCCACTTGTTCCTCTGCCATCAGGGAGGTTCCCAGGGAGGAGTTCTGGGCATGGAGAGGGACATGGGGTGCTCGCAAGGAGGTGTTCTGGGCATGGAAAGGGACCAGGGAGGAGTTCTGGGCATGGAGAGGGATCAGGGATGCTCTCAGGGAGGAATTCTGGGCTTGGAGAGGGATCAGGGAGGTTCCCAAGGTAGAGTTTTGGGCATGGAGAGGGATCAGGGATGTTCCCAAGGTGCAGTTTTGGGCATGGAGAGGGATCAGGGAAGTTCCCAAGGTGCAGTTTTGGGCATGGAGAGGGATCAGGAATATTTTCAGGGAGGAGTTCTGGGCATGGAGAAGGATCAGGGAGGTTCCCAAGGTGGAGTTTCGGGCATGGAGAGGGATCAGGGACGTTCACAAGGTGCAGTTTTGGGCATGGAGAGGGATCAGGAATGTTTTCAGGGAGGAGTTCTGGCCATGGAGAAGGATCGGGGATGCTCCCAAGGAGGAGTTCTAGGCATGAAGAAGGATCAGGGATTCTCCCAGGGAGGAATTCCGGCCATGGAGAGGGATCAGGGAGGTTCCCAGGGTGGAGTTCTGGCCATGGAGAAGGATCAGGGAATGCTCCCAGGGAGGAATTCTGGGCATGGAATGGGTGAGCAGCGGTGAGCTTGAAATGCAGATGAGATTCTACCTGGGAGCTCAGCTGGAATTGTCCCCTTGGAGCTCTGCTGTCCCCGCTGTTTCTCACACAGGTTCTGCACCTGGAAGGTGATGAGGACCTTTCAGGCCTACCAGGAGCTCAGCAGCTTTGGGGTTCCTGAGGAGGAGGAGGAGGAGAGCTTTGAGCTCCCTGAGGGGGACAGGAGCTCTCAGGACCCCAAGGGAGGCAGGAGCTCCCGGGGCCAGCAGCAGGACAGGAGCTCCAAGGTCCAGCAGCAGGACAGGAGCTCCAAGGTCCCACAGCAGGAGAGGAGCTCTCAGGAGCCCAAGGGGGCCAGGAGCTCCAAGGTCCAACAGGAGAAGAGCTCTCAGGAGCCCAAGGGAGGCAGGAGCTCCAAGGTCCAACAGGAGAAGAGCTCTCAGGAGCCCAAGGGAGGCAGGAGCTCCCGTGGCCGCAAGGAGGGCAGGGTTCCAGCCTCTTCACCTGCAAAAAGCCCCTCCAAAGCAGCCAAGAACCCTGGTCCCAAGAAGCTGGAGGCCATTGCCTCTACTACACATCATGCTCCAGGTTGGCTCTTCCAGTGCAGAAACACCCAGACCTGACATCTTTTAGGTTGACCCCCCTCCTTCACACAGCTTTGAGGGTGTATGTGGTGCAGGCCTGCTGGGAAAATGGAATGGAATTCTTTTTATTTCTTTTTCCCTGTCAAAATCAGTGAAAACTGTCCAGTGGGATTTTAGAAATTTTCTTTGGTGAATAGGGAAGTGAGCACAGAGACTTCCTATGCAAAGAGCTGTTGCATAATTCCTATTTATTTCAATAGCCAAGTTAAAAATAGTCAGGCACACCCCCTGCAACAGAAATAAAAACCCCCAATCTTTTGGGCTGCAAGTCAAATGGGAGCAGGAAAAGGAGAACAACTGTGCAGCCAAACACCAGGCATTCCAGGGAGGGTGCTTGGAATAGCTGGAGTGGAGAATAAGCTCCATCAGGCTTTGAGGTGACATCTCCAGGGAAAGAGATGTTTTTTCTCCCTCAGCCCCTTGTTTAGTTTTGATACACTGAATAACTCTAAACTGGAAAACACAAAGTGATGCTGAGCGCTGTCAGCCTGCCTGACAGCCCTCTCCTTGGCTTGAATATTCATTTGGAAATTGTCTAATTGATTTTTGATTAAAAGGGAAACCAAAATAGGCACATACTAATCTTGCTTTGACGGATGAGTGGGCGTCAGCAAGCTGCTGCTCTGCTCCCCTGTCATTTATCACTGTCAAGTTCTGGCTAAAAAGCAGCAGAGTTCGAGGATTTGGATGGCTCCAGGCAGGTGCTGGAGCTCCTGCTCCCCAGCAGGGCTGAGGTGACACAGCCCTGTGCCCCAGGAATGCCAGGCCATGTCCATAGCTCCAACCACCTCACCCCTTGGCCATTCCCATGGAAAACATCCACTCTTCAGCTTGGGTCTCCACCTTGTTACAGAGGTCTTTCAGGACCTTCTCAAAAGTCGTTGTTTTAATGCAAAAGTCACAAAAAAAAAAAACCTCCAGAAAAACCTCATCTATCACAGATGTATTCCAACCTGGTGATAAGGCAGAAACCTCGTGTTAGAGTGGAGTTACCCAGTGTTTGCCAGGATCTTCAGGGAGCAGAGAGAGTGACATTCAAACCGATTCAGATCAGAGATAGGGAGTTGTTTTTAACACTAGAGGGTGGTAAAACACTAGTTTAGGTTGTCCAGAGAAGCTGAGGCAGCCCCATCCCTGGGAATATTCAGGATCAGGTTGGATGGGGCTCTGAACGACCTGAGCTTAGTGGAAGGTGTTGGGGGCTGCACTGGATGGCTTTGAAAGGCCCCTTCCACCACAAATTATTCTGTGTTTAAATCAGTGCAAACTGCTGCAAGGCTTGGGGCAGTGCCAAGCAGCAGAGCCCGTGTTTAACCACAGCCACAGAGAGTGACTGCACTGGGAGCTGCTCTGGACACACAGAAAAGACCCTGATCTCTCCAGGATGGACATTAATCCCACAGGGACTACACTCCCCAAGCCACCTCTCCTTGCTGCATCTCACAGGGATGAGTGAGACGTGGGGTCAGAAAAAACAGGAACATTTATTTTTAACACCAGCCAGGCAGGAAAAAACCCCTCAGCTTGCCTGGCATGTGGGGGACAAGATGTGTGACCCACAATAGCTGCTGTGTCTGACTGTGCTGATGTCCACACCAGCTCCCAAGACACTTTTCTGCACTTTATGCTTCCAACAATGACCTTTCTTTAAGGGTCATCTTCTAACCTTTAGGTAAAAACCTTTAGGTTAAAATTTTACTTGAACTTTTAACCTTTAGGTTAAAATTTTACCTTCAGGTTAAAAAATTGCTTTTGAGCTGTCATTAAAAAAAAAATTAAAATTGCTTTTTTTGCCTTTTAAAAAGCACTGAAAAACACCTGTAAATGCAGAAAAACCTGCTCCTCTTTTATTTTGAGGGATGTGCAGACATGGTTTGAGCAGGGCTGGGTGGTGGCAGGCAGGGACCCATCTGCCATCATCACTGTGGCACTGTCCTCAGGCAGGCACAAAGCCTGGCACACCTTTCTTTCTGTAGAAAAATTCTTTTTCCAGTTTGTTTTCTCAATCATCCACAGATGTGGTTCAGAATGCTTCAGCTTGGCATCTGAGAAATGCATAAGCTGAATTACTAAAGAATGTCCCCAAATTGTTTCACTGTCAAGTCCTTGCTCAGCCATCCTTCCTTGTGCTCTGGGTAACCTCAAATGATTGGAGGGGGACAGCAGTGCTGTCCCCCCACTTTTGCCACCAGAGCACTGCATGTCTCTCCCCTCACCAGGTAAAAAGGCTCTCCTCTCCTACACAATGTCAGATGGCCTTGGGCTCCTGCTACCACGGCCCCCAAAGAAAACTGAGCCTCCAGAGCAGCACAAAGGTGAGGAAGCACTGAATGGAGCACTGAATGGAGCTCTCCTGCTCCTGGGGGCTGTGGGGATGGCAGCTGGGCTGGAGGGCTCCCTGCAGCAGCCCTGGTGGCATCTTTGTGCTGTTGTTTCCCTCAGCTGCAGATGCCAGTGGGGAGAAGAGGCCCTCGCTCAGTGAGCCCGCCCTGCAGGCTGGGTAGGTGCTCCCAGGGGTGCTCAGCTCCCCCAGAGCCCAGCAGCACAGCCTGTGGCCCCCTCAAATCACAGGGCTTGCTGCAGGATGCTGGGCAGCCCCACCAGCTCAAGAAACAGCCACAGAAACTCCCAGATGCTGCACAGAACCTCTGTGACCAGAACTGCTCCTTGGGAACATCCCTGATCCCTCTACATGGCCAGAGCTCCTCCTTGGGAACATCCCTGATCCCTCTACATGGCCAGAGCTCCTCCTTGGGAGCATCCCTGATCCTTTTCCATGGCCAAAACTCCTCCCTGGGAGCACACAACCATGTGCTATCCCTGCCCACCCTTTCCATGCCCAGAACTCCACTCTGGGAACATCCCTGATCCTTTTCTATGCCCAGAACTCCTCCTTGGGAATATCCCTGATCCCTCTCCATGCCCAGAACTCCTCCTTGGGAACATCCCTGATCCTTCTCCATGCCCAGAATTCCTCCTTGGGAACATCCCTGATCCCTCTCCATGCCCAGAACTCCACCCTGGGAGCATCCCTGATCCCTCTCCATGCCCAGAATTCCTCCTTGGGAACATCCCTGATCCCTCTCCATGCCCAGAACTCCACCCTGGGAGCATCCCTGATCCCTCTCCATGCCCAGAACTCCTCCTTGGGAGCCTTCCTGATCCTTTTCCATGGCCAGAACTCCTCCCTGGGAGCATGCAGCCATGTGTTCACCCCTTCCATGCCCAGAATTCTTCCCTGAGAGCATCCCTGATTCTTTTAAATACCCCAAACCCCTCCCTGGGAGCATCCCTGATCCCTCTCCATGCCCAGAACTCCACCCTGGGAGCATCCCTGATCCCTCTCCATGCCCAGAACTCCACCTTGGGAGCATCCCTGATCCCTCTCCATGCCCAGAACTCCACCCTGGGAACATCCCTGATCCTTTTCTATGCCCAGAACTTCTCCTTGGGAACATCCCTGATCCCTCTCCATGCCCAAAACTCCACCCTGGGAACATCCCTGATCCCTCTCCATGCCCAGAACTCCACCCTGGGAACATCCCTGATCCTTTTCTATGCCCAGAACTCCTCCTTGGGAGCATCCCTGATCCTTTTCCATGCCCAGAACTCCTCCCTGGGAGCACACAGCCATGTGTTCACCCCTTCCATGATCAGAATTCTTCCCTGAGAGCCTCTCTGATTCTTTTAAATGCCCCAAACCCCTCCCTGGGAGCATCCCTGATCCCTCTCCATGCCCAGAACTCCACCTTGGGAGCCTTCCTGATCCTCTTCCATGGCCAGAACTCCTCCTTGTGAGCACACAGCCATGTGCTCACCCCTGCTCACCCTTTCCATGGCCACAACTCCTCCTTCGGAGCATCCCTGGTCCTTCTCTATGCCCAGAACTCCTCCCTGGGCACTCAGAGCCCTGTGCTGGTCCTTTGTCACCCTCACCCTGCCTTCAGCACCAGCAGCCACTGATGCAGCATCTCTCCCTTCCCTGCAGGACCTAAGGGAAGCTCAGCCCTCCCAAAACAACACCCACACAGGTGTAATCCAAGGAAGCTGAGCAGCCTGGACGCAGGGAATTGTTTGCACTCAGCAAGAAGAAACCTAAAAATAAAGCAAGTGACAGCATCCTCCAGCTTACCTGGTGACAGCACAGCAGCTCACAGCTCACAGCCCTGGCAGGGAGGTGCTGTGTGACACATGCTTGCAGCTGAAACACCACACAAATCTCCTTCCTCACGTGGATCTGGGAAATGCTCCTCAGCTCCTCACCTTCCCACACAAATGAAATACTTCCTGTGGGTAGCAAGGCTGAGAGAGCCCATTTGGTTCACTTGCTCAGCTGGCTGCTGAGATGGGGCCTGCTTTGCAAAAGCCTTTCTGAATTTCCAGCAAAAATCAGCTCATGTCTGACTGGGGCTTCAGCATGCTTTGTTTGGTGAGGTTTGGGTTTTTTGTTGGTTTTTTTTAAGCCTGTGTGTGTTTACAAAGCACAAATCATAGCAAGGGCTTTAATTCTCCCCACGTGAAACTGAGTCAAAGTGACTTTGCCAAGTCACCAGGAAGCTGCAGAAACCACACATATTCTTTGGACCTTGTGAAGAAAGGACCACAACCTTTATCAGTTTGTCAGAGGCAAGCTCTCAGCTTTGTCATTTTGAGCTATTTTTAACCACTTTTTGATTCCAGATCCTAGAAGAATGCATCCTGGGAATAACACCAGGTGCATTGCAAGGCAGAGGACAACATGTTTCATATTTATCACTTCTGATTATCAACACTTTGCCTCTGGAGGATCAAAGATACCCAAACCCAAGAACATTTATTTAACTGAAGGGCCTGGGAAGCTGATACCATTCCTACAACACAAAATGTGACCAACTCTCAGAACTGCTCTGCTGGAAGTTGATTTTGCCCTGAAAGCTTTCAGCCCCAAAACCTTGCTGTGTTTTTATGAGCTTTTCACCAACACTCCTGAGCCCAGCTGAGCCCAGGCTCTCTAAGGCCTCACAGATGTGCCTGAAGCTCAGCACAGCAAAACCAAAGCCTAAGAACAGCCTTCACTGCACTGCCTCTGTGGGCTGCTTTGTGGGTTTGTTTCTCAGAGCAGCAGATGAGCCACGGGGAGCTGGGAGCATCCCTGTGCACACAAGCATCCACATCCTCAGCATGCCAGAGCCAGGAGAGGCAGCACCTGAGCCCATCACTGGGCTCAGCCAGCTGTCCTGGGGAGCCCCAGCAGAGCAGAAAGGCAGAGGCACAGCAAATGCAGGCAGGAGAGCAGGGCAATGGAGCGTGTGGGCTCAAATCACAGCCCTGAGGCAAAGGCAGCACCTCTCAGATGGCCATTGATGCTGGCACAGCTCACAGCACTAATTCTGGCAGCTGGTTCTGCCCCCAGCTCCCCAGGGCTCCTCCATGGGGCTGTGCCCCAGACATTGCCACAGCACCAGCTGCAGTTTTCCATCCTGCCCGGTGTCTCACTGGCCCATCCTCCTGGCAGAGGCAGCCTGGTGTTTTTTACAGAATCACAGAATCACTGGGTTGGGAGAGACCTCCAAGATCATCAAATCCAACCCAGCCCCAACACCTCAACTGAACCCTGGCACCCAGTGCCACATCCAGGCTTTGTTAAACACACCCAGGGATGGGGACTCCAGTACCCAGACCATTCCACAACTTTACCACTCTTTCTATAGAAAACTTCTTCCCAATATCCAACCTGTATTTCCCCTGGTGCAACTTGAGGCTGGGTCCTGTGGTTCTGTCAGCGCTGCCAGGAGAAAGAGCCCAACAGCTTTGCTCAAACTCCTCAAGCCATAACCACCTTTGTTAGGGTGAAGAAAAGGCTTCTCCCAGCATGCCTTGCTGTGATATGCAGATTAAATTTATCCCATTGGCCCTTCCACCCCTGTGCCCTCATCCCATTGGCCCTGGTGTTCTGCTCCACCCCTCAAAATCCATATATAAACCCCTGCTTTCCCTGTTTGAGTAGCTCTTCATCCCTTGACTCTTTTGGTGAAGAGGTTCAATAAAAGTCTCTTTGGAGCCCCACAGGAAGAGCTGAAATGACCTGGAGTGAGCACAGATGTGCCTGTTCCATCAAGGTGTTTTTTCTAAGAAGCTTCTTCAGGAAAGCTGTGGCACTGATGCTCCAGGAGCACTCTGCTCTGCAGGTGCTGTGCCTGGATCAGCTTTCTCCTCTGACACCAGAACAGAGCACAGGAGCAATCCCTGGAAATTCTTCCCAGCAGCCAGATCACCTCAGAGAGATAAATCACAGCCTGGCTGGGTTTAGTCCCTGCTCTGTTTTGAGGCTGCCTGTTGTGTAACAGCAGGAACAACAAAATCTTGTGCCAGCTCTTAGTGCCTCCCCAGCCAGGGTGCCCTCTTGCACCTGCCTGCTACCACAGCAGAATTCTCCCCTCAGTGACATGGGGACAGCAATGAAATCACCACATCCCTTAAAATGTAGCTCAGGTGCTGTTCTTGAAGGGTTTCAGTTGGGATGGATTCTATGTAGGACCAAAATAATGAGTAGATTTTCCCACAAGGGAAAATGCTGATCAAAACAGGGCCCTGACATTATTTTTTCACACTGGGAAAATATGCAGTGATGTTTAAAGCATGTCAATGAAATATTTGTATGGGTCTCTTTTAAACACAGCATATTTTGTAGATGACAATGACAAAAGGAAGTCATAGTAGAAAACTCACTCACTCCTCACCATTAAGGTAAGTGCCTCAGCCACAGTGCAGGCTCATATGCCCATCCTGACCCAGCCCTTCAGTGGAACAGCACAGTGAGGGTAGAAGTTGCAAAGGTCCCAGAAAGCAGGAAATGTGGCATTTTACAGGGGGCTGGAGGAGCCCAGCCCGTGGCCTCCCTTCTCTTCATGCAAGAGCAGAAATGCTGCCATGGCCCAGGGCACCCCATAGCCCCTGCTCCCTTCACTGCTGAGACCTGAGCATGCATCTCTGGGTGTCCTCCTGCCTTCTGGGCATGAGAAACACACACTGAGCAAGAAAACAAAAAAAAGAGCAGGGAGGAAAGGTAAAAAACCCAAAAATAATGGTGCAAGAGGAGCCAGCATTCTCCAGGTTGCATTTTCTCATCGACAGCTGCGTAGTCAAACTTTCAGAATGTATTTAAGAGGTTCCCAGGAGCCTCAGAAGGACCTTTGCTCCAAGGCAGGAGCACTGATGCAGCTGGTGGTTTGACAGTGCTGCAGAACCTCTCTTCATGTGCAGAGGGGATGGGGGAACCTCCTTTCTAAAAGAGCATGGAGTCAGTTTTCTAGTCAAGTTTATTTCAACTTTGTTTCTGCGTGGGGTCATTGAAAGGACAACGATTGGAGTTTGGGAAAAAAAAACCACAAAAACCAAACCAAAACAAACAAAAAACCCCACCAAAAAAAGCACCCCCAAAACAAACAAACAAACAAGCAAACAAAAAAAAACAAAAATGAACAAACCACCAAACAAAACAAAACAAAAACAAACAAACAAAAAAAACCAAAACAAAAAAAAAGAAACACAAAAAAAAACCCAAAAAATCAACCTTTTCAACACCTAAAAAATATTTCCATAAGCAGCATACAATAACAGAGCAAATCAGAGCACCCAAAGCTCATGGTTGTTACACCAAACTCCTTGGAATCTTTCCTAATTCAAGTCCTCCATACTCCACACTCACACAGAGTATGGGTGTGCTTTACCCCATCTCCTTACCCACATCTTCAGCTCTTTTTGAGGTGAATAAATAAGCAATAGAAGGAGTGATGGTGGATCAGACATGGGGCAGGAGGCAGTGACATCCTACAGAAGAGGCTCCTGGAAGTCTGCGAGGTGGCTGCACCTGGGGTTCTGCCGTAAGCTGTTGTACACATACATGGTGAGTTCTGGGAAAGCCTCCAGGAAATACTCAGCATAGTCTTTTATTTTGTTGGTGATCCTGAAAGAGAACAAAAGCAAACAGGATTTTTAAAGCCTGTCCAAGGGGAGGATGTCCTTGCAGAGAAAAAGCCATTTCAGAGAGGCTTTCTGGTAACTTGGAGAGGTTTCCTAGAAATCCCAGAGCTGCAACTTTTCTACTCCTCAATCCTTTTTTTTTTTTTTGGTTTTTTTTTTTTTTGTTTGTTTGTTTTTGTTTTTTGTTTTTTTTGCTATTCCTCCAACACCTCCATCTGTCTTTCACTTTCATCTTGGGTAGATCTCTCAGGCATGTGGTGGGAATTCTTGGGCTTGTCCTGGGCAAAGACAGGACTTGGTGATCCTTGAGGGTCCTCTCCAACTCAGGATATTCTTTGAGTCTATGGCAGAGGCAAGGATGAGAACACTTACTTTTCATCTTTGTGTTCATCCATGTTTCTCATGAGCCTCAGGAGCTGGGTGACATCATTTCCATATTTGGTAGGTTTTGCATTCCTGGGTTTTTCCATGGCATGTAAAATATCTTTGTCAATCTGAAAGAAAGCACACAGATTATTCCCTGCCTTTCACACCCCACAAGAACCAATAGACTTTGAAGGTTTGCCAGCCAATTTGAGAATTATCAATCCCTTTTATCACCCCAGTTAGCAGAGCTCCCTTTAGCATCAACATCTTCTGACTACATGCCTTCGACTGAATTGTTTTTTCCAGTTGTCTGTATTTTGTGTGGGGCTACTTTTTCCAGTTCCATTTTTAAACACTCAGAAAATCTTCTGCCTGAATGTCCAGCTCAAACCTGATACCAACCCAAATTGAAGAGGATTACCGTTTTGGTCCACTGTGGATAAGGAAAAGCTTTCTTAGTGGCATTAGGATCTTGAAAAATACTTTTTTTGTTTGGGTCATCTTTGATTTTATTCCATACACTCTTCAGGAAGTTGAACCTGCTGTGGGATGAGAAGCTTCATTAGCTGCAGTGGGATCTCCCAGTGGGATTTCCCAGCACTACAGGCAATTCCCACAGCAAGATTCCACCTCCTTTGTACTCCCAGGCCTTACCTCTGATTGCTCCAGAAATAGGGATGTTTGCTCAACCCTTCCAAGCCTCGTTCATCAGGAGAGAACAGGCTTTGTACCAGGTCCAGAGCCTCCGTGTAATCTGGGGAATTGCGAACCAAATCCTCAATTCCAACTTGCTGGAGGGGTTTCCCACCCCCTATTAAAATGTAGAGCACGAGCCTGCCCAGGGCCTGCAAAGAGACATCAATGCTCCTGTGCCACTGGCACCCAGCCTCAGCCCTATGGAAGAGGACTCGTGTCCCCAAACCCTGCAGGGGCCCAGAAGTATAAAATACACACCTGTTGGAACCCTGGTCACTGAGAATTTGAGACTTTCTGTGATGACAGGCACTGACCCCCAGGAGAACACTGCATTTGACCTGAGGCCGTGGAGAAGGCTTCCAAAATTGAACGATAGAACTGGGATTGTGGGTGTGGAGTTTGATTAAAAGTGTGTAATATCACATGGTGGAAAACTTAGAGTTTGAGTTTTAGACTATAGTAATATATATAAAGTAAGATGGAGGTTTTAGGGCCATGGCTGGTCCTTCTGCTTCACCTTCGTCTCCGTGGGTTTGGGTGGTTTTGTGTAATTGGATAAAAAAGTCCACATTGTGGGCTACAGGTGGTTGGGTTAAAAGTAAAAATAATTAAAAGTGGGTTGGGTCATTGGGTTAAAAGTAAAAATAATTTAGGTGTCACTTCTTAGTTGGACAGTTTATCCTTAAAAGGCTTTATAGAGAGAGAGAGAGACATGGTTCCATTTTCAGTTTGTTAGAGTGAAGTGCGTAGAGCTCAGTGTTTGTGAGACTGCAATATAGATAAGAACTAACAAATATCTGAGTCCCAACAAGAAATACCATCTCACACATTTCATCCCAACCCTGGCAAAAAGAAGTTAAGATTCAACACACCCAACACAAACCTTGAAGCTGTGTGCACCAGGACAGAGGAGATGGGCATCCAAACCAACATCCTTCTTATGCAACATCTGTAACTACACTGATTTCCCCACAAATCAAAGCATTTTCTAGCTGGGAATGCAAAAAGCCTTTCCCTAGGACCCACAGTTACAGAGCACCCAACATTTTAAACCATAGGTTGGTTCACAAAGAACTTACCTGTAAATCTGACTTGACAAGTTCTTCTTGGCCTTCAATCAATCTTCTTTTATTACAAAAGTCCGCCAAGTAAATTTTGCCACCTAAATCTGGGGAAGTAAGAGAAATTGTTAGCAAATAAAGGTGGCAAACCTTCATTTGGTCCATTGCTGACTTCTGGATGGCCCCTTCTTTAAAAAACAGTTTCTGGAGGCATCTGTGATGGGTTGGTCTGACTGCAGAGCCCTGGAGAGGCAGGCAGAACTAATGGGATTTGTAAGCTTGTTCTCTCTGTGAACCTGTCTGTACCTATTTAAAGAGGAGATCTGTCACAGACATGTTTTATGAAAAATCCTCTCGTTAGGATCTTTTCTCCTGAGAAGCTGAGAGGCCTCGGAAACAAAATGTAACCAATGGTTATCTGCTGCTGTGGAATACAGCAGGTGCATCTGGGATTGGTCTCATGTGGTTGTTTCTAATTAATGGCCAATCACAGTCAGCTGGCTCAGACTGTCTGGTCAGTCACAAGATTTTATTATCATTCCATTCCTTTCCTTTCAAGCCTTGTGATGAAATCCTTCCTTCTATTCTTTTAGTATAGTTTTAATATAATATATATCATAAAATAATAAATCAGCCTTCTGAAACCTGGAGTCAAGATCCTCATCTCTTCCCTTGTCCTGGGATCCCTGTGAACAGCGCCACAGAGATCTAAAGCCACCCCCTTCAGCACAAAGACATCTCTACTTTTACAGACAGCTGTGAGGCACCTTCTTCTCTAAACTTCAGGGAGAGCAAAATTGCTCTCCCTGAAGTTTAGAGAAAACATAAAGAAGTGAAATGAAAAACATAAAGAAATGAAAACATAAAGAAAGCAAAACGAAAACATAAGGGAATCAAAACGTAACCTATTACGAAGTTCCCGGGCTGTAGATCCTGGTGAGCAAATCCGAGGGAGTGCAGCTCTCTCAGTGCCTGGAAGATGATCTTCAGAGCAGCTTTGTAATCCTTCTGGCCTTCAGGGTCCTGCAGGTGCTCCTGGAGGTTTTTCTCCCAGAGTGGGAAGCACAAGTACATGCAGTCTTTTTCCTTCTCGCACTGGAAGAGCTTCAGTAGATGTTCGCTGTGAGAACATTTTTCAAGGAACTCTTTCTCTCTGTCACCCTCTGCACTGCGGGTTATTTGCACTGCCACCTCTGTCCCTCCGTGGAGCCCGAGGTAGATGCCATCCTGAATTTTCTGCTGGATGTATGGAAATGTCTTCAGTTTGCCAATCATGGGGCGATACATTTGATCCAGGTTTTTCAGCTGGGCCCTCCAGCGTTTGCTGTGTGGCTCCCATGCTCTGGGGGTCTCTGGAACAAACCTGACGTTGTACTCACGAAGAAGGTTTTCCATCCCAGGAGAACGATTCCTCCTGGCAATAGCAATCAGGTTCCCACGGTCCGTCCTCGCTCCCTTTTCACACAACAACTTTGCTATTCTGCAATCATCTTTCTCCACAGCCACCATCAGGGCTGTGTTGCCTTCCTCATCTGCATCATCAATATCTATCTCATCCTTCTCCAACAGAGCTGTCACCAGCTCCGGGCTCTGCATTTCAACAGCCAGGATGAGGGCAGTTTTCCCGCATTCATCTTTGCTCTTCACATCCACACCGTGCTCCAGCAGGAAGTTAACTATGGGCACAGGTGACTCATGCTTTCTTTTGCCTGAACCCTCCTTTAGGGCATGGATCAGGGCATTCCTGTCTCTGTTGTCACAGATGTTCACATCAGCCCCCATCTCCTGGAGCAGGATTTTCACAGCCGAGAACTGGCGCTCCCTGCAAGCGTCCATCAGTGCTGTGGCCCCTCCTTTGTGCAGCTTGGCTTTCTCCTTGCTGGGCTCCCTCCTCAAATTCACCTTTGCCCCTCTGCTGTAGAGGAACCTCAAGGCTTCCTCCATCCCGTACCATGCAGCCTCCATGAAGGCTGTGAAGCCATTGATGTCCTGCTCGTTGATGTCTGAGCCCTGCTCCAGGAGGAGCTCCAGGACCTGCACGTTCCCTGCAATCCCTGCCTCAATAAAGGCAGTGCCCCCATTGTCCTTCCTGGCATGCACAGAAGCTCCTCTGGCCAGCAGAAGCCGGACCAGCTCCTCCTCATTGATTCTCACTGCAGTCTGCAGGGGTGTCCAGCCACTGCCCACCTTGGAATTCACATCTGCCCCTTGCTCCAGCAGCTCCAGCACAGCTGTTTTGTCCTTGTTGTACACAGCAGCATTTAGCTCTGAGTTAAGGACTTCTGCTGTCTTCGTCCTGGGAGGGGTGGAGGTCTCCTGGTTGTGAGCTGGGGACTCCATGGTGCTCAGAGGGAGGGCTCTGGGTTCACCACCAGAACCCAGGGCTCCACAGGAGGAGGGAGAGGTGTGATGGTCAGAGGGAGGGCTCTGGGCTCACAACCAGAAGGAGGGAGATGTGGGATGGTCACAGGGAGGGCTCTGGGCTCACCAGCAGAAGGAGGGAGAGGTGTGGTGGTCACAGGGAGGGCTCTGGATTCACCACCAGAAGGAGGGAGATGTGTGATGGTCACAGGGAGGGCTCTGGGCTCACCAGCAGAAGGATGAGAGAGGTGGGATGGTCACAGGGAGGGCTGTGGGCTCACCACCAGAAGGAGGGAGAGGTGTGGTGGTCACAGGTAGGGCTCTGGATTCACCACCAGAAGGAGGGAGAGGTGTGGTGGTCACAGGGAGGGCTCTGGGCTCACCACCAGAAGGATGGGAGATGCGTGATGGTCACAGGGAGGGCTCTGGGCTCACCACCAGAAGGAGGGAGAGGTGTGGTGGTCACAGGGAGGGCTCTGGGCTCACCACCAGAAGGAGGGAGAGGTGTGGTGGTCACAGGGAGGGCTCTGGGCTCACCAGCAGAAGGAGGGAGATGTGTGATGGTCACAGGGAGGGCTCTGGGCTCACCAGCAGAAGGAGATGTGTGATGGTCACAGGGAGGGCTCTGGGCTCACCAGCAGAAGGAGGGAGAGGTCCAGGGCTCAGTGCTTTCAGAGTAGGGCATGTGCCAGGCGTGGCCATCGAACACTGGGGGCACTTTTGAGGGCTCTGTGGTCTTCACCTGATTAATGAACAGAAAATGCTGTTTCATTAGGCTGTGAAAGCTCACCATTTACACTCCATATGTCCTGTGAGAGGGGCAGCTGAGGACAGCAGTGCCAGTGCCAGCTGGGAGAGCCAAGGCCTGGAGAGAAGCACAGCTTTAGCACTGATGGACCCCTTGTTTCCTTGCCTGGCCCCAGCCCCTCTCACAGCCCCCCTCCCACAGGTGTCCCTGCTGCTTTTGCTGTAAATATCATCTCACACTCATCCCAGGTTACCTGATAAGCCATCAGTGTCAGGTGGAGATGGGCATTCCCCTTCAGTTTTGGATGGCAGCCACACACAGTCCTGACTGCCCCTGATCCAACACCTGCAGTGAGACAGAAATCCTTAATCCCTCCTGCTTCTAGAGACCAGGAGGAGACCCCACCTGACAGGAAGCCTCTCCTAAGCTTTTCACCACGTTAGGAGATTGATCAGGTAGGGCTTAATTTGTCTTTTTCTGTCTGGTTTCTAGAAAAAGTGGGGCTCCAATACCCATTTTCTGATCAGCACTTTCAGGAGTTACTGCCTGACAAGCTGAACTGGAAATAAATTACCTAAGCAAATCAGGAAAGGGACAGAGAAGTCTTAAGTTATAAAAGCAAAGTATAAATTTACATGAATTTACCCTCAGGAAAGCCAAAGATTGGTTATTGGATGGTTTCTATCCCCTGACCAAGGAATAATCACAGAATTTCAAGAAACAAATACAGCATTTCATTGATTTTGATGCTTTTCATTTTCTTGTATTAATTTCTATACCTTTAGCCACAGATTAAAAAAAAAAAAACAAAAGGTACTTTCCTGGCCAGAAAAGCAGCACAGCATCCCCTGGGCACAGTGGGGCTGAAGTTCCTCACCTCTGTCAGGACAGCAGAACCCTGGGGAGGAGGAAGAGAGGGGCTGAGCACCTTCCTCCTCCTCCTCTGAGCAGCAGAGTCACAAGATCTGCACTCCAGGAAATGTTTCAATATTTCTATCCCCGCCCCACTGACTTTTGACCATGCCTGGGTGTCCTCACGTGTCACCCAGCCCTGCCTGCTGCCACCCACAATGACACAGCCACCAAGGTGTCCCCAAATATGTGCTGGCCCTGCCAGGAGGATGCTGGGGTTCTGGGGGAGGTGCATGCAGGAAAGTAAATTTTTTTTTTTAGGTATAGAAATTAATACAAGGAAATGAAATGCATCCAAATCAATGAAATACCGTGTTTATTTCTTGAAATTCTTGGAATTCTGTGTTATTTCCTGCTTGGCAGGGAAATAAACCATCCAAAAACCAATCTTTGGCTTTCCTCAGGGTAAATTCATGTAATTGGTGCCTTTTTTTCAGCATGCAGCAGAGAAATCATGAGCCAAGTGCTCTCCCCCTGCACCCAGACCCTGCTCAGAAACATCTGCTCAGCAGTGCTTCAGGAGCTGAAGGCCTGGAGGCATTGAGTGCTCAGGGCTGTGGATTTGTGGGGGCATTTGGGGTTTCATTTTAACCTTTTCCTCTCTGTGAAAAATGCATATTTTATTATTGCCTTTCTGCAAATATTAAAATGAACATTATATGTGTTGTGTTAGAAAGTGATGCTGTACTAATTTTCTTAATTAGTGTGTTAAATACAGTTTTAGGTTATAACAAAATGTTAAAATAGAAACTATGCTATGTAAGATATTTTTTTAAAGAAAGGACTTGCAGTGAGATAGCAGCCACAGGACACCTGAATCTTTCAGAGAAAGAGAATTTATTGCTCCATTATCAGAAGAAATGAACTTCTTCCTGCCTTGATCAGCCCTGGAGACACCATCAGGATTGAGAGGAAGAAGCTGACACTGCCCAGACAGAATCCTGTGTTTGAATGGAATTTATGCATCATGGATGAGGTGTATGAATATGAAACAGGCTGTTGCTTTTAAGGGTTAATCCTCTGTTAACGTGGGTCCTTTTTCGGGCTTATTTTGCCCAGGAAAAGGTACCCGGACTGTCTGTAACTCTTTGTTTCTTTTGTCTCACATTGTCCTAATCCAAATTGTCCAAATTATTATTACTCTAATTATATTGCTATTTTCATAACCATTTTATTATCCTTAAACTTTTAAAAATTTTAAAACCAAGTGATTGGCATTTTTCACACTCACCTTTTTGGCAAATCCATCCACGTGAGGGGATTAAGTGCTGCTAAATGACTCCCAGGCAGTCGCTGAGCTGCAGATATGTGGGTTCCTCCCTGGCATCAGCCTGGCACCCTGCCCCTGGTAGGCAGCTCTGTGTAAACACCCAGCCTGCTCCTCCAGGCCCTCCTTATCTGCCTGGAAAGCCTGTGCAGCAGACACACAGGAGGAGCCCAGGCTCTGGTGATGTCCCACCCAGTTTCCTTTGTGGTGGTACCAGCTGTGGGTTTCTCTGGGTCTGGATTGAAGGCACTTGAGATGATAGTTCATGTTCAGACTCAAGTGTTTATTATTTCTTATCAGTGAAACAGTCTCACTACTGTGAGTTCAGCAGCTTTTCAGTAGAAGGCACAAAATGGCCAACAATCTCTTGGTACAAGGTCTCCTAAGACTAATCTATCCTATTAAGAGCTGACACCTGGATTATTTTCCCAATAACTGATCCCAAAGAGCCCACAATGAGGACTTTTCTGCCCAATTGCAAAATGCCACCCAAACCCATGAAGAAGGAGGAAGAAGCAGCATGAAGAAGAAACCCAGGACAACACCCTGTGCCCTCCATCTTGCTTCCATCCATAACACACTAAAAATCCCAAAACCTCAATTTCTCACCAAGTGATACACCTACACCACTCTCTATAATCTATTTCACACTTTTGTGGATTCCAGTCTATCTTGAAGATCTGGGAAACTTTCTCCATGGATGAGGGTCAGAGTCAGTGCTGCCCTGGGGGTCAGGGCACCCCAGAGCAGACAGGGAAATATTCCCAGTGCCCTGGGTTCCCACATCCTTCACTGCCCTGTGAGGTGAGATGAGCTCAGCAGAGCCTGTGCAGCTCCCCCAGGCACCTCCACTGCTCTGTGCCAGCAGCAGGATGCAGCTCACACCTGAAATCAGGCTGGAACTGTATCCATCAAATGATCCCCGACTTTCCCTGGTGCCTGGGCACATGCACAAACTGGGAATCTGCATTTGGACATGGAGACATGGCCTGATACAGGCACAAGGGCAGGGAAAAGCCCTGAAAGGGCAGGGTGGACTTTGGCTGGCTGGGGAAGAGCTTTTAAGGTAGACAAGTACTTTTGGATGAAAATTTGGCTCTTCTGGCATTTGAATTTTGCAAAGCTCAGCCAAGGTAATAGGTTTTTAAAGGTAAATAGATAATTACAAGGTCTTGGCTTGTTCCAGTCAGCAGTCTTGCTTTGGCTCTCATTGTAATTTGAGTTATCATCTCTATAATTGTAAAAACTGTTTTTGGAGACTGCCATTGTGCAGAGCCCAGTGTAAGGAGGGGATGACTGGGGGAATCCATAAAATCAGAGGGCTTTGGGAAAGCTGCTAAAGGCACACCAGAAAAAAATACAGTTGGCCCCAGACTAGCGCTGTGGAAGGACTTTGTCTGGGTGGGGAAGAGCTTTTAAGGTAGACAACCACTTTTGGATTAAAATTTGGCATTTCTGGCATTTGAATTTTGCAAAGCACAGCCAAGGTAAT
This sequence comes from Agelaius phoeniceus, assembly GCF_051311805.1. Taxonomy (NCBI): domain Eukaryota; kingdom Metazoa; phylum Chordata; class Aves; order Passeriformes; family Icteridae; genus Agelaius; species Agelaius phoeniceus. Next base: position 9,845,835 of record NC_135272.1, on the reverse strand, counting down.
CATTTTTTTAAAGGTAAATAGATAATTAGAAGGTCTTGGCTTGTTATAGTCAGCAATGTCGTTTTGGCTCTCATTATAATTGGAGTGATCATCTCTATAATTGTAAAAACTGTTTCTGGAGTCTGCCATTGTGCAGAGCCCAGTGTAAGGAGGGGATGATGTGTGGGACTAAAAGAGAGGTGTCCCATCTCTGGGTGCAGCCCTGTGTGTGTTTTCTGTGTATATCCCACTCCCTTGCTCACATCTCCACGCCAGCTCTCACCAAACTCTGCCTCTGCAGGAGTCACATCCCGGTACCTCATTGGGCATCCTGCTTCCCACAGCATCCACAGGCTCTGGGAACATCCCACGGTCTCTGCATGGAATTCTGCAGGGTTTGTGCTGCCACAGGAGGCCTTGACACAGCCCCAAAGGGACAGAGACTGTGCAAACTCGGGGGCAGTCTCCAGTCTGTCCCACGGCTCTCTGGATCTCATTTTAATTCACAGCAAGAATCTCTCCCAGTTTGACCAGGGCTGTGGCTGCAGCTGCTGGTGCTCAAGTAGCCATTTTCAGGCTGCAAAGTAGACAAACAACCACAGCAAGGGCACATTTCGGCTTCAAAGCCAGTAAAGACATCCAAAAAAGCCAAAAGGCATTAAAAAAAAGGCCAATATAACAACATCACATCACCCACCCACCCGAGTACAAGAGCCTTCTTCAGCTTGCTGGTTTAATTAAAATCATTTATTATCTTATGGTGGGAAGATGAAAATCCCTAGGATGGTAGGAATCCAAACCCTACAGTGGTGGGAATGAGGTGTTTGCAACCAGCAGGGCAGTGGCAGGAGTGTCCTGTGCCTGCATCCAGTGAAGAAGGGTTTGCTGCCAGTGCTTTCCTGATCCAAATTGTTCTTCACAGAGCCCTAAGTTTGAACTCTGAGTCCCTGCAACAGGCAGTTTCCAGGGAATGAAAGGGTCTCCAAGGAGTAACAGAGCTCCTCTCCACCATCACCATTCTGTAGTCTCTGGGTTATGGAGTTCCTGCTGTATTTTTGTACATCTGCACAGTCATTATTTGCCCCCACGCACCCAGGGACTCAGGAGATGAGCTGCTGAGACACAGACAGCAGGGAAATCAAGGGCACAGCTAAGCAAATCTCCTTTTTCCTCCATTCTGATGGACTCACACCCATTTTTGCATCCCTTCCCCTGAGATGACATCTCCCGAGAATCCTTGTCCTCCCAGCAGCCACAAATAGACACAGAGCAAAATGTGGCAACAAAAACTGCCTGCCAAGGGCAAAATCATTTTTTAAAGGAGCTATGAATAGTAGGGTGAGGTTTTTTTCTTCATGTTCCCTTCACGTGCTTTCCTATTATATTTCCAAGTGGGAATATCCCAGGGTTTATGTGCTTGGCCGTGCTGATGTGACTCTCAGTGCTGGAACACAACCCTGGAAAATAATCCACAGAAAGATGGCAGGTGATGCTACCCATGGAGGAGCATCAGCCACTTCTCACAGAACCCTTTAGGTTTGGGAAAGACCTCCAAAGTCATTGAGCCCAACCTCCAAGGTCATTGAGTCCAACCATCATCCATCACTGCCAAGTCCAGCATTGAACCACATCCCCCATATCTATGCCTTTTCTGGAGTATTTTTACCTTTTTTAAACTTAATTTTTTCGTTTTTCTGGTCTACTGCTCAATCCTCATCACCACCAAAAAAGAATTTTTAGCCAGCAGGGAAGGAGAGGTGAGGGCAACAACAAGGCAGGTAGGGACCTCACCAAGCAGGGCAGCACATCCCAGTCCCTGGGCAAAGAGAGCAGGGCAGAGGCATTTAAAACAGCCCAGAGCAGCCAAAACAGGTCAGAAAAGGAGTCAGGCTGAGCTTAGATGCCTTTCCCAAGGAGAGCAGGTGGATCTCCAGCAGGATTTCTCCCAGCTGTTCCTCATCCCCATCCTTCCCCCAGGCTGTGGCTGTGCCATGCCCCAGGCTCCCCTCCCATGCAGGCAGCCCAGCCCTGGGGAGGCAGGAGGGCTGGTGGATTCAGCCCTTGTCTGACCCAGAGATGGGGCAACTGAGAGGAATTTTAAAGACTTTTATTCCATTTTCAGTCTCATGAGAAGGGTGAGACAATACAGGTGTTACAATTCACACCATCACAATCAGAAGCCAATTATTTCTTAATTACAATGCACTATAAGCGTTTCTTGGCCTGTCAGCTTTAGGGTCTCCAAGGAGTAATATATTAGAGTAATATATTATTATATTAGAGCATTATTTTATTATATATTAATATATAATAATAAATATAATATATATAATATATTATATAATATATATTATATATAATAATTTTATCCCCTTCAAGGCTTTTATAATAATATATATATATAATATATAATATATATTATATATTATATATATTAATATATAATAATATATTAGAGTAATATATTATTACTCTAATTATATTGCTATTTTTACCATACTGTAAATGCCTTAAAGCCAGTAATCTAAAATTACCCCTTGTGGGTCCTCCTACAATGCATCTTTCATAGTTCTATTTCTCCAAAGTATCCAGTCTTATTTACAAAACCATCCTTTAAAGCTTGTTTCTTGTTCCATTTCTCTCTCAATGTCCGTCCTATTCCCTGGCATTTCAAAATCAGCATGCTTTATCTCAAGGTATGCATTCAGATGCACACTATGTGAGCATTCTGTCAAGAATTTTCTACAAATCCACCTTGGCTGCAGACCCCAGCACTGCCCTTGGTGCCCCAGCAGCAGCAGAGAGGATGAAAATCACCTCTCATTGTTCCTCAGCTCCCGAGGCAGCCCAGGGGCACAAATCCTTGAGTGCAGCTGGGGTGGATTGGCAGCCTTGGCATTCAGCTGCCTGCCCAGGGCAGGGGGAGCTCATCACTCATCAGCTGTGAGTGCTGGCACCTCGTTCAGGCAAAGGCCTTGCAGAGGGAGCTGCAGAGGATGGCATCCAGCTGCTCCCTCCCTGCTGCCTGCCCCGGGGCTGGCAGAGCTCTGCAGGACACGGGAGAGGCGTTTGGCGTGCTTGGAATGGCTCAGTGCATCCCCTCTGCTGCTGAGCTTCCTCCAAAAACATACCCAGACAGCATCTTACAGCAGGCCTTTCTTGAAAAAGATAAGTAAATAATGGATGTGCACACATGCAGCTGAGCTCCCTCCAGAAACATATCCAGATAACATTTTACAGCCTTCCTTCATGGCCTTTCTCTAAAAAGAGAAATAAATCATTGGTGAATACTCATGCAGCTGAGCCTTCTCCAGATACATACCCAGATAACATCTTACAGCCTTCCTTCATGGCCTTTCTTTAAAATGAGAAATAAATCATGGATGTGCACACATGCAGCTGAGCCTTCTCCAGAAACACACCCAGATAGCATCTTACAGCCTTCCTTCATGGCCTTTCTCTAAAAAGAGAAGTAAATAATGACTGTACACCCATGTAGCTGAGCTTCCTCCAAAACCATACCCAGATAACATTTTACATCAGGCCTTTCTTGAAAAAGAGAAGTAAATCATGAATGTACATACGTGGAGCTGAGCTTCCCCAAAAAAACATATCCAAACAGCATCTTACAGCCTTCCTTGATAGCCTTTCTTTAAAAAGAGAAATAAATCATTGGTGAATACCCATGCAACTGAGCCTTCTCCAGAAACACATCCAGATAACATTTTACAGTCTTCCTTCATGGCCTTTCTTTAAAATGAGAAATAAATCATGGATGTGCACACATGCAGCTGAGCTCCCTCCAGAAACACATCCAGATAGCATCTTACAGCCTTCCTTCATGGCCTTTCTTTAAAACTAGAAGTAAATCGTGGATGTGCACACATGCAGCTGAGCTCTCTCCAAAAACATATCCAGATAGCATCTTACAGCCTTCCTTCATGGCCTTTCTCTAAAAAGAGAAATAAATCATGGATGTACACCCATGTAGCTGAGCTTCCTCCAAAACCATACCCAGATAACATTTTACAGCAGGCCTTTCTTGAAAAAGAGAAGTAAATCATGAATGTACATACATGCAGCTGAGCTTCCCCAAAAAAACATATCCAAATAGCATCTTAGAGCCTTCCTTCATGGCCTTTCTTTAAAATGAGAAATAAATCATGGATGTACACACATGCAGCTGAGCTTCCTCAAAAAAAAACCATATCCAGGTAACATTTTACAGCATCCCTTCAGGGCCTTTCTCTAAAAAGAGAAGTAAATCATGACTGTACACACATGTAGCTGAGCTTCCTCCAAAACCATACCCAGATAACATTTCACTGTTCCTTCACAGCCTCTCTCTAAAAAGAGAAATAAATCACAGGTGAATACCCATGCAGCTGAGCCTTCTCCAGAAACATATCCAGATAACATTTTACAGCCTCATGGCCCTTCTTTAAAATGAGAAATAAATAATGAATTTACACACATGTAGCTGAGCTTCCTCCAAAAGCACACCCAGATAACATTTCACAGCATTCCTTCATGGCCCTTCTTTAAAATGAGAAATAAATAATGAATTTACACACATGTAGCTGAGCTTCCTCCAAAAGCACACCCAGATAACATTTCACAGCATTCCTTCATGGCCCTTCTTTAAAATGAGAAATAAATAATGAATTTACACACGTGTAGCTGAGCTCCCTCCAAAAACATATCCAAATAATATTTTACAGTGTTCCTTCACAGCCTTTCTTTAAAATGAGAAAAACATCACAGATGTACACACATGCAGCCTGCTGCCACACGTGTGTATCCATGGAAAATGAAAAGCTCAGAATTCCTGCACTTAAATATCTGCACATCCACCAGGCTAAATCCTCATCCTAGTGCACTCCTGCATCCCCATCCATGTCCTAGGAGCACCCCAAAGCTGCCTGGTCCCACTGGAGCAGGGATCTTCTGGCTGCAGGAGCCCCTGAGCTGCTGCTGGGAATGCTCCAGCTCCCAGGGCATGGGGAAACAGCTTTGTTTTATTTTTTTTTTTTTTCCACCAAATAAATCCACTCCTCCCCATCCTGGCTCATGGAAAGCTGGCCCAGGAGCAAGTTTGTGTTCACAGCCTGGGGGCAGGGCAGCACCAGCCCCATGGTGGAGCTCAAATCCCCTCAGCTGCTTCCAAATTTGCAGCCTCCTCCCTGGGAAACTTCAGCCTGGCTTTATTTGAGTGACCACAGCTGGATGAGGCAAGATTTGGCTCCAATGTCTCAAATGTGGTTTTGTGGGTTGGGTTTTTTTTTTTATCCCCCCCTGAGGCATTAAGGTTTTGTTGTTTGACCACTGGGTTTTGGCAGCAGGCATAGCTGGCTTTTAGTGACTGGGTTTTCTCTTTGGGAAGCAGCTCAGAGGAAACTGGGCTGCAAATGGGATTGTCCAGGATCAGCTGTGGGGTCTAAGAGCTGCCACCAAGGCTGAGGCTCAGCTTGGGCCATGGATGATGCAGCAAAAATGGACACAGCCTCACATTTCCTTCTAAAGAAAGCTCAAAAAGCTTTTAATTCTATATTTTTATCACTTCTTTTTTTTTTAATTTAATTATACATTTTTTTAATAATTTAATTTTAATTAATAATTTTTATTTTATTTTTATTTTTGAATTATTTAATTTTTAATTTATTTTCTTATTTTCTTATTTTTATTTTTAAATAATATAATTTTTAATTTATTTTCTTATTTTTATTTATACATCATTTATTTTTAATTAATTTCATTAATTTTTTTAATGGAGAATCAGTTTTGAATTAACTTCAAGGTGTGCAAGACAAAGTATTCAAATTTTTCATTCAGAAGCTGCAGGGTTTTTTTTAAAAAAAAGGCAACAACAACATTATTTTTTGATTCTGGCTGCTTCTAGTCTGCCTTACTGCTCTCTTTCCTGACAAGTAATTTAAATATTTCCTGGCTACTTTCCATCTCATTTCTTCCCTCTGACACGGGCAAAGATCAGATAGAGATGCAAACTGCTATGATCCCAAATCACCTGGCTTGTAGGACAAGGCCATGCTTAATTTAAAAGGAAATGAGAGGTGAGGGGGAGCTCAGCCTGCTTTCCTCTGGATGGGTGGGGATGGAGCAGAGTCCATGTGTTTTACAGTGCCTGCTGATCCTTGGCCCCTGCGTGGCTGTCACAGGGCTCAGGAGCTTCTGCTGCAGCTGCAGCTGCTTGGAAAATGCATTTGAGTGGCAGGGGTGGCTTGTGCTTGTGAAAAATGCGTATTTTATGGTTGGCTTTTGGCAAATATTAAATGAATATTATATGGTTATGTTAGAAAGTGATGCTGTATTCATTTTCTTAAGTAGTGTGCTAAATGTAGTTTTAGGTTATAACAAAATGTTAAAATAGAAACTATGCTATGTAAGATTTTTTTAAAGAAAGGACTTGCACCAGATAGCAGCCACAGGACACCTGAATCTTTCAGAGAAAGAATTTATGGCCCCATTATCAGAAAAAATGAACTTCTTCCTGCCTCGATCAGTCATGAAGACACCATCAGGATTGAGAGGAAGAAGCTGACACTGCCCAGACAGAATCCTGTGTTTGAATGGAATTTATGCATCATGTCTGAGGTGTATGAATATGCAACAGGCTGTTGCTTTTAAGGGTTAATCCTCTGTTAACGTGGGTCCTTTTTTGGGCTTATTTTGCCCAGAAAAAGGTACCCGGACTGTCTGTAACTCTTTGTTTCTGTTGTCTCATATTGTCCTAATCCAAATTGTCCAAATTATTATTACTCTAATTATATTGCTATTTTTACAACCATTTTATTATTCTTAAACTTTTACAATTTTAAAAACAAATAATTGGCATTTTTCACATGCTCCTAGTGACACCTTGGAACATGCACATTCTGAGTTATTGCCTGGGATTCCAGCTCCTCCTCATCAGCCCTCTCACACTCTGCTGATGCAGGCCAGTTAATTTTGGCTTCCAGAACATGCAATAAATAGAAATAAGGCAACTGAAATAAAACTATTTTTCTGTTGGGTTTTTATTCCAAGCACTTCTTCGGGCTGCACTGGGCTGCTCCTCTCCAGCCCTGGGTGCTTCCATGGAAATCTCTTTCCATGCAAACTTCCCCTCCCCTCCCAGAGCGTTTGAGGGAGCTGCTCAGACCTCACTCTGCACAGGAATAAGATTTTTTTTAACCTCTCTTATACCAGAGAGTTCCCCCCTTGTCAATGAATTCAGTCATCAGGTGTGTTACTGACAAAAATCAAGTATTTTTTATGTCAGTGACCCAAAAGCAGGGTTTTTCCCTGCATGCTCTCAATTTTATGACATTTGTGTTTTTACTAATAGCAGATATTGGGAACTGCAGTGCTGTAAAGGGCTCAGAAATGATGAGCAATACAAGCAGCACTGAATACCCTGGCAGTTCATATATTGAAAGCTTCACTTCTGCTTTCATGCTTTCTATGAATCACTCCATTTTCTTTGATAAACCCAATACCACAAAGTTTTATGCCTCAAAAGTCTTCACCCTTCCTCTTCTGCTCTTGACACTGTCACTTTGAAAGTGACTGGAAATGCCCCCTGAGTCACCCAACACAAGCAGCTTTGCAAAGTATCCAGAATTAGAATGTAAAATTTAATTGAAAGTCCACGACCAGAAAAATAAAGACCCAGCCCATGTTGTCAGGGTATTTTGCTCTTTACTTTTATTTTATTTTTATTTTATTTGATTCTATTTTATTTTGTAAGGACAACGTTACGTCAGCAATGAGAACAGACCATTGTGCATCGCTCGCTTCAGTTACACAGCAAAGGTGGTTCCAGTTGTAAAAATAAATAATAAATAAGAAAGCAGCTGATATCTCCCTGTAAACACAGCCAGGACAACAGCCAGAGGCTCAGAGGTGGGATCAGGATGGGGGTGGTGGAATAGGGCTCGGAGTAACATCCCCAAACTGGTCTTTGGTCCCTTGCTCTGCTCAAGCAGCTGTGAAAAGCCCAAAGGATGCTGTGCTCCGGATGTTGCTGAGACAGGGGGGCAAAAGAGAGTTCCCTTGGCAAGGAGTGAGTACCAGTGGGATAAGGATCTCCAGGTTTGGTCTCTGGGGGTAAACAGAGCCCTGGAAAGCAGTTCTCAGCAGGCAGCGGTGCTGGTGGCACATTCCCCAGGACCAGCACAGGCTCCACATCACCCACCCACCCACCACTGCTGCCAAGTGGGACCCACACCTCTCCAGGACCCCAAAATTCCTGCTGAGAGGGACTTTCTGAAGAGCTGCCCCCAGGTCTGGACTGGGTGGGTGTGCCACCACCCCCAAGTCACTGAATTCACAGGATGGTTTCGCTCACTCCACGGGCTCCTGGTAAAGTGCTGTGGCTGCAGACTGGTTTCACCATCCAAGGGAACACCAAACCTGATTATAAACCCAGGCAAAGCCCTGGGTTTTCTCTCCCATTTGTGAAAATCAAGTTTCCCATAGAGTTGCTCACCAAAGTACCTGTTTGACCTCTCTGTTCCCTGCCTGGGACAAGCTGCAATGCCTTCCACATCTTTAAGGGGAGAGAGGGAACAGCATGGGCTGCAAAGCATCCTTGCACTGCCATCCAAACTCTCTAGCAGCTCTCCCTGCTGCTACTGGTGTACCTTGCTCCAAAATTGTGCTACAAATCTGTCTGGTCCTCTCAAATTATTACACAGAAAAGGTGGGAGGCATGCTAAGTGCTACAACAGCTAAAATAATTTAATTTACAAGCTCCTCAGAGCAAGGTATACACGTGTGTGCTTTCAGCAGTGCTGCTCTAATAAATATAGCTATAATAATAATAATAATAATAACAATAATGATGAAATAAATAACAATAACAGGGATAAAACATCACACACGTGACTTAAGATTAGGTGCAATCTGAAGGTTGTGGAGCTCAAGCGAGGGATGAAAACGTCACTGCACTGGTGGAAACTTTGATGCAGAGCATGCATAGGACACAGCTGGAGGATCTTGGGGTCAGGGGAAGGCAGGCTCAGGATCCCTCCAGCTGAAATTGCCACAAAGTCTCAGGGCTTTCATCCTGGCCATTCCCTGCAAGCAGGAGTGGCAGGTCCTGTGCTGCTTGTGGCAATCAGAGAGCATGTGGGAGCCCTTGGGTTGTGGGTGCTCAGGGGAATCCCATCCCTGAGGTGCACTCGCAGCTCAGACCCCATTTCTTTCCATGTCTGCAGTGGCAAAGGTCTCCAGCTGAGCTGTGAGGGCTCCCACACCCAAGGAGGGAGGAATGTGGGTCTGGCAGCTCCTGAAGCGCTCAGGGTGCTGGGGATCTTGGGATTAGGAGAAGGCAGGCTCAGGATCTCTTCAGCTGAAATTGCCACGTAGTCTTGGGGCTTTTATCCTGTGAGCAGGAGTGGCAGGTCCTGTGGGTGCTGCTTGTGGCAATCAGAGAGCATGTGGGAGCCCTTGGGTTGTGGGTGCTCAGGGGAATCCCATCTCTGAATGAGCTGAGGTGCACTCGCAGCTCAGACCCCATTTCTTTCCGTGTCTGCAGTGGCAAAAGTCTCCAGCTGAGCTGTGAGGGCTCCCACACCCAAGGAGGGAGGAATGTGGGTCTGGCAGCTCCTGAAGCGCTCAGGGTGCTGGGGATCCTGCTAAAACCCCACAACTTCAGCCGGACCCCCACCACACAGGCCTCAGCCCTCACAATCCGTGTCCCACCCCGTTCCTGGCCCCCTGGCTCGTCCCCCAGCTCGGGTCAGGTGTGCGAGCGCTTGCTGGTGCCGCGGCTGGCGGCCTGCCTGCTCATGTCCTGGTAGGAGGCAGATTTCAGGAAGCGGGGGTAGGAGTCCTTCTCCATCAGCGTGCGCGTCTTGGCCTGCGCCTCGTTGAAGCAGGCTGAGGTGGCCCCCGAGAGGTTCTTGCGGGTGATCTCCCTGGTTTCGTGGTCGATGTTCACCTGCAAGGCAGCAGCGCCCACAAATGTTAGCTCCTCTTCTACATGAGGACAAAACCTGGTTTTAGTTGGTCTTCAGATGTAGATGAAGATGGTCACAAACCTTTCTATCCCTTCACTAATGCAGCTCTGGGGTTTTTGGGGTCTCCCCAAGCCTGGCTGCCATGGGTGTCCCAGACAGCGAAGTCCAGTTAAGCACAACCTGTCCAAGCCCTTCAGGCAAGCTCCAGGGCCACAGGCAACTTTAGCAAGCTTGGCTCTTAAGTGAGATTGTCACTGTGATATTTTCTGAAAAATCCCTTTGCCAGGATTTCTTCTCCTGGGAAGCTGAGAAGCCTCAGAAAAGAATGAAAACAATAATTATCTGCTTACTTTAGAATGTGGTCTGGAGATCATTTACCAACAGGTGCATCTTTGATTGGTTCCATGTGAATTGTTTTTAATTAATGACCAATCTCAGCCAGCTGTGTCGGACTCTGAGGAGTCGGTCACGAGCTTTCATTGTCATTCTTGTTAAGCCTTCTGTCTGTATCCTTGCTCTTTCTTTAGTATAGTTTTAGAATAGCATTTTTTAATATCATATCATATCATATCATATCATATCATATCATATCATGATAAATCAGCCTTCTGAGAACATGGAGTCAAATTCTCATCTCTCACCTCGTCCTGGGGACCCTCACAAACACCACATGAGATCAGCTCTTTGGTGATTCTCAGCTCATTAGTGATTTTCAGCTCTTTGCTTGCTAAGTGCCTTTGGCAGACACAGGGAGAGAGAGGAGAAGGCTGTATGAGGTTCCACAGAGGTGTCTTTATTGGCAGCTCCTGCCAAGGGTCTCAGTGACAGCTCTTCTCTCAAACTGGGCAGAAATAGGGGTTTATACAGGGTGTAGGGGTTTTGGGAAACAGTTGAATAGTAGGGGTCAAGGCAAAAGTGACCTATCATCTTACAGAGCGATAACAAGGGTCCAAAGGTGGAAGAGGGGCTTCTTTTGGTCCAGTCATCATGACTAGGCACTTCTTATCCTAGACAACTGACCACCAGGGAGGCCTTGCAGGCCCTGTGCCTGCTACACTTCACAGTTCGACTCAATTTCTGTTCCAACATTATGTGATGGACCACACAATGTTAGATCATGAACAAGAGCACACCTTCCCACTGACCCAACAGCACTTTCATAAAACCCACCAGGATATTTCATTCCCTTCCTGCCCTATTTGATGTGACAGAAAATGATCTCACCTCCCTGGGCGCCTCATTTTGGACAAACTCCTCGAAGATCCTGTTGGCTTTGGAGGCCAGCTTGGTTTTCGAGCGGGTCTTTTTGAAGTCCTCACATGCCAGCCAGAAGTCGAGGTTCTCCTCGCTGAATTCAGTCTTCAGGAAGGTGTGGAATGCATTTACCCCACCTATGGAGCAGAGAGAAGAGCAGTTAATGGCAAAGGAGGCGAGGGGAAGAGGGCCAGCAGCAAACACTGCCTGGGGAGCATTGCCCTGGGAGCTCAGACCGTGACATCCACAGATTTCCTTTCCTTCCGGGCAAATTCCACCCTCTGAGACACCGCTAATTGGCCTCTAGACTCCAATAAAATCCTTTCCCACAGACAAGTAATCCTCTGGTTTTATTTATCTGACCTTTCTGTAATGAGGCTTCAGAGTATTTTCTTTACAGCTTCGGGAAAGAGCTAATTCTACCTAAGGAGAAGCGCGCTGACGCATCGGAACGCTGCAGGAGCCTTGGTTCTGATTTCTCAGCCCAGATCTGGGGGGAACAAGATGCTGAGGACAGGAGAGTAATTGCAGCAAGGATTTCAAAGCTGTGCTGGGAGGGTGGATTAAGTTACAAAGCTAGAGATGCTCATTAGCCATCACAGCACGTGAGAAAGACTGAGAAAAAAAATACAGTTGGCCCCAGACTAGCACTGTGGAAGGACATTGGCTGGGTGGGGAAGAGCTTTTAAGGTAGACAACCACTTTTGGATTAAAATTTGGCATTTCTGCCATTTGAATTTTGCAAAGCACAGCCAAGGTAATCATTTTTTTAAAGGTAAATAGATAATTACGAGGTCTTGGCTTGTTATAGTCAGCAATCTCCTTTTGGCTCTCATTATAATTGGAGTTATCCTCTCTACCTATTGTAAAATTGTAAAAAAATTTTAAAACTGGTTTTGGAGACTGCCATTGTGCAGAGCCCAGTGTAAGGAGGGGATGACTGGGGGAATCCATAAAATCAGAGGGCTTTGGGAAAGCTGCAAAAGGCACAACAGAAAAAAAATACAGTTGGCCCCAGACTAGCACTGTGGAAGGACTTTGGCTGGGTGGGGAAGAGCTTTTAAGGTAGACAACCACTTTTGGATTAAAATTTGGCTCTTCTGGCATTTGAATTTTGCAAAGCTCAATCAAGGTAATCATTTTTTAAAGGTAAATAGATAATTAGAAGGTCTTGGCTTGTTATAGTCAGCAATCTCGTTTTGGCTCTCATTATAATTGGAGTGATCATCTCTATAATTGTAAAAACTGTTTTTGGATTCTGCAAGTGTGCAGAGCCCAATGTAAGGAGGGGATGATGTGTGGGACTAAAAAAGAGGTCCCATCTCTGGGTCTGGAGGAGCTGCCTGCACAGGGAGAGGGAGCCAGCATCTCACAGGAGCCCTGTGCGTCACAGACACACAGCTGATCCCAGAGTAGGAAAAGGGCAAGGTTATCCACTCAAACAGCTGAATTCCTGCTCCCTGTGGAAGAGCCATCCCCGGAGGCACAGGACAGACAGACAGAGGGCAGCAATGCAGTTGTCTGAACAAGCCTGAGGGGAGGTGGCTGCATGGCTGTTTCCACCAGCCACCCAGAGCAGACACTGCCTTCTCCCCAGGGTGGGGAAAGGGTGCTTTGGGAGTACCATGATGTTCCCCCTGGTGGGCTGCTCCTCAGGGGATGCCTGTGACAGTGCTCCTGTCCCAAGGCAGCAGTGAGACAACACTTCTGCCCCCCAAAACCACCCAGCCAGGAGGAAAGGGTAGGCAATGAGCCCTGTGCCTCAGATCTGGGCAGGAAAGAGACCTCTTTCTGAACCCTCAAACACCTCATTTGAGGAGGAGGCAAGATTTCATCCTACACTGACTCCAGTCATACAGCTCACTGTGAGTACATTTGTCCTACACACTCTCACCCAGAGAAGAAAACAAGATGCTACTCACTTTTGCTCTTGAGGAGCTGGTCAAAGGACTCCCTCCATTCCAGCACCTCTTGGGAGGAGTTTCTGGAAAAGACAAAAAGGATGTGAGGCTCTCTGTCCAGCGGTGAGGGACGGGAGCACTTCAGCTGAGCAGCTCCATCAACGGGAGACAGCAGCATTCAGCAGGAAACCAAAGCCAGGGGCCAACATCCATTACCTGTGGGCTCTCTTTCCTCTCTCCTCCCTTTCTTTCACCTTCCCTGATGGCTCACCCGACCTCATCTCCATGCTGCTGGCCAGCAGGTTCTCTAGGGGCTGCTCAGAAGAGCCCTTTTGTGCCGACACGAGTCCAGCAGGCTCTCTAGGGGCTGCTCAGAAGAGCCCTTTTCTGCTGGCCCAGCAGAGCCTCCTCTGCAGGAAAACCCCCTGCCCTCAGCACTGATATTCAGTGTTCTGTGTTTAATGCTGCCTGCATTCCCTGGGGATCCCAGCCGCTGGTGTGAGGCACCAGGAAGGGCAGGAGCCCTGCGGGATCCCTGCCTCTTGCCAGGGCCCTGCTCTCTGTGCCTAATGCCAGAGCATCCGTTCCCTGCCGGGTTTTATAGCCGCTGGAGCAGGGGAGTGATCCGCCTTCCCGGCCCGCCTGGGTGGGACTACACGGAGGGGGAGCCGTGCTCTGTGCTCTGTGCTGCAGATGGGCAGGAGCATCCTTCGGGAACGGGCTGCACCCGGGGCAGAGCCGTGCTTGGCTTACCTGCGCCTGGAGCCCAGCTGCAGCTTGCTGGAGCTCCCACTCCTGTGTCCCAGCTCGGGTTTGTGAAGCAGGATGCCCAAGCGGGTCTTCAGATCCTTGGCTCTGGAAGGGAGGGAGGGAGGGGTGAGATGGGATCTCTGGACCATCAGTCTGCCGCACCCCTGGCAGGGGCTGCACCCCTCGGGCTCGGGGGGACAGCCCTCGCCCCCCAGCTTCAGCCACTTCTTGGCCCTCTGCTATGGGAAATAAACGCTCTCCCCTTGCTTTCCCTGCTCCCTGGCAACCGCGCATTAAGCCTGGGGGACCGTTTTCTCCTGCTCGCTTCCCAGGCGGAGACACATAGAATATAAAGCGCGATCTTTCCTCTGGGACAGGTAAAAGCTGCTGGAGCCCCCCCGAGCTCCCCGGAGCTATCCTGGTTCCTTTCCCCACCCCACTCTCCCGGCATCACTCCGCTGCTCCCAAACCGCTGGAAAAACAGCGATTTCCTTCCTCTCGGCACAGCGGGAGCATCCCCCTGCTGCCTGCCAGGCTGCTGCTCCCCTGCTCTGATTTTCGGGGTGCCCCTGGGCTCCCAGGAGCCTGTCAGCAGGCCCTGGGGAGGGCAGCGCCATCCACCTACCCCATGGCTTTGGGAGGCAGCACTGATGCTCCTGTACCAGGGACTGTGATGCTCCCGTGCCAGAGGCTGGGATGCTCCTGTGCCAGGGGCTGGGATGCTCCTGTGCCAGGGGCTGGGATGCTCCCGTGCCAGAGGCTGGGATGCTCCTGTGCCAGAGGCTGGGATGCTCCCGTGCCAGGGGCTGGGATGCTCCCGTGCCAGGGGCTGGGATGCTCCCGTGCCAGGGGCTGGGATGCTCCCGTGCCAGGGACTGGGATGCTGCTGTGCCAGAAGCTGGGATGCTCCTGCCTGTCCCCGCGGCGAAAGCACGGAGGAGGCACGTCCCTGCCGGGAGGTGTCTGCGGCAGCAGCAGGGCAGGAGAAGCGGCTCCTGTCTGTCCCCAGGGTGTCCCCGAGGCAGCGGCTCCCGTCTGTCCCCAGGGTGCCCCCGAGGTGCTGTGGCCCAGCTGCTGTTTGCGTGCCCGCGGCTCGCTCAGGCGTCCCCAGGCGCCCATACAAAAAATCAGAGTTTAAATGTCAAGCCGGCAGCGTGGGGCTTGGCAGGAGGAGCAACATGTCACTGAATAGTTCGGCAGTGTTGACAAAAATACTCCTGCTGCTGTCAGCTCGGAGCAAGTTGTGCAGAGGCAGAGCCAGAAAACCCCTGGTGTGTTTGTACAGCCCTGGCCAGCCTCCTCTCTCTGTCCCTGCGCTGGTTTCACCTCCGTGTTCCCGTGCTGGGGAGCAGAAGGGATGCAGCCACAAGGAATCACTTTGTGCATCCCGGTTTCCACCCTACCATCACATCGGCGGCAGCAGAGGCTGGTCCAGGTGCGACCCCTCTGCCTCCCAAAGCGCCTTACCTTTCCAGGCAAGTGATGGGCAGCGCGGCTAAGCCCCGGCACATGCTGAGAGCTGGGCACCCAGGCATCCAGCAACTCATCGGCTCCTCCCGGGGGTGCCAGGGGCTGCGAGAGGCGGCTGCGGGCACCACCTGCCCCGCGGTCCCGGGCTGGCGGCTGCGACAGCGGAGCGGAGCCGCGCTTTATATGGGCCGGCAGAGGGGAGGGGGACCCAGCATCACCGCAGCCTCCAGCCAACCAAAAGCTGCTCAGGCAGCGCCCCTGAAGAGGAGAGCTTAGGTAAGTTTGTGTGTGCTGCTAAGGGAGGGGAGAGTGGGAGGCCCAGGCTCGTCCTTGAGCATCACAGTCATCGCCGCTTCCTCGGGAACAGGAAAAAACAGGCTCGTTTTCCAGCGACGTGTGGAGCCTGCTGATGAAGCGGCGGCGGGTGGGAGAGCAGGGACAGGACAGACGCTGCAGCCCTCGCAGAGAGCCGTCAGCTCCATCCTGCTGCTCCACTCCACTGCCCCGGGGCTTCCAGAGCTCTGCCCCAGTGGTTAAAGCAGGGGGTGGCAGCCCCCAGCAGGGTCAGGAGGGTTTGTGCTTCCTGCGGGGATGCAGATGGAGAAGGAGGGTTTAATGTTTCCACTTCTCTTTAATGGCACTGCCAGCTCACAGCTGGAATATGTAATATATATATAATGTGCTGGCTGAAGTTGCACTTCTTCATCACAAATTCCCTGCTGGGTGTGTGTGCTGAGAGGAGGGAAGGGATGCACATCAAAGGAGCCAAAACCTGGGAAAGCATCTGATAATGGAGGATCCTGATGAGACCTGGAAATTGAAAGGAGATTAAAAGCCAGGGAGAGGTTGGAAACTGGAGGGGAAGGACTGAGCCAGCAAAAGAGAAAAATGAAGAGAAAGGGTTAAAGCAGTGCACAGCAGCAAAGCCCAGGGTCTGGGGCTACAAGGACCAGAGGTCCATGAGCACCAGCAGGGCCCTGGTGAGGTCAGGCTCACACAGAATCCCAGAGCTGCCCTCCCTGCAATTCCCCAGCTCAGCAGCTCTGGGAGGGAGTGACCTTTACAGCCCCTGCTCATGGCCAGCCAAGCACAAGGCCACAGCTGCCACTTCCACTCCTCATCCTCTCCCTTCCTCCCTGCTATTCCCAGCTCAGACGTTTTTCCAGAGCTCAGGTTGTCTCCTCCCCTTGCTGCCTGCATTCATCACCCACAGCACATTGCCAGAGCATCTTTCCCTTTGCCAGAGCAGCTTTCCCAGGAGAGATGAACTGTGCCAGGAGAGTGGCAGCACGAAGCCATCTGGGCCCTGGGCAAGGGGGAAAGGCTCCTCTCAAGCTGCCTTTGGGAGCAGGAGCATGAGGATATCTGGGTGGGAGACTTCAGGAAGAGCATGAGGCACCTCAGCCCCACTGAGCAGTAAAGGAGAGTCCTGTCTTTCTCTCATCACTTACAGAAAGCACAGAATGGTCTTGCTCATGGACAGACAGGAAGGATGCATCACATCAGGACTAATGACTGAACACTCACTTTGAGCTCCTCATGGAAGAGCAGCCTCTCTCCTGATGGCTCTGGGGATTTTCACTCAAATAATCAAGTTTAAGCCTTCTTGGTTAGCAGATACTCAGCTACAGATAAATGGCTGGAGCTACACCAAGCTCTTATTCATGTCTTCTCTGTGCCTTAAAACCAAGATTAGAGCCGTGATCCTTGCTGTGGATTCAAGGGAAGAAATGGAAGAGTAAAGGAGAGAGGGCTGGAAGGTTGCCTTTGCCTGTACAGCTGCTGGGAATGTCTGTGCACAGCCACAGGATGTGCTTGGCATCAGTTTTGGAAGGGCCCCACCAGCCTGGATCTCCACCCCAGTTGAGCAGCACGCTGGGAACGCTGGTGTCACAGCAGCAGTGGCACGTGGGCATGGGCACAGGCTCCTGGCACCTGCACTCTGCTCTTCCACAGAGCCACTCAAGGGTCAGGGCTGGAAAGGAGAGCTGGAGATCATGCCAAAGCAGCTTGGCACTCACCTCCCAGCTGCAGCAGGTGACCAGAGGGTTTAGGGTGGCAATGCCCCTTCTCCTCATCTCCCACATCTCCATCTCCTCCCTGGCTTTTCCATATAAATGCTGTGGGAACATCCACCTCTGTCCCTTTCCCCTCTGGAGCTGCAGCCCATCCTCCCAGCTGCAGATGTGCAGAGTCACAGGATGCTCTGGTAACCCTGCCTGGTGTTTGAGGCAGGGTCTGAGCAGGTCATGCCGAGAGGAAAAGCTCCTGGAGGCTGGACACGTGTGCCAGGCACACGGGACAGATGATTTCTGGCTGCAACTCCATGGAGCCTGGCACAGCCACCGTGCTGGCAACCACGTGCTGCTCACAGCAAATGTAACTATGGCAAAGACACAGCTGGCATGGCAGCAACTGCAACTGGTGAGCAGCCTGGGGGATGTGAGCCAGAGCAGAGAAACTCTGCACATCTCTGCCTTGACATTACAGCCTGCTGAGCCCCCCTCTTGGCTTCAGGCCCTGTTTCCCTGCTGCTTTTCCCCAGAGAAATAAAGAGCATTGGACAAGTGTGTGTGTGTGTGTGAGGTTTTTACCTTGTCCCCTGTGGCAGCTTTTGAAGCTCTGGGCTGAGGTGAGGCCAAGCTGACAGTGAAGCTGCCCATGGTGAGAGAGAGAGAGCTCGGGAAGGGAAGGGAAGGGAAGGGAAGGGAAGGGAAGGGAAGGGAAGGGAAGGGAAGGGAAGGGAAGGGAAGGGAAGGGAAGGGGTCACTCAAAGGCTGTTTCTTTTTGGGGACCACAGGAGGCACAAAGGTGTTTGCTGCGGAGCTGGCTCTGGGGCTCAGGGCAGTGTCAGCTCTGAGCCCTGGATTGGGAGCAGGATTGGGCTGTTCCAGCAAAGTCCCCCTGACCAAGGCTGGGACAGCCCCTGTGCCCACCGTGCCACAGCCCCAGCTGTGCTCCCTGGAGCAGCTTTTCTGCCTCTCCCCTGCCGTGGGGCTGCTCCAGGACAGGCATGGGCTGCCCTGGGTGAGGTATTTCATCCTGCTCAGCCCTTCCCAGGGTTATGCAACAGCCTCTGAGCCCAGCCCCGTGTGTGTACTCAGATGTCTTCATGCTGCTCTGTATCTAATTGAATTACGTGCTTCCTGTCTCATTTAGCTTAGCAGCCTCCCGCGGCTCCGGCCCCGTGCCCTCCATTATCAGCCCTTGTTTTGGAATACAAAAAAACTCTTCTGTGTCGCAACGCCTGGGGCCAGGCTGCCTTCCCAGAGCCCTGCCAGCGCCAATCCACCTCCCAGCCATAGGGTCGGGCTTCATCTGCACCGGGAAGGTCCAGGTTGGGAGGTGGCTGGGCTGAGAAGGCACCCACAGGCAGCATTTTGGGGGGTACAGCCACCCCCAGCAGCAAAACACACACACCCCATCAGCCCCAGGGATTGGTGTTTCGGGGTTATTTGCAAAATGCCAGCAACTTTGGAAAACACTAAAACCAAGGTTTCAGTCCCAAACTACAGAGATGGGGTGGGGAATTGGGAAAAGAAGGGTTTGGTGACAGGGCTGGGAGGTGGCTGGGCTGAGAAGGAACCCACAGGCACTCTTTGGCAGAATTTTGGGGGACACAGCCCCAGCAGAAAAATACACACACCCCATGAGCCCCAGGGATTGGTGTTTCTGGGTTAGTGCTTGCAAAATGCCAGCAACTTTGGAAAACACTAAAACCAAGGTTTCAGCTCCAGAAATGGGATGGGGAATGGGAAAACAAGGGTTTGGTGATAGGGTTGGGAGATAGCTGCGCTGAGAAGGCACCCACAGCCACCCTTTGGCACAATTTATGGGGGTACAACCACTGGCTGGCTTCACCCCCAGCAGCAAAACACACACACCCCATCAGCCCAGGGATTGGTGTTTCTGGGTTATTTGCAAAATGCCAGCAACTTTGGAAAACACTAAAACCAAAGTTTTCAGCCCCAGAAATGGGGTGGGGAGTGGGAAAACAAGGGTCTGGTGACGGGGTGCACAGTGCCCTTGTGTATGTGCCCCAGTGCACAGCCAGGCTCTGAGGAGAGTTTCTGGCAGGGGTATTTTTGTGGTTTTATACTGTTCAAGTGGAATAAGGGGAAGATGCAGAAAAAGTTATGGAAGGGGAGGCAGGCAGAAGGAAAAGGGCAAGAGCCAGGCTGAGCTCTGCTGTTTTGGGGTCTCACTGCAGGCAGGCTCCCCAAGGAGTCTGTCCCCAATTCCTCCTAAACCAGAGGGGAAACACAGAGGTGGCAATCAGGGATGGGCAAAGCTGGAGGCACTCCTGCCATGAAATCAGGGAGGTGCTGACTGCAAAGGAGCAGAAATGGGAGGATTGAAGGCCCTGCTCATGTTGCATAGCCCCTTCCTCCACCTGCAAGCTGTTGATGAGCTCTGGATGTGTTTAAGGAGGGAAGTAAGCCAAGGAGATGGGGTTTGGTGGTGGGCTTGGCTTAGACCTGATGATCTTAGAGATCTTTCCCAGCCTGAGAAATTCTCTGATGGTGCCAGGGAGGAGCAGGGAAGCTGCCAAGGCTGAGACAGCAGCCAAGAATTTGCAAGTGGCCCCTGAGCAGCCACATTGCAGCTGGGGCTGGGCCATGGGCACAGCTTGTGGGACAGGGACAGTCAGGGGTGGCTGTGGGACACCATATCCATGTGGCTGCAGGTGAGCCTGGCTCCATCTGGGCCTGCCCAGCCCATCCAGGATATCCCAGCTGCCCATGAAGGATCCCTCACCCTCACCCACGAGGAGTTTGATGGATTCCCAACACTCCACATTCACATGAGGCACGGGAGGAAATAGCTGCTCTGGAAATTTGTAGCAGTGCAGAAAGAGATTGTTGAAATAATAATAATAATAATAAAAAAGAATAATTAGAATTACAAATGAGGTTTTCAAGGGGCAGCTGTTACCCACTCTGCCCACGTGCTCACTTTGTACAGCTGCACAAGGAGAGGTAGCTGACAGCAGGTACTTTTAATCTTCTCTTTCCGTTCCCAGCACCTGCTTTTTAAAGCCACTGAACAGCCAGCAAAAAAAGCTTAAAGATGATGGCTAAATATATCCTAACTAAGAGGAGAGACAGAGCAGCACTAATGGCAGATCCTTCCTTGGATGCATTCAGATGGGTTTGGCTCAGCGACAGGCTGAGGGGAGAAGCGGCAGATGAAAAGGAAAAACAGCAGAAGAAAGGATTTAGGGGCAAAAATAGGGGGGATAGAAAGAAGCCAGAGGGACTGATATATTCCACTAGACCCATTTCCAGAGGAAAATTTAATTTTTGGTTTTAAATGCAACACGTGTGTGTGCAGAGCACAGAGCAAACACTCACCTTCCACAGGGAGAGGGGCACCAGGCAGGGTGGGAGCCCTCGGTGTGCCCAGGGCCAGCTGAGATCCAGGTCACTGCTCTTCCTGCTGGCCACAGCTGCTCAGGAGATGCTCAGCCCTTCCTCACTGCAGCCCCACATGGCTCCTGCAGTAAATCTCTGTCCTGGGTTGTAGGATGTGGCTTGGGGTGTGTGTGTTCTATTTGCCATCTGTCAGAGGTGGGGCAGTTCTCTGCTGTTCATGGGGCAGTTTTCTTCATCTCTCCCACAACCAATCCTCCCTCCAGGAGATCTCTTCTGTTCATGGGCCATTAATTATTAATTATCTTCTGTCCATGGACCATTAATTATTAATTATCTTCTGTCCATGGCCAGTGAGTGTCCCTGCAGGGCTGATCCAATTCCATCATCCCATGGGGAGATGCTCTGCCCAGGGGAGGAGCCAAGCATTCCTACCTGGATCCAATCTGAGGTTTGGGACAGCACAGCAGCCTCTGCCCAGTGCATTCCCAGAGGAGCAGCTTCTGCTGCCCTGCATTGCCAGAGGGAGCCCAGGCCCATCTCCAGCAGCCCTGGAGCTGCAGAGGAAAACTCCCCCCTTGTGCAGGATCCCTGCTCCAGCAGAGCCACAGCTGGCACTGCAGGAGGGCTGAGCCCCCATGGGATGGGGCTGTGCCACCCCCTGACACACAGGGGGACAGGGACTGCTCTCACTCTGGCAGTGCTTTGTTTTGTATTACTGCATTTTTATTTTTATTTTTATTTTCTTCCCTAGTAAAGAACTGTTATTCCTATTCCCATATCTTTGCCTGAGAGCCCCTTAATTTCAAAATTATAATCATTCAGAGGGAGTATGTTTGCATGTTCCCTTTCAGGGGAGGTTCCTGCCTTCCTTGGCACACACCTGGCTTTTCAAACCAAGCCAATCTCTCACCATGCAATTTCCCACTAAGACCTAACCTCACTTCAAGTACCCTGCTCCCTGCCCCTGCTAATCCCTCCCCTTCCCCCCTTGCTACCCAGGATTGCCCTCAGCTGCTGCCTGACCCTTCCCCAGCAATCCCAGCCCCCTCCAGACTCCCCAAACTGCCCCATGACTGGCTGGTGACTCTGCCCCTACTCCTGCTCATCCCTCCCTGGTTTACCCCACCAGGATGGAGCAAGCTGAGGCCCAGGTGTGAGCTGCCTGCTGGAGCACAGGGTGGCTTTTTATGGTCTGGAGAAAGCTCTTCATTTGCTGTTTGCTCTTTGTGACATCATCATCCATCCATCCATCCATCCATCCATCCATCCATCCATCCATCCATCCACACTGCTCCCTTTCCCAGGAGCTTGTGTGTGTCCCCCACTGCTGCTCATGATGCAGGGAGCAGGTTCAGCACTTGTTTCCACCTCTGGCCATGCTGGTTTTGGGATTTGGGGCAGGGAGTCCATCACTGGCAGCAGCAGGCAGGTGTACTCAGAGAAGGACAGCAATGTGCTGCTGGAAGACTCCTGGGATTTTCCTTCCAGCTTCTTCCCTCCTCTTCCTCCTCAGCAATTTGGCTGGGAGACACCCCTCCATTCCCAGGACTGCAGCTTTTCAGACACTCAGGCAGAGAACAAATAGTCTCAGGCTGTTTATTACATCCTCAGGGTGTCTATACAGCAGGGGTGTAACACTGCACAGCGTGGTGACACAGCTTGGTGGGGATTTGTGGCGTGGCTGAGGAGCTTCTCCAGCCTCCCAGGGAACAAGGGGAGCCTAACAAACAAGCAGCTAATGCAGGGGAACCCGGGGAGCTGAGCCCATGCCTCTCCTTGAGCAGGAAGGGATCACACTGAACAGCCTGCCTGGCCTGCCCCAACACCAGCAGCACTGCAGGGGCGGCAGCTGCAGCAGCAGGAGCTCCTGAAAAGAAAAGCATTGCCCAGGGAAGCACTTTTGAGCTGTTCTTTCTGCCTGCTGGCTCACTTCTGAGTTCACTGAGTGCAGCAGAGCCATCCTCAGTCTCTTCTGAGCCACCCACGAGCTGATTTGCAGAGGAACCAGGTATCTTTGTTATTTCAAGCAGCCTTGCTGGGTGTGTGGGTTTGTAGTCAGGTCCTCAAGGGGACACTGCCATCCCACCAAGGTGGAGATGCCAAGGAGCTTCAGGACAAATCTGAGCTCTGGTTTGGGTAACTCACAGAGGAGTTGGGGGGAGAGGTTATGAGGAGATGAGATCTTCAGTGGTGGCTCTTAAGGAAGGGAGATCTACCCCAGGGCGTGCTGGTACCCTGCTCTCTTTGTTTCCAGGAGTGTCCTACAGAGGTCTGCAGGAGTAAACACAGCAGAAGGTGCCTCCTTCCCCTCCCTGCTTTTCAGCTGGTGGCTGCAGGCACTGATAGAGCAACATGAAGACATTTCTCTCAGGATAAAGCTGTTACCCACACTAGAAATGCAAAGCTGAGCAGCTCCTCATCCATCAAGCTTTAGAGCCAGCCTGGGGCACGCAGCACGTGAGGCAAACTGGGAGCTGTGGGGCTGCTTGAGACAAACAATTCACAGCACAGCTGGTCCCCAGAGCTCCCTGGTGCCTCCAGAAGCAGGCACAGCCTTTTCTCCCGTGCCTTTTTGCCAGGAGTGTTGGATGTTTTTGGTAACAAGCTCGTCCCCCTGTGCCACCTCCCTCCCACGGCCTCAGCTCGCTGAACTCACGCCGAGTTCACCGCAGCCTCAGATTAGACACACATCCTCCTGCAGGAGGCACAGAGCACAGCGACTGACTTTGCTGAGCAAATACAACCCACACACCTTTATTGAGACTACTTTTATAAACCAGAGAGCCACAGGGGTGCCCAGCTGTGAGTGACCCCAGCACGGACACCCTCCGCCCCAGCCAGCCCCTGCCACAAGCACTGCACGTGCAGCCTGCATGGGAGGAGGAGAAAAAGGAGGAAGACAAAAGACTTGGGGACAAGATGAGCCTCTGCAAAGCCCAAGGGGTGCATGGTAGACAGAAGCATTCTGGTCTAGCAGCAAAATGAACTTTAATTCCAGTTCTGGGATATAATGCTACGATGCCAGAGAGAGCACAGCACCAAGGAAGGAGACGACTGCAGCAGCCCCAGGGATGGAAGATAATGCAGAAGATGATGTGAAACGTTTTGTTCTTATATAACGGGCAGGGAAGAGCTCCTAGGAGCTTTACAGTGGCAGTAGGAGGCGTGTAGGAGGGAGATGGCATGACCAGAGATGAGTGCCTGGGGAAGGGAAAGGCAAAGAAGAGAGGAGGGAGGGATGGGGATGGAGGAGAGGCAAGCAGGGGCAGGTTAGGGGAGTCCCAGGCTCAGACAGATGAAGACAAACAGTGCTGGTGGACAGCAAGGTTTGGAGTGCTTCGAGGAGGAGGAGGAGGGAAGACAACCAGGACAGGAGAGAGAAGGAGAGAGGAGTTTGGAGGGAGAGGAAGCCAGAGGCCCCCAGGGAGGGGAGAGCTTGCACTGACAGGTGAGAGGCACTCCAGGACTGGCATGAGGTATGCTTTGCTATTGCTCTGAATGCTGTAAACATTTTGGTTTTGTGTCTATCATCAGTGAACATTCAGTTCAGTTTGATACATGTGCTCTTAGGGGTAACTGGGAACCTAGCAGAGTTTTACATCTCCTACTACTACTTGGACTTACACACGAGGCAAACACAACACTGGCTAAAGGTCTCAGTTTATGTCATTTGTGCCTAATTCTCCTATTTTAACATGCACATCTATGTCTCAGAAAAGCTTCTGTAGTAGAGGACACTAAATAAGATACAGATGAAGTCACATGCACTCTCATCCACCCACACCCCCAGACACACACAGCAATTTCCCCCTCCCTTTGCCCTTCACACCTCCCCAGCAGGGGCAGCAGGGACCCCTTGGTGCATTAATGAGTCCACCAAAAGTGGTGGAAATCATCCCAAGCCTGGCTGATGGACCAAAGCAGGAGAAACTTCAGACAAATTAGAGTTCTGCATCTGACCCTGCAGTTAACACCACCTGAAGCTCACAGAAAAGGAAATTTGTAAACTCTTTTTCCCTTCTGCCATCAATCTACCTGGGAGCTGACTGGGTATGGGCCAGCAAACAGAATAAAAAGAACTGAGTGAACCATTTTTTTCCCCCTCTCTTCATGTGATGGCACATTTTAACATTGCTCCAAACAGGAGGAAAATTTTGGAGGTGTGTGCTTGTGGAGAGGGGAAATGGGTTTGTAGGTGGTGAGTATCCCTTTCACAGCAAGAAGAGATGAATCAAGGATAGGATATTTGCCCTTGGTGGGAATTAGTCACCACTCAGCTCTTTCCAAAGCTTTGGCTCAGTCATGATTTCCTTGATCAGCCCCTGGTTTAAGGGGTAGAGCTACAAGCTGCTTATTTTGATTCAATTCAGAACAGCATTTGTCATAAAAGAAGCAGCAGAAGCAGCTGGTGCCATTTTCTTGTTTAAGAAAAATAGAATTTTACTTTAAATAACTAGTCTGCTTTCCTTCCAGAGAGACAAACTGTAAGAGCAGCAACAAAAATAACAAGTGGTAGACTCAAATGCCTCAGACAATACTTTTGCTCCACTCTGTGTTCTAAGATGCTGTTCCCAGTGGAGGGAACAATTTACTGAGAAAAACACTTCTCCTACATCAGCCAGCCTGATTCCAGCTCCTGTCACCACTGCAGCAACGACATCTCCAGGTGTGCCCTGCTCTGAGCAATTCCCCAGGTGGATGGAGGAGAGAAAGGAGCTTGGATTTGCAGGGTGTTGGCCACTTTGAAGTTTTCTTTGAGTTCTGATGTGAAATGAAAGGAATTCCAGCACCAACACTGCTGGAGGATCTCATGGAGAGGTGGAGTCACACTGGACATGACCAGGGAGTCGCACTCTGGACACCAGGGGAGCCTGGGGATTGTCCCCACTCACATTCCTGGACACAAGCCCCTGGCTCCTGCTGTGTCCCCTGGCCTGGCTGTCTCTGTGGCCCTCCCCAAGGTGCTGCAGAGCCATGGCTGGGGTGCCTCAGCTGGCCCTAGAGGTCAGCACCACCCAAGCCCACTCAGAAGGTCTGTCTAGAGAGCTGTCATGGCTTTCTGCCTTCTCTTTAAAAGCAGTGACTGCCTCAGCCTCCTTCTGCTGGGCAGCTCTGCAATGCTTTTTGCACATACAGGCAAGAGGAAGGTGGAGAGGAGGAAGGCAGGGCCAGACAAGGTGGCCTCCCTTCACCACTTGCAGCATTTGTTTGATGCCACAGTGCTGGGAAGCTGAGCTGCCCTTTGGCAGCAGGGAGTAAAACTGGGACCACAGGCTGATGCCTTAAGATTTTAACTTTTGTATTTTTCAAGTCCTACACTGTATTAGTGCATAGTTCTAAACTCCATGTAAAGTGTAGTTAATTCTCTCCACATTTTGGTCAGATGAAACAATTCCTCTGGGCCTGTGATCCAAAGACACCTTACAGCCTCAGGCCCCAAAAAGTATGAACAAAAGTGAACTATGGGAGAGCAAAATGAGGGTAAATGACTTCATTGCCTGAAACTGTAATTGGAGGATTAACCCCTGATATGTAAATGGACCAAACTTATAATTGTCTGAAAAACTCATGACCATTGTCTATCCTGGGTGTAGCTGCTCTGTGAGGATTTTGACTGCCCAAGGTGTGCCTATTGAAGGCCTTTAAAAAATACCCACTTTATCCTCTTAACCTTGTCTAGCCTCTGTTCTAGGCAGCCACTCCAAGGCATCAGTTTTTGGTGACCCAGATGGGAGAGGAAACTGCAAAAGCAATGCCCATGGGAGATCCCAGTCTGTGCTGGGTTACACAGGGGTGCAGACAGCATTTCTGGGAAAGGGGGGCTCCCCCAGCCTCTGCTCACAGCCAGAGAGGGCAGATTTCCATCCTCCCTTGCAGGTCAAGCCGTGAGTGTGTCACTGCAGCAGAGCTGGGTTTGTCCTTCTTGCTCCCTACCCCAGGCAGGGGCTGTGGGGCTGGTATGACTCCTTCTGTCTTACATTACAAAATGTGGGTGGGGTGTGTGTCCTATCCCCATCTGTCAGAGCTGGGGCAGTTCTCTCCTGTTCATTGGGCAGTTTTCTTCATCTCTCCCACAACCAATCCTCCCTCCAGGAGATCTCTTCTGTCCATGGGCCATTAATTATTAATTATCTCCTGTCCATGGCCAGTGAGTGTCCCTGCAGGGCTGATCCAATCCCATCATCCCATGGGGAGATGCTGCGCCCAGGGGAGGAGCCAAGCATTCCTACCTGGATCCAATCTGAGGTTTGGCACAGCACAGCAGCCTTTGCCCAGTGCATTGCCAGAGGAGCAGCTTCTGCTGCCCTGCATTGCCAGAGGGAGCCCAGGCCCATCTGCAGCAGCCCTGGAGCTGCAGAGGAAAACTCCCCCCTTGTGCAGGATCCCTGCTCCAGCAGAGCCACAGCTGGCACTGCAGGAGGGCTGAGCCCCCATGGGATGGGGCTGTGCCACCCCCCTGGCACACAGGGGACAGGGACTGCTCTCACTCTGGCAGTGGGTTGTTTTCTTTGTTTTCTTTTTTTGTACTATTACATTTGTATTTTAATTTGTCCTAGTAAATAACTGTTATTCCTGTTCCCATATCTTTGCCTGAGAGCCCCTTAATTTCAAAATTACAACAATTCAAAGGGAGGGGGTTTACATTTTCCATTTCAGGGAAGGCTCCTGCCTTCCTCAGCAGACATCTGGCTTTCCAAACCAAGACACCTTCCTACAGCCCAGGCAGCACCAGGTACAGGCACTGATGTGTGGCTCTGTGTCCTTTGCTTCCACCTCTGATTCCTTCCACTGGTGATTCCTGTTCCACATTGCTCAGGTTCACCAGACCTGTCTCACTGTGCCTTGCCTGCCATAAAGCTTTGGGACACTCAGCTCCTGCAGGATCTGGCTCCCTTGGAGAAATCATGGCAAATCTGGAGCTTTTTCCAGGTGTCCCTCACTGCTCCCACTTTCAAGCAAGCAGCAAAAAGTTTGTGTCAAACTGTGCCATGTCCAGACCCTGAGCTTTGTGTCTCTTGTGTCCCATGAGAGGCCTCAGCAGCCCCAGGAGCTGTGTCACTGAGCCTGGTGTGGCTGCAGAATATATATATAATAATATATGTATTATATATATTATTATATATAATAATATGTCACTTCTGTCACCACAGGCCAGCCCCAGCTCCTCAGGTGTCCCTGCAGGGACAGGGGACAGCCAGAAATGCTGGGTCACTGCTGCTCTTTCTGGCCATTCCTCTGGGAAATTTAACTGGAGATGGGATTTGCCTTCCAAAAACCTGGAGGATTCTGCTGCTGACCAACCAGGCACTGAAAAGCAGGTTTCCCTACTAACATAAAGTTTGCACTTGCAATGTATTTAGATTTCAGTGTCATGGAGACCACAGGAATGCACCTCCAGAATAAACCCAGCATGGTTACCACCTCTGTCTTGATCCTATTTGTCCTACTGTCCTGCACATCATCCTTGCAAAAAGCCTCAAAAAGCTGTTTCCTACTTAATTGATGGACAGTAATTTTTAATATCCAGGCAGACTTTTTTTTATCTTCTTCCAAAAACATTTTGCTTGGCTTTAGAAATCATTCTACCTCATTTACACCACATTACAAAAGTCTATATCAGCTGCTTTCTTATGTATTAAAAGCCACTCAGCATCCTTAGCTGGAGCAGAGGTTCACAGCCTCTGGTCTGGGGATGACTGAGAGAAAGAAAAAGATCCATGGGGTCACTTTCCAGGCCTTCATTAAATGAAGAAAAGAGACCTCTGGTCTGCCGGCTCCAATCCACAGACAGGCTGTCTGCTTCTCCCCTCAAAAATATTGCAAGAATCTGCCAAGCTGGAGCAGCAGTGCCATGGAAATGGGGCCATCAGATGGAAGGAATTATTGCCCAGCCCAGAGGAGGTGCTGCACCCCTGGCATGTGCACAGAGAATTCTCCTGCAGTGGCCATCCAGGCTATGGGAACAGGGCCAAAGGGCCCCTCACACCCCACTGCACACTCCAACACCATCCTGCTCACTCCATGCTTTGTGTGCCACTGGGGGCAAGCACCCTGCAGCAGGGCCTGGGTCCTGGGGAGCTCTTTGCAGGGCACTGAACCCACAGGGGACACTCAGAGAATGGGAACAGTCAGTAAAAGGGAAATAACAAAAATAGAAATGGGATTTTTCACGTTGCCACTGGCCAGGTACCCCATGAAAAATGCCATCTGCTGTGGCAGACGGGCTTTGTGCTTTTCCTACACCCCAGCAAGGGCCAGAGGGTTCCAACAGGTCCTTCCTGAGGAGCCACCAAGCCTGTGGCAGCCAGAAGCCCCTTTGTGCTGGGCTTTGGTCCAGTGCCCAGCACAACAGAGCCTGAATGATGGCTGAGACTGAGCTGCCACACAAATAAATAACAGCCACAAAAAAACAATCATTCACGTTAGAAGACTTGCCTGCCCAGTCCTAGTGAGGGCTTTTGGGATTACCTTCCTCATGAGGAAAACTCAGCTCCTTGAGAATACTCTGAGCCTCCATCCCTGAAGGAAAAGGGGCAGTGACAGGGTGGCAGCCAAGCCATAAGGTGTGCAAAATAAATGGGCAGGTGAGCTGAGTTTGCTGATGGTTTCCACTTCTAGAAAGGGATTGAATCCTGTGCCTTTGTCTCCTCTCTCCCTCCCCTCAATCCCACACCCAGCAGGGTGAGAGCTGAGTTTGCTGATGGTTTCCACTTCTAGAAAGGGATTGAACCCTGTGCCTTTGTCTCCTCTCTCCCTCCCCTCAGTCCCAGACCCCAGCAGGGTGAGAGGTGGGCTGGCTGTGGCTTCCCAAGTGTCAGCACTGCCCTTGGGGCCCTCCTGAGCACAAGGGAGAGGTGAGAGACAGGGAGAGATGTGTGGAAGGATGGAAAGGTGTTATTTACACACAAACCAACCCAGCCATTTCAGAGGAAACCTGCCTTGCCCACAGGTGACCCTGAGAGGGTTGTGGGTTCGTGCTAGACAGAGGGAACGACTGCAAGGTGCTACTGCTAACAAAAAACAAAAAAAGCACAGATAGTCAAAGAGTCTTAATACCACGCCTGGATCACTCTCTGGAAGCTTCCTCTGCTCCTTCTCCCTCTTTTCCCATTCCCACTGCTTTGAACACCAAGCAAGTTTCACATTTGGACATGGGATTTGGCTGTTGAGGGAAGCACGTGGTTTCTGAGGGCCCCGTGGCCGTCCTAGCTGAGCCTCCTCTGGGTCTGAGACAGCAGGTCTGTGTAAATTTTGGATCTCAGGAACCTGGGGTACGAGTCTTTCTCCATCAGGCTGTGCACCTTCCCCTGAGCTTGGTCAAAGCAAGAGAGGGAGGGCTCCTGCACATTTCTTCTGGTCAGCTCCCGTGTCTGGAAGTCTATGTTCACCTGGGGAAAGCAGCAGAAGAGAGTTTGGCACTGAGTGTCCAGCTGGCCTCCTTCACATGGCTCATTCCCTCTCTGCCATGGCAGCAGAACCAAGGCCCTACCCCTGCCCATGCCTGAACAGCCCCCACAGAGATTCAGGGCTGTGAATTCTGCCCCAAGCCTGGAAAAGTTGGGTTTATAGTGATCTGAGCACTTCTGAAATCACTTTATTTTTACTGAAATCACTTTTTAAATTACTTTCATTCAGACTCTTAGGCAGCACATCACCTAAAGCTGCTGACTCAGCCTAACCCCTCTCCTGCTCCCTCTCTTCTTCACCACATGCCTAATAAATGGGAGAATAAACTTTCAACTGGGTTTAAACCATTAGTACATTCTTATTAAATGTCTCCAAACTTGGCTGATCTAAAATAAACTGTTTGATTTTTTCCCATAGCAGCTTCATGTTACAATATCTGGAGGAGAGGCTTGGAAAAATAAATGTTATGACTGCCATTTGTTTGCAAAGGCAGCCAGTAGAGTTTTCCTGCTCTCCTTCCCTAGCAGGGTAATCAGCATTTTTTAAGGTTATTGTCTGGAAGGAAAAAATGGCTGAAAAAATGTTATTTGTTGTTATTAATTCAGTGTCCAAACTGGAAGGAGCCTGGAAAGCAAAGCTGTCTGCCTCAACGTGGATGTCAGCAGTATGGATTAGCTCTAATAATTTCATATTCTAAGCATGCCAAAATTATGTAACAGTGCTAAGGAAACATCACCACAGGACCAAATTGTAGGAAGGATGCCCATCCTACCTGCATTCCTATTTCTAATCAAAAATCAGCCTTCCAGTCCTTAAAATCTCATTTGGCTTACTGAATAACTGTGGGAAAATCCTCAAGGAGAGCACTGAGACCCCCACACACCTCAGTGTGAACCTGGACCCTTCCCAGTGGCCTTGCAATGGCCTTCCCAGCTGGGAGAGGGAGGAAAATGAGGAAAATGAGCCCTTTTTGGGTCCCTGACAGGCACCCATGGAGGAGCAGGAAGGGCTGGGTGCAGTGAGAGGCCCCTGGCTGTGCTGTGATTGCAGTGACACAAGGTAGTGTGGTCACCAGGCAGGACCTGGCAGTGCCATCAGCAGGACCTGGCAGTGCCATCAATCTGCTGAGGGCTTGAAAGAGGATTTAACAACCCCAGGCTCCGGGGTGGGACTGCATTTTCTGTTCAGCTCAGAGTTATTGTTTGTATCTCTCTGGAGGTCTGGGTGAGGGGGGAGTTAGTCAGAAGCTCTTCTCCCTTGGAAGTCAACAAGTTACTCACAGAATTCACAGAATCACTGGGTTGGGAGAGACCTCCAAGATCATCGAGTCCAACCCAGCCCCAGCACCTCAACTGAACCCTGGCACCCAGTGCCACATCCAGGCTGTTAAACACACCCAGGGATGGGAACTCCACCTCCTCCCTGGGCAGCCATTCCAGAACTTTATCACTCTTTCAGCAATATCCAACCTGTGTTTCCCTTGGTGCAGCTTGAGGCTGTGTCCTATGGTTCTGTCAGTGCTGCCTGGAGAAAGAGCCCAGCCCCAGCTGAGCACAGGCACCTTTCAGGGAGTTGTAAAGTGATAAGGTCACCCCTGAGTCTCCTTTTCTCCAGGTTCAGCACCCCCAGCTCCCTCAGGGCTTTGTTCCACTCATGGTGGGATGGTCCTGTGCAAGGTGTCCTGCCAGGGAAGAGCCCAACAGCCTGCTGAAGGCTGACAGAAAGGACAGGAGCACTGTGAAATGCTCCTGGGGAGCTCAGTGAAATGCTCCTGGGGAGCTCAGTGAGGTTAGGAAATGTGGGTTGAGGTTGCCAGTGAACTCCCTGGCTGTGACTAATTCAGTATCATCAAAGCAGTTGCCCTCATCAGGACTGAGTCAGGGCGAGCAGAGGCGGCTGGAGCAGCCAGCATGGCATGGCCACCGACCTTAACCACACTCTGAGAGGGAAGGGAGAGAGGGAGAGCACCCAGCTGGGGGTGACAGCCCTGCTGTGTTGCAGTGGGATGCCATAGCCTGTCTCAGTTATCCCTGTTCCCTCCCCAGGTGTGCCAGTCACCTCTCCCTTCCCCTCCCTTGCCCCTGCTCAGTGCTGTCTGTCAATCTTGGCATTCCGGAAGGGCCTCGAGTGATTGGCAAAGTTCAAAAGATGCCTTAGACCCCTTGAGGGCCATTGGGCCATCCAGGTGTCATTTGTCCCCTGAGACTCCCCCTCCTGTACCTGGCTGGTGGCTCCCTACCCCTCCCCTGCCCCTCTCCCCGGGGTTCAAAGACACAGCAACCACGCTGTGGTTCTGTTGGAGCTGTTGCTGCATTCAGAGCCCTGTGGGCCAGGAACAAAGCTCTGGATCGAAACCCTCCATCAGAACTGACTCCTTTCCTTCACCTCACCTAAAGCCTTTCCACCAGAGCTAAACCTGAGCTCCTGCATGCCTGGACTTGTCCCCAGTGCCAGCTGCAGCATCCAGCCAGCCAAAGGTGTCTCTGAGGTGAAACCACCACAGCTGCTGCCTCTGGTCAAGCAGCAAGGCCCAGACGAGCCCAGGCACGTTCCATCCAGCTATATTGGTATAAAATTCCAACCCTGCTGGGTGCCCTGGGATGCTGTGTCACCCCATACCCACCTCCCGAGGGGCCTGCACGTCGATGAACTCCTCGAAGATGCGCTGGGCCTTGGAGGCCAGCTTGGCCGCCGAGCGCGTCTTCTTGAAATCCTCGCAGGCCAGCCAGAACTCCAGGTTCTCCTCGCTGAACTCGGTCTTCAGGAAAGCACGGAAAGCTGCCAGCCCATCTGCCAAAGACACACAGGCAGGAGAGGGTTGTGGGAATCCATAAAATCAGAGGGGTTTGGGAAAGCTGCAAAAGGCAGGCCTCAGAGACAGCAGAACTGGGATTGGAGCTGAGCAGCAGCCATGAGATTGGTCAGCAGAAAAATTGTGTAAGAATGGAAAAGCAAGGACAAACAGAACAATGGTCTGTGTATTAATGCTTGTCTAGAATAACTCCCTAAGATACAGAAAAGTTCATCTAGGGAGATATTAGGAAGTTTTAAGCTTAATAATGGAGCTCTGTGCATTGTGTTTTAAGGCTTACAAGCAGGTATTGTATTTGAAATAAGCAAACATTGTTTTAACCAAAGGTACCTGTGCTTATAGTGGTTGGACAGAACTACTGTCAATGTGCTTTTGCTTTGTGTGGTTGGTCAAAAAACTTTTAAAGTGAGTTGTAACATTGATTTCTTAGTCTACTGCCTGGGGTGTGAGCTGGTGGCATCTTCCCATTGTCATAACCATGGAATGAGAGTGATGCTGGAAAATCAAACAGCTCAAGGCACGTTCCCAGCAGTCCTGTTGGTGATTTGTACAGAGACCAGTGATAAGAGTGATGCCTTGAGGAGCTGGAGTAGAGGCTAGGCAGAGTTAAGAGGAATAAAGTGGATTTTAATAAAGGCCACACCCTGGCAGTACCAGAGTTGTGGCTCTGTCTGGATGGCTCCAAGATGGAAGCAAAAGAGGGCTTGGTCATGAAATCTCACATTTCTATAAGTTTTGGTCCATTTGCATATTGGAGTTAATTGTCCAATTACAGCTCCAGCCCATGCAGTCCCACCCTGCTTGTTTTTCTCTCTTCATTCCACATTGTTTGTGCTCCTGGGCCTGAGATTTGGATCATTTGTCCTTGGTGCCCAGCTAAAGCAGGAATTGTTTTGTCTCCCTGCTCTGTGCACAGAGCTCACCATCCCCTGATATGAAGCCCAGACCCACACACTAAAGCAGCACAGAATCTGAAAAACATAAAAAAGCTAGAACCTGAGGCATCAAGAGAAGGCAGGGAGCTGTTCCAGTCTCAGACATCCTTCCACTCACCTCAGCCTACCAAAGAAAATTTGATATTTCTCCCAAGCTCTGCCATTCCAGGATGCATCCATAACTTACACCACTGATGAGCCAGGCTCCTGTGAGCTGCCACAAAGCCAAACATCACTTGATGTTTTCCTTTGCTAAGGTGGCAAAAGGCTTTCCTTGGGACTGGGACACCCACCCTTTGGAGAATTACTCATGGAATTATCAAGGTTCAGGTCATGTTAATGCCACACTTTATAAGGCCTTATCTGCCACTAAGAAAACCTTCAATAAAACGTGCCTGATGTGGACTTGTCCCCTATGTTTTCTGTCATTTTCCTTTATTGCCTTGTGCCATTTTTATGGCGTTTCCTCTCTGAGAGGAAAGCTCTCAGAGAGTCTGTTACAGCTCCAGTAAAGGGGAGAGGGAAAGGACTTGGCCTAATTACAGCTTGTCTAGTCAGTGGTAAAAGTGTGCTTATCACTTGCTAATGCTCAGCAATTGTGACATTTCAGTAATGCAATCTGAGTCAGCCAGGGCAGATTAGAAATATGGAAAGATTTATTAGGCAATCTGTGTTAAACCCCTGCCTGGGCCTATTTATGGACACAGCCATTGTTTTTTATTTCCTTTCCCTGAACAGCACCAGGGGAGTTGATGCAGCTGAAGGCTTCACACATCCCCTTTCTCCTCAGGATAAAGTTAGATTCTCCTTTTTGTTTTTTTTTTTCTTTCCAGTAATGTGCTTTTAACTCTTCCTGGTCTTTTGCAATAGCATCCAGGTTTTTGTAGCTCATGCCTGGAAAGCTCTTGGCTACTTCCAAGCAACTGTCTAAAAATATTGATGGAATTGGGGATGAACCTGGTGAGGTCAGACTCCTTGGAAGGATGAAGGGAGCAAGGACAAGGCATGTCCAGCCTCTCCTCCACCACCACCCTCACATCCTTCTGGGCAGGGCTGCTCTTGATCTATTCATCCTCCATCCTGGACTGATTTTGGGGATAATCCAGGGGCAGCACCTTGCACTTGGTCTTGTTAAACCTTGTGAGTTTTCCATGGGCTCATTTCTCAAGCTTGTCCAGATCCCTGTGGATAATCCTAACATTTTCCCAAGCAGGCTGTTCAAACAGTTCCTTCTATATGCTGTATATGCTAACTATATGCTCTATATCAGATATATCATATGCTATATTATATATATACCCACATATTAATACATATATATTTATAGAATGTATAAAAATATATCTTATATATTATATGCTATTTATATACTCTCTATATGCTGTATAAATCTATTTGCTATGTGTGCTATGGATCCATAGCAATGTAACACTGTCCTGCATCTCCTTTGCATGTCCTAAACTTCTTCCTGCTCCCCTTGTTTCTGGTAATAACTTAAGAAATTTTCCAGCTCTCTCTGAAACCTCAAGCCCTAAGCAGTCGCCCTCGGTATTGAACAGCACCACAAAATCCTATTTCTGCCTGTGTGTCAGTCAGAGGAGATGTCTGACTGTCCAGAGCCTCAGAGGGAAAAGGAAAGGCCAGACAAGCCCAAAGTACAGCCTAAACCTCTCTTCTCTGCCTTCCTCAAAGCTCCTCCATTTGGGTTTTTTTTTGCACTGGCTGCTCCATCAGCAGCCTGTTATCAGCATAAAAATGGATCCATCCCATCTCAGCCATGCTCCCTCCTGCTGTCAGCCCCAGAAATAGCTGCATTATTCCAGCTCCTCCTGACACTTCTTCCTTCAAGCAATTTTAGGAGGAGATCAGGGCTTTGCACTGCTAGGGTAGACAAAAAAGGGGCCTCTCATCCAAGTGACAGTGCACATTGTGGGTCCAAGCCTGGGGCAATGTTGTGACATCAGCCCCAGAGCAGAATGCCAAAGGAGCAGGGCACCTGTCCTGCTATTATCCACCCTGGATAGGTAAATATGGTGATGGATAAATATGGTGAAGGTGAGGGGTGTTGTAGAGCTGCTCCCCTTCCTGAAATCTGGGACACAGAAACATTTTCCAAAACCTGCGTCCCCCTTAGTGCCTGTAAAATTCACAGGGCCTGTGTGAGAGCAAGGTAAGGACTGGAGAGCAGAGCAAAGAGTGTTTGCATGGTGATATATTTCAGTAAGAAAGAAATAAAACAGGGAGAAATTTCCAATTCTTCAAGATCTATGTCATTTTATCAATCATCATCTCCTAGGATTCCTGACATTAAATATTCCAGCACACAACCACACTGCTATGTCTCTGCAGTCTCTGCTGAGGTCTTGCTCCCCTGTCTCTGCCCTGGTATTTTTTTTTTCCCCCTTTTCCTCTACAACAGCCCCAGAGCTGCAGCACTGACAGAAGATCACTTGCAGGAATAGCAGTGTTGCATGAAAGTACCACATCTGCAAGAGGACACTGATGCAGAATAGGATATCTGAAAAATAGGATACCTGAGAAACAAAATACTTGAAAAATAAATTACTTGAAAAATAAACTACCTAGAAAATATAATATCTGAAAAATACAATACCTGAGAAATAAAATACCTGAAAAATATCATCTCTGAAAAATAGAATATCTTAAAAATATAATACCTGGAAAATAAAATACCTGAAAAAATATAATACCTGAGAAACAAAATACCTGAAAAATAAAACACCTGGAAAATAAAATACCTGGAAAATATAATATCAGAAAAAATAAAAGACCTGAAAAATAAAATACCTGAAAAATACCATATCTGAAAAATATAATACCTGAAAAATAAAATACCTGACAAATGTAATAACTGCTAAAAGAAGGGAATGTCATGAGTGACAAGGAGAGAAAGGCATTTGCTACAGCCCTGCCCCAGAGAGCAGCTGCAGCAGGTTCCCCTGGGACCAGGAGGTTTCCATGAGCTCTGCCTCCTGCTCTCATGTCAATCAGCTCCTTTTGATCCTGAAATAAGTTTAGACAGTGAATGGATAAATAATAGTGTCTGGCTGTTCTCTGCTTTTTTTATCCACTCCTGTCATGCAGTCCCCAGAGCCTCGGAGGAGCTGCAGATGGTGAGGCTGAACCTGAGAGGGCCTTGCCTGGGACACTTTGGGTGCAGGAGAGCTCAGCCCTGACTGCCTGGTTTGCCATCATTGTCATCTTTAACCCTTGACTGCCTTCCCAGCTCTGCCCGACTGCCAGGTTTGGGCAATCACTGCCTGAAGTTTGTCCTGGAGCAATGACAAGTGTGACTGAAAGGGCAGGAGGACAACTGGGCATGGGAGCTGCTACCACCTGAGCTGGGATTTGACCTGGATA
Source organism: Agelaius phoeniceus (assembly GCF_051311805.1). Taxonomy (NCBI): domain Eukaryota; kingdom Metazoa; phylum Chordata; class Aves; order Passeriformes; family Icteridae; genus Agelaius; species Agelaius phoeniceus. The sequence continues at coordinate 9,808,608 of NC_135272.1, read as the reverse complement.
TTGACTTCAACCTGCTCCTCTCCTTCAAGGCTTTCAAACAGTGAGCACTCATGAATGATCAGCATTTCAAAGCTCATCCCACATAACTGGACATCTTTTTTTCCCAGGACAACCACCACTGGAGTGCAGTGTGATACAAGCAGGAGAGAGATTTCACCTCCTGAAATATCCCAGTGTGCAATTCCAAAGAAAGCAGAGAAATAACTGGACAACTTTTAACTTTTCAATAAACTGGCCAACTGGACATCTTTTTGCCAGCACAACCACCACTGGAGTGCAGTGTGATACAAGCAGGAGAGAGATTTCGCCTCCTGAAAAATCCCATTGTGCAATTCCAGTGAAAGCAGAGAAATTAACTGGACAACTTTTAACTTTTTCAATATACTGGACAACTGGACATCTTTTTTTCCAGAACAACCACCACTGGAGTGCAGTGTGATATGAACAGGAGAGAGATTTCACCTCCTGAAAAATCCCAATGTGCAGTTCCAGGGGGATGCTTTAGAGAGAAAGCACAGAAATTTTAACTTTTCAATTAACTGGACAACTGGACATCTTTTTGCCAGGACAACCACCACTGGAGTGCAGTGTGATACAAGAAGGAGAGAGATTTCACCTCCTGAAATATCCCAGTGTGCAGTTCCAGGGGGATGCTTTAGAAAGCACAGAAATTAACTGGACAACTTTTAACTTCTCAATAAACTGGCCAACTGGACATCTTTTTGCCAGCATAACCACCACTGGAATGCAGTGTGATATGAACAGGAGAGAGATTTCACCTCCTGAAATATCCCAGTGTGCAGTTCCAGGGGGATGCTTTAGAAAGCACAGAAGTTAAAAGCAGGATCAGAATTCTGCAGAGGCAGCAGCACAAAATCATCCCCAACCTGAGGCCCAAAGGCATGGCCACTCAGGAGGGCAGGATGTGCTGCTGTGGCTGCACAGCCCTTCAGGACAACCTTTGGACAATTATTCAGGAATTTGCCTCAAGAGTTCTGTGCTTGAAGCCAAAGGAGGAAGTTGATCCTGGTGGAGCAGAGGAATTGAAGGCAAGGAAGCAGAGCTCTTTACTGGATGTTGAGAGTCTGAGGGAGAATACAGCATGCAGCAGGCATTTGATATTTTACTTTACAGTGTAAATCTAAGCTTCAAAATGCCCTGCTCTCCTTTCAGACTGACTGAGGAACGTGCAGAGGGGATTTTGTCAGTGCTCAGACATTGCTCAGGATCCTGCAGTGCTGGAATCTGAAATGCAGGGAATTCTCAGAGCCTGTAAGCCAAAGCTTAGAATTAAACACAGGATTTGATCTGAGACCTTGGGAAAGGCTTCCAAACTTAGGTGCCAGAAGTGAGAATGTGGATTTTAAAGCAGAGACACTTTAAATTAAGAAGAGGAAAGTTTAGAGTTTAGGATATAGAAAAAATAAAGGTAAACAAGGAGTTTAGGATGCAGTGCTATAGGTTTGTGTGTCAAAACATGATTGGCTAAGGAAGCTCACACTGTAGCATGAGTCCACAAGACAAAATATGTAAGGATTGGGTCAAAACCATAAATATCCTTGTTGGCAGTGATTTATTGGTTAATAAATCCAAAGCTTAGAACTATCACAGGATTTGATCTGAGACCTTGGGAAAGGCTTCTAAACTTAGGTGCTGGAAGCAAGAATGTGGATTTATAGTTTAAAGCAGAGACAAGTTAAATTAAGAAGAGGAAAGTTTAGAGTTTTAGAGTTTCAGATAGAGAAAAAATAAAATTAGTTGCAAAGGTAAACAAGGAGTTTAGGATGCAGTGCTCTAGGTTTGTGTGTCAAAACATGATTGGCTAAGGAAGCTCACACTGTAGCATGAGTCCACAAGACCAAATATGTAAGGACTGGGTCAAAACCATAAATATCCTTGTTGGCAGTGATTTATTGGTCAATAAATCCTTAAAAGGGCTTGTAACCAGAGCTCTTGTGACCTTCTGAACCATGCTGTGAAGGTGTGAGCAAAACTCACCCTTCCTGTCTGTGTGGAAGATAAGAAAAAGAAATGGCATCATCTAAAAACTTCAGAGATCTAACTCAAAACTCCTTCAACAACCCCCATACTTGCAGATCATCTGTGAGTGAGGCAGTGCCAGGAATTTCTGGTTTATGAATGGGCAGTGCCAGGCAGGTCAATGACCATGTGAGGACAGGGACTCCTGAAATCCCATTCAGGAGATGGAAAGTGGATCCTTTCAGCAAGAAGAGACTGAGGTGGGGAGCAGAAAACACAAGACAGGGCTTAGCTAAGCTTCATCAGCACGAGGAAGAGCCCAGATCAGTGGCCTAAATCATTCAGGCAGTTTAATAACCAAGCACCTGCCACTGTCAGAGCAAGAAAGCAATGCCCAGTAATTTATTTAATGCATGTGTTTCACCCCCTGAGCAAGCAGGGAGCAAATGGGGGGGGTCTCTGTGGCTGGTGGATGGATGGATTGGCTCCCTAGAAGGTGTTGGGAGCAGGGCTGGAGGGACAAGGTCACAATTGCTGTGCACAGCACACGAATGTGCTCCCACTGCTGCTGAGCAGAGCTTCCCTCCATCTCAGCTGCCTGTCAGCAGCACAATGCTAATGCTCTTCTGGCTCAGAAGAGTAGGCTGGGATATTCCTGTGCTGTGTAGGAAGTGAAGGAATGTGTAGACAACAGGAGGAGGAGGAGAACAACAATAAAGTTTGGGAGGAAGAGCACGGAGATCACAAAAAGAAAATCCAGAGAAAAATCACCTTTTCCTCCAGATTTCAAAAAATCTGGAGAAAAATCACCCTTGAGATAAAAGTGGCCATTCAGGATGAATGGTTTTGGTGCAGGGGTGAGAAGTTTACCAAGGGTTGAGGACAGACTGTCCTGCTGGATGCTGGAGGAACAAAAATCTGTGTGTCCAGCCCTGTGGGGGATGCAGAATGAGACATGCTGTGGCTTGTATTTCCCTCCAGCAGCCTGTCAGAAGAAATCCTCATCTGGCCAGCTCCTGGGCACGGGCACAGGGAGAGGATTACTCCTCAGTTACTCACAGGCATGCACTCACACATGGGGACCACGCTGAGCTCACTTCCCTGGCACAAAATGGGGAAAGTTGCCAAAATCCAGCGTGTTAAAACCATTGCTTTTCCTCCCTGGGCACCCAAGGAAACACTGCACATGGTCTGTCTCTGACTCTGCCTCTGTCTCTTACTCTGGGGTTTATTTTCCCTGACAAGAGCAGCATCAGGCTCCCCTCCCCTGTTGCTTGCTCAGAAGCCCTGACCCCAGGGACCATGGCAGGGAGCTCAGACAGGTGTAAAATAGGGATTGTCTGCCTGACCCCAGCGTTTCTGAGTTGATTTGCTCTGCCCATTAACAAAAACAATTGGGATTTCATTGCACTGACCTATGGATGTGGAGCTGCTGCATCCTGCTGCTCAGCACTGCTCACTCCAGGAGGGATGAGGGAATTCAGTCCCAAAAGGGAGGTGGGGAGAGCCCTCCTGCATTTCCTGCTCACAGTGTCTTGTTAACTCAAATAACTTGTCAGCTCAAATTATCCTTTGAATAGCTTGGGGAATAAATCCAAATCAGACCAGTCTGTGCAGAGACAAGGGCATTACCCAGCCTGGAATCACCCAGGAGAAAACAACTGCTTCAAATCCCAAGGGATTTCAGTCCTCCTCTCACAACAGGATCAAACATTACCTGCAGTCAGTCATTCATTCTTCAGAAGAGTGGGAAAAGAGCAGGGGAAGCTCCCCAGGGCTGTCACACTTCAAGGGATGTCTGGCAAAGGTGATCATGGAATCACACAATGGTTTGGGCTGGAAGGGGACCTTAAAAATCCTCTCATTCCAACCCCTCTGCCATGGGAGAAAACAACTGCTTCAAATCCCAAGGGATTTCAGTCCTCCTCTCACAACAGGATCAAACATTACCTGCACAGTCACTCATTCTTCAGAACAGTGATGGGAGACCAGGGGGAGCTCCCCAGGGCTGTCACACTTCAAGGGATGTCTGGCAAAGGTGATCATGGAATCACACAATGGTTTGGGCTGGAAGGGACCTTAAGAATCCTCTCATTCCAACCCCTCTGCCATGTGCAGGGACACCTCCCACTAGAGCAGGTGGCTCAAATCCCCAGAGACTCTCCATGGAATCTGTGTAATGCATGACACTGCTCAGGTCACTTCTGTTTGAAAACTGTGGGAAATGGATTTGTAGAGAATTCTCAAAGCCTGGCAGAAGGCTCACATAGCGTGCATCTGAATGCAAACCTTGAGATAAGAAATGCTGATTTAGAAATGCCATAGAATAGGACAGATATTGTTGAGAGAGAAATGAAATTAGAAATAAGTTTTAAAAGATGGTTTTGTAAATAAGACTGGATAGTTTGGAGAAATAGAACTATGAAAGAAGCATTGTAGTAGGACCCATGAGGGGTAATTTTAGATTATTGGCTTTAAGGCATTTACAGAATGGTGTGGCTAAAGCTGATACACCAAGAAATGCTTATAGTGTGTTGTAATTAATGATTGTGATGGCATGAATTATAACATCTGTATTGTCTCACCCTTCTCACGAGACTGATAATGGAATAAAAGTTTTTTTAAAGCACCTCTCAGTTTCCCCACCTCTAAGTCAGTATAATCCAACAAGAAACCTTTTGGAGACTCATGAAAATAGGAAAGGAATAGGAAGTGGTTTTCCCATCTCCCAGAGTGCTGCAGATCTCTGAACTTGCTCCCTGTACGAGGGCAGCCTGCTCTGCTGGGCACTTTGGAGCCCTCTTGGGGAGCTCTGATCCACATTCTTGATCCTTGGAGCAATTGTGCCACTTGTCCAATATAGGAATGTGCCTCTTGTTGATGGAGTGACAAAACTATCCTTTGTCCCTTTATAAAGGAAATAAGCTCAAAGTTTCTCTCCTCAATGAGGGGAAAAGGCATCTCCTAGGACTTTGGGACTTCACCTCAAATTTAAGGATAGCTAATGGGACAGAAGCCAAAAGTCCTACCTGGGCAATTCACCAGAAAAAGAGGAGAACAAAGAAACTAATGGCTTTTGAGGGGTGTTTTACCAGGAGCAAGAATCTCTGCACCTAGATCAGTTTTTCTCTGTAAAGAGTTTGTTCTTTTGCCTTTTATTAAAACCTTTATGTTTCCAACACTACCACAGAAGCCATCCTGCTGATTTTATGCCTCCTAAGGTAGCTGAGCTATCTTGGGTGTGAAATAGATCTCCAAGAGCTCATGAGACCTGGCTCAAGGAGGTACCCATATTTCAGTCCAACCCCTGGCAATGTTTCCCACAAGGTCTGCCCTGTTTTCAGCTGCTCCATCAGCTCCTGAGCCCTGCCCCAGCACTTTGGGGTTTATTTTCCCTGGAGAACAGTTTGCCTGGAAGGCACCAAATCCATCCGACTGCAGCAAAAGCACCACACAACCCCCTGAAATCACAATCCCCTTCCCAAAATAAATGAGCTGTCCATCTAGTGAAGACACTTTCTGACAGATGTGTCAAGCACAAGTGCTCTACCTGCTGATGCTGTGAGCCCCAGGGGCAATTCTCCCCAAGCCCAGCTGGTGCTGAGCCCATGCCCCCAAGCATGAATTCCAATTTTCCCTGGCTAATGCTGGGAAAATTCTCCTGAGCAGTCACAGGGAAATTAGGCTGGAGCAGTTCTGTCCTCCTCTTGGCACTAAAAGCAGAATTTTTGCTGGCAGCTTTCCTCACAGACAGATGCCAGCAGGCCAGGCACAGCTTTATTTAATCCCAGATTTTGGCCAGTTAAGGCATAGGGCTCCCTTACCTGTGTAACATCAGCACATCCTAACAGCAAAAATGCAACTTGTACAATATCATTAATTCCATGAGTATGTGCTGTTCTCTCCTTTAAACCAGTGTAACTAAAATAACACTTCTGTTTCAACAGAACTTTTTGTATTTGCATCATTATAACCCTTGATTGCCAGGCTGGCAATTCCAGAAACTTCAGGTGCAGAGCAGTTATAAAATATTCCTTTAGAAAGTAGTTTATTAAACAACAAATTTTTTTGTCACCAACCAATCACCAGGCAATGTCACCGTGACTGCTGATAAAAATAGATTAATTTAAATTTTAAAGATCACCTTCTGTTGCCATTAGGAACTGAATATTTTTCATTAGAAACTGAATATTTTTCATTAGTGCCAGAGAGTTATCAGAATTACTTTCCATTGTAAGAGATGGGAATGGTCTTGATAATTCATTTATCACTCTCTAAGGCTAATTTATTAATAAAACCAGACACCCTCATGGAGGCTGCTGGACAAAATCATTGAACTGAGGTTTGATTTTGCATTTTTGCAGTAGTCAGCTGAAGAGGGAAGAATCTGTATAACATCAGGACACAGGTGGGTAAATTCACTGGGGTTTGTGACCCAAGCCCTTCTTCTGCAGTCTAATAAAGAAAATTTCTACTTTTACACCACTGAAGAAGAAATGGGTTTGAGTTCAGGATGATAACAGGGGTGTGAAAATCCTGCCCTCCCCTTTCTCCATCCCCCAGGTACCCTGTAATCTCCTTGCTGTATTTTCCCCTTCTTGTTCTGAATTTCCACAAAAGAAACGCTCCTTTTTAGCCATACCCAGCTACACCATATATTTTTTCCCCTATTGGCTGCAAGAGCAATGATCTCAACTAGATACTGCTGCTAAAATTACATCCTGCTTTTTCCTGCCTTGGTCAGCCTGCCTTTTTAAAGTTGTCACTTAATTCCCTGCCAAAACTGTTGTCATCTCAGTAGAAACCTGGCAAAATTACCTTAAAATTAGCTTAATAACATAATTTACACTTACATTTTAAAATGTAAGGAAAACCTGGGTCTCTAAGCAAGGCAGACAGCTCCTTATTGCCATGAAAGAGTTCAGCACCCACGGTGGCTTTTCCCCAGCCTCAACTCATTTGGGTTTTTTTCTTCATGAATGAACCCATGCTGGGAACTTTGCTTTGTTTATAATTTCTCAGTGTGAAAATGCTGCTGGAGCAGAGCAATATTTGCAGAAGTGAACTCACAGGATTGAAGAGAGCAGGGGTTGCTGATTATAGGTTGGCATGAGGGCTCTGGATGTGAAATTTTTGGGTTTGCTGTGGTAACAGCAGCTCAGGGGGAACAAGGGGGATTCCTCTGTGCCAGGGCAAGCTGGTCAAGGGTGCTGAGCTGGAAAAGGCAGCACCTTGGGCTGATGGCTTTAGCAGTTGTGGTTTTCCGTGTGGTCAGGAGCAAAGATGTGAAGGGAACACACAAAACTCTCCTTTTTCCTGCCTGTAAAGGATGGTGACTGCTGGGGAGTGAGCAGCTCTGGGGGACCATGCCCCTGGACAGGGGTTAAGGGAAGAGGAGGGGAAAAAAGGTAAAATTTGATCTCTACTCACATTTATGGGACAAAAGGACATCAAAAGAGTCTGCCCATCTTGTAGCTTCTTCTGTTGAGAGTCTTCTGTAAGGAAAGGAAGGGGCAAGTTACAGACAGCCCACAGCTGCTCCTCCCCTCTGGAGCTGTTTGGTGAGGACACCGAGGAAGGCTGGGATTCCTCTCACCTGATTTTGGAGGTCTAGGGTGTAGAACTGAGCCATGTGACCCTGGGCTTCCTTTAGAATCAGGGAGGAGATCCCAAGGGACCCGCAGGGACTCAGCTCACGTCCCCAGGCAGGCAGGTAAAATAGGCCAGATAATTCATACCCAAAAAGGCACCAATTATTCCTCATTGACTCTGAGCAGAGGCCCAGGAAACGAGCTCAGATGCAGACATTTACATTGTAAAAGCCAAAAGTCAGGCAAAATGGAACTCAGCCCTGCAGAAGTGTTTATTTCTCTTGCTTGCCTTTCAGGGGAAGGACAGATCTTATCTCAGGTGGAAGCAGGGACTTGTGATCAGATGAGTCCCATCCCACACTTCTCAAATCAGGACTCTGGAGGGGTTGAAGCATCTCCCTCCAGCATTTTGCAAACCATCACCCGAATTTTTGCTGTGTCAAATACAAGGCTGAGCTGAAGATGACCTGAAATTTCGGGTCACCCCTTAGACCAAGCCAACTGCTCAGGCTTTGATTTGTGATGACAGAGGTGTAAATTACATCCCCAAAGAGGTGCAGACGTGTCCCACACCCAGCAGTGGGGACTGGGAGCACGTCCTGTCTCACAGTGCCACAGATCCAGGAATTTCCCGAGGCTGCTCCTGCTGCATCAGTGCCGGTTTGTTTTCCTCCTGGAAGCGCTCACAGCTCGTACAAAACACAACAAAAGGAGGACAATACTGCAGGGGGGAGGTGGTGGGTGGGGAGGGGAAGGGCAGGAGTGGGGTTGGGGTGGGATGCTGCAGCTATACTCACTTCAAAGCCCGGTTGGGCTTGTCCGGAAGAATAGCTGTGAAATCATTATATGAGTCTGATTTGTGAGACAGGCAGCCCAGGCGAGTCCTCATCCCTCTGCTCCTGTGGTCGAGGTGGGGAAGCAGGGGTGTTAGCAGGGGAAAACCAAAGAACAAGGATGATTATAAGTCTAGCCAGCTTGGCAAAAGAAAAAGAACAAACCCCAAAAAAAAAAAAGAAAAACCTCTGTGCCAGGTCTGTGTCCTTGGTTCCCTCGTGTGTGAGAGGGACCCTGAGACATCTCCAGGCTGATGTTAAGGGTGAACACAGCACCAGAGCAGCTGAAGGCTCCCTCACACCAGGCTTTCAGCTGCCTTGGCTGGCAGAAAGGCTTTGAAGGGCTGCATTTGGGGATGGTTTCTTGGAAAGTCCTGCTCTGGTCGGGTGTGGGAGGAGAGCAATGGGCAGCAGTACAAGAAATTGGTCACCACGTTCCAGCAGCACCAAAAACAGCACAAATACCTGAGGTGGAGGGGGCTGGAGGAAGGAGAGGGTAGGAAGGCACCTGCAAGGTGAGCCTGTGCTGCAGCCCCCTGAGTTCCCAGCCAGGATCGATCCCGAGCGGCTTCTTTAGACTCAGGATTACATAAGCAGGATCAAACTGCCTGCTCCTGACACGCTTACCCAGGCAGAAAATGGCTTTAAAGCTTTTTTCCTCTAAATTTCAGCCCAGCCCCAGAGCCTTCAATCCTGTGCCAGCCCCTGGTGTCCTTGCCCAGCCCCTTCCCAGGACAGCAGCCGCAGCATCCTTCATTACATAACCCGGGATGGGCAGGACAGAGGGACAGGGAAAGGGAGCACCTGCATTGCACGGGACTGGCATCACCCTCTCCCCAAAAAACACGTGGGGGCTGCTTCTTGGGTTTGCAAGGGCTCTGTGATCTGCCTCTCCAGCCTGAGGGTGTCTCCCCTTGGAGATTGCCTGGATATCAAACTGGGCCATTCTCTCCTCAGGACCATGGGAGGAACATTCAGCTACCCCATCTCCACTTCCAGCTGCTGGATCTCCTTTGGAGCTGCTGAAAGCTCTGCTCCCAAACAGATGCCCAATACTCTCTGTGGCTGCACAAGTAGAGCATTTTTTTCCCCTTCCATCTGTAATTCTTGCAGAACACTTCAGCACCAGTGCCTGAGCCAATCTGTGGCGCGCCTGTTTCCCCCTTCCCCTCCCGCCCTTCGGAGAGCTTCTATTATTGCACATTTTAATGTAATCTTCAAGCAAATTAAATGTTAATTAAATGCACCGAGTGTCTCCCTGGTGCAGCACAGGCAGCTCACAGCATTTAACAAGCACAAAAAGCAGGAACTCCTCAGCCACAGGAATTGTTGCACAGCCTCCAACTACGGCCCCACAGCCGTGGGCACTGCACAAACTCCAGAGGAGAGCACAGGGAGTGCCACATTCCCAGCTGGACACCAAACCCACTGCAGGATCCTTCTCCAGATGCCTCCTACCCCCACCTTTCTGTGCCCTGCTCTGTTTGCTCACGAATTTCCCAGCAAGAGGTGTGACAGGCGTCAGCGCAGCAGCGTTGCTCCCATTCCCCTGGGATGCCTGAGATCAAGGGACTGCAGCAGGGAATCAGAGCAGGGAGCTGGTTCCTCGTGGAAAACACTTCTCTCAGTCAGGATTTCCAAGCCAGGACACAGGGGAGAAAGAGGGGGAGAGAAGTTGGGTGTGCAGGAGGTGGAGAGGCAAGGGAAGGGCAGCAGGGACACTGCAGTGGGCAGAGGGGCTTGCTGGACGAGGTGGACAGGGACAGGATGGCAGGGGTGGGGATGCACTCTGGTTTTTCCAGTTACCTCCGTGGGATCAGTAAGGCAGCCATGCAGGCATCCAGCTATGGTTAACCCTTTAACTGGCTGGCTTGGACCTCAGTCAGGGCTGCTTGCAGGAGGCAGGAGTGCAGGAGGAAGGGATTTACTGTTTCATGTCCTGGCACTTAAACATGCACCAAGGAATCCTCTTTGCCAAACCAAGAAGGGCCAGTTGTCCTCAACCCATTTGATCCTTGCCTCCTAGAGTGGAAAGTCAACTGTTCAATGGAAGACGTTGAGAGCTGAGGGGTGGCCACAGAGCAGAGACAGCATTTCCTTCTAACACCAGGTCAAGTCCAGCTTCAGGTCTGAAGCAGGGTGAGTTTGGTGTCCCAGCTCACCAGGGAGCAGCAGGAGTTGGCATTATCCCACTCATCCTCCAGCACCTCTGAAGGTTTCTCCTCAAGGGGCAGAGCTCCAGGCTGGCCTTGCTAGGAAGGGTCACAAACTACATCTTGTGCCTGTCCCTGCAGGTCATGGCTGGTGCCAGTGGCCAGGCATCACAGGAGAGCTGGCACTGCAAACAGAACAACAGCAGGACTTCACACATCTGCAGGGGCTGCTCCTTCACCACCAGGGATCAGGCACTCACACAAAAATCACTCAGAGCAAGCAGGGCCTCGTTGGGGTGGTGGGAACCTATCAAGGAGATGTAGAGCCTGGAAATGGGAGGAAGGAAGGAGAAGGAAATGGGAGGAAGGAAAGCAAAGGAGAGGGAGGGAGGGAAGGGAGGGAAGGGAGGGAAGGGAGGGAGGAAGGGAGGAAGGGAGGAAGGGAGGAAGGGAGGAAGGGAGGAAGGGAGGAAGGGAGGAAGGAAGGAAGGAAGGAAGGAAGGAAGGAAGGAAGGAAGGAAGGAAGGAAGGAAGGAAGGAAGGAAGGAAGGAAGGAAGGAAGGAAGGAAGGAAGGAAGGAAGGAAGGAAGGAAGGAAGGAAGGAAGGAAGGAAGGAAGGAAGGAAGGAAGGAAGGAAGGAAGGAAGGAAGGAAGGAAGGAAGGAAGGAAGGAAGGAAGGAAGGAAGGAAGGAAGGAAGGAAGGAAGGAAGGAAGGAAGGAAGGAAGGAAGGAAGGAAGGAAGGAAGGAAGTTCCTCGTGAGCCTTGGCACACTGGGGATCACTGGTTGACAACTCTCACATCAACAGAGAGTGAAGGAGAGATCCAGCAGGCAGGAGAGCCAGGGGACAGAGAACAGGACTCTACAGAGAGCCAAGGCAAAGGTTTCTGGTTTGCCAGGCTCCAGGTACCCTCCATGTCATGGTGTCACTGGGAACAACCGAGGAGGAGCCCAGGGAGCTGATGAGAGCTGAGAGGGTGTGCAAGGAGCCAGGACCCTGCTCTGCTGGGGCCTGGGGACACCCTGGAGCTTGGGCTGCCCGGTGCACCATCCCTCTTAAACCCTGATTACATTAAAAAGGCACAAAGCCTCTTCCCCACTAAATTAATGGAGCTGGGATTGTGCTGCAATGCCAGTGAGCGCATTCCCTTAATCCTCGCCCCGGCCGGCTGCTTCTCTGACTGAAATCAATCCTTGTAATTCCTTAAGCCCCTCTAAATTTCCTCATTAACAGCCTCACCCCCATGTGGGGCCACAGCACATGACTTCCTAGAGTCCAGCAGCTCCTGCTTCCCTTTGCCACTGCTGCTCCGAGCTGGCAGAGGAGCCATCCGCTCTCTCTCTCCCTTGCAGCCTCCTCCAGCAGCCTGAATGTTGGGGTTCTGTTATGAAAGGGCCTTCTGCTCACCCCCACTGCCACCCACTCAGCCCCCAGAGCAAGCACCCAACTTCCCTGGGACCCCAAAGTCAGTCTGACTTCGGGGGTGCTGGGACCTGCATTCCCCATGGAGGCAATCCCACTGCTCAGCTGGCATCCCCGTGGATGCTCCCTCTGTTTGCAAATAAATCCAGTCAGTTTTGACTTTAAAATATAATTTGTGGTGGCTGGCAAATTGCAATAAAGGTCTTGGTGAGAGGTTTTGCCTCCCCTGCTCCATCCTTCATCCTGCCTCCCCCTCCTATGGAAGGAATCCAGTGAAGGAGAACCACCAGCCTCATCATGGATGAGTTTTGGGGGTTTCTCCTTGACAGACAGCAAGGGAGGGCTGTGATTAGGACGTTCAGGTTATCAAACCACCTGGGCAAAGATAAAGAAGCCATCCCAATACAAAAAAAAAAAAAAAAAAACAACAACAAAAAAAAAAAAAAAAAAAAAAAAAAAAAAACACCAAACCAGCAGCACAAAGGTTAAAAAACCAACCAAACAAATAAACAGAACGGGAAACCGTGAGATCTCTCGGGGGGGCTTCGGGAGATTAAGACCATCCATTCACATGCAGAGAAAGCCGGGGGGAAAAAAGGAACACGGAGGCACTGCAGACAGACAGACAGACAGACAGACACCGAGAAAAAGATACTCACTGCCTTTGAGCCGTCCTCCCTGCCGGTGGGTCTGTGCCGACAGCGTGCTCACAGAGGCTCTGGGGAGACAGCAGAGCTCCTTCAGGGCCAGCCCCCTGCTCGGGGTGACGGGCACACCTCGGCACCCTCCCCTCCCCTCCCCAGCCCTCCCCTCCCCTCCCCTGGCAGCGGCAGCAGCGCAGCCCCGGAGCCGCTCTCGCATCAGCCCCAGCCCGGCTGCGCAGCCGGCTCTGCTCAGGATTCCAGCGCTTCCCAGCGCATCCCAGCGCATCCCAGCGCTTCCCAGCACATCTCAGCGCATCCCAGCGCTTCCCAGCACATCCTAGTGCATCTCAGCGCATCCCCGTGCATCTCAGCGCTTCCCAGTGCATCCCAGCGCATCCCAGCACATCCCAGTGCATCTCAGCGCTTCCCAGCGCATCCCAGCCCATCCCCGTGCATCTCAGCGCTTCCCAGCGCATTCCGGCGCTTCGCCGCGGATTCAAGCTCATCCCATCTCATCCCAGCACTTCGCAGTACACCCCAGTCCATCCCAGCACATCTCAGTACATCCCAGCGCTTCCCAGTCCATCCCAGCACTTCCCAGTGCATCCCAGCACATCCCAGTTCATCCCAGCGCATCCCAGCACATCCCCCGGATCCCAGTACACCCCAGCAGAGCCCGGTACACCCCAGCTAATCCTCGTGGCTCCCAGTCCATCCCAGCACATCCCAGCGCATCCCAGCCTATCCCAGTCCATCCCAGCACACCCCAGTCCATCCCAGTCTCACCCCCGGCACCAGGAGCTCACCCTCTCCCCCGGGCAGGGGCAGGGCCGCCCTGGGGCCGAGGCTGCCGGAGCTGCCGGGGCTGGGCTGGAATGCAGCACCCGGGCTCCCAGCGCCTCCCCGGGGCTTTGGGACCCCCAGATCGCTCATTTCCAGGAGCTGCCACAGACAGGAGGGATGGGAGAGTTCCACTGGAGGTTCCAGCAGAGCCAAGGGAGGAGGTTTGGGCACAGAGCAAAGGAGGGGTTCATTGCTGGGCATGGAGGACAGAAGGGAAAATGCAGCCAGTGGTGTGGGCTGGGCATCCCTCAGTGCCCAAAGGATGGGCTGCAATCCCCCTCTTCCTCCTGCACCCACCAGAGAACAGGTTTGGGATGTCCAGGGCACCACGGGCACTGTAAGAAACCCTCAACAACCTCACCCCTGGCACCAACATCCCCCAGCTGTGGGTCAGCACAGCCCCGTGTCACACAGCACTGATGGGGCACAGCCTCACTGAGAGCCCAACCTGTGGGATCTCCATTGCTTTTATTTTTTTGACTAAAACAAGCAAAAAACACAGAAAGAAGAAGAATTACCGTGATAAAAAAGAAGTCCTCTGCAGTTTAACAAGTCATTGCCTGTCACATTCACATTTTCTGAAAAATTCTTTGCCCAGGATTTTTCTTCTGGAAAGCTGAGAAGCCTCAGAGAAAAATGAAAACAATTATTATCTCGTTTGCTTCTCCTCTGTTTTGCTCATGTAAAATGTGTTTAAAATTTATTTATCCAACAAGTAATTGTTTCATTAGTTTCTGCTCTAAGTATTTTCACTCATTAACCAATCAGTGCCACCAAGCTATATTGAGACTCTAGGAAGAGTCACGAGTTATTCATTATTATCTTTTTAGCTTTCTGTAAATACCCTTTCTGTATTCTTTAATATAGTTTAGTATAGTATTCTTTAATATAATATAATATCATAAAATAATAAATTAACCTTCCAAAAACATAAAATAAAATTCTTCCTACCACAAAAATCCCTGCAAATACAATAATTGCCTTTTCCCTGGAAACTGGTAGTAAACTTGCAGTCACCTTCCTGTCTGCTAGAACAGTGCTGGCCCTGGCACCCTGGTGCTGTGAGCAGGAAACATGCCTTGAGATAGCACATTATCACCAGGCCCCATCCCTGGGGAGAGGCAGAGTCCTGCAAAACCTCCTGGAAAAGCACAGGGATGAGCAGCAGAGATCCCAGCTCCCCATCCTGCACTGCCTGGGGCTCTGTGGAGATGTTTGCCTTGTGCTCACCCCCCTTGGCAAAGCCCAGCTCGTCCTGGCTGGGATTATTCACATCTCCACTTATCAGAAGACAAGCACTGCAAAAATGCCCTGGCCAGCAAAATCTCCTCTCAGCACAGTCAAAGGTTGAGGTCCATCCTCTGCCTCTGTTGCCACAGGCTGCTTTGGCCAAATTAAATAACAGTCAGCTGCAGCCCTTGCCCCAAAACCCAAGCCAAATTTAACTTCTAACGTGTCATTTTTGGTTTAATACAGCATTTCCATGCCCCCAGGTGCCCTCTGGGCATTGCAGGGGGTCACGAGTGCCAAGGTTTTCATAACAGTCCCAGGACATCCCTGAGCTCTCACTCACAGACACATGGTGGCCTGGAGGAGGTCACTCAGGTGTTCAATCCACACAGCTCAGGGTGATTCTGCTCCAGTATTCAGATTCTTTGAGATTTTTTTTTGCAGTCCCAAACAGATCAGACTCTGGTCCACCAACACTGAGTGGGAGAAATTCCTGGATCATGAGGGTGCTCCCACTTCTCCCTCTGCTTTTATATATTTTTATATATATTTTTAATATATTTATATATATTTGGGTTTATATATATTTACCTGTTTATATTTTATATTTTATATATTTTATATTTATATATAATTTTATATGTAATTCTGTATATTTCTATATTTATATACTTATATTTTTACATAATATATTTTCTAATTTATAGAATATAAATGTATATATGCATATTTAACTATTTTATGTATTTGTGTGTGCATGTGTATATAAATATAAATAAAATCTAAATATAGAAATAGAAATAGAAATAGAAATAGAAATTTTCTATCTTGATACAGATATCTGATTTATATATTTATATAAATATATCTTTAATAAATTTATATAAATACATATTTTTAGATATTGCCATCTCACAGCCATCACCACAATGAGAACCTATTTCCTACTTCTCCAGTACCTCCTTAGACCCTTTTTGTGAGCTCAGGGAAATCCTGAATAACACACAAATGACTTGGAATGCCAACAATTTTTCCTTCTTGTTTCCTGGGGCAGGTGTGAGTTAATAGAGAGCAAGAGTAAGTGAACTGTTCTGACACAGGCACTACAGGAAATGTAATTAAATTGCAGATAAAGAGAATTACGGGGTTTTTACAGGGTAATATTTTAGAAAGCTTCTGTACAGCAGGTTTATAGCAAATTCCTCCTAAAACAGCCCCCCTGCTTCCGACCACTCTTTACTTTCTATTTAAATGCTTTTAATAAAATAACTCATTTTGATATTAGGCTTGAATCCCATCCAGAAATTTAAATCTCTCCAAAAATTACTCCAAAGCAATTTCCTCCTAACCTGGCAGCAGCAAACACCAGCAGTGACCACGTGCAGCGTTGGGAGTGTTGCGAGCAAGGGCAGAAGGGAATTTCCCAGCCTCTTCCCTACACATCCATTTCCCTCTCCAGGGTCTTTTTTATTTTCAATGCCTCCCTACCTATTCCAGGTGTTTTGAGCATTGATCATGGTTCAAATGGGTTTTATCCAAAAAAATCTCATCTAGACCAAACAGCTCCACCAGCTTCAGCTGCTTTTACTTTGTGATTTTTCTTTGGCAGCATCTCTCCTGGCTGTGCTGTGCTCCAAGGGCCTTGTTCAAGCTTTCACAACCTCTTGGTCCAAGAGGATTTTCCCTCCTGCCAAGGAAAGCACTTTTCCCTTTGCTGTGGTGCTGGGCAGCTCCATCCCTGCGGGTGAAGTCACTCCCTGGTGTGTTTTCATGAGACCCTGCTGCCTCTGAGATCTTTCCAGAGGATGCTCAGCACCCACAGCAAGGTGCCCCTGCCCATGGCACCCATGGCAGGAGGCTGGAACTCGATGAGCTTTAAGGTTCCTTCCAATCCAAACCCTTCTGGGATTCTGTGTGGGCTCTGTGGCTGCAAAATGCCAACCACAGGGGCTGGCTGCCTCCCACAGCAATCCTGGCTCTGGGAATTCAGGTGAGCTGCAAAGCCTGCCCCAGGCTCAGCCACAAACCTGCAGCTGCAACGCAGGGGGGATTTGGGCTTTTGCTGCACTACTGAAAGGAGTAAAATGTCATTTGCACTCCTTCATAGTCATTCCAAATTTATCCAGAGTGGCACTGATAAGGGCCCAACCCCAAGGGAATTCAGATTAGTAATTAATTAATCACTGCCCAGAGATTGCTCTTCTCCAGCACCATTTGCAATTAAACCTGGAAGGAAAAATTACTTGGAACTTGCATCCAACTCTGCTCACTGTGCCAGGCTGCCTTGTCTGAAAGCACACTTGGTCCAGCACAAGGTGACTGCCTTGCAAGGAAGGGATTATGATTGGTGTAGATCACAAAACAAACCCCACACTTGTCTTAATTGCAAACAGAACCCCCTTCTAAAGAACCCCAAAAATCTCAGGTAATGTGGACAGCAGGAAATGTCCACAGATGAAGCTCAGAATGTCAGCTTAAGGAGTTGATTTATCTGTTCATCTTAAGCCTCAAATCATTCTCCAGGTCAGGCCTGGCAGGAAGGAAATCCTACAAGGTGAAAGAAGGAGAGCCAGAGTTTCAGGGACAGGTGAGGAGAGCAAACATCTCACACGTGCCCTGCGAGGCAGGGCAGGAGATGGGAGACACCCACCGAGCCAAACTCCCCTAGAAAATGAAAGCACGCGTTCAAAAATAGAAATAAAACCGAGTTACATAAAGCGAGATCCGCAGATGTGTCTGTGGCTGGGCTCGAGAGCGTGGCAGCTATTTGAATTGTCCCCTGTGCCAATGACAAAAGTGTCTCCTGGCCGTGCTTGTGGCTCCTAGGCTCGGTGGCTGCTGCAGCAGAGCAGATGCTTCCCCTGCTCCCTGCCCGGTCCCTCCGGGCACGCAGGACACAAAACCAACAGCAAAGCAGGGCAGGGAGCTCCAGGCTGAGGAGGGCAGGCAGGAACCAAAGGGAAGAATTTCCCCTTTAAAGCACTTGATTACAATTTCATAATTGTTCTCCGAGGAAACGCTGCCGTGGCCAGAGGCAGCTCTGCGGAAAGCAGCGCTGGGGAGGATGCTGAGAGTGAGGAGCAGGGAGGCAGAAGGGATTGGGGCTGACACAGAGATGCTCTGTGCAGCCTTGGAGCCCTCCCAGCTCTCAGCATCACTGCTCTGCTGTCAATATGGCAGCGGCTGTGCACGGCTGGGGAGCTGGGACAGACCCACCCCGCCAGACAGACGGACAGACAGACAGAGCTCCACAGCGATGCCCTGCCACGGACTGCCCCGTGCCTCGCAGGGTTGGATGGAGAGCTGATGCTCAGCACGGGTCAGGGAGCCAGCCCTGCTGACCGACAAGGTTAATTTTCTGCTGGGAGATCATCCGAGGTGCTCGCAAGCAGCCTGCGTTCTGTGAGCTGACTGCTGCAAACGAGCTGTTTATTGAGTGTTAAAAATCAGCCCCAGAGCTCGGGGTTGCAGCCCCAAAGCCATTTATGATGGACAAGGTCTGCTTCTGCTCTGCTCTTATCGCTGGGATTCCACAGACTGGGGCCTGCAGGGCATCCAGCTCCCAGAGCAAGGATTTCCTGGGGCCATTCCCTGCTCCCCACTGGATACACTCCCACCACAGCAAAACACCTGAGCACGTGCTTAGCTTTAAACCCCTCATCCGGAATGAAATACAAACACTGCTAGCCACCAGGGTGAGCTGGGATTTCTCTTTCATCCATCTCTGGAGGCTGCTGCTGCTGGAGCCTGAGCTCAAGTATAAATGAGGCGGGCGAGATGAGCTCGTTCTCTTCCTCCAGCAGATTTTTCTTTCATAAAAATGTCTGATGCATCCAGCAGCAGCTTCTTCTCGGCAGAGTGGCTGCCAGCAGTGCCCGTGCCCTGCCAGGCTGCAGGGAGATGCCAAAGCCCAGATGGGCAATGTCCCCAGAGCCGCATGGCAGGAGGACAGGGTGGCAGAGTGACAGGGCAGGATTGTCCCAGCGCTGCTCTGGGGCTGCAGGGATGAGAGAAGGGCAGCCCAGCGGGGCAGAGGAAGCTCAGCCCGCTGATTCTGCAACCTGTGGGCTCCCCAGCGGGAGGAATTCCACCGCATTCCTCTGGGATGGGGCACAGCAGCCCGGGAGGATGCCGGCACAGCGGGCCCCTTGGATTTGTCAGCTGTGCCAAATAACCAGTTTGTTTCCCAGCTGTGCCAAATAACCAGTTTGTTTCCCCCACCCTTGGGAGAGCAAGGAGCTGACCCTCACCACTGTGGGGGTGTTACAGCAGCAAATTTACAGGAGCAAAATAAAGCCCCCAGTCCAGCTGGTTCTTCCCCAAAGGGTGCACATGCCTCTGCTATCTGCAGGTTTATCTCCAGCCTCGGCTCAGCACAGCTCTCTCCTCTCCAACACGGAATCTTTTCGCTCCAATTGGTCTCATTTTTAACCAGCTCAGCCCCAGCGCTCAGTCACAATGTCACAGAGACCCAAATACTCAAAGCAAACACAATCCACCATTTTAAAACCTCAACAGTAGCAAAGCAGGGCGGGGGGAGATGCCGGGATGCTGAAGATCTCCGAGGTGCAGGCACAAGCACAGGCTCAGGCTGGTGTTTTCTGCCAGCATCAAAGGCCCAGCGCTAATCCCATTGCAACGGAGATCACCCAGCACCGGTCCCGCTCCTCCCCAGGCAGGGCTGGGCTCAGCCTAAGCAAAGCTGCTCTTTCCCTGCCTGCTAATTAATTCCCAGCCGTGCCCGTGTCCCTTGGACCATTCACAAGATGCCACGGGAAGATGAATGCGGGGGCAGCAGCACCGCAGTGCCATTAACGGGGTGACATCCCAGCATCACCCTTCCCCTCCCACTTTGCAGAGTCGCCCTTCCCTGCAGGAAACCGGGACAGGAACAAGTCAAAAATCCCTCCTCCCGCAGGGATGCAGCCAAGGGAAGGCCTTTCATCACCCTCCTGCCTCTTACCTGTGCTGCAGCTTCCTGGCTCTTGGTGCTCCATGGCCATGGCTGGTTGGGGCCCTGAGGAGCTGCGGGGTCCCGGAGCATCAGGGCGGGTGTGGGACCTGTCCCAGCCCCGTTATCCATTCCAGAGCAGCAGCACCGTGCCCATTCCACCGTGCCCAGCCCCGTTATCACCCCCCAGAGCAGCAGCACTGTGCCCCTTCCACTGTGCCCAGCCCCGTTATCCATTCCAGAGCAGCAGCACCCGTGCCCCTTCCACTGTGCCCAGCCCCGTTATCCATTCCAGAGCAGCAGCACTGTGCCCCTTCCACTGTGCCCAGCCCCGTTATCCATTCCAGAGCAGCAGCACCTGCCCCTTCCACCGTGCCCAGCCCCGTTATCCACTCCAGAGCAGCAGCACCGTGCCCTGTCCACCGTGCCCAGCCCCGTTATCCATTCCAGAGCAGCAGCACCTGCCCCTTCCACCGTGCCCAGCCCCGTTATCCACTCCAGAGCAGCAGCACCGTGCCCCTTCCACCGTGCCCAGCCCCGTTATCCACTCCAGAGCAGCAGCACCGTGCCCCTTCCACCGTGCCCAGCCCCGTTATCCATTCCAGAGCAGCAGCACCGTGCCCCTTCCACTGTGCCCAGCCCCGTTATCCATTCCAGAGCAGCAGCACCGTGCCCTGTCCACCGTGCCCAGCCTCATTATCCATTCCAGAGCAGCAGCACTGTGCCCCTTCCACCATGCCCAGCCCCGCATCTCATGGGAAGAAGGAGAGCTGGTGGAAGGAGGGGGGTTCAGGAGGAGAGGGAAGGGGGAGAAGGGAGAGCGGGAGCTCTGGCAGATGCAGACACAGACACACAGACACAAACACACACGGACACACAGACACAGAGCAGGGCTGGGGCAGGGGGGCACTGCCTGCCCGGCTCAGCAGTGCCGCGGGATGGCTGCTGGCCTCGGGCACCGGGAAAGGGACGGGAAAGGGACGGAGAGGGATGGGAGAGGGACACGGAAAGGACAGGAAAGGGACGGGAAAGGGAAGGGAATGGAACGGGAAAGGAACGGGAAAGGCATGGGAAAGCACAGAAAAGAGTCAGGAAAAGGGACAGGAAAGAGAGGGGAAAGGGAAGGGAGAGGAACGGGAAAGGGATGGCAAAGAGTCAGGGAAGGGACAGGAAAGGGATTGGAAAGGGACAGAAAAGAGTCAGGGAAAGGAGAGGAAAGGCATGGGAAAGAGATGAGAAAGGGATAGGAAAGGGACAGGAAAGGGATAGGAAAGGGATGGGAAAGGGATGGGAAAGGGAAAGAGTCAGGACAGGGACAGGAAAGGGAGAAGAAAATAAGAGGAAAGGGACAGGAAAGGGATGGGAAAGATACAGGAAAGGGAGAGGGAAGAGACAAGAAAGGGACAGGAGAAGGACTGGAAAGGGACAGGAAAGCACAGGAAAGGGATGGGAAAGGGACAG